>NW_027142356.1:24813102-25413102 GCF_026170545.1 Melanerpes formicivorus
ACACCTCCAGCCACAGTGACTTCACCTCCCTGGGGAGCCTTTTCCAACATCTGACCATTCTTGCAAGGAAGAAATTTTTCCTGATCTTCAACCTAAACCTCCACTGGTGCAACTTGAGGCCTTTTCCTCTACTTCTGTCACCTGATGATAGGGAGAAGAGACCCACCCCACCTCAGTCCAGCCTCCTTTCAGGGAGTTGCAGAGAGCAATGAGGTCTCTCCTAAGCCTCCTCTTCTCCAAACTAAACAATCCCAGTTCCCTCAGCTGCTCCTCACCAGTCCTGTTCTCCAGACCCTTCACCAGCTTTGTTGCTCTTCTCTGGACCTGTTCCAGCCTCATAATGTCCTTCTTGGGGTGAGGGCCCAAAGCTGAACTCCTGCCTCACTGCTGATAGGAGACAGGATGTGCTCCCTTATAATGTGCAGGTGGCTTTAGTGCCATAAACTTTTAAAACCTGTAGGGAAACAGTAGCTATTACTGCTCATGGTGACTGAAGTGAGCTCAAAGGTGTGTGCTACATGGTGTCTCTGGTAGCCTGGAGTATCTTTGATGCAGAAGTTACTTTGTCAGTCATGAATTATGACAGTTTAATAATTAAATTTACTAAATAAAGACCTGGTTGAGTTCAAACCCCTGTGTTGTCAGTCTGCTGCACTTAGTCTGTGTGGTGTTTCTCAATGGGACATTTTATTGCTACTAGAGACCTGCCCAGCTCTAGGCTTCCCTCAGGGATGTATGTGGGGCAACAGACCCACGCTAGGACACAGGAAGTTCTGACTAAATACAAAGAAAATCCTTTTGGTGTGAGGGGGGTCAGGGTCTGAGCCAGGATTCTTGAGAGCCTGGGGATTCTGTCTGTCATTGAGCAGACTGAAAACTTGACAAAGCCTGGAGAGGGCTGCTGTAGTGGGGGCCTGATTTGAGCAGAAGCTCAGGGGCACTGAGCTGAGGCCCTTCCAAACCTACCACATTCCGGCAGGTTTCTCAGCTCAGCTAAGCTGTGCCAGCTATGATTTGGCTCAGGACATGCTGTTGCCTTTAACAGAGATGAGTTTCTCCATGTTGTTTTCTTCACCACAGATTGTGATCCAGATGGAGAGAGCAAGGCAGAGCTTGAATCCATGGGCGATAGCAGCCATTGTCGTGTCAGTGGTAGTGGGCCTGGCCCTCATCATTGGCTTGCTCACGTTTTTTCTGTGCCGTGGTAAGTGCATCACCCCTCTTGCTGTCACAAGTCTTCAGCAGTCTGTTGTGTTTCCCCTGCTGCTGAGGATTTGTGTGTGCAGTTCACTCCATGGATAGAATTCACAGGAGAGAAAGTACTGGGCCCTATCCTAGACCCAAATTGATTAAAACAAGCAAGAAGAGTTAATACATTTCTTTGAGGCAAGGATTTAAGTGTATTCCTCATTTTATTTCTTGTCTTGCCTTGGTGCCTGCCACTAGTACCCATGGTTAAGCAGAGGCCAGTAGTCTCCTGTGTAAGCTAGGCTGTGGCTACCACTCAGGCTAGGCATTGCAAGTTGGGTGTTGAACAGGGTCTGAACCTGGCACCTCTAGCTGAGGTGTTCCAAAAAGAGAGGGGGCAGAGCTTTAGGCTTTTTGGAGCCCAGGAGTCAGTGCTGGCTGCCAAGGGCCCAGTTTTGGCAGCAGATGAATGAAGCTAGGCCATTCCTTTCCCTGGTCCCTGAAACAGCAGTGTGAGAAGTTTCAAGATGCCCTCCTGCGCCTGGGTGGAGCTAATCCTGTTGCTGTCTCGGCTCACCCAGAGGCTGAGAAGCTTCCACTAGGACACAAAAAGCTTTGCTCTTTGTGAACTGTGGGGCCCCTCTCTGCCATTCTCTCAAGACAGATGTAAAACTTGCCCTGGCTGCCCAACTGATGCAAACGGGTCTGGGCCTGCTGCCTCTCAAGAGGGGTAGGGACGTGCCAGAGTGCAGCTAGGGAGGGGTGAGTGTGTCAGCTGAGGTAGAAGGGGACATATGTGGGCTAGTGTCTTGTGCTGTGCTCACCTCAGGGCTGATGAGAAGAAGATGGTCCCTAGGGATATGTTATCATGGGTGTAATTTAGAGCTACCTGGGATGGTCCTCCCGGTAGAAGAAATGAGCCCCAAGCTGGTCCATAGAGCACCAAGGTAGTCCAGAGTTCCTGTTTTCCTCAAACACTGCTAACAGTAGTTCCACGGCCTGGGAGCCCTGCTTGTGCCATGCTGTGTGAGTCACAGTGCACGTCTGAGGTGCTGCTCTTCTCTGCAGACCAGAACCGGTACTACAATGCATCCTTCCTGATCACCAACGTCAACTACAGCTCTCAGTATGAGAAGCAGACCACGGAAGAGTTCAGGCGCCTGAGCCAAGACATTGAAACCATGGTAAGATAAGGTGTCTCTTTCTCTCTGCCTGACCTGTGGGTAAGAGTTCTGCACTTCTGGGATTGGGAGTTGGCCTTGCCTTTCAAACCTTGCTGGAGTGGGCTGCAGATACGCTGCTGATGGTGTGCAAGTGGATGGTGAGCACAGGTGATGTCTGTGCCAGCAGCACAGAGCAGAAGGGGCGGCAAAATCGACCAGCTTAGCTGTTTGTTCATGTTCTGCATCATCTGATGGCAGTTAAGTGGAGACCTGAAAGCATTTTCCTGTGCTCTAAGGCTCACAAGGTTGTTATAATTTGAGAGCATGTGACCACCACAGGTGCATTTAATATACTCTCTTCTTTTAACAGATATCTGCAATATTCAAGGGATCCTTCCTAAACAGAAGGTACATCAGGTCCCATGTTTTCAGGCTGAGGTGAGTCATGTGAAGGTCAAGAAGAAGGGGTAATGTGATAAACAACCTTTCTTTCTCCCTCTGACTGTATGGAGCATGCTTGCTGGTTTGTGCTTGGGTGACACCAGCAAGATGACAAAATCCTAGCTGGATGCCTTTCTCCTTCAGCACTCACCACCAGGGCTCAGCTACCTTCAGAGGTCAGCAAGGAGCAAGAAAGCTGGCCTTATACTTCTGTGCTGATTACCTGAACATCAGTTGTTTGTAGCTGTGATGTAGTAACTGAATTGGTGGGTGGCCCCAGCCTTCACTAGTGGTTAAGGGCTTGAGAAATGCACTCAGCTCTTTATTCCACTTAATGCTTCCCATGAAAGCTCAGAGTAGCATTTGCCTCTTTGCATGGTGTGCAGCAGAACATGACTGTTCTCCCTCAGAAATGGTCTGAAGGAATAAATGGTTCTGCTGTGAGGTGTCTGGATACAGAGGAGAGGGAACTGGTCTTGAGAAGAGGAGGCTGAGGGGAGGCCTCGTTTTCTACAACTCCCTGAAAGGAGGCTGGAGTGAGGTGGGGGTTGATCTCTTTGCCCTAGGAACAAGTGATAGGAGGAGAGGAAATTGACTGAAATTATACTGGGGGAGGTTTAAGTGGGAAAAATTTCTTCTCTGCAAGAGTGCTGAGGGATTGGACCAGGCTGCCCAAGGAAGTGGTGGGGTCACCATCCCTGGAGGTGTGCAAGAAACATGGACATGGCACTTGGGGACATAGTTTAATGGCCATGGTGGTGTTGGGTTGATGGCTGGACTCAGTGATCCTAGTGGTCTTTTCCAACCTCCCTATGCTTCATAGTACTTAGGATTGTGTTTCTGAGACTCAGTTCTGCCATAAAACAGTGTTCCTTAAACAGCAAAGGATGCCAGACAAATGGCACCAATGCCCTTCTTCACGGCACTTCTGGGCCTCCTTGCCTCTATGTCTCTTTGGAGTAATTTCCTTATCTTGTTCTCCATTGCTGCCTGCTGACAATTTCAACCACCACCATCCCCTATCCTGTCTGTCACCTGGAATTACAGAACTTGGCAGGCAGGCTTCAGGCAACCTCTTTGCACCTTTTAGGTTGACCAATTAGTGCATCTCTTCCAAGCTTGTTTTCACTACAAGATACCTTGCTGTGTGACTAGGCACTAGGGGAGGCAAGCTGCTGCCTTTTTTTATTTCCCTATAGGCTTCATTTGTTTTCCTTTCAGGCCGTTGGTCTGAAATGTTTGGTCCAATTCTTCATACTGGCAGTTAAGTGACCTTGCCTTGCTAGGATGACTCAAACTATTGGGATTTTTGTCTCTAGGTGCAGTGGAGCTAATTGGCCAAGGAATGAACAAGTGACAAATGGAAAGCCATGCCAAAAGACCTTTTTAACTGTTGTTTGAATGGCTGTTAGGAATGTTCTGCTAGGCATCTGGTGAAGGGCTCTGACTTGAGGTTTTATAAGTAGACCAGGGCCAACTGCATGAGGTTCAACAAGTCAAAGCGCAAGGTCCTGCATCTGGGTTGGGCCAACAAATCCAGCCCTGAAGAAAGAGACCTGATGGAGTTGATTGAGGAGAAGCTCACCGTGAGCCAGCAGTGCCCTCATGCAGCCCAGAGGCAGCTGTGTGCTGGGCTGCTGCAAGAGGAGTGTGGCCAGCAGGGCAAGAGAAGGGATTCTGCCCCTTTACTCTGCTCCACTAAGACCCCACCTCCAATACTGCATCCAGTTCTGGTGTCCCCAGCAGAAGAGCCTTCCAATACCTGAAGTGATCCTACAGTAAGGCTGCAGAGGGACTTTTCATCAGGATGTCTAGAGACAGGACTAGGGGGAATGGTTTGAAGCTGAGGGAGAGCAGGGTGAGACTGGATCTTAGGAAGAAGTTCTTCAGTACAAAGGTGGTGAGACTCTGGAATAGGTTGCTCAGGGGTGTTGTGGATGCCTCCTCCCTGGAGGTGTTCAAGGCTGGGTTGGATGAGGCCTTGAACAGCTGAGACTAGTTAAGAGGTGTCCCTGTCCATGGTGGGGAGGTTGGAATAGATGATGTCTCAGGTCCCTTCCAGCCTGAGCCACCCTATGTGTCTGTGAACTTGCTATATAGTTCCTACTGCTATATCCTACCAGCTATGAGCTGTATGGATCCCTCCTATCCTTCTGAACTGTTCCATGTACAACAGTTCACAGGAAGTTTCCTCTGGTCATTAATCCAGTGAGGACCAAGCCTTCTGCTGCCTGTTGATGTCTTGCCCTCCTTTACATCTGCCCAGCAGTGCTGTCTGTTCTATATCTCTGTGCAGACCTGTTCTAGAACAAAGCATGCAGACAGTGCAAAGCAGAACAAAGAGGGTTAGTGGGTGAAGAGGGAATAACACCACTTTGTTTTGTGGGTCTGCAGCCCAGATCCTGGTGGAGTGTTTGCGTCTGTTCTCCTGGTATTTAAATTTCCCTCTGCTGACAGTGAGGCAGTGACCTGGGGTCATGTCAACAGTGTGCTGCAGAGAAGGCTGAGAACGATCTCCTCTCCTTTGAACATTGACCAGTCCACCCTCAGCCTCACAGGCAAGTGCCTCAGGTTTGTGGGTGTAGCTTGAAACCTGTTCCTCATACTTTGCTGTTGTTAGTGTAATGAGTTTCACTTTAGTATGCAGTTAGGGACAGTTCTTGTTCTTCTGCCCTCGGAATCGTGTGCTCCAGCCAACTGTAACTTAGAAGTACAAAGAGAACTAAAGCACTGACTTGTGAGTGTGAGCTGTCCTTTGTGCATCAGACACTGTGTCCTAGCTCTGCTGAATGAGATGGTCCTCCCTCCCCAGCTAAGCAAAAAAAGCCCCAGATTGGTGGCTAGGGGTTTGCAGACCAATGCACAGTAGGTATTGAAATACAGAGTCCTCAAGTTTTTAAAAGAACTCCAGGGCTGACGTCTTTCTCTTTACTCCCTGCCATTCCTTTGCTGCTTTGACAGATTGCCATAGCAAGTGTTCATCACAAAATCCTGAGGGCAGTAGACCTCTCCCATCAGTCTGTTGCTGATTACCACTAGAATCCCTCAGAGGAGCTTTTGTAGGAAACAATCAGTAGAGTTCCGTTGCAGCTCCAGTCAGTCCCAGCACACCTGTGAACGCTGCTGTGACCACCTTGCCATAGTGAACCTGAGCAAATGCATGTAGGCATTTAGATCATGCACAGCTACCAGTGCCTGTAGATGTTACCTGGGCCTGTTTGCAGTCATTTGCTCCTTCCGTTAGCTTGAAGCTAAGGTGAGAAAGGCTTCACTCAACCTCTCTGACAAAGCAAATTGCTTTTTTTCCCATATTCTCATTCCATGCAGCAGTGGAAGCCACTTAGTGTTTGCTGGGCACAGGGAGGGAGCTTGTGCTAGCTCATGTAGCAGTGTGAGATACGCTCACTGTCATCTGTGCTTTTTATTGCAGAGCTGAACAAGGAGAGGGGAGATAACCTTTTAAACAACTGTAAGTACAACTGCTTTGTAAAGAAGGTCTGGGGACATGGAGATAGAAGTTCTGTATCATAGAATCATAAAAACTTTTCCATTGGAAAATCCTTTTAAGATCCAGTCCAGCCATTCTCTAACTCTACCAAGGCTGGTGCTAGATCATGGCCCTCAGCACCAAATTTCTGCCTTTTTGAAATATCTCCAGGGATGGGGATTCAACCACCTCCCTGGGCAGCCTGTTCTGGTATTTGAGAATCCTTTCAGTGGAGAAGCTTCTTCTAAGATCCAACTTAAATCTCTCCTGTTGCAACCTGAGGCCACTTCCTCTCCTCCTATCGCTTGTTCCTAGGGAGAAGAGACCAACCCCCATCTGGCTACACATTTCCTTTGGGTAGTTGTAGAGGGCAATGAGGTTTCCCCTCAGGCTCCTCTTCTCCAGACTAAACACCCCCAGTTCCCTCAGCTGCTCCTCACCAGACCTGTTCTCCAGAACCTTCACCAGCTTCACTGCTCTTCTCTGGACCTACTCCAGCACCTCAATATCTCTCTTGTAGTGAGGGCCCTAAAAGTGACCCCAGTACTCAAGGTGCAGCCTCTTCAGTGCGGAGTACAGGGGACAATCCAGGTTACTTTTCTCTCTGTTTGCTCTGGTTCACTCACCCAGTTTGCAGAGCCCATGTTTTGTAACCAGGTAATGACTCACATCTGGGGCAGATAAGCAGTGCCTCAGATCCACAGCCTTCAGCTCCTACAGGAGCACATCTGGGCTCGTGTGTCTGAAAACTGACCTCATGGACAAGTACTGATTCTCCTGCCAAACTTCTGTGATTCCCCCACATCTATCCCCAGACCCTTGTGATGCTGACACTTGGCGGCACTGCTGTAGGAGGCACTGCTGTAGGAGGCACTGCTGTGGGTGAAGGTTGTGTCCTGTCACACCTGCAGCTGTGAGAGCCCTCTCCAGAGCAGCTCCCAGGTTTCCCTCAGTCAGCTGAAGTGGAGGTGCCTTTCCTTTGGCAGGCTGTGGGATCCGGAGAGAGGCCTTCTCCTTCACGGGAGTGGAGAGGATCATCGGTGGGCAGCGCGCACAGGAAGGGGAATGGCCGTGGCAGGCCAGCATCCAGCTGGATGGCACCCACCGCTGTGGTGCCTCCATCATCAGTAACACCTGGCTGGTGACTGCTGCCCACTGCTTCAGAGGGTGAGTTACCAGCACCTGCCTGAGCCTGAAGGCCTTAGCACTCCGGGGTGCTCTGGCCTTTCATGGCGCACTAACATCTGTGTCTGCTGAAGGCTGATGAAGTTGGCTCTTCTCTGTCCTGTAGGAGAACCTGGCCACGTTGTGCTTTGATGCTTAGAGAGCTAATCTCCTTTGGGAATCTTGGTTTTCCATGGCTGTGACATAACCTCCAATGTCTTACAGAGGAAGGGAGCCTCGCAGGTGGACTGCCAGCTTTGGAATTCTGCTGAAGCCCCCAAATCAGAGGAAGTCTGTCCGAAGAATCATTATCCATGAGAACTACAGCGACTTCCTCCTGGATCACACCAATGATGTGGCGGTTGTGGAGCTGGCCTCTTCTATCGAATTCACGAATGACATACACAGTGTCTGTCTCCCAGAGGCATCTCATGTTTTCCCAGTCAACGCCTCCTGTTTTGTCACAGGCTGGGGAGCTTTGGAGAATGATGGTGAGTCTCTTCCTTCCCTGTGTCCCATCACACATGTGTCTGAGAAGGCTGCTAGTAGCTTTGTGGGGCTTTTTGTTGACTCTGAGTGCCTTAGGCTTGCTGTTTGACAGGCACATGTGCTGATGCACCTATGGTTGGACTTGAGGATCTTAAAGGTCCTTTCCAGCCACAACAATTCTGTGATTTTGATTGTACATGTGTGGACTTAGTTTGGTTTTACCTAGCTTGGCCAGTTTATTGGAGTATGGGGGAAAGACCCCAAAGGTTAGCCTCAGAGGAGTCAGAGCAGCTGGTTTTCATTGCTGCATGCATTGTGCTGGTTGAGTACATTCTATTTTCTGTCCCTACTGGCCCAGTCCCCATAGGATTGGCTCTGATGTGATTTCTTTTGCCATTTATCTTTGTCATAGATGGATCATGACAGTTTTCACCAGTTATTCTCTCTTTAGTCCCAATTCAGGCTTCATCCAATGGCCTGAGTGAGCTTCATTCAAATTAGTCCATATCTGTGAGGTCAGACATGATAGGACTAGAAATCTTTTTCTGAGAGCCGTTGAATTGTACAAGTTATGTTTCATGGCAGACTCCTGGAGCATGCAGTTAACCAAACAGGCTTTTCCAGTGATGTCAAGGACATAACCTTGGTTGTCCATTGGAATGGGCTGTCCGGGGAGGTGGTGGAGTCACCATCATTGGAGGTGTTCAGGAGGAGACTTGATGGGGTGCTTGGTGCCATGGGTTAGTTGTTTAGATGGGTTGGACATGATGATCTTGAAGGTCTCTTCCAACCTGGTTTATTATTCTATTTCTTCTATTTCTATTTATTCTACAGCTGAATTCAGCAGTGCAGCATGTAGAGAAATCTTAGTCCATTATGCTAATTGCATCAGGTGTGGGTGGAAGATGGGAAAGGGTTATGTTTGGGAACAACTAAAGGACTTTGGCTGGGAGAGGAGAAATGTTACCCGTCCTAAGACTTGGCCTGGGTAGCTCTCATCATTGCCTGCAGTGATAGGAAAGCTGTAGGAAAATCTGGCCACTCCTAATCCTTGTGTGGTGTTGTTTCCATACCTTGTCTGAAAGTCCTATTGCCACTTCTCCTAGGCTACAGTGTTAATCATCTTCGACAAGCAGAAGTGAAAATTATAAGTACAGCCATTTGTAATAGAAGAGAAGTGTATGGTGGAGCAATAACACCTGGAATGTTGTGTGCTGGATACTTGGAGGGGCAGGTGGATGCCTGCCAGGTAAGTCTTGTCATAAGTAACAGTGAAAAGGAAATAGGTGAGGTGGGAGGTGGCATTCCCTAGAAATAAAATGTACTTTGGGGGCCTACAAGAAAGCTAGGAAGGGACTTTAGTGTGGCTTGTAATGACAGGATGAGGGGCAATGAATTTAAGCTGGAAGAGGGGAGACTTAGACTGGAGATTAGGAAGAAATTCTTGACAGTGAGGGTGGTGAGACACTGGAACAGGATGCCTGGGGAAGTTGTGGATGCCCCCTCCCTGGAGGCATTCAAAGCCAGGTTGGATGAGGCCTTGAGCAACCTGGTGTAGTGGGAAGTGTCCCTCTCCATGGCAAGGGGATTATGATTAAGTGATCTTCTAGGTCCCTTCCAACCCAAACCATGTTATGAATCTATGAATCTTGATTAAGTTTATGGGGTTCAGTATCCTGACATGTAAATGAAGAGCTGCATGGCTTATGGGCTGAAGTCTGCACTTAGGTGTGTGGGGTTTGTATTTAGTGAAGCTGTGAGAGAATATGGTGGGAGAGACTGGAAGAGCCGTAGGCTGTCAGTGAAGGTCCATGTGGAGGCTGAATTGTGGCTGTGGTCTGAAGACAAATCCCTGTCAGGTGCAACAGAGCAGTCTGAGGCTTGCTGCGTTAGTGAGGTGAATGCTGTTTATTCTCTCCTTGCCTGTTGGCATTTCTCTCCTTAGGGTGACTCTGGTGGACCACTGGTGCATGCAAATTCCAGAGGAATCTGGTACCTTGTGGGAATAGTGAGCTGGGGAGACGAATGTGGCAAGGAGAATAAGCCAGGAGTGTACACACGAGTGACTTACTACCGCAACTGGATCTACTCCAAAACCGGCATCTGAAGGCTGCAGCGGGTCAAGGGCTGTGGACGAATCCTCTGGCACGTTCTGCTCTGTGGTTACCCTCTCAGCAGCTGCTGGCTTTTCTTGTGGTCCTGCATTGAGTGCCAGCAAGCTCACAGTGTCTGGGGCTTGAAACTGGCTTGGCCTACAGCCAGATAGGAAGGGGCTTGAGCCACATGGCAGCTGTTCATTCAGGAAGTGCCAAAGGGACGGTGGCCTTTGTATGGAGTGCACAGACCCTTTTTCCTCTGTGCCCAAATGTCTTGTCTCTGACTTGAAACCAGGCCAAGCATTTGAACTCAATCCCTTACTGGCATCCAAGAGAAGTTATCACTGAAGGATGGCCCACCCACTGGCTGTGTGCTTTTGAGGCCCTGCCAGACTGCAGGCCAGCTACAATCCAGCCCCTGACTCCAAGGCTGCTGCGTTCCTCAAGTCTCTAGTGAAGAACAGAAGATAGCTTAGATTCCTGATATCATAATGGACTGTTACCTAAAGGAATAGAGAGTTTTTTCCTTGCTGTGTTGTCCTGAAAAAGGAGTTGGTGTCAAACACCAGCATCTGCCCACCTGCTCTGAACAAGTGTGTGTGTGCAGCTACTCATCGCTTCAGCTGAGCAGCCCCTACTGCACCTCTTGCCTGAAGGATGACTGCTGGACTTGAGACCAAACCTCACTTTACTTTTGTACCAGTCTCTTGTCATATCAGAGTATTTGGCTGAATTAATTTCCACTTTTAACTTTCCAGATTATCTTGTTCTGAATAAAAGATCTTGGCTTTTTCTGCAGGATGGAGGATTCTAACAATCTTGGTATGACCACTGCCAAAAAAAAAAACCCAAAACATCTCAAACTGATTGTTCTTGTGAGTGCTGTTCTCCAGTCTTCATAATTTCATCTGTACCTATTTCAGCTGCATCCTGAAACCCCAAGCTTTTGTGTTATGCTGAGAGTACCTGTCTCTTTCAAAGCAGGGCATCACTTCTGGCTCACCCAGTAACCTGATGTAAAGCTCTCTTCTCTCAAGAAGTAGGAATTCCCTGTGTCTCATTGCCAGACCATAGTCTGATCTCAACCACTTCAGATTGTCTCTGCCTTCATGTTTTCAGGAGCCCCATGTTTCCATCTGTCAGGTAGATCTCAAACACTTCCTGTACCTCAGCAGCAGAACACACCTGTTCCTGGTCAGGATGCTTCCCTTGATGTGTCTGCAGACTCTTTCCAACACTTTATGTGGGTGCTGATCCTGACAGCAGCAAGTGCTGTGGTCTTAGTTGTTAGGTAACAAGACAGTTTCCCTGTATGGTCAGAAGAGAAAACTCAGCAAAAGAGATAATAGCCACACTGCCAAGACTTGGAGTTGGCCCAGCATGGCAAACAAGCAAGAACCTTATGACAGGCTAAAAAAGGCAAGCAGCAGACTTCTGGCATGCTTATAGGTAGAAGACCAGGGGGAAGCAGACCCTCAGTGATTCCAGTCTTAGGACTGAAGTGTTGCCCAAACTGAGTATAAATCAGCTGAAATTGGTGGTTCTGGGGATCCCCTCTGGACTGGGCAGCTTGCTGCAAATGTTGCCAAATAGGGAGCAATCCATGGACTTAGAAGTATTTTGGTTGTGTCCTGTGACCTGACTGGTGCCAGTGCAGAGAGCCCTGCTTTCCTAGAGCCCCACTGGAGCTACTGAGGTACTTGGATGAAAGACAAGGGTCTGCAGTTGTCTTCTGTACTTGTGTACATCAGGGAACTTTTCCTGGGGAATGTTGTGAACTTCAAACCTGAAACTTGGTGGCTTAATTTCTATGTAGGGAGTGAGAAGTGCCAGACTGGTTCCTTAGGTCTGAACCTAACAAACCTCACTTAAGTCCCCTAAGCAGGACATGGCTTTGAAGTGTATTGCTAGCAGAGGAAGCTTCAAAGTGGTGTGTGACAAGCATATATGATTTTTTTTTGCCATGCTGGTAGCAGTTACTTTGCCAGGACAGTGAATTGATCTTCATGAGAAAAAAGCATTATTACAGGATGCCATGGATTTCCAGTTCCCAAAGCACTTCAGGCTTGGTTTGTCAGAGGGCATTTCCCCACCCTGCTGCATTTCATTGTAACTTGGAAACTTCATATTTTTAGCCTAGCAAACCTCAGCTTTCTCACTGGTTCTCCACAACAGGTAAGTAGATGTCCACAAAATTCCTTCTGCATCTCTGAATTTTCTAGTTGTGCTTATTTTGGGTACAAAATCAGAAGGCCTGAAGCATTTTTTTTCTCTGTATCAAGGGCTGCAGTAAATATGGTTCTCCAAAGTGGCTGAAAAAGTGGACTCATCACTTGCTTAAGAAGCTCCCAGGTCTGAACATCTGCTCTGAAAAATGTGGTACCTGATCCACCCTACTGCTGAATGCCAGCACACTACAGTCAGGAGGAGTGGAGCTCAGTTTATTGTGCACTGCCCATGGAGTTCTGATGGCAGCTGGAAGAAGTTTTCTGAGCTGGTTTCTTCTGGCAACAATGTAGTTTGCTTGCTCTTGGTGATACAAAAGAGTATAAATAGGGCTTGTCAAGAAGAGCACTTGAAAGAGCAGCTCTCATCCATTGGGAATGATGGTGTGGATAGATGTAAGGGGTCTGAATCCGTTATTTGTGGCACAGCTACACTGCTGTCAGCATTGACTGAGGTTTCCTAGGAGAAAATATGGAAACCTGAAGCGAACTGAAGAAAAAGCCTTCCCTGTGAGGCTGCTGGAGACCTGGAGCAGCCTGCTCAGAGAGCTTGTGGAGTCTCCTCCTTTGGAGACTTTCAAGACCCACCTGGATGTGTTCCTGTGTGACCTGCCCTAGGTGACCCTGCTCTAGCAGAAGGGTTGAACCGGATGACCTCTAGAGGTCATTTCCAGCCCCCAGCATGCTGGGTCTCTCTGATCTGTAATGTAGGCAGCCCAAATGTTTAATTTCTTTGAGGTGCTTGCAAATTTGTATTTAAGCTGTAGTCTCACCTGGTTATGAAGCCACAAGCTTCATCTTCTCTCACCTGTATTTTCATAGGAATGAACATATTCCACACTGGTTTGTCTCTATTTGTATGTATTTCATTTTATTGCTTTTATTTTCATTAAAGTGGGTGTTTGGTTCCCCCCCCCCCCCCCCCCCCCCCCCCCCCTCAACTCATCAGTCTCTCTCCCTTGTTTCCTTTCCTTTCCCTTTGGGAAGGGAGAGGGGCTGGCAGAGAGTGTCTGCCACTCATTTAGTGGCCAGCCCAGCCCTAGACACATTTATCTGGCCATTGGAATGTGCTGCCCAGGGAGGTGGTGCAGTCACCGTCCCTGGAGGTGTTCAAAAGAGGATTGGATGTGGCACTTGAAGCCATGGTTTAGTTTGTCATGAGGTGTTAGGTGGTGGGTTGGGCTTGATGATCTCCGAGGTCTTTTCCAACCTTATTGATTCAACGATTCTATCTACTGGCTTTGTGTAGTCTTAACCATCTGCTTTTGACTTGTTAGAAGAGCATCATGGAAAAAGAGCATGACTGCTAGAAGAACAAAATAGCATCCAGACTTGGACAAAATTTACCCACCTGGCCAAGGTTTACCTGTTTGTGTGCAGGCAAACAGATCTTGTGTCAACCACTAGAGGGTGAATGGCATTGCCTAAGAGCTGTAGGCTCTTGGCAGCTGGTGCTGATCTGCTGGAGAGATCATAGAATCATTGAACAGCTTAGGCTGAGAGAGACCTTAGAGATCCAACCTCCCTGCCATGGGCAGGGAGGCCTCTCAACTCGACCAGGTTACTTAAGGCCCCATTCAACCTGGGCTTGAACATCTTCAGGGAGAGGGCATCCACAACCTCTCTGGACAATCCATTCCAGAGTCTTGCCACACTTGTAGTGCAGAATTTCTTCCTAAGATTGAATCTAAACCTATTCTCCTTCAATTTAAACCCATTTTCCCTTGTCCCATTGGTGGACACTCCTGTAAAAAGTCCCTCTCCAGCCTTTCTGTAGGTTCCCTTCAAGCATTGGAAGGCAGTTATAAGGTTCCTCTGGAGCCTTCTCTTCTCCAGGCTGAAAAATCCCAGCTGCCTCAGTCAATCCTCATAGCAGAGGTGTTCCAGCCCCTGGATCATCTTTGTGGCCCTCCTCTTGACTTGTTCCAACAGACCTATGTCCCTCTTACGATGGGGACACCGGAACTGGACATGGTATTTGAGGTGGGGTCTCAGCAGAGCAGAATAAAGGTGGAGAATCCCCTCTCTTGTCCTGCTGGCTACACTCCTGATGCACCCCAGGATACAGCTCTCCTTAGGGCCTGCATGAGAGCACTGCTGCCTCGTGGGGAGCTTCTCATCGCACTCTCAGGTCCTTCTCTTCAGCGCTACTCTGTACCCAATTTATATTTGTGCCTGAAGGATGTTCTGGAGGACAAGGAAACATGTCCATATTTCCTTGAATATACATGGGTGCTACATGGTTGCCTTGCAAAGCTTGAGGTGGCTACAGCTGTCCAGCTTTTAGTGTAGGTCTCTGCAGCACTGGGTGAGTTTCAGTCTTCAGCTCCATCAGAAAGCTGGCAGCGGGTGCTTCCCTCTAGGTCTGCTCAGTACAGTGTGCTGTGAGCAAGGACTGAGCAGACCTGGTCTGCTTCTCTGCTGCACTATAACCAGACCCAGGTCCTGTGGCAAGGCAGGATGGAGAGGCCACTGTCAGATGTTGCTGGCATCATGGGTCTATTTTTGGAGCTTGTCTGGCTTCCTGAGAACAAGACAACCAAGAGAAGCAAGCACACTGAGACTGATGGGATGGGAAGTTTGCAGTGTCACACAGCTGCTGTTTGCATTGGCCTCCCTTTGTAACAACTGATAGAATCACAGAAGAGAGTCTTACAATCATAAGACTGATTTGGTTGAAGAAGGTTGAGTCCAAATATTTTGTAACTGTGCCAGGTATGGTGCTAAACCATGGCCCTCAGCACCACATCTCTCCCTCTCTGGAATACCTGAAGGCATGGGGATTCAATCACCTCCCTGGGCAGCCTGTGCCAGTCTTTGAGAACTCTTCCAGTCAAGAAGTTGTTTCTGAGATCCAACCTAAACCTCCCCTGGTGCAACTCGAGGTCATTTCCTTTCATCCTATTACTTGTCACTAGGGAGAAGATACCAACTCCCACCTTGCTCCAACTTCATTTCAAGTGGTTGTAGAGAGCAAGGAGGGCTCCCCTCAGCCTCCTTTTCCCCAGGGTAAACAATGACTCTTGTTGATCAAAGACACCAGATTTCTTCTTGTCCCCTTCCCATCAGGAGGGGAAGCTTGGTACAAACTGTACCATGGGCTGAGATAGAGGAGCCATCTCTTGATGAATGCAATATATTTGGCTTCATTGATCTTGGTCTAGAACACCTAAGAGCTGAAGGGATTGGAATTTGGGATTATCTAAGAGGCTAAAAAGCAGTGCACCAGTTTGGTTGCAGGAATGGATAGGTAGAGAGCAATGAATGTTGCCTACCTTGACTTCAGCATGGATTTTGATGCTGCCTCCCATAACATCCCTGTAGGTAACTTCAGGAACAGTGTGTTAGATGATGGGTTGGAAACTGGCTCAACAACAGAGCTCACAGTTGTGATCAGCAGCACAGAGTCCAGCTGGCATGTGGCCAGTGGTGTTCCCCAGGGCTCAGTAGTGGGTCCAGTTTTGTTCAGTATCTTCATCAATAACCTGAATGAGGGGACTGAGTAGACCCTCAGCAAGTTCACTGATGGTGGCTAACACCCTGTCAGGCTGTCTTGCCCTCCAGTGAGACCTGGACAAGCTGGAGAGCTGGGTGAAGGGGAACCTCATGAGGTTCAACAAGGACAAGTGCAGAGTCCTGCAGCTGGGGAGGAACAACAGCAGGCACCAGTACAGGTTAGGAGTTGTCCTGCTGGAAAGCAGCTCCATGGAGAAATCCAGGCTGGGGCATGATGGGACTGAGAGCAACCCTGTGGAGAAGGACATAGGGTACAGGTGGATGAAAAGCTGTACAGAAGTTAGCAATGTGTGCTCACAACCCAGAGCCAGCCCTGGGCTGATCCCCAGCAGCATGTGCAGGGAGGGGATTCTGCCCCTCTGCTGTGCTCTGCTTAGACCAGCTGCCCCACAGCGCTGGGGCCAGCTCTGGAGCCTCCAACACGAGAAAGATGTGGAACTGCTAAAACAGATCTAGAGGAGGACACAAAAATGATCAGAGGGCCAGAGCACCTCTTCTGTGAAGACAGGCTGAGAGAGTGGGGGTCGTTCAGCCTGGAGAAGACCTTGTTGTGGCCTTTCAGTATGCAAAGGGATGACAGCTCCTGTGCTTTCTGTCATCCAGTTGTGCCCCTGGGCAATCCCTTCCCTGAGGAAGAACTTCCCATCAGCTGGGCATCCAGAGACTGTTTTAACTGCAGAGGGTTCTTTTGAAGTCATTACAGTCAGCTGCCTGCAGTCTTCATACATCCCTGCCCTTCCCCAGACCCTGTGGGGCACCTGCAGTTTTCACCCTTTGGATCTGTGAGCCAGACAGGCTGGCACTGTTCTCCATGCCAGCAGACATGACCTGCATACCTACTGGATTCATGCCTTCCCCAGAGGACAGACAGATGGAGGGGTTGTACTAGGAAACAGTGTCTCCCATGCTGGGTGGTGGTGAGAACATCAGAGAAAAAAATCATTTTTTGCTGTGAGAGTGGCTGAACTTGAAACAAAACCCAGCTGGATATAACCTTAAGCATTCTGGCCTAGCTTCCCGTGTTCTGAGCAGGGATTTTGGGCTGCACCATCTCCAGAGTTCCCACCTCAGTTAAGCTGTGATTCTGTTCTCCCAAAGTGCCCAGCAGCTCTAGGGAAGGGCATGTGGCCATGGTACTGTCTCAGATGGGCTGACTGCCCCTCAGCTCTTTCTGTGTTGGGTGAATGCTCTGGTAGACAACCTGAAGAAGACTGGCACCAGGTCATCCTCATTCTTGACCCTTAGACGCAGTACTTAGTGCCTGACTTGTCTGGCACTGTTACCATGGATTGAGTAATCAATGAAAATAGCAGGACCCAGAAGGGCAAATAGTCTGTTCTGTGCCACCCAGGCAGAGAGCAGGTTACCCAAGAGTCAGCTGGGCCAGAGGGTCCCAGAGGGAGGCAGTAAACCAAGCAGGATCCTCATTTGATGCTGAGCACTTTTGCCTGAAGCCTGCTGCATTTTTCTGTCAAGAGTGACTCAGCTCCTGAACTCTGGGTGAAAGGACAGCCACAGTTGAAGCAGCTGCAGAATGGAGGCCCTGGGCTTGATTTTCCTTCTGTCTAATTTAGCCTATTAGGGCCTTGAAGGCTAGTGCCGTGTGTGAGACATCAAGAGCTTGCTCACAAGAACCACACTGGGGGGATCTTGCATACTGCTGCTGAGCAGACTGGGACACACAACAGCTGTGGCAGAAAGCATCTCAAAGAGCCAGACTGGCTTCCACAAGGCAAGTCAGCTGCTAACAAATAATATGAATCACAGAACAGTTTGGGTTGGAATGGACATTAAAGATCATCTAGTTCCAACCCCCCATGTCACAGGCAGGGATACCTCCTGCTAAACCAGCTTGTTCAAGGCCCCATCTAAGTTACCTTTGAACACTTCCAGGCTTTGGAGCCTCCCCAGCTCTGGGCAACCTGTTCCAGTTCCTCACCATCCTCATGGGGAAGAATTTCTTCCTAATGTCTCATCTAATCAAAATCAAATCCAAGCTAACCCTTTTGTGGTGACAGAACTGGGTAGAAAAGGCTTGTTTTGAGTGCTTTGCCTCCTGCAGATGTCTGTGGTAGTGCTCCCAGTAAAGTCTCTCTGGTGCTTCTGATGTGTGAAATGATGCTGCTGTTCTTTTGTTCTATTTCAACTGATAATGTTTTTGGTTTATCTTAATGTGCCTTGTTTCTTTGTAGGCCCAGCCCAAGCCATAGAAAGATCTCCCATCCCTTGGGAGATGCCTGCCGCCTGTCTGGGAGGAGGGGGTTTGTGTCATGGTTGTAGACAGCAGCTTGATTGCTGGGCAACACCTGGGAGAAAATGCAGGCTTGCCTGTTCCACTGTAGCAACCAAGCAGCAGCTGTGGCCAAACAGCTGCAGAGGACAGACACCTGTGTGCACCCTCTGTGCCTTCCATGGGCTGCCCAGCTATGAATTCTTCTTTACTGACTCTAGCCGTGGGGGACTTGGGCTGTCTCAGGGCGTTGCCAGCTCTCCTGGGCTGGCCCATCTGGCTGCTGCTCAGACGGGCGTAGCAGTTTCTGTTAGAAGGGCTTTGAAAGAGGGACTAATTGGAGAGCAACCAGGGGAGCACAGATCCACACGGCAGAGCTTGGGGCCGCAGCATCTGTGAGCCTCTGCATGCTGGCTAGCAGAGAACAACATGGGTGTGCTGGGTCCTGCACCTGGGTCACAACAACCCCGGGAGCACTTGAGGCTTGGGGCACAGTGGCTGGAAAGCTGCCAAGCAGAAAAAGACCTGGGGGTGCAGATTGACAGCAGCTGAACGTGAGCCAATGTGAGGCCAGCAGCAGAGAAGTGATCTTGTGCCCCTATACTCAGCCCTGGTGAGGCCACACTTCAAATACTAGGTTCAGTTTGGAGTCCTGACTCCAAAAAGGAATTTGAGGGGCTGGAGCAGGGCTGGAGCAGGGCAACAAAGCTGGTGAATGGTCTGGAGAGCAGGCCTGGTGAGGAGCAGCTGAGGGAACTGGGGGTGTTGAGTCTGGAGAAAAGGAGGCTGAGGGGAGACCTCATTGCTCTTTACAACTCCGTGAAAGGAGGTTGGAGCTAGGTGGGGGTTGATCTCTTCTCCCCAATATCAGGTGGTAGAAGGAGAGGAAATGGCCTGAAATTGTACCAGGGGAGGTTAGGTTGGAGATTAGGAATGTTTTTTCCCCTGCAAGATTGCTTAGGGATTAGAATAGGCTGCCCAGGGAAGTGGTGGAGTCACCATCCCTGGAGGTATTCAAGAAACCTGTGGACATGGCACCTGGGGATGTGGTTTAGTGGCTGTGAGGCTGATGGTTGGACTCACTATTTTAAAGGGCTTTTCCAGCCCAAACAATTCTATGATTCTGTATCATAAATCAGGCTCTGAGTGACTTTTTAAGGCTCAGGATAAAGAACCTGCCTTCTCTTCTTGCTGTGCTCTGATGTTGGCTCTGGAGAATCATTCTATCCTTTATGTGGAATTTATGTGTTGGTTTTCTCTGTAACAATTGTTGAATACTGTGGCTGGGAATTTCCTGTGGGACAGGAAAGTATAGGATAATGAACTGCTGACCCTTTTTGTCAGAACAGGAGGGCTGTGTAGTTATGTCCACAGCTGAAGTTACAAAGTATGAAGGAATGCATCTCATTTAGAACTTGCCCTGAACTTTGAAGGTCAAGTGCAGGGTGCCTTTGTGTTTTTCAGAAGGGGGAGGCCTTGAAGCCACCACCGAGCTGTGCTGATGAAACAGGAATGACCTTGTCCTCAGGAAGGATTTCAGCACAGCGTACCACTTTGGTCTCACCATGTGGTCACAGGATCGCAGAGTAACTTAGGTTGGGAGGGATGTACAAGAGGTCACTTCCTCTAACCCCCTGCTCCAAGGAGGCCTGATTGGTTCAGCTTGTTTGAGGCCATGCTGTTTAACATCACTTCTGTCAGCTCTTTCAAATATTTCTGTCAAGAAGGGATTGACCACAGTCTTTGGACTAAAATTCATGGCCTGAGTTGAGTAACTGGTAGAGACAATTATGTAAAGCATCTGTGACTGTAAATTCCAAAGATGTTATTGCTATGGGGCTGGCAAAAAAAAACTTCTCTGAAGGCGTTCTTTGCCTCTACAGCCCAGGAGCCTGTGTAAGTATGCAAACACAACCCCAGGCAGCCTGTTATTACCATTCCTAGGCAAGCAGTCTGTCTGTCTGACCGGCTGGGCTGACTTTGCAGGGTTAATTTTTACACTTTCATTCACAAAAATCCTGTGTACCCACATTCTGGGATTCCCACCCCCATGCTTTGATAGCTGGTTTCCCTTCTGCTTCCCTGGTATGAAGGGAAAAAAAAAGGTTGGTAGCTGCCTCAGCTTGCTGAATAACCCCATCAGACCAAGCACTCTGCAGCTTGCTGATTCATTGTGCAGAAAATTGGTCCTTAATCATTGCCCTTTTCTGGCCTGTCTGTACTGTTTTTTGTTCCTGGGGGGCAGGTACATGCAAACTGATTTTTGCATGATCTGACACAAGTCTATTTTCTCATTTTCCACTGGTTTCTAGGACAGTTAATTTTAACATTTCATTTGAAACTAAAAGCAACCTTGTTCATAGGTTTGCGGGATGGTTTTGGTTGGAAGGGACCTCAAAGATTATCCAAGCCCCCCTGCTATGGGCAGGGACACCTCCTGCTAGACCAGGTCTCTTAAGGCCTCATGCAACTTGGCCTTGAACAGCTCCAGGGAGGGGGCATCCACAACCTCCCTAGGCAACCTGTTCCAGTGTCTCACCACCCTCACTGTCAATAATTTCTTCCTAATCTCCAGTCTCAACCTCCCCTCTTCCAGCTCAAAGCCACTGGCCCTCATCCTATCACTCCAAGCCCTTGTCAAAAGTCCCTCCCCAGCATTCTTGTAGCCCCCTTCAAGTACTGGAAATCTGCTCTAAGGTCTCCCCAGAGCCTTTCTTCTCTGAACAGCCTCAGCTCTTGCAGGCTGTCTACACAGGGGATGTGCTCCAGCTTCGTTTTTTATGATGCAGATCACAAAAAATTCTTGATTGTAGGGAAATCAAATCAAATCACACTTGTGGAATACCTCTATTGTTCGTGCTCTGCAATAACAACCAGAAGGTCTTTCCTAGTGTGTTCTGAAAGTTACCAGATGTTTATTCACCTGTTCTTCAAGACCTTCCCTCTACCACCACCTTCAGAAACCCTTTACAATCTTATATTGTAATTCATTTTCTTTGCCTCCCCAGAGCCTTGTTTCAGAGGCCAAAATCTGAGGGAGCTGTTTGCTGAAACCTGCTCCTACTGGAATAAGGATTTTTCTTGACCTAGGTGGGCAGAACTGGCCTTTGAACTTCTGGGCACATCAGGGAAAACATTCTTCATCTTGCAAGGTGAAGACTTCAAGGGTTGTCTGTTCTCAGTGTTCTTGGTCTAGACTTCAGGGCAATTGATTAATAAATACTAGTGACCAAATTCATGTCAGTAATCTGCTCACAATGCTGCCAGCTTTGCACTCTGTGAGCAGCCTGCTGTGCAAAACCTCAGCCTGACCATTCTGGGCAGAAGTTTCTGTGCCCTTCTTTGTGTTATGTCTGAAACTCAGTTAAGGTTTTTCTGTTCTATGAGTGAGTCTTGCAAGGATGTCAGGTTCTGTAATCACAGTATTAAAAGAGAGGAAGAAGAGAAACTATTTTGACTTCTGGATTGAGTTGGTTTGTAATTCATCCCCAGTTCTTTTGGAGTCCCTGGGGGTGTGGGCTGTGTTTCTGGGTGGAGCAAGGTTTGCCTTTGTGCACAAAATTTGTTGAGTTTTATTAACCCTTAAATAGAAAAGGACAAAGCTGAGGGGAAGGAGAATGCCCAAGGAGGATGAGAGTGCTTGACACGTAACTGTGTATTCAGTCTGTAAATCCTCATGGAAGACAAGGAAGTCCAGCAGGGTTTTTTCTACTGGGAGTTAGATGGAGCCCAAAAAAAAGAGAATTGATTTGATCAAAGCAAAGGAAGAAATCAGTGTTAGAGAAACAGGAGATGCTGTGCAACACCAGTCAACTTTTCCCACTGCTAAAATGGGCTGTGCCTACAACTGCATCCAAGTGCACCCAAATGGGCATTTTTGGGAAACGATGGGAAATGTCTCGGTATGAGTAAGGAAAACTTCTGTCTTGTCTGCTTTATTATTATTATTTTGCCCCACTCTGTTACAGAGGGGTTTTTGTTCTGGAAGATGAGAAATGTTCCCCCATAAAAATGACTGAAATGTTGAGACTTCCTTGGAGAACCAAACGCTTCAGACCTTTTGACACAAATCGAAGCGCATCAAAGGCTAGAAATCAGAATTTTGGTTTCTGGCAATTTTCCTTTTTGGTTTGGTATTTTAGATGTAAGTAGAGAATTTCTCACTGGAGGATGCCCACCTTTGCCCCTCTCCAGCCGGCTCTGAAGGGTCACGTTTGTGCTGGGAGAAGGGAATTCCAAGCAGATTGGTGGCCATTTTCACCGAGTAAGCATTTTCCACAGGCGGGGTTATGCCAGCCATTTAGTGACTAACATGTAATTAGGAGGCTGGATACTTATAGTTGACATGTCCCTGATGCCAAGGGAGACCAGGACAGCAGTGGAGGAGTGAGCACTGAGGAGAACAGGCCGGCCTGACCGAGCCATTGGTGCCTGCAGGTTGTGTTTGGCCTTCGTGTTGGCTGCCTCGGAAGGCCAGAGGCTCAGCGCTGCGGGCAGTGCGGTGCCTCTGTCCTGTCAGCCTCTCAGCGAGCACAGGGCAGAAGGTGCTGTGGGCCTCGCAGTGAGCGCAGGACAGAAGGTGCCGCTCAGGAGAAGGCCTGGTGCAGGGACGTAGGCTGGGCAGAAAGGGAGTGCTGGAAAAGGGAAACCTCTGGCGCTTCCTGTTGTGCTGTGGTGAAGAACCAGCCCTCGTGCCCGGGCCGGTTTATCTGCTCTGTCCATCTCTGCCTGGGGAGCTCTTTGATGCGGAGCTGATCCGAAGGCTGCAGTCTCGTTATCAACTCCATGCTCACCTCTGCTTGTTTTCACGCTGAAGTCTGCTCCCTCGTTTTGCAATAACCCACAGGGTGCCGGGTGTTGCGCCAGCCGTGCCTCAATGAAGGATCTTCATTCAGCACCTTTCCCTTCCCGTCACAGCAGTCAGCGCGACTCCTGCGTTTACCAGCCGCATTCGCTACGTAGCCCAGACTTCAGTCGAGCCTTGGTTGGTGGTCAGAAGGGATACCAGACCTACCGGGACCTGCCATGGGACCTTCAAAAGTAGGTGGTGTGTCTTAACTCAGGAAGCCTGATTTGAAGGTGCAGTGGGTGTAAAGGATACTGCTTGTGGGACAGCTTTAGGACTTCGAGGACATCTGTAGATGTGGAAGAGGAGTCTGTCTGTTCTCTTGCCTGACCTTGGACCTTGCTGCTCTCTCTGCTCCTCTCATCCTTTTAGATCTAGGGCACAGCATGGACCCTTCTGGAACATGCAGCATGAAAAGGGGAAAGCTAAAGAGTAAGCTGCAGGCTGAAAGGGAGGCTTTGGATGTTGTGGTTGGGAAGGAAAGAATAACACATGGCTGGAGTGAGAAATGCAGAGGTGAATCCTTCCCTAGCATAGCCAGGAGCACAAATATTTGCCTCCTCTTTAGAGAGAGAATAGGGTGGCTTAGATTGACACCTTTCCTTGCTGTGATTGTCTCATCCTGCCCCAGCAAGCTTTTATAGCTCAGTGCATAATCTGGAAAGTTCTTTTGTGCCAAAATCCAGTGTTAGTAGCACAATTTTGGGAAACCATGGGTTTCACTCGGGTTGAGTTACAATATTATTTCCCTCAAACAGTCCAGTTAAAAGTCCAGTGATGGCAGCATGACTCTGGCAAGCTGTTTTGTGCCAAAGTATTTTGTCCAGTCAGAGGAGCTGGATGTCCTCAGTTTTGCTTTGCTGTAACAACATTTAAGACAGTGCTGGAAAATTCAGAGCATTTTAACAGAACTAAGTCTCCCAACTGTGACACGCTGCTGTGCTTCCTTGGGTCAGAGCAAGGACCTGGTCATAAATGTCCAGTGAGTCTCCTTGAATTTGTCATTTCTGTTCAACTCTCTGGCTCCTGGTTCCAAGTGGCAACAGGAGGAGATGTTCAGCCTCCCTCAAGTTTGGTTTATGTTGTTCCCTCAGCAGTTGACAAAGATTGAAAAAAATAACCTCAGGAACAAGAATCTAGAAGAATCTGGAATTACTGGGGGGTTTAACACTGATGATTTGGTGAGGGGGCTGTATTTTGGGAGGGATTGCTAGAGACTACATTAATCTCTCTGGTACTGCTTTGAGTAAATGGCTGGGGGTAATTGCAAGCCTACTTATTGTTCCCATCCTCAGAGTTTCTAAGAATTGGAGGGGTTAATTATTTCTGGACATACTGAAATAGAAACATGGATACTGGACTGAGAAAATTTATTTGTGCCCACTTCAGTGCTTTCTCCTTTTGTGAGGACAATAGAGAAGGGGGAAAAGAGCTGATGAAGGCTCTGGAGAAACAGGTCTGGTGAGGAGCAAGTAAGGGCACTGGGATTGTTTAGTCTGGAGAAGAGGAGGCTGAGGGGAGATCTCAGTGCTCTGTACAACTCCCTGAAAGGAAAATTCAGTGAGGTGGAGGTTGGTCTCTTCTCCCTAGTATCAGGTGATAGAAGGACAGGAAAGAGCCTGAAATTGTGCCAGGGGAGGTTTAGGCTGGATAGTAGGAACAATTTCTTTCCTGAAAGACTGGTCAGGGATTGGAAGAGGCTGCCCAGGGAGGTGGTGAAGTCACCATCCCTGGAGGTGTTCAAGAAAAGTGTGGGTTTAATGTCCATGGTGGTGCTAGGTTGCTGGTTGGACTCACTGATCCTTGATTTCTTTTCCTGCCCAAACAATTCTATGGTTCTATAACATTTTAGTCTATATTGACTTTATCAGGAGAAGACAGAGTTCAGCTTTTAGTTCTGTGCTCCCCAGTGGTACCCTGCTCAATACCCAAAGACCCTCTGCCTTGTTGAGTATCTATGCCCTAAAAGCTCTGCTGCTTTAGCTGTCAGGTGAAGTCCCATCAGCTGTGCGCATCAGCTGGTGCGTGCTGCACACAGAGGATGCCAAGTAAGAGTCCTCTCCTGGGTGGAGTGGAGAACCCATTCCCTGTTCTGCTTAGGTGCAAAGCCAGTTGCCAGGTCTTGCTGATAGCAACAAGGGTGTAAATAATCTTATTGACAGTGTGCTAGGGGGTAGTTAAACAACCTGTGTCGAGTTTGGTTGCCTCCTTGTTAGAAGACTTAGTTAGAGTAGATGTTTGGTTAGACCGTTGTAAAATCTGCAGGACGCTAGGGATCGCGTGTTGGATAATTGAATATTTACACACCTGAGCAGGGATGGACACAGCCTGGTCTGAATCAAAGCCCCCAGGTAGCCTGTGAAATGTCCAGAGCTCTTTGCTGGGCAAGGGCATAGACCTGAGTGTGGAGCTGGAAGCTGTGCTGCTTGAGCTTGTGGTGCTGTGTCTTGTAAGGGCAGTGCTTCCGCTCTAGCTATATCCAGTCCCAAGATGCCTCTTATCACATTTCAAGCTAAGCTAGAGCACGTGCTCCATAAAATCCTTCAGGAAGCAAAGCTGCTAAGAAAGACTGGGTGGAGTAGACAGCCTTGCTGTTCTTGTCCCTCTGTTGTGCTGTGTCCTGCAGTCTGGGAAGCAGTGCCCTACCTCCAACTTCCTCATGAAGCGCTTGTGCCCTGGCAGGGTGAGGTACAGTGACTGCTGCAGTATGTGATAGTCTACAAGTAGGTGGAAATGCAGTACCACTTGCACCAGTTTGTCATGCAGGAGCTGGACAAAATGATTGTAAATTACAGGCTGCTGAGGTGTAACAGGAAATGGATACCAGCCCTGCTGCAAGGACACTCATGTCGCATTGGCATCAGTGGGAGTTAACCTTGATTATTGCAGCAGGCAGATGTGGTTCCTCCATGGTACCAAAGAGAAACCAAATACTGCTCAGTTTGCCCCAGAGAAGATCCAGATACCAAGAAACTACAGTGAAGTGTTTTGGACTCTGGTACACTGAACACATCACTGTTCCTTTGCCATTTTAGACAAGAAAACCAGAATGAGAAGGGACCTCCTCCCTGAGCCTTAAGAGCTTTTCGCCGTAACTGATCAAACCCCAGTGGACACTCAGTAGCTTTTCTGGCCTTTGCTGATCCTCTTACAGAATGTTGCAGAAGTGCCTCACATTATGAACTTTTACAGAAGGTTTTATGATTTGGTTCAGCAGAATGCCACTAAAGTCAAGCCATTCTGTGTCCATCACATTGTCCTTCATGTCTGTATTACAGGTTACAAGAGAGATCTTCATTATGAATGAAGTCAAACTGACACAAAGCTTGGGATTGCTTAAATCCGTCACGCTTCTGATACAAGACAACCAAAAAACCTTCATGTGGTCTGTCACCTCAATGTCCCTCTTGGAGTGAGGGCTCAAAAACTAAAACCAGAATTCAAGGTGCAGCCTCAAAGAAGCGCTGCTCTGTTCTGTCAGACTTGCAGAAGTCTTCAGAAGAGATCTGGTGTGCATGGAGTTGATTTCCAGTAACATTTCATCTAACAGTAAAAGATTTCTGTCAGCAGAAGGACTGACCACTGTCCTGTGCTGTGTCCTGTGAGCACACTGCCCTGTGTACTCACAGAGACTGGTAAGGCTGAGACAGGGCATTTTCTCTTCTTTCCTCCTTCTCACACCACCTCAATAAAATTGAAGCACTGTCTGTTCAAAAACTGTGGAGAAGATTGGTCTGTCTAAACACACCTCTCTTACAGGACTGAAAGCAAAGGACACTTAATAGCCCAGAAGAGATCATCTTGAGGTGACTGGTTGGGTTTGGCTGTTGGGCTGTCCTGTCAGCACCTTTCTTGAGCAGACACTGCCAATGCATGCATGCCAGAGCAGAGCCTGTGTTCTCTTTCCTGGTCATGATGACTGTCACTCTGACTTAGCTAGACACTATCTCTGAGGTGAAGCTCACTGCAGGTAGTGGAGGGTTTCCCAGAGGTGTCAGAGTGCTTTCTGCCCTGCTGAGAAACACCTTGGAGGCTTCTCCTCTGAAGCAGGCAATTTGACTTGTAGAAGTCAGTTTTAATTCTGCTTCTATGCAAGAAGTGACTCTAATGGGGACCTTCACTCCAAGAAGGACATTGAGAGGCTGGTGAGGAACAGCTGAAGGAACTGGAAGTGTTTAGTCTGGAGAAGAGGAGGCTGTGGGGAGATCTCATTGCTCTCTACAACTCCCTGAAAGGAGGTTGGAGTGAGGTGGGGGTTGGCCTCTTCTCCCTAGGAACAAGTGATAGGAGAAGAAGAAATGGCCTCAAGTTGCATCAGGGGAGGTTTAGGTTGGACATAAGAAGAAAGTTCTTGACTGAAATGGTTCTCAAAGATTGGAATAGGCTGCCCAGGGCGGTGGTTGAATCCCCACCCCTGGAGGTGTTTCAAAGAGGCAGAGATGTGCTGCTGAGGGTCATGGTTTAGCACTGGCCTTGGCAGAGTTAGAGAATGGCTGGACTGCATGAGCTTGAAGGGCTTTTCCCACCAAAACCATTCTGTAGTTCTGAATTCCAGCCGGTACAAGACACTGATGTTTATTTTGTAAGCTAAGAGGTTTCAGGCTGCTGTGAGGCAGGTGCATGCATGATTGATTCAATGTGTTTATCACATGGTTGTTGAGTTTTTTAAAAACAAATTAGGTTATCACTTAGGATTTTTAATTTTCCTTTGAGACTGATTCCACTCCCCCCCATCAGTGCTCCTGTTGGCAAAAATCACCAGACATAATTAACTGTGTCCTTCTCATAGCTGCCTTGTAAGATGCATACAGGCAGGGATCCTTCTGGCTCTGGGCTTATTGGAGTGAGCTTATTGAGGAAAGGGTTTCTGGGTCCCTTCTATGTGGTCAGGATCCAGGGAACCCAAGTAGGGAATGCAGAGCTCCAAATCTCCTACCACCACTCATGACTTGGGCTATTTCTAGGAAAATGCCAGCTGAAAAAGCCACAACAGTGTTAGGAATGACTGGGAGACAGAGAGGACAGCCAAGGAAAATTGGTACATCAGTGTGGGCAGTTTTGCTTCAGTTTTTGTGGTTTGGCAGCAAATATTTCACCACTCTTCCTAATCAGACAAATCTTAGTCTGGGATTTGGCAATCTTCTGCTGAGAGGTGAAATCCAGTCTCTGACTGCAGTGTATTTAAGATTTCTGCATGGGCATGGCTGCCTGGAACAGAACAGAGGGGAGGACTCTGCAGGCTGCAGGCAGAAGGGGCCCCAGCAGAAAACCCAGCCAGGGCAATGGGAGGCTTGCAGCTGGTATTTGATGCAGGCTTAAAATCTCCATTTCTGCTCTGAACAATTTCAGTGACTTTCTCAGCTGGAGTGGTTTTAATCCTGCTGTGGATTTCTTGGTTACGCTCCCTGTTCCTGCTTCCTTGAGCTGATAGTTCCCAAGGTGCTGGCATGGAGTGCCTGACTTGATGGGAAAGTGAATCTTCCCAGTTGTTATTTAAAAGGAATGGGGAGACTTTATTCAGAAACCAGACATCCCAAGTTCCAAAACAGCCTCCCCCTCTCCCCCGCCAAATCAAGTGACTTACTAAGATGTATTCATCCAACAGCTTCTTGTCTAAGCAAACACAGTTCAGAAGCTGATACTGAGTCCTCTCTGCACCTCTTTGAAATGAAGCCCTCAAACAGGTTTCATGAATGAAGTGAAAGCCAGGTATCTGAGTGCAATTACACCTATGAGCAAGCATTGTGGGCTGGGGGCTCTGTTTATTAAATGGTAACATGGAACTTGGAAGGGAGGAAATACAGAGTTAGAATCATAAAAACCATTACCTTGTGTATGAAAGATGCTGAAAGGGTTTCAAACGTCCAGCATCTGCTATGTAACTGTGCCCAGCCACCTTAGCCTGCTCTCAGGCCACATCTCTTCCACTGATAGGACAGGGACTCTTTTCTTCTCTGCAGGGCAGAGAATGGCACCCAGCCTTTCAAACGGGCTTCTCAAACCCAGCATTTGGGTTTGGGGCTGTGCCAGGATCATTAGAGCCGAAAGACCTTTTAAGTGGTTTTCCTTCCATGTGGTTTAATCAAGGCAGCTCCTTGTAAGATAAGATAAGAACATCTACAAGAATGAGTGTGAGGGGGTTGTGTTGACTGGAATGCCTTTGATTGTTCATTTTGTTGCCTGTTCTTGTAGCTGAGCCTCTCTACAAAGATAGCAGGCACGTGTGCAAAGCATGTAAGTTGTGCCAAAGACTGCTGGGGTGGTGGTGGGGAAAAAGCCAACAAACCCACAGGACAAATTAAACCTGAACTCACCACCCACTTCATGGTTTCCTCTAAGAGCTACTATCTAGGGCTTACAGTACATCTGGAGAGGGACTTGGAGTGACAGTATGAGGGGCAATGGCTTCCAACTGGAAGGAGCTTGACTGAGATCAGACATTAGGAAGAACTTTTTGCCCATGACACATGTGAGGCACCGGAACAGGTTGCCCAGAGAAGCTGAGGAGGCTTCAGTCCTGGAAGTGTTCAAAGGCAGGCTGGATGAGGCCTTGAGCATAGGAGGAGATGTCCCTGCCTGTGGCAGGGGGCTAGAACTGGATGAATTTTGAAGTTCCTTCTAACCCAAACCATTCCAGGATTCTATGATGTAGAGATACTTTTCTTAATGAGGAAGAGTCCTAACTGTTTATACCTACATATCTTTAATTCCTCTAGCTAAAGTTTTAAGGCAACTTCATGCAGTAGCCTCAGAAATATGGAGCTGCTAATCTCCAAACACTTAACAGGACAGTTGAATGACTATCTTTTATTTTTCTGCTATGCATTCACAGATGTGTTTTGGAGCAAATCACATGAGATGAGAGGTTAGTTAATAGCTGCTTTAGAGGACAGCAGGAGTGAAAGAACCTCTAGTTGGGAGTTCCAGGACAAGCCGGAACAGATGCAAGTGTCAAAGGAGTGTTCCCATTTTCACTCAAGCAAATGTCACAATATTTAGCCTGGGTTCTCTGTGCTGCAGTCATACTGTTGTAATTGCAAGGCTTTATGATGACCTGAGAAGCCTTTTCCAACCAAAATGATTCTGTGATTCTAGAATGAAATACCAGAACCTGCTTTAATATTTATGTACCGTACACAGTGTGCTTGCTGTCTCATTCCTGCATGTAGCTGCAGTAGTCACTTGCAATTATTCCTTGCAATTATATGTGGGAACACACTGAGATGTCCTCAACAGAGGATCCCTGCAGCCTGCTTGCCTGGGGGAGGCTGTACCTTAACCCCAAGGCATAAGTGTTTGCATGAGAGAGGTAGAATGAAGAACTCTGCCAAGAATTGTAGATTCACAGAATGTTAGGGGGTAGAAGGGACCTCTGGAGATCATTTAGTCAAACCCCCGTGCCAAAGCAGAATCACCCAGAGCAGGTCCCACAGGAACACATCCAGACAGATGTTGAAAGTCTCCAGAGAAGGAGACTCCACAATCTCTCTGGACAGCCTGTTCCAGGGCTCTGTCACCCTCACAGCAAAGGATTTTCTCCTCACGTTGAGGTGGAACTTCCTGGATTCCACTTTGAGTCCATTGCCCCTTTCCTATTACTGGGCACCACTGCAAAGAGCCTGGACCCTGCTTCTTGACACCCAGGTCTCAGCCTTTCTTCATCCAACAGATTTTCCAGTCCCTTCAGCATCCTTGTAGCCTCTGTTGGCAGCCTCCTGTTCTGTATTTTGTATTGGCTAATAACATAACAGGGCTGTAAGGATCTTCAGATGTCTTTGAGTTTATAGCCAAAGAGAGAATTTGCTACAAGTAACCTTTTTATTTTTCCAGGCAGTTTTTTGTCTAACTACTGACCGTTGGTTTTCCTTGAGCTCATTTGGATCAGCACCTGTGTAATTAAGGGCATGGCAGAGAGAAGCATCCAGGGAGGCTTCCTGCCCATGTTCCCTGGTCCTTGCTTTTCCCTGTCATTCCATCACTTCAGCAAATACTGCTGGAAGCAGCCAGTGCCTGGGTTTTGCTTTTAGATTTAGTCTGGGTAAAGGAAGAAGCAGAAGCTGACCCTCTGAAGTATTTTTCTGGTTTTTATTTGTTTGGTGGGGTTTTTTTTGTCCAGCCCTGCTTTGAGGGCTGAAATGGACTGAGCAGCTGGGAGAGTGTGTAGATACGGAGTGCACGAGGCATGGCAGGCTCCTCAGCGATGTTACTGCACGCAGCAGTTTGGGGAACCAAGGTGGCAGTGTGTCTGATAACTGATTTGTTCAGCCATCTGAAAGCTGCTTGCATTGCTGTATGAAAAGCTACCAGGTTTAAAAAAATGTAATAATAATTCCAGTTGAGGGTCACATAGAACCATAGAATTATTTTGGTTAGAAAACACCTCTAAGGTAGAGTCCAGCCATTGACCTGACATCACCATGGCTATTAAACCATGTCCTTAAGTACCATGTCCATGTAAGAAAGTGCTTAATGGGACTCCTACTTAATTTAGCCCTAATAATAAAACCCCTCAGACCCTCAAACTCTGTGTTCTGTGATTTCTAGCATATCCCAGTATGTATTTCACAGGATTACAGAGTGGTTATGGTTGGGAAAGCCCTCCAAATTCATCGACTCCAAGCATTCTCTAACTCTATACCATGGCTGGTGCTAAACCTTGGCCCTCAGCACCACATTTCTGCCTCTTTTCAAAACAATTTGGAGTTATTGTTTCATTTTCAAGGTTGAGAAGTCAATTAATGATGCTGGGAAGAATCAGCTGATGTTGAGGGAGAAAACTTTGGCTTAATTTTTTTGGGTATTTGTAAATAGAAAAGGATCTTTTCTTAATCTTATTCTCTTGTTCTGCTTATTTCCCCCCAGAATTCATCAGCCAGCCATCAAAATAAGACAGCTTGAGCCCTGGAAAATTGCTCTAATAGTTCTTGGAACAGCCCTAGCAGCAGCTATCACCATTGGGCTCCTGGCTTACTTTCTGTCATATGGTAAGTTTCACACCACACAGCACTGTACTGTGTTTAGGGTATTTCCTTTGTGCTTGCTGTGCTACACAACGCTGGCAATTTGCACCTCATCAGGCTTCCTAAGGCTTGTTTGGGGAAAGCCCACCAGCTTCTCTAGAGCTCTCATTCCTTCCTGTGTAGATCCCTTTGGAACATTTCCTGCTGTGCAGGGCAGTTTAGAGCTGTGGTTTCTGGTGGCTTTGACTTGCTTTCACTCCTTTCACACGTTCCTCATGATCTGCTTCTGTGATGAGGTTAACACACAAGTCTGCTGGTTGCCCATACACCAATGATAAACAGAGCCTTCCACTTACCTCTGCCTATGGTGTGTCTCTGATTGCTTGCCCTGGTCACCAGCAGTTGTTTGCCAGGGCTTGGCACTCAGTGGGCATACAGGCTAGGAGGGAAGGTAGCTTGTAATCCCCTATGAGCTCAAACCTAGCTGCTGAGGAAATGGGGATTTTTGTCACTTACTAGGCTCAGATCACCTAACTCAACTGAGTTCTGCTTCTGGGCTTTTGGAAGCTGTGTTTGTATGGATTGGGTGCAGATGAAGGCTCATTCACTCACCAGTTGTCTGGATGTCAGCTGTGTCTCTCCAGTTTGCTCCTCTTGGTGCTTTGAGCATTGTCTGTGCCTCTCTTCCCTTGCAGATCAGAAGCTGTTCTATTACAGCAGCAGTGTGAAAATCACCAACATCCACTACCGTAACGAATTGTCCAGGCAGTCCTCAGGAAGGTTTAGAGACCTGAGTGAGAGGCTTGAGAGACTGGTAAGTGTGGACCCTTCTGCCTTTCCATAGTTAAGGACTGTGTGTGGATACAAGAATCATCAGTGTGAGCAGCACAGGGGCTGGTACAGCCTGAGCCCTCATGGCTAGCAGACCTGGGAAATGGGCAGCTTGAAAGTCAAGAGCACACCTGGCACACCAGGCACTTGGCAGTCTGCTTCTTCTAGCATGTCACCACCTCCTTTGTCCCTGCAGTGGTGAAGTGGATATTGCCAGCAACCTCAGCCTCCTCCTGTACCACTAACCACTCATCTGTGTCTTCTCTTTCCCTGGCACTGTGACTTGTGCCCCACTGTCCCTGAGGCAAGCATGCTCTTGCAGCCTCTCCTTCATGGGGTGGGGAGCTCTGCCTGTCAGGCTGTTGCTGTGTGTTGGGAAAACAATGCACAAGCCCTTTTCCTGCACCTTCGGGAACGTTTGTTGGGAAACCCTCTTACAAATAGCAGAGGCTGCCGAGTGGCTCTCAGTCATACAGCAGATATGGAAATAAACAGACCCACTGCAATTTCCTTTCTTGTTTTCTCTTTGGAACACTTCCCCACAGATGATAATTACAGAGATCAGCTCTTTGCAGCACTAAGCATGTGACTGTGCGTGTATCTTGTCCGTTCATTCATCAGGGGCCAATGCCTATCCCTTGCCTCCTGTTTAATGACCTGGAACTCAGTTAACAAGACAATCAATGCTGTTGTTCCCCACTCTGGTTTGATTTTGGGCCATGAGCTGTGGTGAATGTTGTTCTGGAGAAGTAGGGTACTATGCAGGGATCCTGGCCCCACATCCTGGCTTCTGAGTCAAGTTGTCCTCTTTTCATTATTTGTTTGCTTTCTGCCCTCTTTACCTACCAGGGACCATACCACATTTCCCAAGGTCTGCTCCTAGTGCATGTCTTTATGTATGGAATCTCACATAAGCTGCACTTACTGAGCTGCTTCCACTTTACAGCTGTTACCCAATAACTACAGGCTTTTAACCTTGTGATATAGTACCTTGGAGAGGGAATGTTCTCCCTGGCCATGAAAGCACTGTGCATTTCTGGGATAGGAGGAAGGCCAGGGCTGAGGAGCAGTCTGAGAAGTAATGTTGCACTGAGTAGAGTTGTATCACTGCATCCCTTTCTGCCACTCCATTCCCTCTTGGTTTGTGTCTCCTTTGGCACAGAAATGCTTCTTCAGCTGAAAAGTTGTCAGACACTGGCCGATGCAGGCAGATTTCCTGTGAACTGTTGGCTATTAATTTAAATGCTTGAGGGGTAGCCAATGCCTTAGAAACCCTGTCTCCTCTCTGGTTGTTGAGCACTTGTGACAGCAGTGACAGTGAATACCAGTGCTGGGTGAGCAGTGATAGCCATCATTTCCCAGCACGTTAATTGGACCTGATAAGTAACACCACAACAAGCACACAGCGTTGTGCTGCCTTCCCTTTATTCCTGGGGCTTCTCTTAGGAGCTGTCTTTCCTTCAGCCTTTAACACCTCTGCCTCCCTCTCTCAAATGTGGTGACCCTGCTTTAAATACTGACTTTTTGTGGGTTTGACTCCAGGGGAACTTGCTCAGTATGAAAAATGATGCTTTTAGAAAATGCTGTGAGGACAGGCTGAGGGAGCTGGGGTTGTCCAGCCTGGAGAAGAAAAGACTCCAGGGGGACCTGGAGCAGCCTTCTGATATCTGAATGTATTCTACAGGAAGGCTGCAGAGGGACTTTTCCTAAGGGTGTCTAGAGACAGGACAAGAGGGAATGGTTTGAAGGTGAGGGAGAGCAGGGTTACAGTGGATGTGAAGAAGTTCTTCAGTATGAGGGCAGTGAGAATCTGGAACAGATTTCCCTTGGAGGTTGTGGATGCCCCCTTCCTGGAGGTGTTCAAGGCCAGGTTGGATGGGGTCTTGAGCAGCTGAGTCTAGTTGAGAGGCATCTCTGCCTATGGCAGGGAGGTTGGAGTAGATGATCTCTGAGGTCCATTCCAAGCTAAACCATTCTGTGATTCTATTCCATCCAACATGGTTGTATGAAACTGAATTCTCCAAAAGCTGATTTAAGGTGATCTGTGTGCTAAGCTGATTAAAGTGTGCTCCTTGTAAGTCTGTCTACAAGCAAAACCTGTATTGAAGCAAGCTTTCCAGAGAGAAATACCCTCTTGGCTTCTTGGCAGACAGCTGCCTCAGAACATCTGCATGGTTTTGGCTGCATCAAAAGCACCTTGGTCAGCAGGTTGATAGAGGTGATTCTGATGCTCTGCTCTGGAGAGACCTCACCTGCAATGTTGTGTCCAACTCTGGGGCACCCAAAAGAATAAGGACATGGACCTGCTGGAGCAGGTCCAGAGGAAGCCATGAAGATGAGAACCTCTTCTGTGAAGATGGTTGGGGCTGTTCAGACTGGAGAAGAGAATGTTCCAGGGAAACCTTAGAGCTACATTTCAATATCTGAAGGGGATCTACAGGAAGGCTGGGGAGAGACTTTTTAGAAGGGCCTGTGGTGGTAGGACAAGAGGCAATGGTTTGAAACTGGAGCTGGGCAGATTTAGGTTGGACATCAGGAGGAATTTCTGCTCCAGAGCATAAGTGATGAAACACTGGAACATTGGTTGGAACAGGTTGTCCAGGGAGGAGGTTGTGGCCCTGTCTCTGGAGACATTCATGGTCAAACTTGATGGGAACCCTGGGCAGCCTGCTCTAGCTGGAGATGTCCCTGCTGAATGTGGGGGGTGTTGCACATGATGACCTTTGAGGGTCTCTTCCAACCTGATGCATTCTGTGATTTATTTTCAGGGTTCTCACACCATCTCTTCAACAGAGGAGGAGGAGAATATTGATTCTTTCTATTATTATTATTATTATTATTATTTGAATTTTTTTCAAATCACATTTCCTCATTTCTCTGGATTTACCAAAACCCTTTTCAGTGTGTCCCTGGTTGGTGTCAGGGTTTGGCCCAAGCCTTCCCACTGTCATAGTAGTAGCAGCGATACCTTCACCTGCTGTTGTGAAACAGTGAGTCAGTGCAGATAAATGCAGCATCTTGCACAACCCCTGGTGCAAAGTGAAGAGAAGTGAATCACCTCTGATAATCAGAAGCATACAAATTACCTGAGTTGCTGCAGCTCCTTGCCAAGTGCTCCCTTCACAGATCCATTCCTGATGAAGCCTCCTGTTTGTTAAGAGAGCAACCCTGAAGTGGAGCTTTTTTTCAGAGTTGATGTTTCACCAGGAAAATTGGTTTTGGTCCCATAGAGAAGGCATCCCATGGGATTGGCAGCAAGTGTCCTGATGTTTGCTTTGGTTTCCAGAGTGGGGTAGTAACAACACCCATTGTGAACGACATTCCCAACTCTCTTATCTCACTGAAGGTGGGAGGGAATGCAGATTATGCCAGAGAGCTGATGAAGCTGGTGCACAAGTCAACATCTCAGGGCTGACTGGAAAGTCTGGAAAATGTCTTGTGGGGTGGAGCTGGGAGGCCTGAGGAACACATGATGAAAGGTCTCTGATCCTTGCCTGGCTTCCTACAAGTGGCTGTGAGGGCTGCCTTTGTGCTCTCTTGAAAAAGCAGCCCAGACTGAATGCCATTGTGGAAAGAGATGTTCCAGCTCACCAAGCCTCCTGCTTTTTCTAGCTGGACCAGTGGTTCTCCCCTTGCTAAGCTAAGAGGTACTGTGCCAGACTGTCCCCCTGCACTGGGTAAAAAGGGCACGGGCACAGCATTGATGGCTCTTTTCCCAAGGAACCTCAGTTTTATGGTGGGTTCACTCAGTGCCTGACTGATCTGCACTTCTGCCCGTGGCTTTCCTCCATCTCTCTGCAACAGACTTGGATTTCTTTCTTTCTTTCTTTTTTTTTTTTTTTTTTTCCCCTTCTCCCACAGAATGTCTGAGTTCTTTTGTGTTTCCCAGGAATGCCTGGGAGGCCCTAACTGCCTTCTTACTGAGAACATCTTGGGGGAGATTTCCAAGGCCCTGCTCTAAGCTTTGCTTCTTTGGCTCCTCCAACACCCTAAAGTGTGGAGGGAGCTAAGCCAGTTCTAGATAGACCTGGATGACTGGAATGATCCCAGTTGCCTACTCTGGACAGCAGCACTGAGTGCCCTGTGTGCAGGGAGCAGTGTTGAGCAGCTTGATGTCCAGTATGGGAAGTCATCTTTGGCCACAAGGGAAGGAGCTGTGCTTTCAGGAGAGCTTGAAATGAGCACCTCATCAAGCCATCCTCATGAGAGTTGTCTCAGATGACAAACTAGCAGATGACAAACTGTGAGACAGTAGTGGGTACCAAGCAGCCACAGCAGGTGATCCCTTCAGTCCATGGCTGGCTGTTCAACAGAAATGGACACTACCTGTGACTTGCAAACCTGCCTGCGCTTCTTACCACTGCAGGAACTGTCTGATACTTTCACCTAGATGTTGTGTGCTTTCCCCTCTTCAAGCACAGCCTGTGCTGCCTCTCTCAGGCTCCTGGTATTTCCCTGCCTTCTCCTTTTTTGGCTAGAGCTGTTCCCAGTGCTGCTGTTGGGCTGCTTCTCCCTGTCATGGTCATGTGGATTCTTGCATTAGACTCTGTAGCCCCCTGCCCCTGGGGCTGTGCTCTGCCCAGGATTTCCCACTCACTCCTGCTCCCATGTGACAGCAAGCCAGGATGTGGGGTGGGGGGATGGATGCCCCTCTGCTGTGAGAGCAGCATGGCTTCCTCCTTGGCTAATGGGTTGTCTGGGGGAGAGGCAAGGTCTTTGTCCCTCAAGCCATGGAATGGACTGGCATGGATTTCCCTGGTTTTCTCATCATCCACAAGGCATCCAGTCTCTCCTCTGTCATTCCACCATCTGAAACCAACACAGGACTAATTGGCTGTATCTGGGCAGAGTGGTTGGGGATCATACTAGGAGGATACTGGGGTGCTTCCCCTGAGAAGGTGCTGCCTATCTGTTGGAGTCAGGGAATTTTTGTCACATAATTCCTGCATCAGGACTCAGTGTTGGGTGTCAGGACATCTCGCCCCAGTGACCAGAGAATCTTCTGTGTCCTTAAGTACATGTGCTGGGGAAAGTGTAATGAGCACAGCTCTTGCAGTTTGTCCTTGCTGACAGAAGTGAATTAGTGGGGGGTTAATTTAGAAATCCTCTCTCTGCTGGGTGTTGCTGAGACACTTATGACACTGCAGAAAAATGCTGCAGGGTGCTTCTGATGGCTGTGCCTGTTCTTGGCTGGAACTCATCACTGATGAGTTCCTGTGCTGGAGCAGGTAAGCAAGGAGGCCATTTTCTCCCTTGGGAGGTGATGATTTTGTTAACACATTTTTGTCACCATGAGGCAGGGGAAGCAGAGGGACAGGCAGGTGCCATGCACCTCCCTCTCTCACACACTCTGGGCTGCTTAAGATGACAAGATCCCAAGGACTGTCAAATGCAGCACTTCATACTCAGTAGCTCTCTACAGCTCTGCAGCACCCCTGCTGCTTATGGCTCACAAACAAGGCTGAATCCAATGCCTCGCTCTGGGCTACCACTGTGAAGGACACCAGTGGGGTGCTGTGGGAGCTCATTTTGTCTTCTGCATCTTCTGGTGCAGATTCTCACACAATTCAGTTACAACCAAAGCACACTGCAATTTCCCAGCCCCCAGGCACTGATGTCTCCTCTGTGCAGCCAGGGGACTGAGTTGGGAGAGAGCTGAGAGGCCAAATCCATAAAACCACTCCAGCAGCTGAGAAGAGATCCTCAGAGACAGGAAAACATTTTTCAAGTGCCTGTGGGTAATCAGGAAAGAACTTGTGGAGTTCCTTTGGCACACTTGGCTTTTATTCACCCTCACCATGGTACTTGAGTTGCTTTGTGTTGGTGCTCTCTTAACTCCATGGCAAACAGAGCTTTAAAACCTTGTTTGGTTTTCAGTGAGGCAGAGATGTGGTGCTGAGGGCCATGGTTTAGCAGCATACTTGATAGAGTTAGAGAATGGTTGGACTGGATGAGCTGAAAGGACTTTCCCAACTGACAGGATTCTGTGATTTATCAAGCCCAAGCCTTCCCAGGCTCTTACCTATTCTCTTAAGTACTTGCTTACTACTGGTATGAGGGGAAAAGAATAGGACTTTCATTGAATGTTTTTCTTGTTCTTCACTGAAGGCAGTTTCAGTTAGAAGTACAACAGCCAGGAAAATGAAGCTTTTTAATTGCAGCTTTTTACAGCTTTTAAAATACTAATCTCTCTTTTTCTTTGCTCTGCAAAATGGTTTTGTTGAGGGGAGGGGGGGAAGGGCAGGGCAGGGCAGTGTTTTGAGGGGGCAAAAAAACCACCACAACCAAAACCCCCAAAGAAACCAAAACCATCCCAAAACCTAAATGAAAAAAAAAATATATATAATAATCCAACTTTCCTAAAATAAACTTGGACATTTCACAACTCCTGCTTTCAAAGCTGTATTTCAAGGGCATGGCTCTCTCGAGCAGGAAGCAATGGACAACAGCATAGAGCAATGAGGGTGCCCTCTATGGGTGGCCGCGGCTGGAAACAGCAGAAAGCAGCTTTCCAGGGTTAATGCAGCCAGCAACCCCTCTGCATTCAGCAGGGTCACCTCCAGCTAGAGCAGGCTGGCCTTGACCACGTCCCTGGGCTGCCTGTTCAAGTATCTCTCCACTCTCGTTGTGCAGATATTCCTCCTGATGCCCTACCTAAACTTCCCCTGCTCCAGTTTCAAACCATTGCCCCTTGTCCTATCACCACAGGCCCTTCTAAACAGTCCCTTCCCAGCCTTCCTGTAGGACCCCTTCAGATACTGAAATGCTGCTCTATGGTCTCCCTGGAGCTTTCTCTTTTCCAGTCTGAACAGCCCCAACTCTCTCAGCCCATCCTCACAGGAGACGTTCTCCAGCCCTCTGATCATCTTCATGGCCTCCTCTGGAGATGCTCCAACAGGTCTATGCCCCTTCTATGCCAGACTGTGGCCTCAAAGGTCGAGATGAAATGGTGTACTTAGCAAGGAAATAGTGTACAGAAAGGCTCTGCATCTCACTTGTGATGTTTGGGGCTTTTCCAGAAAGTCAGAATAAGCAAACAGCCACTGGCATAGGCATCCACTGCCTTGTTTTACAAGCTGAGGTGCTTTCTTGCTTTTAGCTTTTGGTTCCTGTTTCCTGTCTGTACAGGACATGGTAGCACAGAGAACTAAAACAGTACTGAGGGAAATACCAAGTCATTTTAAAGGCTAGCATGAGTCAATGCAGTGTAGTGCACGAAGCAGTCACTCAGTGTTCTTCCTTACCTGTAACATCTTACACCAGCAGTGTGCACGAGTTCCCAGCACATGAAATGGTTAGGTATCAAAATTGTGCCTAATACTCAAAATTTTGTTGTGATACTTCAACTTCACTGAGTCTTTGACTTTTTAAAAGAATGTAACTTCCCTAAGTGATAGGCATACAAACTGATTTTTCTTTTTCATGGAATCCCAGAATCACTTGAGTTGGAAAAGCCCTTTCAGATCATCCAGTCCAAGCATTCTCTAACTCTGCCAAGGCTGGGGTTAACCTGTGGCCCTCAGCACCACATCTCTGCCTCATTGAAACACCTCCAGGGATAGGGATCCAACCACCTCCCTGGGCAGCCTCTTTCAGTCAACAAGTTGCTTCTCATATCCTACTTAAACCTGCCCTGGTACAACTTGAAGCTATTTCCTCTCCTCCTGTCAATTGCTCTCTACAACTACCTGAAGGGAGGTTGTAGACAGGTGGATGTTGGTCTCTTCTCCCAGGCAGCCAGCACCAGAACAAGAGGACACAGTCTCAGGCTGTGCCAGGGGAGGTTTAGGCTGGGTGTTAGGAAGAAGTTCTATACAGAAAGAGTGATTGGCCATTGGAATTGGCTGCCTGGGGAGGTGGTGGAATTGCCGTCATTGGAGGTTTTCAGGAGGAGACTTGATGGGGTGCTTGGTGCCATGGGTTAGTTGTTTAGGTGGGCTGGATTGGTTGATGGGTTAGACACGATGATCTTGAAGGTCTCTTCCAACCTGGTTTATTCTATTCTATAAGGAGAAGAGACTGGCCCCTACCTGGTTCACACCTTCTTTCAGGGAGTTGAAGAGAGCAATAAAGTCTTCCCTCAGACTCCTCTTCTCCAGGCTGAACAACCACAGTTCCCTCAGCCATTGGCTTGACTCATTAAGGCAAAAGGTCTAAGAAGTATGTACAAAGCCAGAAAAATCCTATGAATACGCCCACCTGACCTAAAACCAGTGACTCTTGCTCACATATATTGTGTAGCAAGAAAAGCTGTAGATGTGTGCATGGACAATGGGCATGAGCTGGAAAAAGAATTCAGCCTGAACTGAAGGGTAGTTAGCAACAGTGTGTGTGATTAAGCTAGAATTGTATCTTAATTACAGACTCTCCATCCAGAATTACTGCATTGTTTGGAGGCAATTACATCAATGAAGTGATTCAAGATGTGAACTGGTGTCACTGAGATCAAAATCGGGCCAGTCAGGGGAACAGTTGTGTAGAACATGATGTTGTCAAAAGGGAGAATCCAAATACAGTGCTGAAGTTGCATGGCTGATGGTGTTTGAGCATTTGTGACCTCAGTTCATCACCACTGGTCTTCCTCAGAGTTCAGAAAACTGTTGTTCTCCAAAGAGCTGTTCACTCCTGGATTTCTACTCCTTACATCCAGGTACTACAGAATCACAGAGTGGTGAAGGCTGGAAAGAATCTCTGGAGATCATGTAGTCCAAGCCCCCTGCCAGAGCAGGTTCAGCTAGTACAGCCACACAGGTAGATGGGAAAGTCTCCAGAGAAAGAGACTCCACAACCTCTCTGGGCAGCCTGCTCCAGGGCTCTGTCACCCTTGCAGTAAAGAAAATGTCTATATGTTGAGGTAGAACTTCTTGTGCTCCTGTTTGTCCATTGCCCCTCATCCTCTCACTGGGCAGCATTAAATGGAGGCTGGTCCCATCTTCTTGACACTCACCCTCAAGTTATTTGCAAACACTGATCAGATCTCCTCTCAGCTTTCTTTTCTCCAAGCTAAGCAGCCCCAGGTCTCTCAGCTTTCCCTCATCACACAGATGTTCCAATCCCTTCAGCATCCTTGTAGGCTCTGTTGGACTCTTTCCAGCATATTCCTGTCTTGAGCTGGGGAGCCCAGAAATGGACAGTTCCACAGTAGAGAGGAAGGAGAACCTCCCTTGGCTTGCTGGCCACACTCTTCTTAATGCTTAAAAATCAGAGGGCACATAGTCCTTTTCCTAGAAAAGTTACTCTCTTGGAAAAAAAGAAACCCTTTTCTCTGGATATTAGCCTAGTTTGTTTTTCCCTAGAAGCTGGAAAATCTCCTCCCTAAGCAGATAAAATTTGAGTAGCAGTGTGAAAGTTTTCAGAAGCTCATTATGGACAATTGAAAGCAGGAAGCTGGAATGGCAATACTCAGGTGACCTTAATTCCAGCTGTCACTATGACCTGGCTCTAATGAAACTCACATGCCTTTGAAATTGACTGCACCAGGCAGAAGCATAGCACTTTAAATCCTAGTGTGATCCCATTTATTAGCCCTCTTAATTTCTTTGATCTGAAAGCCCAGTCTCTTGAGGAACTGCTGTACCAGGTCACTCATGTCTCTGTTGCAGATGAGACCTCCCAGAACCAGCTGGGCTGGTTATTGAGCTCCTCATTTTGGTGCAAAGATGGTGCTCACACCTTCCAGCTTTAGCAGCTCAGTTGAACTCTGTGAGGAGTTTGTGAAGCCATTTGCAGGTATCTGGGTTGGCCCTGCTGCTGCCTACTGTGACAGCTGCTATCTTTGCCTATGTGTGGTTCCTGATGGGAAGGTCTCTGGTCTTCTGGTTTGATGGAGTCCTGTGGAATATCACACGCTCTCTTCTTCAGCTCCATTTGCTTCATCCCAGGCTAGCACTATGGCTGTAGGGCTGTTGCTGCTGCTGGTAATTGGTATCTCTGTTTCTAGGGGGACTGAGATGTCCACATCCTGGTTTGAGATACTCCCAGGTTCAGTTTTCCACTATCCTGATCTGTCTTTCTCCTCCTGCCCTCTGTCCCAGAGATTAAATATAGTAGGGTTCCCTACTGAGGTAGGGTTCCTAACACAGCCCTCAGTTGGAACCTCAGTAGTGGAGACACCAGGTTCTCAAGGCAACTGCTTCTGGGTTTGCATTATGGTCAGCTCTGGGAGTCTCAGCAGACTGAGCTGTGAATTAGATGCAAATTGGCCAGCAAGTTGGGTGGTAGATACTGAATGAACACGAGTGATTAGTAGTAATTTCCGATCGCCGCAAAACTGGAGAGAGTCACTGGGCCAGGCTATAGGTTCTAATTAATATTTATGGTCAAGGAGCTTTAAAAATCACTAATAATAGGCTTTACATCCTAAAGACATAGTGAAGCAAGAGGAAGAATGCAGTGTGAGGAGAGCTGCTGAAGGACTGAACTGGCAGCAGCCTTTTAAGAGCAGTGGTATTGAGCAATGAGAAGATCTGTGTGCCCAAACCCACTGAATACTTCTGAACAGCCCACACAAGTGATTGAGTTCCACAAGCATTCCAGAGGAGTGTTCTGCCAAACCAGACCTGATGGCACCTTCCTGATCAATCCTGCTGCCCTCTGTACAGTATGTGATGGCAGAAAGAAAGGCCTGACACAGCCAGCCTTACTGGATCACTTCCGGATCGCTGTCCTGGAGTGATGAGGTGCCTGTCTCAACACAGAATCATGGATTGGTTTGGGTTGGAAGGGACCTTAAAGATCATCCAGTTCCACCCCCATGCCATGAGCAGGGACCCCTCCCACTAGATCAGTTTGCTCAAAGCTTCATTCAACCTGGCCTCGAACAGCTCCAGGAAGGGGGCATCCACAGTGTCCCTGGGCAACCTCATGTGGCCTGCTTCCAGAGCTTGGATGTTTTTTGGGTTCCAGGGAGTATTGGGTGATTCTGAAACCATGAAGATGTTAATAGGTTGCTCTCAGGCCTCAGAGGATAACGATGAGATCTGTAGTTTGTCAAGACATGATAGGAAAATGCCTTGTTTATTAAGGTTGCAAGAACTTCTGGGTGCAAGACAGAATTTACTCTGTGGCGGGAATGCTTTGCCCTCATTGCATCTTTGGTATGGGCCACTGTTACCTCCTGTCGTGGCACGGATGGAGCAGTATTCAGGAGGGAAGTCCAATTGGCTTTGGAAAATAACACTGCATTGAGAGGAATTTTGTGAAAACAATGGAGAGTATGAAATTAAATCAAAGAAACACCAGGAGGCATTAAGTTAAACAAGCCAGCAAACATTAACTGAATGAAAATCATGTCTGGAGAGATGCTAAAATAGAGGCTGTCAAAAAACCTGCTGCTCGTCTGAGAGGAGCAGAGCTTGGCACTTGGTTAAGAATGCTTAGACCTTGCCTGCAGCAGCAACTGTCACCACTGAGCAGCTGCTAGACAAGGGCCAGGGAAAGTCAGGTGGACATCATTGGTGGTGAGTTCAAGGGACAGATGATTTAAAGAACCTGACATGAGGATGGCTGGGGACTTGAACATCTCTAATGTGAAGAAAGGCTGAGAGACCTGGGGCTGTTTAGTCTGGAGAGCAGAAGGCTGAGAGGGAACTTATCAATGTCTATAAATATCTGAGGGGTGGGTGTCAAAATGAAGGTGCCAGGTTCTTTTTTGTGGTCACAGGATGCTAAGGGTTGGAAGGGACCTCTGGAGACCATCGAGTCCAGCCCCCTGCCAGAGCAGGACCTATGAATCTAGTGCAGGTCGCACAGGAATGCAACAGTGATAGGACAAGGAACAATGGGTACAAGCTGGAGCACAGGAGGTTCCACCTCAACATGTCTGGTTCCCTCCTTTTTTTTTATCTCCTATTTTTCTTTTTCCAACAGATCGACAAGACATTTCACAATTCCATTTTAAGGAAAAAATACATCCGTTCACGCTTAATCAGAGTGAGGTATGTGACACTCTAACCACTGCACACACCTGGCTTCATGGGAGGTGCACCCAAGCCCAGTCAGAGAGCCACTGCATCTGATTCACTAAAGTGTAAGATCAGAGCATAGCACCACCTGAGCATAATCTTCTTCTGAACCATCTCCTCCTTTGCATCTTCATGTAGAAGATTCACTTTAGTCAGCCCAAATTCTGTACAAGTTTGTGTTCAGACCTTGAGCAAGTTTCAGCTAGCAAAGCAGATACTTCAGCTATCCAAAAATAAAAGCATTTTCAGAACTCTTTCCTTCACTACAATGCAGCTCTCATTTTACTTCTGGGATTGCTGCCTTGCTGGGCTCGTCAGGTAAAGCCCAAGTGTGGCTGTGCTGGCTCAGAAGGTCCCAATCATCACCACTAGTCTCAAAGCATGGCCATAAGTAGATGTCTAGAGAAGAACAGCAGCACAACAGATGTGTATAACTACTTCTTGGTATGCCCCTTACCTCCAGAAATTTACCACCTGGGATTTCCTGAAGGGGCTTTGTTTAGCAGCCCCCAGTGGACTTCTTTTCCAAGAACTTGTTCTGTCTCCCTGGACTCTTGAAATCCATGCACCTCAGCCTTATAGTAAGGACTTGACTTAAGTTATTTGTGAAGAGTCACCTTCCCTGGATCATTCAGTGGCCCCTAGTTCTTGTGCTGGCAGAAGTGATGAAAAGTTGATCTCTATCCTTCCGCTCTGAGCAATTAGTGGTTTGGACACTCTCATCATATCTCTCTTCTACCCCATGAGTTCTACTCTTTTCAGTTGGAAGTCCCAGCCTGCTCAGGCGTTCTTAGCAGCAGCTTCTGTTGCTCAGCACCTTGTCACCCTGCTCCAGCTCTTTCAGGTCTCCTGTCTCTCTTTTTTGAGATGAAAGGGTCAGACCTGCAGTTGGGATTATCATTGAGCAAAGTTTTCTTTCCTCTTTTATTCTCTGTGCATTTTCAATAAAGCATGATCTTTGATTTTTGACCACTTGAGTGCTGAAAATGACCTTTTTATAGAACTGTCTGAGGTGTTTGCTGTGCTAAGACCTTAGAGCAGCCTTCCTGTATCTGAAGGTACAGGACATCTGGAGAGAGACCTTTTACAAAGGCAGGGAGTGACAGGATGAGGGGTGATGGCATCTGACTGGAAGAAGCTGGATTGAGATGAGAATTAGGAGCAAATTCTTGCCCATGAGGGTGGTGAGTACTGGAATAGGTTTCCCAGAGAAGCTGCTGAGGTCTCAAGCCTGTCAATGTTCAAAGCCAGGTTGGATGAGGCCTAGGAGATGTCCCTACCCATGGCAGAGGGGTTAGAACTGCATGATCTTTGAGGTCCCTTCCAACCTAAACCATTCTGTGATTTCAGGATTCTGTTTGCTGTGCTGGTTGCAAGACTTGTATGTGCCAAAGCTTGTTTGCTCTTAAATAGACAAGCTTCACACCTCTCCAAGTGCTCAGCCTGCAGGCTCTTCTGAGCAGGGTAATTGCTGTGAATTTGCTGGGAAGGTACTGTGCTGAATTTTGGCTCAGTATAAACAATGCACTTGGTAGTGGTGATACCCACTGCTCACTGAGAGAGATCAAACAAATCTTGCCTAGGTGTCTTTGGCTCCAGACCTTTGCTATATGGTGATTCAAGGCGGGCAATACTTACCCGAGGGTTTCAAGAGGTGTGGTGTACTTGCAAGAGCTGATAGGGTAATTCCAGTGTGGCACAGCACAGGAAGAGGAGTGGGGGGAGAGGCAAGGGAACACCTCAGAAATGCAGAGCAACACCCACAGCTGGATCAGATAGCATCTGGAAAATAAATGGTACTCATGCTGAAATTGGCACAAAGGGAAAACCCAGCCTGTTGGAAAGTTCATGCATAGTCTTGGTGTCTGTGATGAGATCCTGGAGACAAGGCAGGCATCTGCTCAGCTCTGGAGCATGCAGCATGCCTTGGTGTGCTTGTGACACGTGGCCTCTCCTTTGCCTTTCACTGGCGGTAGCAGAACCTCTGTCCACAGTTGTGTGCGTTGGAAGCTCACAGTCTGCTGTGTGACCTCTGAGTGAGCTGCTTGCCTTGTAACTGGAAAATCTCATTTCTTTTCCTGCCTGAATGATCCTTAAGAGAGAGCAATCTGCTTATGGCTCACCCCTGTTTGAAGTAGGATGAGAGGAAATGGCCTCAGGTTGAACCAGGGGAGGTTTACGTAGAGTGTTAGAGGGAACTTCTTGACTGAAAGGGTTCTCAAAGACTGGAACAGACTGCCCAGGGAGGTGGTTGAATCCCCATCCCTGGAGATGCTTCAGAGAAGCAGAGATGTGGTGCTGAGGGCCATGGCTTATCACCAGCCTTGGCAGAGTTAAAGAATGGTTGGACTGGATGATCTGAAAGTGCTTTTCCAACCCAAATGATTCTGTGACTCTAACTAACTGTGAACTCACATGCTGTGGGTTGTGTCACTTCTTTTTGGCTCATGAGAGAAGGCTCTTGGTGCATGTTCTTTCTTATCTTCCCTGTGTAAGGAACCATCTGCAAGCACAGAGCAAGATGTACAAAGTGATTAGCCAATTCGGTATTTGTAGAGCAGCATTCAGTCTCTTGCAGTATTTGATGCTGAGTGAATTCAGTCTGTTTGAAGACTTTTCTTCCTGTTATTTTCTCTGATCTTTCATTAGAGCTGTGGAATTGTGTATTCCAGTGTGGGTGCTGCTGCACTGCTCAGTCAAATGTTAAAGGCCCCTATTGTGGTCCATCTCTTGGACTGTCATGAGCAGCCTGTAGACATGCTGCTGGGTTTCATTTCTTGTTGCAGAACATGAGGTTATTATTCTCATTCTCTCAGGAGGCTGCAGTGCTGGAATTGGATGGTGTGGTCAACTCTCTTTTGGATGATGATTGGGAAAGTTTATTCTGTGTGTACAAGACCATGGAAAGGTCTGCTATATACCATGAACCGTCTGCCTGATGTTTCTGAAGTGCTATACGTCCAGCTTTGCACTGCATTAGGTCATTCCCTCCTGCTCTTCTGTCCTAAGTGTGTGGGTTAGGGGCTTCTTTCAGACTCCATTACAACACTGAGCTGGCCATTTGTTTACACCATGCCACCTTCTAGCCTAAGATACATTTAGCCATTCAGCCTTTGCTTGGATTTCTTTGGACAATTGCTTCTCTCAAAAATGTCCAAACTGCTCAAAAATGTGTCTGATCCTTTATGTTACATCGCCATTGCAAGAGAGGCTAAGACAAAAGAAAAGCTGAGAAATGGAGAAATGGGCTGAAGGTAACCAGAATGTTTTGTTGGTTTGCAGCCCAGATGCTGATGGTGTGGTGGCAGAGGCTTTGCTCACATTCTGGTTCTCCTCCACGGACTCCAGAGAAGCCCTGCGAAACAGAGTGGAGAGGATCTTACGGAGGGGCCTGAAGAAATACAGAGGGCCCCTGAGAATTGATGTCAGAGCTTCCACCGTCTCAAGTAAGTACAGCACAGCAAATCATGGAATGGCTCAGGTTGGAAGGGACCTGAGAAATCCTCTATTCCAACTTCCTTGCCGGGGGCTGGGATGCCTCTCAACTAGACTGGGCTGCTCAAGGCCTCATCCAGCCTGGCCTTGAACACTCCCAGGGAGGAGGCATCCACAACCTCCCTGGGCAACCTGTTCTAATCTCAGTCTCACCCTGCTCTCCCTCAGCTTCAAACCATTCACCCTTGTCCTGTCTCTAGATTCCCTTAGGAAAAGTCCCTCTGCAGCCTTCCTGTAGGATCCCTTCAGGTATGGAAGGCAGCTCTAAGGTCCCCCCAGAGTATTCTCTTCTCCAGGCTGAATAAACCCAACTCTCTTAGCCTATATTCATAGCAGGTCATCTTTGTGGCTACCTTTGGACTCACTCCAACAGCTGTGTGTCCTCCTTATGCTGAGGACACCAGAACTGGATGCAGTATTAGAAGTGAGGCCTCAGCAGATGTGGTGGTGAGAGAAAGTTTCTCCCTCCCCCACAAAGAAACCACAGCTAGCTCAGTCAGAGAAGTGAAGGATATGAGCTATATTTACAAGCAGGATGAAATGCAAATCTATATATACACAATATACAGTATTTACAATATATACAGAAATATACAGCAAAGAAAGTAACACAGAGCAAAACTCCCTCCTCCAGCCAGAGGAGGGTTCCTCCCCTGTACCCCCTCTCTCCCCCCACCTCCCTTTTTTCCAAAAAGGGTTAGAGAGAGAGAAAAGGGGAATTATTAAGGGGGAAATTCTTGTTAGGCTCCAAAGCGCATGCAAGGATTAGGTTTTTTTTCTTATCTGTTATCTCTCAAGGTTAGCTCCAGTGTGCTGTTGCTCAGAGGCAGAAGCAGACAGGCTGAAAAGACAGAACAGACTGGAACTCAGACAGACTCAAACTGAACTAAAACTTAAAGTTGCATTTTACCAATCTACCAATGAAATTCGTTTAGAATATCTGAATGTTTTCCAAACATTCAGCCAGTGTGTTCCAGCACAGCAACTGTCCCTTTCTTAAAGGCACAGCCTAAAACGGCCACAGTGGAGCAGAGCAAAAGGGCAGAGTCCCCTCTCTTGCCCTGCTGGCCACACTCCTCTTGCTGCAGCCCAGCACATGGCTGCCCTCTGCGCTGCATGAGGGCACTGCTGGCTCATGGTGAGCTTCTCAGCAACCAACACCCTCAAGTCTCTTTCTTCAGGGCTTCACTCAACCCACTCTGCACCCAGCTGGATTTGTGCCTGGGACTGGCCTGACATCTCTCTTAAAGGTAGTTCTTGTCCTTTTCTGATCCATGGAACTTGATTTTTCCCTTCTTATGGCTGTTACTGAGGGATAACCTTTTCTGCTCATTCAGTTAGAAGAATATTGAGGGACAACCTTTTCTGCTCATTCAGTTAGGAGAACACTGGTGGTGTTCAGTGTCTTACATATGAATGAACAGAAGCAGTTGCTTTGTGGCACCTGCCTCTAAACTGCAGTACCAACTTCATACTACTGTCAGGCTCAAGAGTAGGAGCCTCACCACAGTGATTCAGTACACAGCACACAATCCCTAGGTCTTTGCTTCTCTGAGGAGCCTGAAAATTTTTGAAAGACAGGAAGGAAACAGAGAATGCACTGAAAAAAAATACTGTTTAGTGGGAAGATCAAAACCCTTGCAAATTCCCCAGGGAAAAGGAAAACAAAGTGAAAACATTGTCATCCATATGACTTGTCAGGTGAGGATCTGCTCCCTGCCTGTTCTCTGGGTGTCAGGCTTCTCAAGAATGAGTTGCTGGTTGAAAGGAAGGGGCAGGTGCTTGTTCCATTTGGTTTTACAGATCTGCTTACTACTAGCATAAGGGTGACAGTACAGCACACGGGTGGGTACTTGGTGATTGCTTTTCCACACCCGGCTGATTAAACCAGCAGAGATCTGCAGAGAACAGATGGCTGTGTGCAAAGCACAAGAAACCTGGGCCAGATGACATGCTGGATGGATCCAGATTTCCTTCTACTCAGAAATGACCAGGAGCGCCCTCTCCACGCTTGAACCGGGCATTGCACAGTGCAGTGAAACTCACTCACCAGCTGTCACACACCCACTGTATCCTGAGGGGCCAACCAGTCTGCCCCACTAGAATGCCCCATGATGCTGGGTGACATCCCCTTGGGCAAAGCATCACCACTTCTCTGCAGTGCTGTTTATGTGCCAGCAGTTCTGGCTCAGTAGAGCATGTGTCATTCCTCCCAGAGAGAAATGGTGTGTGGGCATCAGCTATAGGGATTCAAGGAGCTTTTGGCTCTTTTAAAGACAATCAAGTCGTGATGCAATGAATTTTGAAGCTTCATTTTAATTTGGTGTCTTACATAAAGGATAAGATTGGAAGGGGTACAAAAATGCTCTTGAGAAAGGGGCTGTGCTTCTCATGGAGTTTTCTAACTAGCTGCTCTTGCTCCATCTGGCCAACGTAGGGAGTGACTCAAAACTGTTTCAGTTGACCTTGATCTGCCCCAGCCTGTTGCAGTAAGGCACCAGTTAACAAAATTAGCTGATACAATTGAATCACAATGTTTTCGTTGAAGATTGGTCTCAGTAGAAGATAGCATCTCCCTGTTACTTTGATAAAGTTGTCTGATAAAGTTGGTGTTGCTTTCCTTGGCTCTCCTCGGCCTAACTATGACACACTGAGTGCACAGTGAGTGCTCCTCACTCCCAGCCTTGTGCAATGGTGGCACAGAGGAGCGCAAACAACCCTTTGCCATTTCTAGGAGATGACAATAAAAGCTTCCGTTGGAATCTTTCTTTGCTGGCAGGGTTCCAGCAGAGCCATGGGGCTTAGGCAAGCTCCTGTTGGTGCTGCCAGCTAAAGACATGTTGGCTCAAGTGCAGAGCATAGGGCAGGCCACTCCTGCACTTTTACAGGAGATGCAGATCTCAATTCTTCCTCACACCTGGGAGAAGTGGCCATTTTCAACAGATCCTGGAAGCCCAAAGAAGGATCTGGGCTTTGCATTTCCTACTTCTCTCCCCTCCTGAAACATCCTGACTGACATCAAAATTTAAGTCAATGAAAGCTAAGAAGCCCTAGGTTCTTCTCATGTTCTACAGCACCTTTCTACATCTTGCTTCATAGTAGCTTTGATGGTGTTGCCAACTGGAATCCATGTTTATCTGGAGGCAATCTCAGGACATTCTCTATGGCTTGTAAAAAATAATTAACCTGTTCATTGCAATCACCTTATCAAAAGAGTCTGATTTGAGGGCCACAATAGAGCTGACTTTAGCTAAACACAGATGAACAAATCCAGGTCAGGCACTTATTTATATTGCATGCTGGGATGGTGTGATAAGGAGAACCTCCTTATGTCTTCCTGCCTGTATCTAATCATCTTGCTGTTTGACACCACGTCCAAACCTGCACCTCACTCAAAGTATTTGCTTTGAGCATCAGCTCAGACAAACTCCTGCAAATTTGGTGCAGCACTTGGGATCTTCAACTGCAGTTCAAAACAAAGTGGATTGCCAGGTTAGGGGTAAAACTTGCTTTGCCTCTTCATTTTTCAGAACTGGGGGGGGGAAGGCATAAAAATCTAAATTGTGAATGTTTTCTTACTTCAGTACTTTTCCAAAAGAGAGAGGAGCTTGACTGGTGTGCCAAAAATAGGGAAACAAACTAATATTGTCTCTGGTTTGTATCATCACCAAATAGGAGGTGTGCATTTCATAGGATTGCAAAACCATCTTTGTACCAGAGTATCTCCAGATGTACTATTATTCAAGTCCCTGCTCTCTTCTTTAGCTAGAAACAAGCTTATTTAGCTCAGATTGTGGGCAGTGGTATAGCCAGTCATCCCTTACAGCTTTGATAGAAAATAGGAGGTGGTAGAGATCTCTGTTCTTGCCTACAGACCCCACTGGGGTAGAGATCTCTGCTCTGGTCTACAGACCCTACTGGGGTAGAGATCTCTGCTCTGGTCTACAGACCCTACTGGGGTAGAGATCTCTGCTCTGGTCTACAGACCCTACTGGGGTAGAGATCTCTGCTCTTGTCTACAGACCCTACTGGGGTAGAGATCTCTGCTCTGGTCTACAGACCCTACTGGGGTAGAGATCTCTGCTCTGGTCTACAGACCCTACTGGGGTAGAGATCTCTGCTCTGGTCTACAGACCCTACTGGGGTAGAGATCTCTGCTCTTGTCTACAGACCCTACTGGGGTAGAGATCTCTGCTCTGGACTACAGACCCTACTGGGGTAGAGATCTCTGCACTTGTCTACAGACCCTACTGGGGTAGAGATCTCTGCTCTTGTCTACAGACCCTACTGGGGTAGAGATCTCTGCTCTGGTCTACAGACCCCACTGGAAGTCCAACCTTTTTTTTCAGTGTATAACCAAGCAAATTACGTCCTGTCTTCTCTGAACAGCATTGCAAGGGCCAGCAAAATGAGATATCAAAGTTGAATGACTTGGAACCGCCCACGTTAGGACTTGTTCTTCCACTGGCACTGCAAGGAGATGTCACAGTTTGTCCTCTGTATAGTTCTGGCAGCAAGGAGCTCGCCTTCCAGGCTGATATTTTTTTTTCCTCAGGGTTTCTTGCTTAGAAGTAGAGTCACCCAGATCCCTATTCAGCCAAGCACAGAGCAGCTTGGCAGGCTATTTCCTTTTGTCAGGTGGGTTGGAAGTCTCCCAGAATTTATTTTTGGGAATGCTCCTATGATGTCAGAAAGAAACTGGTTGCAAGTTCCCTGGAACTGCTTGAAGTGAGTAGGAAGTGTTCCCACCTGTTGCACAGCCAAGGGTTTTGACTATGAACAATGAGTCATGAATTGGTTTTGATGAACGAGTCAGCTGTTATTGTTTCTTATTTATCTGGCATCTAGGGCTTGCTAAAGTTCCTTGCAAAGTGCAGGATCTGGGACACAGATGCTCACATCTTTATCCATGTGTTTGGGAGACATGCAGATGAGTGTCTGACGTGGATGGCTGAGGGATATTTACTCTCAGATAACACAGATAGAAGTCTGTGGGTTTGTGCTTTTCCAGCCACAGCAGCTTGGAGGAGTGGGGTGGGACGTGCACCTGTGCATCTGACATTCCTTGGCCTTGATGCCATCAGTTTGGCACAAAGTGGTACAATTCAGAGAGGCTGAGTGGAATGAGAGGGACTGAAATGTGTTTTAAAACAACAATGACATGTGTGTGATGAAGGGATTAACCAGGAAATCATCCTGGCCTGGCTTCTTAGCTCGCCCAGATAAGTTTGATTTCATTAATTCCCTCACTCAATTCTTATTTTTCCCTTTCTCTGCCTTGCCTGAAGAGGCTTCAAGTAACTTGGGCTGCCCCTACTGTAGTGAGCCCTTGACTGCAGCTGGGGCATGAGTGTAGGTCTGGAAGAAAAATAATGCTAAAAAGTGTATCAGCTTGGATAAGTGCTACAGAACTGCTACCTGCTTCCTCCTGTAGATCTCTCCTTAGGCTGCAGGATGTCCAGATGAAACTGTAAGCATGCTGTGAGCTATGGACCTCTGTCCTTGTGCACAGAATTAAGATGTGGTTGGTGGTTGGGAGCAGAGGCAGGTTATGGATGTGAGGACAGGTCCAGTGGACATAAGTAGGGAGGGTGACAGGGACAATTAGAGGCACAAAGCCTTTGTCTTGTCTCTACCAGGCTACTCTCCCTGTTGAAGGAATGAGAATGGCATCACCTGTATCTAACCAATGTCCCTACTTCTATGAGGGTGCATGACTCTGGGGAGGTTATTCCTGTAGAGAGGGCAGGGAGAACACTGGAAGGCTGTGTGGGGATGTTTCAGGCTGTGTGCACTGTCACCACACAAGAGCACGCCTTTTCTGCTCATGCTTTCCCATCTTTCAGGAAACTTCTGTACGTCCTTTTGGAACATGTCTGAATATGCTGCTCACCGCTCTCACTCCCATTTCACCCCAGTGTCTGGAGCCTTTGTGGTCTTTTAAGTAATTAAAGGGTGTTAGAGTACAGCTATTACCCCCCACCTGTCTGCACTGCCAACAACATTCCTCACAGCTGCCCAGGGTGCTGACCGGCTGAAACTTGCAAGAGACCTTTTTTGCGCCTGCATGCACTGCTCTTACCCCACATACCACTGAACAAGGTGAGCCCCCTGTCTCTACTGCAGCTGGTTTTTTTTCCCCCAGTTCTCTGTATTGGAGGAAGTTGTTACAGTTAGGGTATCCCTCAGAGATAAGTGGCCACATCCACTCCACAGTTAACCATGGATCCACAAACCTTTAATTGTTGCCAGATAGATCTACAGGCTTTGGACACTGAAGTCCCTCAGAAATCCTAGCCTGAACTGGCTGTTGTTATAAACAGTTATCAACACAAAGATGCTGTTGCTTACTCCCCTTTCATTTTTATGTTTGCTCAAACACCTGTGTTGAGGAGTAAAAAGAAGTTATTTGCAGATGTTTGTACTCTTAAATAGTAACTGCAAGTCACTGTTCTCATTAGTCAGAAATTAAGATCAATAATTTAGAGAGTTGGGGCTGTTCAGCCTTTAGAAGAGAAGGCTCTGGGGAGACCTTAGGGCAGCCTTCTAGGCTGAAACCTGAAAGGGGCTGCAAAAAAGCTGGGGAGGGACTTTTGGCAAGGGCTTGTAGTGACAGGAAGAAGGGCAATGGCTTTTTGCTGGAAGAGGTGAGATTGAGACTGGAGATTAGGAAGCAATTATTGACAGTGAGGGTGGTGAGACACTGGAGCAGGATGCCCAGGGAGGTTGTGGATGCTCCCTCCCTGGAGGTGTTCAAGGCCAGGTTGGATGAAGCCTTGAGCAACCTGGTGTAGTGGAAGGTGTCCCTGCCCATGGCAGGGGGTCGGAACTGAATGATCTTGAAGGTCCCTTCCAACCCAAACCATTCCATGAGTCCATGGATCCATGAATTTAAGTGTGCTTTAAGTTATTCCATCTATTAAATATATGAAATCTCTATGTGAACAAAATTTTTTGTCCAGTTGGAGAGCAGAGCTGAAAGATGGAATTTCTGAGCCACTTTGTAACAGATGACCATGATTTTAATTTAAGTACTAGTTTTCTCTTTCAAGTTAGGCAACCTTAATTAAATAGTAAGTTCTATTTTACGGGTAGGCAAAGAATGTTCAAGTTGGACTTGTTCTTGTTTACAGCAGCAGAAGCCTGAACCCTGTTTTGCTAAATGCAGCACAAACAACTATTTTTGCAGCCCTGTGTGGCTGGGACAAGAGATGACACTTTAATTGTTACTAATTGATGCTTTTTCTTGATGGTGCACACAAGTAGGGCAACGAGTAAATGAGCAGGGTAGCGAGATTGTCTCTCGTGCCTCACAAGTGATTGCTTCAAGGCAGAGCTTGCACCATGCGAACAGCTGTGCTGTTCACCGGGCCAAGGTGGCAAGCTGGTCATGAAGGCAGGCAAGCCCCTGATGAGGGAACCCAGCAAGCAACCCAGTGTTCAGCAGTATCACCTAGCCTGAGAGTGCTCCCTGCTTCTGAGAGGACCTGCTGTAGGCTTGGTTTATCTGTAAACAGCATTGGCTGGTTCAGGTTTCCAAACACATCCCTGTGCTCTGGGTGTGGAGTCCTGGTTTGGTGTCCTGGATGTTGTGCCCATAATTTCATCTGTCCTGATCTGCATTATGGGTTTCCCTTGGCTGTGGATAGACCTCACCTCTTAAAAACACCTTTTACTTTGAGGTTTTCTCCATTGCCATGATGTTTTCTCTAGTAGTTGTGTTCTAGCAGCCAGTGTGATATATGTGGTCAGCTCTCCTGTGGGGGCAGGCTGGGAGAGTTGGGGCTGTTCTGCCTGCAGAAGAGATGGCTCTAGGGGGACCTTAGAGTGCCCTTCCAGTACCTGAAGGGGGCTACAGGAGAGCTGGGGAGGGACTTTTGACAAGGGCTTGGAGTGACAGCATGAGGGGCAATGGCTTTGACCTGGAAGAGGGGAGATTGAGACTGGAGATTAGGAAGAAATTCTTTGGAGTGATGCCCCCTCCCTGGAGATGTTCAAGGCCCTGCTGGATGAGGCCTTGAGCAACCTGGTCTAGTGGGAGGTGTCCCTGCCCATGGCAGGGGGGGTTGGAACTGGATGATCTTTGAGATCTCTTCCAACCCAAACCATTCCCTAATTCCATGACACTGTATCTGGCAGGTTTCTAAAGCAAACCAGTGCCCTTGCCCAGGGGAATCCGACACTGATCTTATTGATAGCTCTCACTGGGCTTTTTCCCTTCAGCAGTGAGTGGGTGGTAGAGCACATCAGCTGCATCGTTGCTGTAGATCATAAAGTATGCTTTGAGCAACCTGATTTAGTGGGAGGTGTTCCTGCCACAGAGGTTGGAACTGGATGATCTTTAAGGTCCTTTCCAAACCCTTCTATGATTCATTTCGTGCTAAAACTCAGAGCCCTGCAGACATGTAAGACTTGCAGTGTGTGTGTGTAAAACTCATTTCTCCAATGACACACAGCTCAGCCCCACTGGAAGCAAGGGGTGATGCCTTGCTCAGGAGAAGCTGGTACTTTTCTCTAGGTGCCTTGTAAAAAGGCAGAGCCACGGAGAGGTGCCTTGCAGAAGAGCTGTGTGACTCACGGCAGAACTCAGCGTGGTGAGAACATGCCGATTGAATTGCTTCCGGCACCCTGCTCGAACCAGCTGCTCGCTCCTTTTGTCTTCTCGATGAGCTTTGCAGCATAATGCAAATGTTAATAATTGACTGCAGGCTTTATAATTAGGTATTATGAGGTAAATGTCTCCCCACCCAGAGAGGAGCTGAGAAAACATGGTTATCAATACTGCACTTGAAGGCAAAAGGTGCTCTTTCGTTCTTGATTACTTTTGGTAGTTTCTTACCAGTTTACAGCTATAAAACCCTAGAGTGGCCCAAATGCTGAGGGTGGCAGGCTTATTAAAGGCCATGCCTTTAAAATTTAGCTGCAGATTTTGAGCAGAAAAGTAGAGAAACTATAAATAAATCACTATTGGGTATAAAAAGGAAAACATTGGAAAACATTGGATAAATGCTGGGGGTAAAAGGAGCTGTATCATAACAATTCTTCACATTTCACTTCCATTCCCATTTCTTTTGTCTTCTCCTCTGATCTTGGCTGTTCTGCTTTGCCTGGGAGATAACAATGCTTCTGGCTGACCTTGAGATAAGCTAACCTGCTTCTCTCTCATCTCCTCTCTTTTTTTTCCCCTCCTTCTGGTACAGGGGTGGAGTGGGGCAGTGGAGCAGCTTCCCTGGTCTTTGGGACCAGGGGGGTTTCTGTGTTCTTTGCTAATTGTAAATATCTGTATAATATTGCAAATACTGTATATTTTGTACATATTCATTGCATTCCATTGTAGGGAATAGTTTTTGCTTGGAAATACAGCTTCATTTCCTTCTAACTGAGTTGATCTGACTTAAAAGTTAATGCTGGGGGGAAACTTCAACCCACCACACTGAGCTAGTTCTGAAGGTTGTATGAATTTCTAGGAAAATAATGGCTGCTCATCAAGTATACCACTAGGGCCAGGTCTTTCAGAGCTCTTCTAGGCAACATAAATAAATACAGAAGTGAAGCAGACAAATCCTTAGCAGAGCCCAGCATCCATTTTCCCATACCCTAACCAAACACCACCCCTGAATCCCCCTCTCCTAGCCTACCTTTTACTAGTTGGGATTGTTACAGTTTGCCAACAACCAACCCCATTACCCATGGAATACAGCTGACCTGCAGAAGACCTGTGCCATAAGGCTGGGTGTTAGGGCTGAAAGGGGACCTTGCAAGTTATTGCTTGCTCACCAGTAAAGCATCTTTAAGATGTGAGCAGTTCCTGGTTTCAGTCAGGCTGTGTTGCTATATAAATGTCCCATGATAACTTCATCTTCACTCTAGGTTGGAGCGGTGCCCACAGCCCTGGCAGTGCCTCTGCTGTGCAGCACTGCCCACAGTCAGACTGTGTATGCACTGCAGCTCTGTTTGTTTCCTTTTTCTGTCATAATCTGCTTCTTGTCAGATTAAGAAATGAATGAGCACATGTCTAGTAATGGTGGATTGCAACCAGGCAATTCACCCTGCATACCAGGAGGGGTGCCAAGCCCACAAGCAAAACACAAGTGATACAAGCACTGCAGTAAACAGGGCTGAGCCAGAGCTCTTTGCATTCAAAAGAGATTCCTCCTGGCTTGGTGTGGTTTTGGATCACAACTACAATGTTATTCTGTGTGGCTGCAGTCAGAAGAGAGAAATTAAGCAGATGGATAAGGACAAGGATCTGCTGAGAAAGGCTGTCCAGCTACAAAACATGAAGTGGATCCCAGAATCCCAGCATGGTGGGGGTGGGAAGATCATCCAGTCCAACCCCCTTGCTAAGGAAGGGTCACCTAGATCAGGTTGCACAGGAACAGATCCAAGCGTGTTTCGACAACCCTTCTGGACAGCCTGCTCCAGGGCTCCAGCACCCTCACAGAAAAGTAGTTTTCCCTTATTTTTAAGTCAAATTTCCTGGGTTTCAGTTTGGTCCTGTTGCCCTTTTTCCATCACTGGGAAGCACTGAAGAGAGCCCAGCCCCATCTTCTTGACCCACACCCTTTAGATATTGATCAGCATTGGGAAGATACTGTACAAGAATCACTAGTTTAAAGTTGTATTGAAAGGGGTGTGTGTGTGTGATTTATTTTGTTTTTAATTTTGTTTTGACTGCTGTCAGCTCAAATGGCAGCTCTTGTAAAAGCAGCATTCAGGAAGCAGGCCAAGGGACTTCTACCCTGAGCCAATGCTTGGGATTGCCAGCATGAGCATGCGGTGTTGCCCACAAACATGCAACATGGACATGAAAGGAGGGAATGCACTGCTAGAGCCTGCTGTACCATGCAATACACTTCCATTAACTACCTCATTTACTGTTGGTGTACCAGAAACCTTGTTGCTCAATAAGGCAGGAGAAAGGAGAGTGAACTACTGCTATTGTAAGCTGCTATTGCTGCAGTGAAGTCAGTGCAGGTCTTAGAGGTCTTTTCCAACCTTCATGATTCTATGTAATGGTCATGGTATTGTTGGACTGGTAAGTTTGACTTGATGATCTTAGAGGTCTTTTCCAACCCTAAAGATTCTATAGTTCTATTCTTGAAGAGGGCACAGAGTGAGTGCTGGACCTCTGTCCCTCCCTCTGGTGTAAAATGCAGCCAGTTTATTTCTTGCAAAAAAGGGAACTTCAAAACTTTCCACTGTAAAAATTTCTCTCAAACAAAATTGTGGATCCTGAGTAATACAGGACTTGTTTTATCTGTACTCCCTCTCCAAAAACATCAGGGTCCAGCAGGGGTGGGAGAGCCCCCTGTACCTGGTCCCCAGAGGACACTGGCTGGCTGGGGAAGACAGGAGTGTGACAGCCAGGGCACGGACGGGACCACAGCTGAGCTACACTCATTTCTCCAGCAGCCCCCTCGGCTGTACCTCCTGCTGTGCCCTGTACTCAAACAGCTGTTGGTGGACAACCATGCAGATGGGAAATGATGTCTGTGCTGCCCTGGCCTCACCCTGACTGTTTGTTTGTTTCAGATATGGAGACGAAAAGAGCAGAAGCCCTCTTCAATGACAGTAAGTGAGGGCTGTTTAAGCCTGGGATTATCTCCAGTTGTTTTAATTAGCATTAAGAGTCTCTGAGCACCTTTCCTGGCTCTTAAAAGCTTTTCCTCCTCTTCCTGTGTAATGAATGTGACCTTGTACTTTGCACGGGGAGGCTGTGTGGTTAGAAATCCTGCTCAGTCATGAGGAGGTATTTTTCATTAGTGTCTTCTGGCATACTTAGGAAGACTGGCTTGAAAATGCAGGAAAAAAATTCTCCACCCACTGCTGAGCTGCCTGGTCAGTATTTTTTGCAGTGAGATGTCCCTTCTAAAAGTATCAGCAATTCTGTGTGAAAAGAGCAAGTGGTGAGTGCTCTGTAGGAATCCCCAGCACTGGGCAGAGAGGAGACACAGAGGTGCTGCTGCATAAGTGCCTGCAACATGCTTCTAGATCCAGCAGTGCTGGTGTGGAAGGTGGAGGGTGCTTCTCAAATGTAAACTACTGCCATCTAGAAACCAGAGGGCTAAGCACTGTAATGGTCAGGAATCTTTGTTCCCTGGCCTGTTCCAGTTGCTGCTGGTACCAATGAGAGCTTTTCCACTGGGTTTGCTTAATTGTCTATTTGGACATGCAGAGAGTAAGCCATGCAAGTCAAGGTATCTCAGATGGCTCCTAGGGGTGTTCAGTAAAACTGAGTGAGTGAGGAGGGCTTCCAGTAAATGATGGAACTGCATGGGTCAGGGCTGGGTAGCTGCTGTAGTGTCAGGCACAGCAGCGAGCTGGAAGGTGCACTGTGAGGTGCTTAAGACAGCAGAGCCCTTACCACGGGTTCAGGTGTGTTTTATGTTGGAGCAGGTTATTATTAGAAGCAATCACTACAATAAATTGATTAAAACATGCACTTAGATGGAAAACTTTTTCAGGTCTAATCCTGCCTGCACAGAGCAGACACCTTTGTCCTCTGTCTTCTTGATGCCAAGTATTAGAACTGCATCTCAGAGCTGTGACTGCAGAATCTTTTCCATATGTGCTTGCCTTGGATGCTGTAGCGTAGCTCCTTTCTTCCCTGCTGCCTGTTACTCCTCTGTATACACACTGAGGGAGGAGATTTACACCTGAATGTTGCTCAGCTGGTGCTTTAAGGGTGGCAGCCCAGCAGAGACCTCCAGCACAGCCTGTGAGCGCCCCAATAGCTAGTAGGAGTAGAAGAGTCTGGCCAGCATTTGCTATGAAAAGAGTTCTCTACGTGGATAGAAATCAGCAATGCGTCATTGTCTTCAGTGCACACTGGAGGGAAGGAGGGGCTGTAAGGAAGGCTACAGAAGTCACAGCAGCCTGTGAGGAGCATGAAAACATTCTGGATTTGGAATGGCTAGCAGTGCTAAGTTGTTCCTTATGGAAATGGAAAGCAGGCAGATCTTCTCAAGGTACTGCTGTAGGGTTTAGGTTGAGGTAGTTTGCTTTAGAGGCGTTTTTAAGCTTTCAGACAAGAAAGTCAGCCAGTATGGGGATCTAACAATCATGCATAGCCATCTTTGCTTACAAGATGAGTTTCTTTAAGCTCTGGGAAGGTTCAGTTTCTTAGCAGAAGGCTGCCAAGTAATGAAGGATTAAATAACATCACTTTTGGAGTCTATTTCAGGCACTGCTGTTCTGGGGCACTGATGCAACTGTGAGTTTTCCCCTGTGTTTTGAACATTGACTGCTCAGGTAGTTGCTAGGAATGTGGTTTTAGGACAGGTAATTGAGGGTTACCAATGGTTCTTAGAGGAGGGAAATGTGCTACTGCAGCCTTAGCACTTGTGGTATATTCTCCAGCCTTCCTTTCACGTGGGAAGTAAAGACTTAGATTTCACTGACAAGTGGGTTTAGATTTCGCTGATTTCCTTCTTTATGATTTTAAATCTCAGATCAGGGCAGGTCCTAGCAGGAAGGGGCAAAGGTTGCACTCTGCCTAGCTCCAGTGTTTCACTTCTGAGGGCTTCAAGGGCCCTGGGCCTGTCAGCTCTTCAGTGACCCATTTCTGCATGGTCCCCCTCTGGGTCACTCTCTGCAGGAGACAGGCAGTGCAATGCTTTGAACTGTGTTGTCACTATGCAAATAATTCTTAGCTCTGTCTCTTTTTCAATGAACTGGGATAGTCCTGTCTGTCAGCTTTCCTAATGTCTATCTGAAATCCAGGCCTGGATGAAAGCTAGTGGGTCTTGGTCCAGGTAAGATGGATTTGATGGATTTGGATGGGAGAAGACAGCTGAAGCAGCTCTGTCCCTTGAGAAAACTGCTAAAGCTATGGGAGAGCTTCAGCTGCTCCTGAATATCTTGCATCTGGTGGCTGAAACCATGGACATCTTAATTTCTCTCTGGGTTTTGAGGACAATAATTCTTGTCATGGATGCACATGGTACTGGAGGCATCCATGCCTTTATTGTCTGCTGTCTTGGATTAGCATCGTGCTCATTGCCCGAATGCATCTCCAGGTCCCCCCTCAGACTGTACCAAGCACAGTCACCTGTCTCCAGGGGACATCTTGCTGGTGTAACCTGCCTGCATGCATGGTCAAACCCATGGCTTGGATTTTTCTTAGCTTAGATTTTGCCATGTTCATGTTTTATCTTGATGCCAGATTACCTGGGACATTACAGTTGCCAATCCCTGCATTTGGGAATTGTCCTGGGTGTGTGGTGAAGGTTTCAGTTCCTGATCGGGGCTGCTCCTGCAGCTGAGCCTGAATGATTGACACCATAACAGTCAGCTGCTCATTCAGGTTTCTACCAGGATGGGTTGTGCATGAGGGTGCTGGCAGTGGGGGCCTGGTGGAAGGTTTGTTTCCTGGTCCATGTCAACACTGTTAAAGGACCCGAGGCGGTGTGTCCCACCGGATGTGCTCTGCAGGGGCAGGGGCCGGCAGGTGTGCCGAGCAGCAGAGCAGCTAACAGAGCCTCTCTCCCTCCCGGCAGTTTGCGGACTGCGGCAGAACAGATCGGTCAAGTCGATGGCCAAGTCGTCGTCACTGCGCATCGTGGGCGGCCTCTCCTCCGCAGAGAGCGGGGACTGGCCCTGGCAGGCCAGCCTGCAGTACAACAACATCCACCGCTGCGGCGCCACGCTGATCAGCAACACCTGGCTTGTCTCCGCTGCACACTGCTTCAGGGAGTAAGTTCCCACCCCTGCAGCAGACCGTGCCCCATCTCTGCTGGCTCTCTGGCTTTCCAGGTCTGCATCGCCAGCAGACTCCAGGGGAACAATCGCAGAAGCACAGAATGGTTTGGGTTGGAAAATCAGATCATCCAGTCCAACCATTCTCTAGCTCCACCACAGCTGGTGCTAAACCATGGCCCTCAGCACCACATCCTCTGCCATCTCCAGGGATGGAGATTCAACCACCTCCCTGGGCAGCCTGTTCCAGTCTGTGAGAACCCTGTCAGTCAACAGATCTCTTCTAATCTCCTCTCTAAACATTTCAACATGAAGCTGTAGGATGTGCAAAATGGAACAGCTGATTGGACAGGTTATTAATGTGCAAAACCAGCAATGGAGATGAAGAGTTTTCTAGCAAAAAAAGCTTTTTGATTTGATGACAGCCTGCAGCCATGCAGTCATTAGATCAGGGACAAAGAGGAGGGGAGGAATATGAGGCCATGGCTCATAGATTCGTAGAATGGTTTGTTTTGGAGGGGATCTTAAAGATCATCTAGTTCCAACCCTCCCCACCCTGCCATGGGAGGATGAAATGCAGAATTGCCCTCTTCTAGCAGCACCCCTCAGCTACGTGGGGCACTGATATGGAAAGTGATGGAAGCCTGAATACTCTAGTAGGGAGCTGGCTGGAAGGAGCTTTACACTAAAGGTGCTGACAAATTTAAACACTGATGTTTGCAGCTAAATGCTTACAGCACCCTTGCCTTTTCCAGCATGGGTCACCCTCAGAAGTGGACTGCTACTTTTGGAGCCCTTCTGAAGCCACCAAGCTTGAAACGATCAGTCAAGACCATCATCGTTCACGAGCAGTACCAGTACCCAGAGCACGACTACGACATCGCGCTGGTGCAGCTCTCCAAGCGGGTGGAGTTCACCAGCAGCATCCACCGTGTCTGCCTGCCTGAGCCGGCCCAGACCTTCCCATACAACACCTATGCTGTCATCACAGGCTGGGGAGCGCTCATCAATGACGGTGAGTCCTGCATCTGCCAAGTGACCTGTGTGGTGCATAAGTCACAGAATGCCAGCTTGGAAGGGACCCTAAAGATCACCTGGTCCAACCTTTCTAGGTCACAGTACAGTTGAAATGAGTTTGGCCCAGCACCCTGTCAAGCTGAGTCTTCAAACTGTCCAGTGTAGGGGAATCCACTCCTTTCCCTGGGAGATGATTCCAATGTCCAACTGTTCTCACAGGGAAGCGTTTTCCAGCCTGTATGTGTTCCTGTGTGACCTAATCTAGGTGATCCTGCTTCAGCAGCAGGGTTGAACTGAACGACCCTTCCAACCCCTAACATTCTGTAATTCTGTGATTTTTCTTCTGGAGTCCAATGGGAATCTCCCCAGCAGTAATTTGTCCCCATCACCCCTTGTCTTCTCCATGGGATTCCTTGTAAAAAGGGAGTCTCCATCCTCCTGGTAGCCACCCTTTATATCTGGGTCCATAGTGATAAGGTCTCCCCTAAGCCTTCTCTTCTCCAGGATGAACAAACTCAGCTCTCTTGCCCTTTCCTCACACGGCAGGGCACTCAGTCCTCTGAGAGTGGCTCTGATCTCCTACTGAATGGATGCCCATTCTATAGTCACTTGTATGGCAGCAATCCCAGTGCTTTGTTTGTGAGCAACGGGCTTAATTAGTGACAGCCAGCAGGTTTGTGTTCTAAAAGGAGAGCGGACAAATAGAGCCACTGAAGAAAGAAGCAGGAAGAAGACCGTTCTCTTTTGCCAGCTTTTCCATTTCAGATAGCCCAGCTGTGCCTATGTTTGTACAGCACCTCAAAAATATTCTCCCAGCCCTAGCCAGAAGCTGCAGATAGCTCCATCGGCTTTCAGAAAAACGTGCAGATGGTGATTTAGCCAAGGAGGGCACACTAAGCAGATTTAGCCAATGAAAATGTCCTCATTTTATATCATCTGCCCAAGTGCTGGGTAATTCGTGTTCCATGGCATACTAGAGAACATATACGAAACATGTGGGTTTGTGCTAGGTGTCATGCAATTGTTGCTTCTGTCTTCATGGACCAGCTCCTGCATCAGACTATCAGGATGTCCCTAAGGGCCTGTGCTAGACAAATCAGCAGGCAAAACCTCCATGTCAAACCGAGTCATAAGAGAACATGCAATGGTCCTCCTGTATCGTAATGACTATAAAGTAATTCTGTTGCTGACCACCCAAATTGTATTTTCCCTCAGGTCCAACTCCAAATGCTCTTCAGGAAGCTACAGTGAAACTTATTGATTCCAAAACCTGCAACAGAAAAGAAGTGTATGATGGGGACATAACACCCAGGATGTTGTGTGCTGGATACTTGGAAGGAGGAGTAGATGCTTGTCAGGTAATCGTAGCTGAAAATTAGAAAGGAAAACTGAATTAATGCTGACTCCAGTACCTGGCTGACCAAATCTTAACTCACAGTCCTTTAAGTAGGGTCCATTCAAGCAGGAATTAAGATGTAAAATGAAATAGCATTTAGCATAGATAATCCATACTAAGAGAGCATCTGGGTTGGGCTGACCCCCCATATAAGTCCAGGGTGGGTGCAGAGTGGGTTGAGAGGAGCCCAGAAGAAAGAAACTTGGGGGTGTTGGTTGCTGAGAAGCTCACCATGAGCTATCAGTGCCCTCATGCAGCCCAGGAGGCAGCTGTGTGCTGGGCTGCAGCAAGAGGAGTGGCCCGCAGGGCAAGAGAGGGGATTCTGCCCTCCAATACTGCATCCAGTTCTGGTGTCCCCAGCATAAGAAGGACACAGAACTGTGGGAGTGAGTCCAGAGGAGACCACAAAGATGATCCAAGGGATGGAGTACCCCTGCTATGAGGACAGGGTGAGGGAGCTGGGGTTGTTCAGCTCAGAGAAGACTCTGGGGGGACCTCAGAGCTGTCTTCCAAGGGATCCTACAGGAAGGCTGCAGAGGGACTTTTCTTCAGGGTGTCTTGAGACAGGACAAGGGGGAATGGTTTGAAGCTGAGGTAGAGCAGAGTTAGATTGAAACTTAGGAAAAAGTGGTGAGACTCTGGAATAGGTTGCCCAAGGAGGCTCTGGATGCCTCCTCCCTGGGGTGTTCAAGGCCAGGCTGGATGAGGACTCGAGCAGCTGAGTCTAGTTGAGAGGTGTCCCTGCCCCTGGCAGGGAGGTTGAAGTAGATGATGTCTAAGGTTCCTTCCAACCTGAGCCTTTCTGTGATTCTATGACTCCACAACACTAACTTTAAAAAAACATTAACTTATCTTCATATTAGTTACAAGGAATGTGCTCTTAAGTGCTGGTTTAAAGGAGATCCTTTCCAGAACCCAGACTAGCAGGTTCTAAGGCAAGTTGGAAAAAGCCATCCTCTTCTAACTCAAGCTTGCAACTGCCTGGATTCAGCAGACATAGCAGCCCTTGAACTGCTGCTTGCTTACTCTCCTTTTTGGACACACTCTCCTGTCTATGCAGAGAATGGCCTTTTCCCTTCTGATCAATTAAATCCTTTTTTTGTTGTTGTTTTTACCCTCCTCTTTCTCTAGGGAGACTCTGGGGGCCCACTGGTTACTCCAGACTCTAGACTGATGTGGTACCTCGTGGGAATAGTGAGCTGGGGAGATGAATGTGCCAAACCAAATAAACCTGGAGTTTACACACGAGTGACTTATTTCCGTGACTGGATTACCTCACAAACTGGCATCTAATCCCAAAGCAGAAGTGGATTTAACTGCATAGACTCTGTGTAACTCATTTGTCTGTAATTCTGACAGGTTCTTTTTCAGTGTATTTATTCCTCTGTAATTTTGGCTGGAGCAACCCTTGCCCATCAGAGATACTAAGCCCTTGCGAATTTAGACTAAACACATGAGATTGCCTGCCCCACCCTGGAGCCTTGGAACATTCTCTGTTATCAGAAATGACAAACTGACTTCATTAAATTAACATTTAAAAGCTCCCAGTTTTACAAAGATTTTCCAGGAAAGTAAAATAAGAATTTTTTCTTCAGCCATAGACAAGGTCTGGAGCTAAACCTTCCTCCTCCAGTGAAGTGAGTGCTGCCTCAGCTGTGTTTCTAGCAAAACCAGCACTGATTGTTGCTCTCTTTGAGACTATCAACTGCACAGACTGCAGCCCAGGTCCTGGATGTCCACCTTGCTTGGAGGCCTTCACAGTTAACGGTGGATCAGCTAGGACTAGAGGTTAGGTCCTAGGCTGTGGAAAAGGAGGAATTCCATGTTTGCAGTAAGTTGGAAAGGAAACAAGAAAAGCTTAATGATCTTTTATGAAGCATATTTTTCACAGACCTTTTTTTGTGGATTATGTGAAGTTCAAGCTACTTGATAGGGCTATTGTGGAAGTGCTTTACCACAACGCTGTGCTGCTACCTCTGGACCAGTTCTACTCTGATCTACTCTGTCCAACTCATAGTATGCCTAAGATACAGGAACATGAGCTCTACCCACATTTGTCTGTTAGAATTGTGTCCTCACAAACAGCCTCCCTGGAAAGAAACACAGCATTGAAATCTGTGCTAAAGGGAAAAAGAAATACTCACACAAATGCAACTGGGAACTACCTTCTAGTTCAAGAAATAGCCTGCTTTGCCCAGGGCATGCCAGCCAGTGCACAGCAGCTCACTGCAAAGCAAGAAATTAGTGGTACTGTCTTGCTTCACTGATGGACTCATCTTTGCCAGGAGTGAACATGATCCTGTCTTATGAGGCTGAAGAGTAATTAAAGAACAATCCCAATAAAAGCTTCATGGTGAATGCAATCCTTAGACACTAATAAAGCATTTGCCCTACCTCTGTGCATGGCATCTCATGGATTGCTGGGAGAAGAGGGTCCAGTGACATGGCTATTACCATCCCCTAGAGCCCAGGCCTTCAACATGAGGATCCAAAGTCACCCCAGTACTGTTTCCTACAGTCTTTGAGCAGCCACAGGGGTGCTTAGGCTGTGAGTGCCGGACTCACAGGTGTCTGTGTGACATATGAAAGAAGCTGCAGGCTCCACAGCTAGACCTAACACAGCTGAAAAATGTTGTCTGAAGCATTTTGCCTCACCTTTTGCTCAGGATTGGCCTCTCCTCAGCCTTACAACTATGTAGGCTCTCTAGTAATCAACATCCCTGGGAGTGAGATGCTCTGAAAAATCCCACCCTGAATTACAAGTCTGTGTATGGATGGAAAAGGCCACGTTGAAGCCTCAGTGGTGGAGGAGAAGATTGTCTTATTGTTAGGCTCCTTCCAATCTTTCTCTGTGTCTTTTGAATTTCAGTACAAGACAAGATGCCTTATCTCAGAAAGAGATCTGTGGGAGGTTCTAGGTTAGCCAAGGATTTGAAACACTAGTGTCTTTCTCCTGATTTTCCATTTCCATTATAAAATGAGAAGGATCCTGGGAGAGTTAGGAGGATGGTTAGGTGCAGCAAATCTGTTTCCTTAATTCATTGTTGAAGTTTGTAGTTTATGCACTTATGAGTTGCTGCTATTTTTCAATAAGAATCTACTCTGGGCCAGGTTCAGTTACAGAACAGAAACTTCATGGAGTTTTGGATTAGGCCACCAGAAAACACTGCATTCTTCTAATGTTCAGGTCCCCTCTTTTGGAGGCACCCTGTGGGAAAAAAATAGAAATTATATCTATTCTTTTGTGTGCTTTGAAGGTGAGACTTATGCCAAGTGTCCTTCCTTACACTCAGCTGACTAATTGTGACTCCAAGTCAGCAGCAGCTCACTTGGACAGCTACCAGAGGCTTTGTTTTGCACTCCAGTCTACCCTTCTGCCTAGCAAACAGAGGGGCACCCCCAAGGACCTGAGGCCCAGATTAGATACAGTCCCTATGAACTGGTTCCTACCTCATGCTGCAAGTGCCATGTGCATAGAACACCTTTGGAGTAAGAAAGGCAGCAGATTGTCTCCTGAGAGGCCAACCAGCCAAGAGGTGTGTGGGAAAACGTCCCTTACTCAGGGAGTCCTGAGCCAGCCAGATGCACTTTTCACAAGTTTTTTAGCAAGCTGTCTGGTCTGGGTTTGTCTGAGACTCTATGTCAGTGTTTTATTTATGAAAACTCTGTTTTCTGCCCTAGAATAAACCCAAGGTAACACTGTGTGGTTAAAGAAAAGATTTTTAAAACCCTTTTTATTATTGTTGCTGTTAAGGTTTAGCAAGGATGTGAACAATATAAAGGTAATATATTTCATAACATTAAATGTGTTTTAAAACAATTGGTCCTTTTCTTGTCCTTTTTTTTTGGTCCATCCCCCCCCCCCCCCCCCCCCCCCCACTAATAACCAAACTAAGAATTGTCTGTGATGCAAAACAGACTAATCCTCCTTGCTTGGATATAAGACTGTTCTAAAGCTGCATCTCTCCCTGTTCATTCCCCATCCTAGGGACTGTTTGTCTTTAACAGTGGTTGGAGCTTTACAGATGTTGCAGCAAAGACAAGGTGGGTCATCTGCTCTTCTGAAATACTCACAGGGGAATTTCAGTTAAGGAATGGATCTGAAGCTTCATCCAAGGAATGCTTCTGGCCTTGGGAAAGCTGCTCTTTGTACCGTGGCATTCCTGAACATGGGCTGTGGGATGGTCTGCGCAGCTGACGTACCGCTTCTCCTGAGATTTCCCAGGCAGATTGAAAGCATCAAGTAACATGTTCCAAACTTCTGGTTATTCAAATTGGGTTGTTTGAGGCTCGCCCAATGCTAATTTTCAACCTGGAGCACAAGTAGGAAAGAACTAAGAGGCTGATTGCACAAGGCCTAATGAAGTGAGGAGGTCTGGTTGAATGACAATCTGCCACTGGGATTGCATATGTAAGTACAACTTGTAGAAACTCCAGCTCTGTATCTGCTCTTCCTGCTGACAACTGAGAAGAGCTGAGAGCCAAATGTTGTTATTTAACCCAATGAATATTTATCTGGCAACTCACAGCCTGCCATGGAGATACATGTGAGTACCAAAGCTGGCTCTTGGAGGTGCTTCTGCGCATGTATCAGTGCAGAATCAGCTTAGGTAATTGATGCCCTTCTTTATCTGGATCAGGATTTTAACAGCATTGCTCACATGGTTTCTAGGAAGGTGTCACTGCTAGAGCAACCTTAAGTGACAAGATCCTTTGGCCCACCCCATTGGGAAGCTGGAGTCCTTTTAAACTCCTACACCCCATGGTGTCCCAGAAGAGGAGACAATGCCAGTCAGCACTTTGCTCCAGCAAGCCCTAGCCCATGGCAGGATATTTAGAAAGCCACTGAAGGACATTGGCATGGATTTATGGTAATTTCTACACTGGCTTGTGTGAGAAACTGAATTGTATTGGCCTTGGTACTTCAAATAACACATTTTTTAGGGAGAAAAATACATAGAGTGGCGTCTTCTGATTTGCTCCATTCTTAGTGGAGTCCCCATTAAGAACAGGATATCATGCCTGGAAACCAGGAAATGAAAAGGCTAAAAATAAAACTATGAAGTGCAGGCAGCTGGGATTTACCCAGCAGACAGAAAGAAGATTTACAGCTCTGTCAGCTTCAGCTCCTTCTGAAAAATACTGGCTCTAAAGATGCATTCAATACCTGCAAGCAAACCCAATCTACAGTGGTGCACAGAAACGAATGTTACAGAAATGCTGGGCATGAATAGCCTGGGGACTGGAGGTGGTGCCGTGCTCCTGACCACACACTGCTCCTTGCTTTAGCAAGTCAGGGAACCTTTGGCCAGTCCCAAAAGCAGCAGCTGACTTTAACCACATTTAGCAGGGTGTTTACAGTTACATCTGTATTTGAAAGGAGAAGGCTGTGGGGAAAAAAAGGAAGAGTCAGACATTTCCAGATGTTTCAAACGTTTCAGTCTTGGAAACAAAGTGAAAGTTATTTTTTCTTCTTAGTTGTATAAGACCAAATATTACTTGTTTTGTCAGGGTTATGTTGAAAAAATGATGAGCAGAATAGTTGTCTTTATGGTGTTTTAAGGAGTTAATTTGCTGTCTGCAGTATGTAATGCTACTAAAAGTTTAGGGCTGGTATTTCAGCAGTTGAAATCTGACTAAGCTGTCCTCGGATTTGAGCCTAACAATCTGTCTGGTATCACCTGTACATAGATCTGTCTTATTTTGCAGATTTAGAAGGCCTGTAGCCCCTGTCTCTCTGTGACCATGTGCATGTGCACGCCAGAAGCCTCCCACAGCTGTGTCCATGGTTCAGTGCAAAGGCCTCAGTGGTTGCATCATTGAACATCTAACTGCACAGACTTTCCTTTGCAGCTTCCTGTGTTTTCTCCTTGACCCATTAACTTTTCTCTAGCTAGTACCTAATTTTGAGGGCTCCTTGGTCAGTTCCTTTTTACTTATGTGGCCGGTTGACGTTGCCCCCTTAAGAAAGGGAATATGGTGGACGGAAGTTGGTAAACGGAAGGAATAGTCTAAACTAATTTCATTGGATGAGTGGGAGGAAGCACTTCTGAGCTGGGACTATACTGGACATTTCCAGCACTTCTCAGTCAGTCTTGCTTCCGCCTCTTCTTCAGGCAACAGCTTTCTGTCCTGGGCTTTCTGCCAAGGCCTCGGCCTTGAAAACCAGATAACAGGCCTGTATACTAACTCCCTTCCAATTAACACAAAACTGCTTTTAACTTCTTTCTTTCGCTCTCTCTCTCTTCTAACCTAATCTGGGGAAAGGGGGGAGAGAGGGGAAAGAGGAGGTGGGGAACCCCCCTCTCTGCCGAGAGGGGTTTACTCTCATTTCTGTGTTACTCTGTTGTATATCTTTGTATATATTGTAGATATTGTGAATTTGTAAATAATCCCCTGCAAACCCTACATCGCTTTGTAAATGTAGCTCCACTGCTTTGCTAATTCAGCTTGCGAGTTTTTTTTCCTTTCCCTTCAATTTTTTTTTCCTTTTACTTTACAAAGGGGGAAGGGAGGAGGCTTCTTGGCCTTGCCCTTCCACCCACCATATTTTTTTTTATTGGCGTACCCAACGTGCGGCAGATAATTAGTTCAATTTATTATTTGATTGATTTAGTGTTTTCTAGCTGAATTAGCAAACATGAAGGTATTGTGGTTTGTGGAGCGATTATTCTTTTCAATTTTTGGGGCTCTGGTTTACAGGTATTGTTTGGGTTTGATTTTGGATTACCTGGGTAAATATTTGGTGCGGACAATTTATATGTGGGTTATGTATAGAGTTAAATTATGGTATGGAAGATGTATTAATATCCTATGGCCAGTGAGATACAGGAATGTTACCTCCACCACTCTCCCAATTGAGATAAAGAGTTTTAAGATTCCGCCTGAGGAGACAGTAACTTTAGGTGATGCCTGGGATCCAAAGGTGATTTATGTGATGTGTATAATTCTGCTGCTGGTGATAACTAATGTGTTTTCTCTGTATTCCTTGTGGCGAGAGAAAAAGGTGTCCAGAGCTTGTTTTGTTATTAAAACTAGATCAAAAAGAAAACGCCGTGGCTCTAGGTCAGTCCCAGAGTCATCTAGTGACGAGGACTGTGGAGAACCCGTGTCAGTTAAAAAGAAGGCTAAAAAGTTAATTGGTAAGGCAGCTCTAAATGACTTTGCTGATTCTGGCAAGCAGCCAAGGGCATCGGCTGGTATCAACATGGCACCTACTCCTTCTCCCACTCCTTCTCCTTCTTCTTCTTCTCCGTCAGCCATTAATGGAGCAACGTCACTTCCACCCACTCCCTCAGTGGGACCGGAAGTCACTGCCCCAGCAGCTGATTTATCTCAGGACCTGTCAGCTTCCATTAGGGTGGCTGTAAATTCAAACACAGCTCCAATTAAGGTGGCTCCTTTAAAGACTAGAGCTGGAAAGGGCAAAGATGGAGAAGAAGAGGAGGAGACTGATCCTGGTGAGGGGCCCTCTACTCTAAAAGATCCTGCTCAGGAGGAAGAGAAGGTTTGTTTTAAAGATCTAGCTAACCTAGTGAGATCAAAGCAGGATAGAGATGAAGCTAGGAAAGCAGCTGGCAAAGGTGGTTCTCAGCTTAAAGAGATCCTTAGGAGAATGACAGCAGGATTTTATGGGCAAAGAATTCAGGGAGATGAAGATGAAGATGATATTACGGACTGTTCTTCACCACGGGAGGAATTGAGAAATGTCCGTAAAGATTTCACCAGGGCAGATAAGGAGCCAGTTCTAGCTTGGCTTAGTAGGTGTTATGATACAGGTGCTTCAGCTCTAACAGTTGGAGACAAGTCAGCAGCTCAGTTAGGAACTCTCTCAAGGGACAATGGAATAGATAGACATCTAGGCGAAGCTCTCGGTAAGGTTAATCTGTGGATACGCCTTTTAATAGCGGTTGCCCTGAGATACCCTTCCCGAGATGATCTTCCCTGGAATCCTAAACCCTGGACTACCATAGATGAGGGAATTAAGCGCTTGAGAGAATTTGCTGTTAGAGAGCTACTCTATGGTGAACATGAAACTCTGAATCCTGATGACATTCCTGTGGGTATTGGTCTTGCTAAAAAGATCATCAAACTTGCTCCTTCCAATTATGCAAACATTCTGGCAAGCAGAATTGTGTCAAGAAGTTATGGTGGAGCTTCTCCTACGGTTGGCCAATTCAGTGATCAAATGAGACAATTGGAGGATAGCATGACACGTGGTTCTTTGGTTTCGGCCATTAAAACGATGTCTGGTGATATTCAGAATTGCATAAGAGAGTTAAAAGATGAATTTAGAAATTCCATATCCCAATTGGCACAAAGGGATAGTTTCAATTCTTCCTCCAGGTGGGTACAAGTCTCATCTGTGAGGAATACACGTCCTCCAAGGAGGTCATTCCAAAACAGGACATTCCAAAACAGGTCATTCCAAAACAGACCACCTAGGCAATCACGTAGAACTATTTGGATAACTCTGCGTGATCAGTTTGGTGAGAACATGAACCGCTGGGATGGCCAACCAACTTCTAATCTTTTCAGGAGACTGAGGGAATTGCAAAGTGGCAGAACCCGAGGTAGCAATACCAGAAGGGTAGCTGTTACTTCCACAGTTCCCCAGAACGACTCTTATAGCTCCAACAGTGGCTCCAGTTATAACATGCAAAGTTATAACCCTGCACAATATGTGCAATGCACATGTGCGCATGTTCCCCATAACTAGGGGTGCCCTGCCTCCCGCCAGGGGGAGGAGAGGGATAACAGAGATAATAGAATCTATTGGGATGTGTACATCCAGTGGCCTGGCACTTCACAATTTCGGAAGTACAGGGCCTTGGTTGACACAGGAGCTCAGTGCACCATAATACCATCAAATTATCAGGGATCAGAGTCTATAACTATTCTGGGAGTCACTGGTGGATCTCAAGAGTTAAGTAAGGTAGAGGTTAATATAAGTCTAACTGGTAAACAATGGAGGAAGCATACAGTTGTGACCGGACCTGACGCACCTTGTATTTTGGGAATTGATTTTCTGAGAGAAGGGCGTTTCAAAGACCCTAGAGGTTACAAATGGGCTTTTGGAGTAGCTTCAATAGAAATAGATGGACAAAAATTGAAGCTATCTGCCAGACCTGAACTTTCTGATGAATCTGCAGTTGTGGGACAACATAAGATACAGGACATTAAATTGCCGGTTGCTTCTCAGACTGTGCATCACAGACAATACAGAACCAACCGTGACTCTTTGTTGCCCATTCAAAATCTGATTCGTCAGTTGGAAAGTCAGAAAGTCGTCAGCAAAACTCATTCACCTTTCAACAGTCCAGTGTGGCCTGTGCGGAAGCAGAATGGAGACTGGCGTCTGACGGTAGACTACCGAGCCCTGAATGAAGTGACACCACCTATGAGTGCAGCAGTACCAGACATGATGGAGCTACAGTATGAACTGGAATCCAAAGAGGCCAAATGGTATGCTACCATAGACATTGCTAATGCATTTTTCTCCATTCCCATAGCAGAGGAATGCAGGCCTCAGTTTGCTTTCACCTGGAGAGGAATCCAGTACACTTTCAACAGATTGCCAATGGGCTGGATCCACAGCTCAAGCATCTGTCATGCAGTGATCCACGATGCTCTGGAGAAAGGCGGTGCTCCAGAACACATCCAGTTCATCGATGATATCATCGTCTGGGGTAAAACTGCTGAGGAAGTCTTCGAGAAAGGTAACAAAATCATTGACATTCTTCTGAATGCAGGTTTTGCCATCAAACGAGACAAGGTGAAAGGGCCTACCACAGAAATTCAGTTTCTGGGAGTGAAGTGGCAGGATGGACGCCGACACATTCCAGTGGATGTGGTAAATAGAGTCTCTACCATGGCAAGTCCCACCAACAAGCAAGAGACCCTACGTTTCTTGGGGATAGTGGGATTTTGGAGACTGCACATTCCTGGATACAGTCAGATTGTGAAACCTCTGTATGATGTGACTCGAAAGAGAAACCATTTCCACTGGGGACCTGAACAACAAGCAGCCTTTGACCAGATAAAACAAGAGGTAATTCAAGCAATGGGTCTGGGACCAGTCCGAGATGGTCCAGACATTAAGAACATTTTGTACACGGCTGCAAGTGACAATGGTCCAACCTGGTGCTTGTGGCAAAAAGCTCCGGGTGAGACACGTGGACGACCTCTTGGTTTCTGGAGTCGAGGTTACAGAGGTTCAGAGGCTAATTATACTCCAACAGAGAAAGAAATCTTAGCTGCCTATGAAGGAGTAAAAGCATCTTCTGAAGTGATTGGAACTGAATCACAACTTCTTCTAGCTCCCAGATTACCAGTTTTGAATTGGATGTTCAAAGGCAAAGGATCCACACCACATCATGCCACAGACTCAACCTGGTCTAAGTGGATGGCTCTGATAACACAGAGAGCTCGAATGGGAAATCTTGAAAGACCTGGTCTAGTGGAGGTGATCTCAAGTTGGCCTGAAGGTATCAACTGTGCTAAACCTCCAGAGGAGAAAGTAACTCGTGCTGAGGAAGCTCCTCCTTACAATGACCTTTCTGATGATGAAAAGAAATATGCTTTGTTCACAGACGGTTCCTGTCGTCTTGTTGGAAACAAGCGAAGGTGGAAGTCTGCAGTGTGGAGTCCAACACGCCGAGTTGCAGAGGCGAAAGATGGAGAAGGAGAATCCAGTCAGTTCGCAGAGGTAAAAGCTGTCCAGCTAGCTCTCGACGTAGCTGAACGTGAGAGATGGCCAAAGCTTTATCTCTACACCGACTCATGGATGGTAGCCAATGCTCTATGGGGTTGGCTAAAGAACTGGAAGAAGAGTGGTTGGCAGAGGAAAGGAAAACCCATTTGGGCAGCCAACCTGTGGCAGGACATTGCTGATCGAATCGAGAGAATTCCAGTGAAAGTGAGACACATTGATGCTCACATTCCTAAGAGCAAAGCTACTGAGGAACAGCAACACAACCATCAGGCAGATCTAGCTGCAAGAGTTTCTCAAGTAGACATGGACTCTAATCTTGATCTCGACTGGAAACACCGAGGTGAGATATTCTTAGCTCGGTGGGCTCACGATTCGTCAGGACATCAAGGCAGAGATGCAACATACCAATGGGCTCGTGACAGATCCATAGACATTTCCATGGATGCTATCACACAAGTCATCCATGACTGTGACATTTGTGCTGCTATTAAGCAGGCAAAACGACTTAAGCCCTTGTGGTATGGTGACAGATGGTCCAAGTACAAGTATGGTGAAGCATGGCAGATTGACTACATCACTCTACCACGTTCTCGTTCTGGTAAGCAATACGTGCTTACTATGGTAGAGGCAAACACTGGATGGTTGGAAACTTATCCAGTTCCACATGCAACTGCACGCAACACCATTCTCGGTCTGGAGAGACAGATCCTGTGGAGACACGGAACTCCAGAGAGGATTGAGTCAGACAACGGAACTCATTTCAAGAACAACCTTGTAAAGAACTGGGCAAAAGAGCACGGTATTGAGTGGATATTCCACATTCCCTACTATGCACCAGCTTCAGGGAAGATTGAACGCTACAATGGTTTGTTGAAGACCACTCTCAAAGCCATGGGAGGTGGATCTTTGAAAAACTGGGAAAAACATTTAGCACAAGCAACTTGGCTGGTAAATAGTAGAGGTTCAGTGAACCGAGCTGGACCTGCACATTCAGATTTGCTACGGAAAGTAGAAGGTGATAGAGTTCCTGTTGTTAAAGAAAAGAATCTGTTAGGTAAAACTGTTTGGGTATTTTCACCCTCAGGAGAGGCTAAACCTGTCCGAGGGGTGGTTTCAGCTGAAGGTCCGGGTCACACTTATTGGGTAATGCAAGAGAATGGTGAAATTCAGTGTATTCCACAAAGAAATTTAACTTTAGCTGAAAGAGGTTAATTTCGAACTGTTGTACAGCTACATCGCGTCCAAAGGAAGAACCAACGAGGAATCTACGGTGCACGAACCCTGAGATCCCTGAGAGCCCTGAGTCAACTAAGAGACCCTGAGAATCCCTGTTTCCCTTTTCTTCGCTTCGTTGGCGAAGAAATGAACTGTTTTCCATTTTTCTCATTTTCTGATTTTCTTGGACTTTTGAATCATCTACATCTGAGCATAGCCGGAATGGACTATGAACTTTACTCATGAACTGTAAATATCGTTTTGGATTGGATGGACAGTATGAACAGCCAATGAAATTGTTTAGAAGGGGTGGACTGTGGCCGGTTGACGTTGCCCCCTTAAGAAAGGGAATATGGTGGACGGAAGTTGGTAAACGGAAGGAATAGTCTAAACTAATTTCATTGGATGAGTGGGAGGAAGCACTTCTGAGCTGGGACTATACTGGACATTTCCAGCACTTCTCAGTCAGTCTTGCTTCCGCCTCTTCTTCAGGCAACAGCTTTCTGTCCTGGGCTTTCTGCCAAGGCCTCGGCCTTGAAAACCAGATAACAGGCCTGTATACTAACTCCCTTCCAATTAACACAAAACTGCTTTTAACTTCTTTCTTTTGCTCTCTCTCTCTTCTAACCTAATCTGGGGAAAGGGGGGAGAGAGGGGAAAGAGGAGGTGGGGAACCCCCCTCTCTGCCGAGAGGGGTTTACTCTCATTTCTGTGTTACTCTGTTGTATATCTTTGTATATATTGTAGATATTGTGAATTTGTAAATAATCCCCTGCAAACCCTACATCGCTTTGTAAATGTAGCTCCACTGCTTTGCTAATTCAGCTTGCGAGTTTTTTTTCCTTTCCCTTCAATTTTTTTTTCCTTTTACTTTACAAAGGGGGAAGGGAGGAGGCTTCTTGGCCTTGCCCTTCCACCCACCACAACTTATTATCATTGCCATGGTTTAGTTGATTACATGGTGTTGGATGATGGGTTGGACACTATGATCTTGAAGGTCTCTTCCGGTCTGGTCTGGTCTATTCTATTCTATTCTATTCTATTCTATTCTATTCTATTCTATTCTATTCTTTAAGGCATCTTTAAAATATTTGAATCATGCCTTGAAAATACTCAACTAAGCTAATTTTTACTGGCCCTCAAATATTAAATATACTTAGTTATGTGCATCAAATACACAAAATTACTGCTTTATATATGACATCAAATACACAAAGTTACTGCTTTATAGGGGAGACACTGGAGCAGGTTGCCCAGGGAGGTTGTGGATGCCCCTTCCCTGGAAGTGTTTAAGGCCAGGTTGGATGAGGCCTTGAGCAACCTGGTTTAGCAGGAGGTGTCCTGGAATTGGATGGTCTCTAAGGTTCCTTTCAACCCAAACCATTCAATAAGTCTATGACAAACCAATATATTTTTTATTAGGTACCATGAACCAAGGAGGGCTTGTGGGTACACCTGGTAATTGTAGGTGTACAATTGGGAACCACTGCCTTTGGCTTCTGAGGTAAGCAGAATCTGTCCATTTTTACATGGCAATTTATCTTAGAACGCTCATGTTCACAGTTTCACTGATGGTTAGTCTTTGCTTAATGGCCGCTGAACCTCGAGGTAAGAATTACGTGGATGTTGTTGTTTCTCTGTTCAGGCAAAAGGCTTCTCAGCATTCACTGTTACTCTGCAAAATCTGATGACTGCACATCAAAGTGGCTGCTATCCTAAAAGATGTAATGACCAGGACAGGAAGATGGTAGGTAGCAGATATGTTGGGGGGGGGTTGTTTGTTTTTGTTTTGTGGGGGCTTTGGTTGGGTTTGTTTGTTTGTTTGCTTGATTGTTTCATAACACATTTGATTTGCAACCTCTTAAAAATGGGAATTGTCAGTTAATCCTAAGCCAAAACCAAACCCAAACCAACAACAACAAAGTCCCCACCAACCTTGAAATAGATTAATTCTTGAGGAGACCAGAAAATTAAAGGTAAAAATCACTGACAGAACAAACAAAAAAAATCAGCCAAGTGGAAAAACTGAAGCTCGTGTTTTTTGTTGTCTCCTTCACTTTTTTTTTCCCTCACCTTTTGCAGCTGGGGCTCCTGTTAATTCTGTTCATCAGGTATGTACACTGCTCTTTGAAACTGCTTTACTGAAATAAAGGGGGGGTGGGGGTGGTGGAATTTATTCTTGTATTTTCTGATTTTCGTGCATTGTTTGAAAAAGCTACAAAGCAAACACCAGCCTTTAAATACCAGCTCCTGTACTGGCAAGGATTGCGTTCCTCGTTGCCGAGATGTGGTGCAAAGGGACACGGTTTAGCACCAAACTCGATAGTTAGATAAAGGTTGGGCTTCGTGATCTCGAAGGCCTTTTGCAGCCAGCCAGGTCTGTGATGTCACCCTGAAGAAGTGAACGGCTTGCTGCCTTTGACCCAGCTCACAGCCCAGCGTCTGACTTCTAGTGGCCTCTAGTGGTTCTTGGAAAGTTATCTCTCTGCGTCACCAAAAACAGCTGTGGAGCTGGCAGGTACTTTCAGCCTGAACTTGCCAAGCATAGCTCACGTTTGAATGAGCAGAGTGTCGTCCACTTGATCTTAGTCTTTTTCATTAATGCAGTATAAATGCCACACGTCTTGTAGGGCTGAGGTGTAAGCCTTGAGGAAGTGATGGAGGGTTGCTAGAACTCTGTCCATTAGAGAGAATCAAATGCTACAATAATTCACTGGATGATCACAAAAAGAAGATATAATGCTAAAATAATAGTAGAATGGCTTAGGTTGGAAGGGACCTCAGAGATAATTTACTCAAATCTCCCAGTCATGAGAGGGATGTCTCTCAACTACACTTGGCTCAAGGCCTCATCCAACCTGGCCTTGAACTCCCCCAGGGAGGAGGCATCCACAACTTCCCTGGGCAACCTGTTCCAGAGTCTCACCACTTTTGTGCTGAAGAACTTCAAAGATCCAGTCTAACCCTGTTCTCCCTCAAACTATTCCTCCCTGTCCTATCTCAAGACACCCTGACAAAAAGTCCCTCTGCTGCCTTCCTGTAGGATCCTTTCAGATATTGGAAGGCAGCTCTAAGGTGACCCCAGAGTCTACTCTTCTCCAGGCTGAACAACCCCAGCTCCCTCACCCTGTCCTCATAGCAAAGGTGCTCTAGTCCTTGGATCATCTTCATGGCTCTCCTCTGGACTCTCTAACAGCTCTGTATCCTTCTTATGTTGGGGACACTAGAACTGAACGCAAAAAAATGGATGCTCACAAAAAGTAGATATAATGCACTGGATGCTGACAAGAAGACCCAAAACCTGTGACCCAATACTTGGGTCATCTTGTTCCATGAAGTTCTCAAAACCCCAATCAAAACAGAGAAAAGGCTTGGGTTTGTTTTCCTGCACACCCTAGGATGCAGATGGGTTGGTATTTTTTTTCCAAGTTGCAGCTATTCTAAAACCTAAGCCGACTGTTCAGCATGCACAGCGTGCAGTGACATTTTCCCAGTTGGTGCTCATGCAGGAGCATGAATCCCTCCCGTTCTAGCTAAGATGTACTCATGGAGTCAAGAAAAATTTAAAGTCATCCCACCTACCCCTGTGGTTAGGCAAAGGGAAGGGTTTGAGTTGAAATGAGGTGAAACTGTGATGGGAAGGTGGGAAGTGCTGGGAGCTTAATCAGAGCTTGGAAAATGGGAATTTATAGGAGGTAGTGTTGAGTTGGTGGAGGAGGGTGAATGATGGTTGCCATGCCTTGCTTTCTCCTGGTTACATGCCACACAGAAAAACAAAAAGGCAAGTGCTTCCACCAGCCTATATACCAGTGGCATGGGACTTAGGTTGGTTTTGCCTGCATTTTCCCCCAAAACCTCTGCTTCTTTACAGCCTTGGATCACAGAACTCTGAGTTGGAAGGGACCCGACAGATCATCTAGTTCCAACGCCCCTGCCATGCGTTAAGGACATCCTCCACTAGATCAGGCTGTCCAGAGCCACATCCAGCCTGCCCTTAAAAACAGCCAGGGGTGCAGCTTCCACCACCTCCCTGGACAACCTGTGCCAGTGTCTCACCACCCTTATGGATGCTGTCTAGCGTTTCACCACTTGGCTCCTTAACGTCTTTCAATGAACTGTTTCCTATTTCTGAAGTACGTGGCATCCTGCTGGCTCTGTCCTGCAAACCATGGAGGGCTTGGAGACACTCTTGATCGCCTAACTGGTGCTGCTGGCACCTAACCGTGTCCCTTAAAAAAAAACATTTTCTTACCAATCATGGTCTGTTACTTTGTGGGCAGAAAGTGTGCGGGTTTGTTTTGGTTTGCTTTATTAATCACTGGCTTAAGCGTGGCCCGCTGCACGCAGAAGTCGCTCCCGCAGCCCAGCCGTCACCCGCCTGCGCCCATGCCGCTCCCGCTGCCATGCAGGGCTGCCCTCAGCCCAGCCGTCACCCCCCTGCGCCCATGCCGCTCCCGCTGCCATGCAGGGCTGCCCTCAGCCCAGCCGTCACCCGCCTGCGCCCATGCCGCTCCCGCTGCCATGCAGGGCTGCCCTCAGCCCAGCCGTCACCCGCCTGCGCCCATGCCGCTCCCGCTGCTATGCTGGGCTGCCCTCAGCCCAATCCTCGCCCGCCTGCGCCCATGCCGCTCCCGCTGCCATGCAGGGCTGCCCTCAGCCCAATCCTCGCCCGCCTGCGCCCATGCCGCTCCCGCTGCCATGCAGGGCTGCCCTCAGCCAGGCCGTCACCCGCCTGCGCCCATGCCGCTCCCGCTGCCATGCTGGGCTGCCCTCAGCCCAGCCGTCACCCGCCTGCGCCCATGCCGCTCCCGCTGCCATGCAGGGCTGCCCTCAGCCCAACCCTCGCCCGCCTGCGCCCATGCCGCTCCCGCTGCTATGCTGGGCTGCCCTCAGCCCAATCCTCGCCTCCCTGCGCCCATGCCGCTGCCGCTGCCATGCTGGGCTGCCCTCAGCCCAACCCTCGCCCGCCTGCGCCCATGCCGCTCCCGCTGCCATGCAGGGCTACCCTCAGCCCAATCCTCGCCCCTGCGCCCATGCCGCTCCCGCTGCCATGCAGGGCTGCCCTCAGCCCAATCCTCGCCCCTGCGCCCATGCCGCTCCCGCTGCCATGCAGGGCTGCCCTCAGCCCAATCCTCGCCCCTGCGCCCATGCCGCTCCCGCTGCCATGCAGGGCTGCCCTCAGCCCAATCCTCGCCCCTGCGCCCATGCCGCTCCCGCTGCCATGCTGGGCTGCCCTCAGCCCAATCCTCGCCCGCCTGAGCCCATGCCGCTCCCGCTGCCACGCTGGGCTGCCCTCAGCCCAGCCGTCACCCGCCTGCGCCCATGCCGCTCCCGCTGCCATGCAGGGCTGCCCTCAGCCCAGCCGTCACCCGCCTGCGCCCATGCCGCTCCCGCTGCTATGCTGGGCTGCCCTCAGCCCAATCCTCGCCCGCCTGCGCCCATGCCGCTCCCGCTGCCATGCAGGGCTGCCCTCAGCCCAATCCTCGCCCGCCTGCGCCCATGCCGCTCCCGCTGCCATGCAGGGCTGCCCTCAGCCAGGCCGTCACCCGCCTGCGCCCATGCCGCTCCCGCTGCCATGCTGGGCTGCCCTCAGCCCAGCCGTCACCCGCCTGCGCCCATGCCGCTCCCGCTGCCATGCAGGGCTGCCCTCAGCCCAACCCTCGCCCGCCTGCGCCCATGCCGCTCCCGCTGCTATGCTGGGCTGCCCTCAGCCCAATCCTCGCCTCCCTGCGCCCATGCCGCTGCCGCTGCCATGCTGGGCTGCCCTCAGCCCAACCCTCGCCCGCCTGCGCCCATGCCGCTCCCGCTGCCATGCTGGGCTGCCCTCAGCCCAGCCGTCACCCGCCTGCGCCCATGCCGCTCCCGCTGCCATGCAGGGCTACCCTCAGCCCAATCCTCGCCCCTGCGCCCATGCCGCTCCCGCTGCCATGCAGGGCTGCCCTCAGCCCAATCCTCGCCCCTGCGCCCATGCCGCTCCCGCTGCCATGCTGGGCTGCCCTCAGCCCAGCCGTCACCCGCCTGCGCCCATGCCGCTCCCGCTGCCATGCAGGGCTGCCCTCAGCCAGGCCGTCACCCGCCTGCGCCCATGCCGCTCCCGCTGCCATGCTGGGCTGCCCTCAGCCCAGCCGTCACCCGCCTGCGCCCATGCCGCTCCCGCTGCCATGCAGGGCTGCCCTCAGCCCAACCCTCGCCCGCCTGCGCCCATGCCGCTCCCGCTGCTATGCTGGGCTGCCCTCAGCCCAATCCTCGCCTCCCTGCGCCCATGCCGCTGCCGCTGCCATGCTGGGCTGCCCTCAGCCCAACCCTCGCCCGCCTGCGCCCATGCCGCTCCCGCTGCCATGCAGGGCTACCCTCAGCCCAATCCTCGCCCCTGCGCCCATGCCGCTCCCGCTGCCATGCAGGGCTGCCCTCAGCCCAATCCTCGCCCCTGCGCCCATGCCGCTCCCGCTGCCATGCAGGGCTGCCCTCAGCCCAATCCTCGCCCGCCTGCGCCCATGCCGCTCCCGCTGCCATGCAGGGCTGCCCTCAGCCCAATCCTCGCCCCTGCGCCCATGCCGCTCCCGCTGCCATGCAGGGCTGCCCTCAGCCCAATCCTCGCCCCTGCGCCCATGCCGCTCCCGCTGCCATGCAGGGCTGCCCTCAGCCCAATCCTCGCCCCTGCGCCCATGCCGCTCCCGCTGCCATGCAGGGCTGCCCTCAGCCCAATCCTCGCCCCTGCGCCCATGCCGCTCCCGCTGCCATGCTGGGCTGCCCTCAGCCCAATCCTCGCCCGCCTGAGCCCATGCCGCTCCCGCTGCCACGCTGGGCTGCCCTCAGCCCAGCCGTCACCCGCCTGCGCCCATGCCGCTCCCGCTGCCATGCAGGGCTGCCCTCAGCCCAATCCTCGCCCGCCTGCGCCCATGCCGCTCCCGCTGCCATGCAGGGCTGCCCTCAGCCCAATCCTCGCCCGCCTGCGCCCATGCCGCTCCCGCTGCCATGCAGGGCTGCCCTCAGCCAGGCCGTCACCCGCCTGCGCCCATGCCGCTCCCGCTGCCATGCTGGGCTGCCCTCAGCCCAGCCGTCACCCGCCTGCGCCCATGCCGCTCCCGCTGCCATGCAGGGCTGCCCTCAGCCCAACCCTCGCCCGCCTGCGCCCATGCCGCTCCCGCTGCTATGCTGGGCTGCCCTCAGCCCAATCCTCGCCTCCCTGCGCCCATGCCGCTGCCGCTGCCATGCTGGGCTGCCCTCAGCCCAACCCTCGCCCGCCTGCGCCCATGCCGCTCCCGCTGCCATGCAGGGCTACCCTCAGCCCAATCCTCGCCCCTGCGCCCATGCCGCTCCCGCTGCCATGCAGGGCTGCCCTCAGCCCAATCCTCGCCCCTGCGCCCATGCCGCTCCCGCTGCCATGCAGGGCTGCCCTCAGCCCAATCCTCGCCCCTGCGCCCATGCCGCTCCCGCTGCCATGCAGGGCTGCCCTCAGCCCAATCCTCGCCCCTGCGCCCATGCCGCTCCCGCTGCCATGCTGGGCTGCCCTCAGCCCAATCCTCGCCCGCCTGAGCCCATGCCGCTCCCGCTGCCACGCTGGGCTGCCCTCAGCCCAGCCGTCACCCCCATGCCGCTGCCGCTGCCATGCTGGGCTGCCCTCAGCCCAGCCGTCAGCCCCATGCCGCTCCCGCCGCCATGCTGGGCCGCCCTGAGCCCGGCTCCTCCCGGCGGCAGAAGGCGGGCCGCGCCGGGGCCCCATAGCCCAGCCCCTCATGTCGGCGCAGGCGGGGAAGCGCCGCGGCACCGGCGCTGCCGTTTCCCACCCCCTTCCTGCCTCTTCCCCCGTCGCCGGCGGCAGCGCTCAGGCCTTGATCGCAAGGCCAGGCCGCCGCGGTGGTGAGGACGGGCTGCGGCGAGAGCCGAACGGCGGCGGCGGCGAGTACGGGGTAGGCTGGCTGCTGGGTGGCGGTTCCGAGCGCCTCAAGAGCGCCCCGGGAGCTGGGGCGTCGGGGGGGGGGGGGCTGCAGCCGGGGCTGGCTGTGATGGGTCGGGTTTGTTTCGACGCCGGGCGACTCTGTCTCGGTTCCTCGCTGTTGGTCCAAGGTGTCGACTTTCCGCCGTTATCCCGCCTGGGCAGTTAGCGGGGTCTGAGCGTCTTCTCTCTCTTTCCACCCACTGAACAGAGAAGTCTGCGTCGGTCGGGATCTCTGGAGACCCTGAGTCGGTGGGATGAATCCAGGCCTTCCTGCCATCCCAGCCTGCTGAGTAGCAAGTAATTGGTACTGCCTTGTCCTGCGCTGACTTGGAGAAGGTGAGAAACGTAGTGAGAGTGACCCACAGCTGCAGCTGCTTTGCCCTTGCTGCTCTTCAGAGCATCTCAGTCCTTGGTAACATGCGCCTTCTCAGCTTGTCCCTGGCTTATGTCCCACAAGCAGCTGAGGTGTTAAAAAACTAAGGGTGTTTCAAATGTAAGGACAGATGACACAGTTGAATAGAAGCCTGGCATTAAAACTGATAGTGGTGGCTTTTAAAGGATGTAGGTGAGTGGACAAAGATCAAGCATCTGTTAAGGACAAAATATTGCAGTGACTTTTCTCTCCCATGCTGCATACATTTCTTTGAGACAGACTCAATGCTGGTTGAACTAAAGTGAGAAATATAACTTGGATGCAAGAATGCTTTAATAGAACTTTGTTCCAGAGCCCCTCAACAGTGGCACCACTAAGTCCTCTTTTGGAAGGATCTGGTTTGCTTACCTGATGGGTATGCTTGGTGCTGTAACAGAGGGTGTAGGAGAAGAACTGTGAGCTGGAAGAGCCACTGTCAAATGGGTTAATGTGATGGAGGGGAAGAAGGTTCTCTTGTGCGTTGATGGCACATCCTCATTGTTTACTAAAGGCACACTGATTGAGATGGCTCTCAGGAACCACAGCGCAGGAAGGAGCATCATCTTTCTCATCTTAGTACTAAAACCTTTTTATGCTGGGCTTAAAGTGCCTGTGCTGTTTTTGGAGTGTGATGGTGGAGGAGGAGATGGGGATGGTTGCTTTGAGCCATTAGGAGGTGGCACTAGCTTGCTTTGATGGGCACTTCCCAGTGTGTCCCAGGCAGTGGCTGAAATAAAGGCTTTCACCTGAGCAGGGACTGAAGGCCGTGACTCCAAGATGAGGTATGTTGCACTCTGGCTCAAGATCTCAGACCTGGGGTGACCTAGCTGACATTGGCATTGCTTGTCTTCAGTCCTTGTGTAAGGGTACAGAAGCTGTGCTGAAGTGCCTGTTGGTGTAGCTTGTGATGGAGGTGCCCCATGCTGACCGCTCGTCTGCTGGCTTCCTTGTAGGAGTTCATATCCACACTGTGGAAGAGTTTCAGTGGTGAGATCTGTGGCCTGCTTCCAGCATGACTCTGCCCCTTGCTGTGCTGCTTCAGTGCTCTTCAATTCAGCCTGAAAAAGGGGCAAATTTCCTATCAGGTTGTTGTAGCATCCAGGCTGTGACAGGCTGAGGGTGCTGCACTTCCACAAATGGTAACATGTTTGCCAAAGCCATTGGAGCAGTAAACAGAGGTCACCTTTGGGCAGCAGCGCTTTGAGAGCTGTTTCAGGGGATATCTGTGCTCTCAGAACAAAAGCCCTTTAGTATGCCTGGGCCTTTTCCCTGCAGCCTCATAGGAGGAAAGGTTGTAAGCCATGTCTAGTTTCCAAGGCAGTTTGTAGGCAGTAAAAATAAGATGTGTGCTTTTCTGGTGGTGATGGGGCCTGATCTGAGTCCAACATGGGGGATTTTTTTGCATGTTCTGTGTTTGATGGCAGTCACCAGACAGATATAGGCAGTACCAGTTCCCAACTTGCATAACTCAGATGTGCTGCCCAGTGGCAATCTGTTTGTAATCCTCATGTTCAGCTACCACCAAGGTAACTTGACAGTGAAAAGCCTTTGCTGATGACTGAATGCCTCAGTAGCACAAATGATGTTTGTTCTTGAAAGCCTGTGGACTGTTTAACTTGATGGCTTGGTTCAGTGGTGCATTCATTCAGCTCTCTGGGTATTGATTGTTTCAGTTAGCTAAAACAACAACCTGTTTCCTGGGACTTTTCAACTAAAATGGGAATAATGCAGCATAAATAACTATTCAGAGTCATTCAGGGATGTCCTGTCTTCTGGTGAAAAAAACACACCAGTCTGGTAGATGCAAGTTAAAGAGCTTGAAGCTGTTAATACCTAGTGAGATTGTGCCTTTACTGAATTGAACTCTGGTAAATACAAAGAATAAGTTTTGTCTCTCCTCAGTGGGGAAATTAATACATCTGGCTTTACACTGAAATGATTTGTTGAAGGTTTGGAGGTTCTTCTGGCTCCTGTGTGTTTTAATCACCTAGATGCTGCAGTGTTCTTTGTGCTTCTTAGCATTCAAAGTGGTTCCTGTAGAACAGCACTTTTTGGGGGTGGTCACTTCTTGAGGAATGAAGTGGGCTGGGAAAGAGGGGCCAGCTGTGAAACTGTACCCAGTGTAACCAGATGATTGTTTTTTTAACCCTTCCAGTGTGACCAAATTCCATTGCAGCATGGCCACAGACTCGATGGAAATCGATGATGCTCTCTACAGGTAGGAACATCTCTTTTTTGGGCTCTTGACTTGTCAACAGTGTTTGCATTTGCATGCAGTAATGTTCCTGGGTACATCAAAAGCAGCATGGCCAGCAGGTGATTCCCCTCCTCTACGTAGCTCTTGTGATACCCCACTTGCAGTACCATGTCTGCTCTGAAGCTACCAGCATAAGAAGGACATGGAGCTGTTACAGTGGGTCCAGAGGAGGTAACAAAGATGATCAGAGGGCTCTTATGGGAGAGTTGGAGTTGTTTAGCCTGGAGAAGAGAAGAGTTGGGGGAGATCTTTGAGCAGTCTTCCACTTTGAGCAGTCTTCCAGTACCTGAAAGGAGCTACAGGAGAGCTGGGGAGAGACACTTGGCAAGGGCTTGGAGTGACAGGATGAGGGGCAATGGCTCTGAGCTGGAAGAAGCTGGATTGAGATGAGACATTAGGAGCAAATGTGTGCCCATGAGGGCGGTGAAGCACTGGAACAGGTTGCCCAGAGAAGTTGTGGAGACTCCAAACTTGGAAGTGTTAAAAGGTAGCCTGGCTGGGGCCTTAAGCAGCCTGGTGTAGTGAGGTATCCCTGCCCATGGCAGGGGGGGTTGGCACTAGGCGATCTTTAAGGTCACTTCCAACCCAAACCATTCTGTCATTCTGTAATGAAGACAAGGCCTGAAAACAGTGTTTCCTGCTGGTTAGGTACAGGTGTATGTACTGTGCTTCTGTGTCCCTCCTAGTGCAAGGCAAAAAGCTCAGAGTGTTCAGCAAGTGAGGGAGATTCTCCTGCTTACAAAGTTAGCAGTGAGAACTGTTTGTATTGCAGATACAATCTATCTGTCTTAAAGCTGCTCCTTGCTGGTCTCGTACCAGATGTGTTTTGACCATCATTAGTGTTTGACCAGTAGAAAGCAGAGGTCAACACTATGGAGTTGTAACAGAGCTCTTTAGGATAAGTGATGTTCCTTTTGGAAAACAGAAATCCTGCTTCTCCTGTTTGCTAGGTGGGTTTTCTTTCTGCCTTTAGCTTGTTTCCCCTGGACAAAGCAGATTTCCTCTCTTCTCTTTCACTGCCCTCTTCTCACCCTCCTTTCAGCACTGTGTAATTTATCTCCATAATTACAGTTATTCCTTAGTCTTTGGCATACTTTGTCCTCATGAATACTGTCAGTGTCTCTGTTACCCTTCAGACTGAGTGTTGAGTTTTGTTTTTGTGTTTTTTTTTTTTCTTCACAGGTTTTTATAATGAAATTGGCTTCAATTTGTGCTCTGGGGGTGACTTGAGCTCATGTGACATGGCAGTAGTTCAGAGAGCCTGTGCTGGGAAAACATAGTGGGACAAAAAGCCTCTATGTACATGAAAAGAATAATAAAATAAATTTAGAAAATAAATCACCTGAATGCTGAGCAAATGACCTCAAAGGTCATCTACTTCCAGCTCCCATGGGCAGGGACAGCTTCCACTAGACCAGGTTGCTCAAGGCCTCATCCAACCCAGCCTTGAACGCCTCTAGGGAGGAGGCATCCACAACCTCCCTGGGCAGCCTGCTTCAGTATCTCACCACCCTCATTGTCAAGAATTTCTTCAAATCTTCAGTCTCAATCTCCCCTCTTCCAGCTCAAAGCCATTGCCCCTCATCCTGTCACTCCAAGCCCTTGTCAAAAGTCCCTCCCCAGCTGTCCTGTAGACCCCTTCAGGTACTGGAAGGCTGCTCTAAGGTCTCCCTAGAGCCTTCTCTTCTCCAGGTTGAACAGCCCCAACCCTCTCAGCCTGTCCCTGCAGGGGAGGTTCTCTAGCCCTGTGATCATCTTTGTGATCTCCTCTGGACCCTTGAGCTATTCTGGCAGTTACTGAGAATTCTTGACTTGCTTTCCTGTGCTCTTGATTTGGTCCTGTTGTGATCTGAATTTCTCTGTCGCAGTCGCCAGAGGTATGTTCTTGGAGACACAGCAATGCAGAAGATGGCTCAGTCCCACGTATTCCTGAGTGGTGTAGGTGGTCTTGGGGTGGAGATTGGTAAGTTAGTAACCTTTATTTAAGCAGACACAAGTGTCTGCAGACACACTGTCCTAGAATGCTTTGTAAAGCTTACTGTAATAAGCAGCAGGTGCAGCAGAGATCTTGGGCTCTTCTCTATCAAGCCTTTTACTACAGCATTTCCAATTCTACTTTAACATGAGCTTCCCTGGGTCAGATCACTTTACCCAAAATCTTGTGTCTTGGGTGGGAAGGTTGAGGGTAGACAACCCAGTTTATTCCTTTGGGCATCAATGACTATTATATAGGAGCAGCTGCAGCTTGTATTACCCCTAGTGGGGAGGTGGGAGGTAGGAGAACTGCCCTGCTCCAAGAAACTCCATAGTAATTTCCCTTACTCTTCATGAGCAAGGCTTGGTCTGGCTGCTTCTGAATTGGGGTATAGCTCTTTCAGTGAGTTTTAAAAGTCCCCTGCAAGCAGGTGGCAGAACACAGCCCTGCTGCTCTGCAGCTAGTCATTTGTGGCTGTGTAACCGTGAACAGGTGACAAGTGACAAATGCAGAAAGCCTTCCTTGTGGCCTTCTGCTGGCACTGAGGCTGGGCAATGCTGGAGCCAAATGTAAAAGAGAGCAAACCATTCCACTGTAAAGTTCATAGCAGTGAGCTGCTGTTACTGTCCACCCACAGAACTGTTCAGTTACAGATGTGTGAGGTATCTACAACAGTCCCTCTCTCTTTCTGTTTGTTTTTGTGCTTTTTTTCAGCCAAAAATATTATTCTGGCTGGGGTAAAGGTATGTAAACCAGTTCTGTTGTTGGGTATTTGTGAGTGAGCAGGAGGAAAAAAGACAGTGCTACTAGCTAGCTAATCCTGGGTTCCTGGAACTGTCTTTCAGTAGGAGGTTTGCAGAACATTTGAGGACCCAGATGTGAAAACTTTTACTAATGTGGGTGTTGTAGTGGTAGAGAATGTCACAGTAATGTCCATGGTGCTCCAAGTACGTCATGTAATGTTTTAGCCAGCTGCTGATCACACACTGAATGCTTTTGTGTGGAGGAATGGTGTAAACTCCAAAGCCAAACCATTCAGAATGTTATCCTGCCCTGTCACCCATCAGAATCCCTCTGTCTGTAGATGTCAGAGCGGTTCGCTGTTTTAATCCAGCAGCAGCTTTTGTGCTACTGGGATTAGTTTGAGAGAGGCCTTTTAAAACTGCCTTCCAGTCAGAGAACCTCCCCTTGTTTGTAACTGGAGTCCCTTGATTTACAGATCACAGTTGCCCCTTAACTGCAGTGTGGCAAAACCCCTCCTCAGTGTTTAAGTGCTGCCGTCACTGCATGATGGGAGGAAAATGCTTGATGATGTGCACATTGCAGATGCGTCCCTCTCAAACAGTAAGAGTTTTCTTGCTGAAGAGGTTGGAGGAGCTTGCTCTTGTGCAGTATAGGCCTCCAGCATTTTGTGTGGGGCTCAACCCATCTGCTTGGGTGCTGTGGCCGTGTGCACTCCTTCCAGTAAATGCTTTTTGCTGAACTTCCGTAGGCTCTTACAGTTCATGACACCAAGCAGTGTACAAAATGGGATTTGGGAATCAACTTCTTCATCCATGAAGATGATGTTGCCAGTCAAAGGAACAGGTTGGTGAAGTCTTTGGAGTGAGGAAGCTTGACTAGGAGTAAGAGTTTCATCAGCAACTAAATTAGCAGTTTCTTGTGCAAGAGCTGCTAATAGTTATTAAACACTTGTTACACCTTCTCTGGAGTTGCTGGCTTTGAGCACAGTGCCCAGGTAGGTGTTAGGGGAAGCCTAGGTGGGGTTCTGTCTGGGGCAAGCTCTTGGGAGATTGTAAGATAAATTCAGTAGTGGGGTGCAGGGGACATTTCTTTGTTGGGCTTTCTCAGCCACCCATGTGAGACTTCAAAAGAGTCATGACACCAGACCAGCAATGAGGCCTCCCATGTTGGACTGCTCTGTGTTCCTCAGCCTGCTAAGAATTGCAGTGTGAGAAGTGAGCTGATCGTGGTGGCCAGGAGACTTTGCGAGGGTCTCCTGCAGGGCATGTGTGGTATGAAATTCTGTGCTGGAAATGCAGTTCTGTAGATGCACAAAATCCTTGAGAGCTGCTGTTCTTTCAGGGCTGAGGCCACGCTTCATCATATTGCAGAGCTCAATCCGTATGTCCACGTAGCAGCATCGACTGTGCCACTGGATGAAACCACAGAGCTGTCTTTTCTCAAGCAGTACCAGGTATGGCACTCCTAAAGCAGCTGTAGATGACCCTTTACATAGAGCAAACCACTGGGAACCTTTTGTGTAAGTAAGAAAATGAAACCCAACTTGAATGCACGTTTTGAGATGGTGTACAGGAAGAGGCAGTTCTTGTACCTGGACTAAGGAAGCGTTTGTGCTTGGCTTTTTTAAGGCTGAAGCAGTGGGTTTGTGTCCTTGTGACACTTATGGAATTTACTAGGACAGCAAGCAGCTGAGTGAGGGTGCCATGCAGTATTTTTCTGTTGTTTGAAGGTGAACCTGTGAACCTGGCTTTTTGTGCAGCTACCTAGCACAGCTGTTCTACATCAGCTTTGTGTGCTGTGTGGCAGGCAGCAGAAACTTGGGCTGTACCATTAGAAAGATCCTTTCTGTGTGCATGTATCTAATGAAACATGAGCTGCTCTGTTTTCACTTGTTCAGGCAGCTGTCCTGGCTGTATGCATGGCTTAGCCTGAGCTGGGAGCTTTCACTGTGTTGCTGTTACACACAAGCTCATTGAGTCTGAGTGTCCCAGCTAGAATGGAATGGGATGTGATGTGTGTGCTCTGTAACTCGGTGCTATCCTAAACTGTAAAGGAATGCCTGCAGAGCTGGTGTGTTTGCAGTTGGATAAGCACCAGTCCCTGAAGCTTCTGGAGACTTCTTGGTGTGTGCTGATGAGTATCATTTGTATGTGTTTTGCTGACTCTAATCTTAAAATGCAAGATCTGTGTTTTCTCTGAAGCTATCCATAACTGTTTTCAGAAGTGTTCTAATTAGGTTTTGAGTTCCACACCTGCAGAAAAAGAAAAACAAAACAAACAAACAAAAACCCCACACACAAAAGAAGGGTGGGAATTTGCTGTTCCTGCTCTTCATACAGTCAGAATGGTAGGGTTAGAAGGGGCCTCTGGAGACTGAGTCCAACCCTCCTGCTAAGGCAGGCTCACCTAGAGAAGGTCACACAGGAAACATGTCCAGGTGATTTTGAATGTCTCCAGAGATGGAGACTTCACCACCTCTCTGGGCAGCCTGTTCCAGGGCTCCAGAAGCCTTAAATTAAAGAAGTTCCTCCTCATGTTTAGATGGAACTTCTTACGTTGAAGTTTGTGATTGTTACTCTTGTCCTCTCACTGGATGCCACTGAAAAAAGGCTGGTCCCGTCCCTTACTGATCCCATCTTCTTACTCATCTTGTGTACAGAATTTGTGGACTGGTGACCCATCTGTTCTGTGCATAATGAGAACTGACTCCAGACTGCTTACTTTGTTAGGGATTGTGGGGAGAGGAATGTGGCCACCTGAGTAACTTGCTGTTAGTGCACTTTTGCTATAACCTGCCGCTGCTGATTGCTTTCTTTGTCTTGTTCACAGTGTGTCATATTGACTGAAGTAAGTCTGTTGCTGCAGAAAAAGATTAATGACTTCTGTCATGCTCAGCAGCCACCTATTAAGGTAAGAGGAAAAAAAAAAATCAGCACCTGAACAATCTGTCCAGTAAGCATTCTGGACTTCCAGTGTGCTCTATCCAGAACTGGAGAAAGCTGCTGAAGAGGTATCCAGCTGCATGCTTGTAGCACCTTGATGGAGGAAGATGAAAGTGGGGAGTGTGATGCTGCCACTCTCTGGATGTATCTGGTGTTACCTGGTCCAACCCAAATAATCATAGTGTGGGCCTTGAGAAGAAAAATTCTCATGAAGAAGTGGTTTCAGGGTTAGCTCACCATCATTCTGAGAGGACATGCATAGGCAGAGTGGAGCAGCAGTAGAAAGGGCAGTGTGTCACTGGTGTGATTCCTGGGTTTAGGGTTCAGAGATGCTCATGCAGGCTCCAGCTCTGCCAGGAGTGCTGTGCTCTGTAGTTGGTGGCCTAGGTGCATGTGACAGCTTTCCAGTTCAGTCTGCTAGCCGTGGGACGAGGCTGAAGGTGGGAAGCCATGCCTTTGCCTTGCCCTGCTTTAGGGAGACCCCTGTTGTGATTTCTCCTGCAGTTCATCAGTGCAGATGTGTTTGGAATGTGTGCTCGTTTGTTCTGCGACTTCGGTGAGGAGTTTGAGGTGCTGGACACGACAGGAGAGGAGCCAAAGGAGATCTTCATCTCAAATATAACACAAGTAAGGGATAGATAGTACAGTGCTGCTGTAGTGTTATTTCTTTGGTGTGTCATTGGCTGTGTGACCAAGCAGTCTCACTTCAGCAGCCTGCTAAGCAGTTGAAAATTTGCAGTAAGGGATGGGCAGCCAAAACTGCTTCAGTCTTGGCTCTCAACCAAAACCAGTGCTAACTTGCTAGCATTGTAGAGCATGCTGATGCCTCTTGCTTGTTACCAACAGTATAACATCACAGTGTTGAGTCTCTTCTTGAGAGACATGGGGAGAGAAAGAAATGAGATGTAGAGAGAAGAGCATTGGTGTGTAAGTAAGTTAAGTTTCTCAGGAAGCCCTGAAACAGGCAGGAAAATAGATCTGTTATAGAATGGTTTGGGTTGGAAAAGCCTTTGCAGATCATCCAGTCCAACTGTCCTCTAACTCCAAGGCTGGGGCTAAACCATGGCACTCAGCACCGCATCTCTGCCTATTTGAAACACCTCCAGGGATGAGAATTCAACCACTTCCCTGAGCAGCCTGTGCCAGTTTTTGAGAACAGTCGTCACAGGGAGCTCCCTTGTTGTGGAAGAGCTGAGGTGCTGCAGGTGTCAGAGGCTGCAGTTTCAAGAGGCTAAAGGCTGTGTGACTCCTGTACACAGAACACCTTCCTCCTTGCTAATTTTGCCATTTTTGCTTCCAGTCAAATCCTGGCATTGTCACTTGCCTGGAGAATCATCCTCACAGGCTTGAGACAGGGCAGTTCTTAACCTTCCGGGAAGTGAATGGCATGTCATGCTTAAATGGATCCACACACCAAATAACAGGTAACCCAGGGGCTCTTTGCCAGGGGGGTGATTTTCTGGTCATTTTAGCTCACTGTAGTGTCACTGTAGCCAGAGGGGTGCTGGGTTGTGCAGAACACCAGTTAGCTTGCATTAAAAACTGGCTTTCTGGTGCAGAGGTCTTCCTGGTACTGCCTTGACTCCATTTCCATTTAGTGAAGTCTTTCAAAACTCATCTTGTTGTCTAAGAAGCAGAAGAAACTCTCAGGTGGTGGAAACTAGTTGGCAGCCTCTGGGGTTACCACTATTAGTTTGCTGGGTTTGGGAAGGTAATGCCTATGCTTCTGTCACCATTTTGGCCTCAGTTAACACCACTGTGTGTGCCTCTTTCCCCCTGCAGTGTTGGGAACAGTATTGATATCACTGTTTCTAAGCACGCTCTCAAGTGATTCTCATGATTTGTGCTTCCCCTGCTTTGGCTCTGCATTGTGCAGAGCTCAGGGCATGTTATTTGGTTCCCTTTGGGTGCTGGGGAGTTGTCCACCTCCCAGATCTTCTCTCTGGAACAGAAGAGAGAGCAGGTGGGTGGGGGTTGGTTGGTTGTAGCTATTTTGTGATCCAAGACAAAACCAGTACCCTTGAAAACTGTTTTGAGTCTGTTTTCTCTGGACTCTCTGTTCAGTTCCTTTCCTCGTAATCACAGCCCAGCTTTTGGGTTCACTTTTCCATGAATTAACAATTTTGTTGTCTTGCTTTATTGGAATGATGCTTCAGGTAGTCTGGGAGGAAAGATGTGATTCAGATGCTCCAGCTGCCCTTTTTGGTTGCCTGTTCTAGTCACAGGGCAAAGACCATACTCTGAGCAGCGTACTGGCAACTGCTGTGCCTGCTCTAAGTGGAACTGGGAGTGATTTTGTTTTTCTAGCAGAGCTGTGGTCATGAGAATTCTGGTTACTCTGTTGCCCCTTCAAAAAGCTCATAACAGATCATGTGAAACTAACACTTTAGCCCAGGAGCTACAGAGAGGGACAATCCTGTTGGGAGGATCAGCTGTGTTCACTCTTCCAAAGCAGGGTTGCACACTGCAAAAGTAGAGCATTCGTTCTTTTCAAAGCGTTGGCAAACCCCCACTTTATTGTACCCAGGACACCTGTAACTGTCAGTCAGGGTTAATTCTCTTCTCTTTCCAGTGGTGTCACCTTATTCCTTCAGCATTGGTGATACATCAGCCATGGAGCCTTACTTACATGGGGGCATAGCTGTCCAAGTGAAGACACCCAAGATGTTTTACTTTGTAAGTGTGTGCTTGGCATGATCAGCTTCTTGAGTATTAATGGTGGGAGCACAGGAAGTGGAGTTCACCACCATGCCTGTGAGCCATGTCCCCAAGTGCCATGTCCACATGGTATTTTGAACCCCTCCAGGGATGGTCACTCCAGCACCTCCCTGGGCAGCCTGTTCCCATCCCTGACCACGCTTGCAGCAAAGAAATTTTTCTTAATCTCCAACTTAAACCTCCCCTGGCACAACTTCAGGCCATTTCCTCTCCTCTCATCACCTGATACGAGAGAACCCCCACCTGACTCCATCTTCCTTTCAGGGTGTTGTGGGTCTCCCCTCATCCTGCTCCAGACCAAACAACCCCAGGTCCCTCAGCTGCTAATTCTGCCTGCTCTCAGATGTTCTTCTAAAAAGCTTGGAGCCAAGGACCAACTGCTTCTGACATGAGAATGCAAAGCTTAGTGTCTTGTCCTTGGGAAAGAGGAGCTTCCTGCAGGCAGGTTCTCCAAGCAGACTGTCAGTGGTCTGTAAAATCTCTGGTAGCCTACAGCAGGGCAGTCTGAGTCTTGCCACTGGGATGTGAAACATCTCCCTGGCCATTCCTCATTGTAAAATTATCATCTGCAAGTTTAGCCACTCTTTTTGGCACTAATAATAGAGAGAATAGTAACTGTGCTACTGAGGAAGGATGCTTGGCTCTTGGTCTCTCCAGGAGGAGCACTCTCAGGCATCAGTGACTGTTGTGTCCTTAGCACAGGTTCTGTTTTCCAGGAGCGGTTGGAGAAGCAGCTAACGAACCCACGGTGCCTCGGGGTGGATTTCAGCAAGCCCGAGGTAATGAACTGGCCTGTAGGGCCTTGGGTGCAAGTGGTTTGGTGGTAAAACAACAGGAGCTAGAACTTGCAGCTTTGTGCAGAACAATGGCATTTCCTAGGTTGGGAGGAATTTGAAGTGGGACACACAGGTTATGGTTTAGGTGAGTGTAGAGGCTTCTGACTATATTGTAAATGTAGATCTCAGCCTGGCTCCCACCTCCTTTCAGGGACTTGGAGAGAGCAATGAGATCTCCCCTCAGCCTACTTTTCTGCAGGCTGAACAACCCCAGGTTCCTCAGCTGCTCCTCACCAGACATGTTCTCCAGACTCTTCACCAGCTTTATTGCCCTTTTGTGGACCTGTTCAAGCACCTCAGTGTCTTTCTTGTAGGCAGGGCCTCAAAACTGAAGCCATTACTCAAAGTGTAGCCTCACCACTGCCCAGTACAGGGGGGCAATCACTTCTCTGGTCCTGTTGGCCATAGCATTACTGAACCAGGCTAGCATGCTGGTGGCCTTCTTGGCCACCTGGGCACACCCTGGCTCATGTTCAGCTGTCTGTCCATCAACACCTGCAGGTCCTCTGCTGGGCAGTTTCCAGTCACTCTGCCCTAAGCCTGAAGCATTCCTGGGGTTGTGACCCATGTGTGGGACCCAGCAATAGGCCTTGACACATCAGTCCAGCCTGGCCAGGCCCCTCTACACAGAGCCTTCCTACCCTTATGCAGATCAACACTGCCAGCCAGGTTACTGTCACAGAATCACAGAATGTTAGGGTTTGGAAGGAGTCTTGAAAGATCATCCAGTCCAATCCCCCTGCCAGAGCAGGATCACCTGGGGCAGGTCATACAGGAACACATCCAAGGTGGGTTTCGAAAATCTACAGAGGAGGAGACTCCACAACCCCTCTGAGCAGTCCATTTCTGTGTTTTGTCATCTGCAAACTTACTGAGGGTGCCTCAATCCCCTCATCCAGATCATTGATAAAGACATTAATGAGAACTGACCCCAGCACTGAGCCCTGGGGAACACCACTGGTGACTGGCCACCCACCACTCTTTGGGCCATCAGCCAGTTTTTCACCCAGCAAAGTGTGCAGCCATCCAAGCCAGGAGCAGCCAGTTTCTGGTTTTGAAACTTGCAGGGAATGTGGCAGGGTTTGCCCTTGACACAATTTTAATGAAGTATTAGGGACATGCAAGGCATGGAAGTCTCAGGCTCATTAAAATCTTAAACTCAAAAGTGCTGATGTAAGAATTTTTGGGGGTTATTTGGTCATGTGAAGTCTTGCTTGTTCAGATGTTCTATTTTTGACCCTTAATTCTGGCCTTTGGTGCTGGTGTGTGGTAGAGTTCAGTGCATTCTATTGTCTCTTTCAAAGAAGACCATCACACGTTGCAGTTCCAGCACAATGTTCTCTTGGGGGCCCTTTAGGTGGATGTAGTTGAGCTCAGTGCTGAATGGGTGTGAGGTATTGGCATTGCTGCTGGTTCATGCCTGATAATCTCAGCTTGCAAAAGCATTGCTGTGAGGTGTTTCAAAGCCTCCTTTTAAAGCTATTTAAGAACTTCCTTTCATAGCTTCATGGAGTGGTTTGGCTTGGAAGGGACCTTAAAGATCATCCAGTTCTACCTCCCCTGCCATGGGCAGGGACACCTCCCACAAGACCAGGTTTTTTGAGAAGTTAAGTGACAACCCTGAATGACACTATGATATAAGGAAGAGAAATGGTAACAGAAAAACTAAAATACAGGGAAGGGAAATGGTAACAGAAGAATTGAAATAATTGCCTTTGTTTCCTTCACTTTGGAACTGATCCATAGCTGCTGTTGTCTTAACAGGCACCTTTGCAGACCCACGTTGCCATGCTGGCCTTGAACCGCTTCCAGGAGAACTTGGGTCGCACACCGAACATTGGGTAACAGCAGTCTTGTGTTTGTTGAGCCTTGGGTCACATCTCTCCTTTTAGTGTGGGTGCTGCTTTGATGTGCAGCAGGCACCTTGTCTGTCTGCTGCTTGTCTGCTGTGGCACCTTCTGGGCCCAGGTGGTAAAGCCCTGTAAGATCATTGATTCCAACCATTACCTAACTCTAGCAAGGCTGGTGTCAAACCATGTCAGGAAGTGCTTCTGGGGGAACTCCTGCTCTGTGCCAGTTTTTTCACACTATGATTCTTGAACTATCCTGTTCCTGATTTATTTTTTATTAACAAAAACCCCATACAAACAAAAACCACCTCCCAAAAAAAACCCTGAGGCATTTTTTACTTTCAGTATTTAGAGCTTTCAGTACTTTCAGTACTGAGAGCTCTAGTTCTCAATGTGCCAATTTGGAGTGAAAAAACTGCTACAAAACTAATGGCAAAGTGTAAATCTTAGGAATGGACTTGCACCTGGGCTCCTCCACGGAGATCCCTGTCCTTGAGCTGACCATAAGATTTAGAAGTACATCCTTAATGCTGTTAAAGCCACCAGACCTTTCTAAACTCTTCCTGGTATATCCAGTGCTATTTTCCCCTCCATTGATTGTGTTCCTGGAAGGACTATGAAATACCTAAGTGACAATTTTTGTTTCTGCCCTGGTGTCTAGATGCCTTCAGGATGCTGAGGAGATGCTGAAAATAGCTGTGTCTATAAGTGAAACACTGGAAACCAAAGTGAGTAAGGAATGCTTGTTACTGTGTCATTTTAGATGCACTTGTTCACAGCTTCACAGTCTGCATTGGGCTGCAAGGGACCCACCAACCCCACTGCAGTCAGCAGGGACACCTCCAACTAGAGCAGGCTGCTCAGGGACACATTGAGTCTGATCTTGAATGTCTCTAGGGATGGGGCCTCCACCACATCCCTGGGCAGCCTGTTCCAGTATTCACTTGCCTCAACAGTGGTTGGTCCTTGTGCTGGTCCTTGTGTCCATCTAAAGGTGGATCAGTTGGCTTTCTGAAGGCCATGTAAAGAAGCAGAACGGTGCTTCAGCATGGGTTCAACACAGTGTTCAGCTGACATGGAAGCTGAATCCATTAGCTCTGTGGATATTTGTAGGTAAATGCATGTTACAAGTGCAGGATGTACAGCAGATCTGTCTTGGCTTGAGGCCTTTTAGCCAGTCACAGGCCTTTACTGAAGATCAGTACTCTGTGGCCCTGTCAAGCACTGACTTGGTGGATTGCAGGGATCAATCTGTTGCTTTTATGTCTTCTTTTGCAGCCTCAGGTGAATGGAGACGCAGTGCAGTGGCTGTCTAGGACTGCCCAGGGGTTTCTGGCTCCACTGGCTGCAGCAGTGGGGGGTGTTGCTAGCCAGGAAGTCTTGAAAGCTGTAACAGGGAAGTTTTCTCCGCTGCAGCAGTGGGTAAGGCTGGCTCTGTTTGTGGGACTGACTTTGACAGTGACGTTCTGAACGTGTGTGAGTGCTGTATGAGCAACATAACCTCAACAACCTTTATCACGGGGGCCAAAAAAACCCCAAAGGCTTGAGGCTGCTTTTATCTGTACAATAAGCCACCTTTAGTTAAAATGCTGATTTGGGGATCAAGCATCACATCCCTTTTCCCCAAAAGCAAGGAGAGCATTGAGCTGTCAGTGCATGGCTGTAAAAGGAGTGATAGCTTAAGCTGTTGTACGTCAGACTCCCAGAGTAAAGTTAACACAACTTCACAGTCAGATCTGGAGGGCTGTCAGAAGCCAAAAGCTGGTTGCTCAAGTCTCAGTTAACATTTTTTCTCCTCTTGAGTCCAGATGCTTTTTCCTGTCCATGACTGAAGTAAAACTGAGATGTAAGGAGCTGAAGCTGTAGAGTTTTCCACTGACAGAAAAGCCTTAGTGCTGCTAAACTTCTAGACTGTTGAACATGTCAAGTGCTTGCTTTGTTTTTCAAAGGAAAACAACATCAATTGCTTTGGTTTCTGTTTGCTTTGTTTTTCCACAGCTCTACATAGATGTGTTAGACATTGTAACACCTCTAGAAAAGATGGGCTCTGAAGAGTTTCTCCCCAGGTAAATACAAATGCTGTTCTATCTGCTGCTTATACCTGAGTCCCAAGCAGGCACAGATGTTGACTTTTAGTTGCTGGAGGCACAGGTTGGGGGGAATAGGAATTTGAGAGGATTACCCTGGTTTTCGTAGTTTGTGTCAACGTGCAGTTTGGCATCGATGATACAACCATGGCAAATGGCAGCTTACCTTCTGTTTATGTCTCATGTCCCTCACAGGGGAGATAGGTATGATGCCTTGAGGGCTTGTATTGGAGACTCTCTGTGCCAGAAGCTGCATGATCTGAATGTTTTCTTGGTGAGTATGAGTGACCACTGCCCTTACTGCAAATGCTTTGCTGATCCAGCTAACTCCCGCTGTATTCAAAGTAACAACTACCTGAAGGGGGGTTGTAGACAGGCAGAGGTTGGTCTCTTCTCCCAGGCAGCCAGCACCAGAACAAGAGGACACAGTCTCAGGCTGCGCCAGGGGAAGTTCAGGCTGGAGGTCAGGAGGAAGTTTTACACAGAGAGAGTGATTGCCCATTGGAATGGACTGCCCGGGGAGGTGGTGGAGTCGCTGTCACTGGAGGTGTTCAGGAGGAGACTTGACAGGGTGCTTGGTTACATGGGTTAGTTGATTAGGTGGTGCTGGATGATAGGTTGGACGCGATGATCTTGAAGGTCTCTTCCAACCTGGTTTATTCTATTCTATTCTAAAAGCAGCCCTGATCATATGTGCCACTGCGGAATGAATGGTCCACAGGTGGAATGGGGCTTGTCTTTGGGGTTTGCACTGATACTCCTGACCCTAAAAGTGTCCTTTTCTTTAGGTTGGCTGTGGAGCCATAGGCTGTGAAATGCTGAAAAACTTTGCACTTCTTGGTGTGGGTACTGGGCAAGACAAAGGATTGGTAAGTCACCTGCTAGCCTCACTTTGCTTGCTCACAAGTAGTGCAGCAAAGAATAGTTAAACAATGACACGACTTATAAAGATGGAAAGCCTGAGCCTTCAGATTGGTCTCTGGAGGGCAGGACAGCCTCAGCACAGAGTGGCAGTAGTGTGCAGTGGGAACCAGAACACGCTGGGAGCTGTGTGCTGTGGTTTGATTTTAATCCAAAATGTAATCAGCCCAGGCAGAGCTGCTGGCCACAGCAGATGCCAGCAGGAGTGCTTTGCCCTGACCAGTTTCTGTAGAGGCTTCAGTGTTACTGCTCAGCACTAAAGTTGTAACTTCAGCTGTTGCTTTTGCCCCTTCTGACTTAGGTTACAATTACAGATCCAGACCTGATAGAGAAGTCCAACCTCAACAGGCAGTTTCTCTTTCGACCACATCACATACAGGTGAGCTTTCTTCTACAATGAACTGCACTGTGGTTCTGCTTCCCTGTCCTATATCCCCACCAAAAGCTGAAGGTCAGTGTTTGTACTCCCAAAGGCTATAAAGACAGCCAGTGTCTTCTAAAAGAATACCTAGAACTGTCCTAGATTCCCACCTCTCACTAAGGAACATCCTCAACAAAATGGGCTGCTCTGATCTCACTTTGTAAAGAAGCACTCTCAGGAAATGCATGAAGCAGACACTGTTCAGGGAGTATCCCCCTGCTTGCAAAGGCAGCACAGAATAACTAAGGTGACTCAGATCTGAAGAGCTGTGAGGAACAGAATCCCTCATGTTAATTAGTGGCCTAAATGCTCTTGTCTTCCTTATTTCTCCTGCACAAAACTCAACAGCTGAGTTTTCTGCCTCCTGTTTGTCTGGCAGACTGAGGAGTAGTCACAGTAACTAACTGGTTTATCCTCCGGTAGTTATGGACTGCTCCTTTCTTAGGGCCTTTTGAGAGCACGAGGGGCATGCATGTGGCATCCTCTTAGCAGAAACCCCTCTGCTGCAGTATTTCAGCACTTTCCCCTTGTGGGCTCTAGCTTGCTACTTTAAATACCATTGCAAACAAAAGCAGATTAATGAGCTGTTGGTCAGTGAGGGCGGTACACGATGAATTAGCTTTGCTGTGTTTGTTCAGTGCTGGTGAAGTCGATCCCTCTGTGCTGCCAGGTGCTCTTTACCTGAACATTGAGATAGATATTTGTGCTTTCAGAAACCCAAAAGCTATACTGCAGCAGAAGCAACTCTGACCATCAATCCTTGCCTAAAGATTGACTCCTACATTAACAAGGTTTGCCCCGCCACTGAGAACACCTACAGCGATGAATTCTACACCAAACAGGATGTGATTGTGACTGCTTTGGACAACGTTGAGGCAAGGAGATACATAGATAGGTAGGCTTTGGGAAGAGAAAGTGAGGACTGCTCTTCATGTTCTTATGGGAACTCTGCTTTGCTGTTCTTATTCTTCCCAATCTGCAACTGCTTGTAAGGCCTGAGAGCAAACTGCTTGGATTTATCCTGCTCCTTTGTAGATACTGGCTCAGGGGAGCAAAGGGTTTGTACTCCTAGTGGAAAACATCTCTGCTCGTGTGTGGCTGCTACTATTCACAAGGCAGAGAACCTTGGAGCAAGTTCTTGAAAGTGAATCATAGAATGCATTAAGTTGGAAGGACCTTTAAAAGGCTCCTAGTCTAACCCACCTGCAGTCAGCAGAAGTATCTTCAACTGGATCATATTGCTCAGAGCCCCAAACAACCTGACCTGGAATGTTTCTAGGGATGGGGCCAACCTAGGCCAGTGTTAAACCATCCTCAGTGGGGAAAAAAATATCTTCCATGTACCTAGTCTAAATTTCCCTCTCTTAGTTTCAAACCATCACCCCTTGTCATGTCAAAACAGACCCTGCTAAAAAGTCTGTCTCCAGCTTTCTGGAGCCTTCTACAGGCTTAACAACCCCAACTCTTTCAGCTTGTCTCCATATTAGAGGTGCTTCACCCCTCTGATCTTTTTTGTGGCCTCCTCAAGACCTACTGTCACACTCTGTTGATGGAGAGCATACTGTGGCAATCTTAAGGCTGAATTATTTCTGACCCATGGGCACAGGCTGAAAGTTTGGGCTGTTCAGCTTGCAGAAGAGAAGGCTCTAGGGAGACCTTAGAGCAGCCCTCCAGTGCCTGAAGGGGGCTACAGGAGAGCTGGGGAGGGACTTCCAACAAGGGCTTGAGGGGCAATGAATTTGAGCTGGAAGAGGGGAGATTGAGACTGGAGATTAGGAAGAAATTATTGACATTGAGGGTGGTGAGACACTGGAGCAGGTTGTCCAGGGAGGTTGTGGATGCCCCCTCCCTGGGGGTGTTAAAGGCCAGGTTGGACGAGGCCTTGAGCAACCTGGTCTGGTGGAAGCTGTCCCTGCCCATGGCAGCGGGGAGTTGGAACTGGACGATCTTTAAGGTCCTTTCCAACCCAAACCATTGTAGGATTGTGTGATATTTAAATTCAGAAGCAGGGATGTCTACATTTAAGAAGAGTTACTGATGCTTCTAGCCCAGCTAGGCTCATGGTCATGGTGTCCTGCTCTAATGTGGAGTGGCTCTTTGGCTTTAATCTCTTCCTGAGTCTGGTGTAGACCTTCCCCTCCTCTGGATGTGCTGGAGCCAACTGTGGTTGCTCTCAGGGCAGGCAGGCAGGCAGTGGTCAGGCTGTGTTCTGATGGTCTGTGTCTTTCCATGGCAGTCGTTGTGTAGCAAACCTGCGTCCTCTTATAGACTCTGGAACCATGGGAACCAAAGGACACACGGAAGTTGTTGTGCCCCACCTGACAGAGTCCTACAACAGTCATGTAAGTGTTTGGAGACCATAGCTTGCCTTCTGTAGCTAGCCCCATGATGCCTTCTCCTTCTTTCATCACCTTATATCTGCTTGAAATAAGGAGGCTCTTGGAGCTGCTGAAGAACAGCTCTGTTAGGAGAGAAGAATGTCTTCCTTAGCTTCTGAGGAGAAGCTCACAGGAAATCAAATTTGAGCAGACTGGAGATACCATATCTGCTACCTAGCTGATGGCTACACCTAGGCCAAAATTGTAAAAGCAACTACTGTCTAAGTGATAACTTCAGAAATAATCCTAATGCTGAAGCATTTCCAAGGGCTGGAGCACCTCTGCTGTGAGGATAGGCTGAGGGAGCCGGGCTTGTTCAGCCTGGAGAAGACTCTGGGGAGACCTTAGAGCTGCCTGCCAGTACCTGAAGATATACTACAGGAAAGCTGGAGAGGGACTTTTCATAAGGATGTCTAGAAACAGGACAATGGGGGAATGGTTTGAAGCTGAGGGAGAGCAGGGTTAGACTGGATGTTACGAAGAAGTCAATAATGATGAGACTCTGGAATAGGCTGCCCAGAGAAGCTGTGGATGCCACCTCCCTATGGGTGCTCAAGGCCGAGTTGGATAAGGCCTTGACCAGCTGAGTCTAGTTGAGAGGTGTTCCTGCCCATGGCAGGGGGATTGGAGCAGATGCTCTCTTAGGTTCCTTTCAACCTGAGCCATCCTGTGATTATTAGGTTTTCCTTTAACTCTCTCCTAAATAAGAATTCAGCCCCTCACAGTGGCACTGCAAACTGTTTTTGTGCTTGTGGGCTTCTTTCTACCACTGCTTTCTTCCCACTCATTCTGTCTGTGGTGAGTAGAACCTCCACAGGCAGGTGGGAGAAGCACAAAGCCCCTGCGGTAGGAATGAGTCTGCCAGGTTCTTACAGAAGAGTTGTGATTGAGTGGGGAAGGGGGAAAGGAACCTTCAAGCTCTTGTAGTACTCCTCTTCAATTCTCGTGAAACTGCCATTACAAGGTAGAAATTCACTGGATGAGCAGATCATGAGGTGGTGCCAGGAGGACACAGACAGGATTTTGAGCATCCTAAGAGCCCTGTTTCACAGAGAAGCCTTTCTAGCCTCGAGTGAAAGGGTGCACTTCATCTTGAGGGTGAATGTGAGCTGCACACCCCCAGCTGGCTGTCAAGTTCTTCTCCTGTTTCTGTGCCAGAAATGAGTTTTGCTTTCCAGTGTAGCATTTAGATTATTCTTCATAAACAGAAAATGATACTTTAGTGTTAATTAACCAAATTTTGTCCTAAGCATAAACAAGCTACCTTGTATTGCACTATAGTGGAGTTTTAACTTTCATAGTCTTGACATTCTTGGTGCTGTTATTATCAATACACTTTCATTTGCCTGCATTTGTATGTGACTCTCAATTACAGAGGGATCCACCAGAAGAAGAGATTCCTTTCTGCACCTTGAAGTCTTTCCCAGCTGCCATTGAACATACAATACAGTGGGCAAGAGACAAGGTAAGTGTCGAGCATGACTTCCTGGTGGTGTGGGAGGGAGAGGCCTCACACACTTCTGGCAAAATGCTACATTTGTTCTTTTTATTTTTCAGTTTGAAAGTTCCTTTTCTCACAAGCCTGCCCTGTTTAACAAGTTCTGGCAGACCTATCCATCTGCAGAAGATGTGTTACAGGTAGGGCAGCTTTTGCAGGGTTTAAACTGGTGCTTTATGGGTTTGATTTCGGTTCAGTGGGGTTTGAGTGATTGCCAGGCTGTATTCAAAAAAGCCTGAAGGCTTACTTGGCCACTCATCAGCTGATCTTTCATAGGACCAATATTTCTGGTGTGGCTCATCATTGACAGGCAAAGTCTGCTGCGTGGGCTGCGTCTCTAGGCTGTGTGTGCTCTGCACATGGTGTAGAGAGAGCAGTAACGCTGGGGACACTGCTCAGGAGCATGCAATGCAGATCACACTGATGTGCAGCTAGCTGGGAAAACATGAAAGGAAGGCTTGGTTTCAAGGGAATTCAACTCAGCTGCTTCATGTCTTTTAATGCAAGTCTATAGTAGCCTGTGGTCCACTGGGCTGAGTGGAAATAAATGCAGCAGATGGGACAAACCCAGTGGAGGGGATCAGATGAAGGATGATATTTCAGCATGTGAACTTCTGTTTCTTTTTGCCTGTAACTGACTGAAAGCTCTTTGAGTGGATTTGGAGGCATCTTGTCTCTTCTAACATTTTCATATTTCCTGTTCATATCTAGAGAATAAAATCAGGGGAGAGCTTAGAAGGCTGCTTTCATGTGATTAAAACACTCAGTAGAAGACCCCGAAGCTGGACACAATGTGTGGAGCTAGCAAGAGTTAAATTTGAGAAGTATTTTAGCCACAAGGTAGGTGAGAGATCACGATAGGCTGATGAGGATTCTGGCAAACTTGGTAGTAGCCCAAATAACAGGATGTCCAAGTCTTTCCAGTCACTTCCATCTCATGTTCATAGAATTGTTTTGGTTGGAAAATCCTTTTCAGATCATCCAGTCCAACCACTCTCTAACTCTACCAAGACTGGTGCTAAACCATGGGCCTCAGCACCACGTCTCTGCCTCTTTGAAACAACTCCAGGAATGGGGATTCGGCCACCTCCTTGGGCAGCCTGTGCCAGGCTTTCAGAACCCTTTCAGTCAAGAAGTTTTGTCTAATGTCCAACCTAAACCTCCCCTGGTGCAACTTGAAGCTGTTTCCCAGGTCCCTCAGGTGTTTCTCACCAGGCCTGTTGTCCATACCCTTCATCAGCCTTGTTGCCCTTCTCTGGACCTGCTCCAGCCCCTCCATGTCCTTGTTGTAGTGAGGGCCCCAAAAGTGAACTCAGCACTCAAGATGTGGCCTCAGCAGCACTGAGTACAGGGGAACAATCTCTTCCCTTGTCCTGCTGGCCACACTATTGCTGATCCAGACCAGGATGCTGGTGGCCTTCTTGGTCACCTGAGCACACCCTGGCTCATCTTCAGCTGGCTGTCAGCCAACACCCCCAGTTCTTCTTCTGCTGGGCATTGTCAGCTTTGCACTGTCACTCTATCTAGCAGTGCTTGTGTCCTTGACACAGGTGTCTTAGATGTTCTTGGCTCTTTACTTCAAAAACATATTGGAGTGTCTTAAAAGCTGTATCAAGACATCAGCACTAACAATAAGGCTTTGTTTAGTGTGCTCATGACAAGTCACTGAAACTCCTCTGCTTTTCCTGCAGGCCCTGCAGCTCCTTCATTCATTTCCCCTTGACACTCGATTAAAAGATGGCAGTAAGTACCAATGCCCTCTGTGCCTGCTGGGGATTGATGGTGTGCAGCATGTGCTTAGGATTTCACCTGGTCTGTCTTCTTCCCAGGTTTGTTCTGGCAGTCACCCAAAAGGCCACCTTTCCCAGTGAAGTTTGAATTCAGTGATCCTTTGTGAGTATTCTTCTGCCACTGCAGCCTAGAAAACAGCCTAGAGCAGGAGGTGCATGGCTGTGCCTTCATGACACTAGGAGCTAGACAGGTGCTTGGTGGGTGGTGGCCTATAGCCTGAGGCTGAGGCAGATCTGGGGAGCTGTCTCATGATTTCACTGCCATGGGGTTAGAGGGTGCTGTGGTAAGTCCTGACAACATCCCTGTGCTATGAATGACTCACTTCATGTCTTGAGGGACTGCAGCATTACTTGAGGGGTTGCTATCACACCACTTGGTCCCCATTGGCCCAAGCTGTGAAATGCAGGTTGTGCCAAATTAAATGGACCACCTAAAATGAGGGACCTCTCTTCTCCACCACAGCTTGGGGCTGCTCTAGATGGCCTGGGTATTACAGGGAATTGAAAAAATGGATGTGGTTGGGGGATTACAAAGCCCTCATCTGCTGCATATCTACAGCTGCTTGGAGAGGATGCCTGGGCCACCATTTTTAGTTTGGGTGAAAGCTGAGACCATGGCAAATACCAAAGGTCAAGCTGCTTTTAGTATCATATTGATGCCATGTGAGCATTTGTAGTTGCTTTCTTGAGGAAACATGGATGTTGTTAAATAACTCTTGCCTAGTTTGGGGGAGGACCTCTGGGCCTCTCTAAACTTGCCACCTTGTTTGTGCTGTGTGTGCTGAAGAGTGGAAATGCTGTTTCTCAGAGTGTGCTTTCAGGACCTCCTTGAATACAGCTGCAGACCTCTGGGCACCTGAAGTAAAAAGCCAGGCACACAAAACTGAACTCTTGCTCTCTTTCCTGCAGGCACTTTGGTTTCCTCGTGAGTGCAGCAAAGCTCTTTGCCACAGTGTACTGTGTCCCTTTCACAGAAAAGGTAACTCATACCTTAACCCCACCTCCAGCACATCTCTGGGCTGGATGTGTTCAGCTTTGGCCCCATGCCCACTTGTCAGTTCTTTCCAACAGCTGGTTAAAGTGTCTTCAATCTGTCCTTCAGCACTGACTGTTCAGCAGCTGCTTTATTTAAATCCCTGACCTGGATTCCTCTATCCCTGATGAAATGGGCCATGCAGTGGGGTATGTTCAGGAAGTGCTGAACTCAGCATTTCCTTTGAGGAACCTGTTGAGGAGCATGGAATCTCTTTAGCTGGAAAAACCCTTTAAGATCACTGAGTCCAACCACTCTACTTCTGCCAGGTCTGGTGCTAAACCATTGTAGGTTCATCTGCCTGTTTCCCCTAACACAGAAGTGAGTGAAAAGTAATGTAAAACTCCTCCAGGTTGAGATAAAGAGTTGAGATAAAAAGTTCTCCTGAGAAAATGGGGTAACACAATGCACAGTGACCTCAGCCTGTTTGCAGAAAAGGGCAGCAAAATGCAGGAAAGCAGCAGCACAGAGCAGAAACCAGAGAGCTACCCAACCCCAACCCATCCTGCTGCCATCCCTGTGGGAAGAGCCAACCCCCAAACCCAGGAGCCCAAAGCAGTACCTGGAACAGGAAGCCTCCCATGTTCCAATCTGAACTGCAAGCCCTGTGATACTGTGCTCCAGCCAACACTTTGATTTTTGAAGCTGGCACAAGGCAGGATGGTTTTGAACAACAGCAGCAGATTTCAACTCAGCCCATGACAGCCATGGCCCTCAGCACCACATCTCTGCCTCTTTGAGATACCTCCAGGGATCCCCATCCATTCAGCCACCTCCCTGGGCAGCCTGTGCCAGTCTTTAAAAGCTCTTTCAGTCAACAAGTTCCTTCTCATACCCAGCTTAACATGCCCTGATGCAACTTGAGGCAATTTCCTGTCAGTTCAATAACTGCACTGAGAGAAGACATCTTTAAGGCATTTTTTTTAAACTCAGGATCTTAGCTATGGCCTGGCAGTTTTATTTTCACCATCTCCAGCCTCTGTGTTGCTTACTCTTTGTTGTCACCCTTCTGGTTTCCTAGCTGGCTCTTCCTGTAAGCCACTTTTACACTTCAGTTCTGGTCAGTTTTCAGGTGTCAGGCACTTTACCCCATTTTGGTTTCCTGTGGCAAGTGAACTATCACTTGGTGTTTAAACCATGAAATCCTGATGATGTTTTGAGTGGGTTCAATATCTAACTGACACTTCTAGTTTTTGCAGTCCATCACTGAATGTTGGTAGGATTTACTTTTGGGGGGCTTGGTATTCTTTGTAATGCTACTGGATATGCAATCTATTTGTGGGGTCCTTTTTGATTTCATGTGAATGTCAATTGTTGGTTGTTTTTTTGTTTTTCCAAACTATAACAGGATTTGGCAGAGGAAACCCTTCTGAAGATTATCTCAGCTGTGAAGGTACCAGAGTTCAGACCTTCAAACAAAGTAAGTGTGTTGTTTAGTTTGAAGATGACACTGTCCCACATCTCCAGCTACTTCTTGCATTGATGCTGATGAGAAATAAACACAAATAAATGCAAGACATGGGAGTTTTTCACCTGTGGCAGGTGATCTGTTGTAGCATTTTTTTCCATGCAGGAATATGATTGCAGCTTATGTCAGTTTCTAGGAGCCTATACTACTAGAACCAAAGTAGTATAGAATAGAATAGAATAGAATAGAATAGAATAGAATTAACCAGGTTGGAAAAGACCTTCGAGATCATCAAGTCCAACCTATCACCCAACACCATCTAATCAACTAAACCATGGCACCAAGCACCCCATCCAGTCTCTTCCTAAACACCTCCAGTGATGGTGACTCCACCACCTCCCTGGGCAGCACATTCCAATAGTCAATCCAATGGTGCAGCTTGAGACTGTGTCCTCTTGTTCTGGTGCTGGTTGCCTGGGAGAAGAGACCAACCTCCACCTGGCTACAACCTCCCTTCAGGTAGTTGTAGACAGCAATAAGGTCTCCCCTGAGCCTCCTCTTCTCCAAGCTAAGCAACCCCAGCTCCCTCAGCCTCTCCTCATAGGGCTGTGCTCCAAATCCCTCACCAGCCTCATTACCCTTCTCTGGACACATTCCAGGAAGTCAACATCCTGAGGGGCCCAGAACTGGGCACAGGACTCAAGGTGTGGCCTAACCAGTGCTGAATACAGGGGCAGAATGACCTCCCTGCTCCTGCTGGCCACACTGTTCCTGATACAAGCCAGGATGCCATTGGCCTTTTCGGCCACCTGGGCACACTGCTGGCTCATGTTCAGCCTACTATCAACCAGTACTCCCAGGTCCTTCCTAGTGTCAGTTTGTTCTTTCTGATTAACACAAAAGGAGTGTCATTATTCTGTGCTTAAAGTGCAGAGCAGCTCAGGTGTTAGTGTGCAGTGGCAGCCATTTGTCATCATTTAAAACCAGCAACTACTCCAACATGGTTTCCTGCTCCCCTGCCCAGCATGAACACTTGTCTCCTGAATTCTTGCCTTGGGACAAAACTGACACTTTGACTTGGAGTTTCAGAGTGGCTGGAGTTGGAAGGGAGCTATGGAGACTGCCTTGTCCAGTCTCCTTGGGGCAGCTAGAGCATGTCATCAAGGGCTGTGTCCCATTGGGTTTTGAATGGCTCTGGGTATGGAGACTCCACAGCCTCTGCTACCTGCTACAAGCCTATGCTCAGCCATGCTGACAGCTTTGGTTGGGTTTTTTTTGTGGTTTGGTTTGGGGGTTTTGTTTGGTTGGATATTTTGGGGGGGGGGGGGTGTTTGTTTGTGGTTTTGTTTGTTTTTTAGTGTTCTTATAGGGCTCTTCTGGGATTTCAGGTGCTTCAGTTGGTGCCTGTATTCCCTTGTCCTGTGACTGGGCACCAAAGAAGAGTCTGGCTCTGCCTTCTGCACTTGTCCCCCTTCAAATATTTATACACATTGAGCCTTCTCTTCTCCAGGCTGAACTACACCAGCTCTTGGCTTCTCCTCTCTAGTCCTTTCATGATCTTTGCAGCCCTTGAGTATACCTGCTGCAGGAAGCCTCCCTCTTGAAGCAGGGAGGAAAGAGTGGAGGGCAGGCAGGTGCAGTTCACACCTGTGTTGTACAGAATTCTTGTATCTCCTTACTCAAGCACTGTTTGCATTTGCAGGTTGTACAGACTGATGAAAGTGCAAGGAAACCAGACCATATTCCAGTCAGCAGTGAGGATGAGAGAAATGCAATTTTCCAGCTGGAGAAGTCCATACTGTCCAATGAAGCTCTGGAGAGTGAGTAGTGGAAGCTAGCTTCATAGCTCGGTAACCTCTTGCAGTGGCACTGCCTGTAGTGGGAATGTTAGGGCCACTGTTAGGGAAGAAGCATGGATGGACTCAATCTCAAAGCCCTTTTCTAACCTGAAAGATTCTGTGTTGTTCAGGTCTCTGGGTGAAGCAGTTCTGTCACTCTGCAGGAAGCATATTGCTGGTATCTAAAGCTTTCTGAAGTGCCACTCAGAGAACTGTCCTTACTACCTGGCATTGCCCTGTGCTGCTATGCTTCTGAGAATCCCTGCAAGCTATAGGGTTCTCTTGGATACAACCCTGGTGATGGTGAGCAGGCAGCAGGGAACTGAACTCTTAGGAGGAAGGGTGCTGGCTCCATATAATCACAGGATGGTAGGGGTTGGAACAGACCTCTGGAGATCATTCAGTCCAACCCCCCTGCCAAAGCATCATCACCTAGGGCAGGTCACCCAGAAACACATCCAGATGGGTCTTGAAGTCTCTAGAGAAGCAGATTCCATAACATCTCTGGGCAGTCTGCTCCAGGGCTCCAGCACACTCACATCAAAGTTTTTCTTCACGTTGAGGTGGAACTTCCTGAGTTCCAGTTTGTGTCAGTTGCCCCTTGTCATGTCTCTGGGCACCACTGAAAAGAGCCTGGCCCCTGCTTCTTGACACCCACTCCTCAGATATCTACAGACATTGATCAGATCCCCTCCCAGCCTTCTCTTCTCCATGCTAAACAGCCCCAGCTGTCCCTCAGCCTTTCTTCATCAGACAGATGTTCCAGCCCCAGATAGACTTGAGGGAATTGAACTGAAATGACGATGAACCGAATGAATTGTGCAGGATGATAGAGTCATCTTCAGCATTTTTTAGCTACGTTAAAATGGGGATGCAGGAATCCCATTTTGTGCCTGACCCCGTGAAGAGGTCAGTAACTGCATGCATCCATTTTTAGCCCAAGAACACAGGGAGGAGAGATTAGCATGGAGTGTCATTCCACCCTCTAAAACAGCTGAGAAGGGCTTCTCAGAGGATGGGGTTACAGTGAGGTGGGGTACAAAAGAAACATCCAAAATCTACTTGTGTTGCAAGGGAAATAAAGTTATGGAGCTCTGTTGATGTTTTTTGTTACTGATGTTTAACAACTGGTATTGGCAGAGACATTTCTGCTCCCAGCGTGGCAGAGGAGCTAAGGCACCAAGCTCCAAACGGGGCACTGTTAATTCGTTAAAGGTTTAGCTCCCTGTTCAGGACATCTTCAGATTTCTAATCACAGTCTGTGCTCTTTGTTTTGCAGGTGACTTGCAGATGAAGCCCATCTCCTTTGAGAAGGATGACGACAGCAATGGGCACATAGATTTCATAACAGCAGCATCAAACCTGCGAGCCAAGATGTACAACATCGAGCCAGCAGACCGCTTCAAAACCAAGCGCATTGCTGGCAAGATCATCCCTGCGATTGCCACGGCCACTGCTGCAGTGTCAGGGCTGGTCAGTGTGCTTGAGAACGCTGATTCTTTTGCTGCTCCTCACCTGAAACTGCTGCAGTCTGATAGCAGTTAGCACTGCTCTGGCAGAGCCTCCTGAAACAAATGGCTTAGTTTCAAACTGCAGCTTTTTTCCCTCACCTACCAATGCAAAAAGTTGCTCTTGGTTCTAGATGGGGTAAGCCTTGCTGACCAAAGTTGGAGGTCAGGACTTGGATCTTTTGGAATGGTTCCAGAGGGGGCCACAAAGATGATTAGAGTGCTGGAGTGAGCACCTCCCCTATGGGGACAGGCTGAGAGAGTTGGGGCTGTTCAACCTGTAGGAGAAAAGGCTGCCAGGAGACCTTAGAGCAGCCTTCCAGTACCTGAAGAGGGAACATGAGAGCTGGGAGAGGACTTTTGAGAAGGGCTTCTTGTGACAGGATAAGGGGCAATGGCTTTCAGTTGGAGGAAGGGAGATTAAGACCGGAGATTAGGAAGAATTCTTTTGAGTGAGGGTGGTGAGACACTGGAACGGATTGCCCAGGGAAGTTGTGGATGCCTCATCCCTGGAAGACCAGAGGAGGTTGGAACTGGATGACCTTTAAGGTGCCTTCCAATCCAAACCACTCCATGACTCTCTGATCAGCAGTTTGGTTTGTTTTCTGCAGTCCATGCTGATGTCCATCAGAATGCCACTGCCAAGAGTGGAGAGGCTCAGTTCTGTTGTGGCTCACATCCATGCACCTCAGAAGAGCTGTGTGCTTTGTGGAGGTGTCTGCAGTGAAACAGCCTTGTAGGAGCCTTGCATTAGGAACGCTTTGGAGTGTTTGAAGTGTTCCCATTAGCTGCCAAAGGTACTCCTGTGGCATGGTGGCTTGCACTGCTCTGCCAGCTGGACAGAGCCTGCCCTTTAACAGCTGGCTCTGAAGCTGCTGGCCTCTGAACTAACCCAACGTTGCTGGCACAGCAGCTGAGCCTGTGCAGGCTCATGGGGATGTGGCATTGTTCTTTGCAGGTTGCACTGGAACTCATCAAAGTGGTGGGTGGCTACCCAGCCGATGCCTACAAGAACTGCTTTCTGAACCTGGCCATTCCCATCATGGTCTTCACAGAGACCGCGGAAGTGAGAAGGACAGAAATCAGGTAGGGAGGACAGTGGCAGAGGAGGGTGTTTGTAGGCTCAACGATTGATGCTTTGAGCTGGATCAGCCATTGCAGCAACTGTGAAGTTCCTGCAGTCATACATTCAGATCACCAGATGAAAACCTGACATGCTGGCAGTGGAACCACAGCTGGTATCATACTCCAGTTAAACCTTCTGGATGTTCAAGAGTATTTGTGGGTGTTCTTCAAACTGGGAGATAATGACTGTCTTAGTACTTGCACTCAAACTATTACCCATTGTCTATACACTACTAAATGTGTGATAGTCTTAGTACTGCCACAGGTGTCCCACAATGCACTGCTCAAGAACTTGATGTTCAGAAAGTGCAGCATAAGACTTTTTGTCCTCAGTTTATAAGCAGTGGCTGTAAGGGCTGGGTTTTGTTTCCAGTGGAAGCGGCTAAAATCTAGCTGAGTTAGCTGCTGGTTATTAATAGACATCCTGTCTGTGCAGACTGGACACACTTCTGCTCCTCAGCCAGCACAGCAGCTGCTGGTGAGGAGGCCTGAAAGCTCAGCAAGGTCATTGACAAGTACCCAGAGTTCCTTCTGAGCCTCCTGCTTAGCTAGCTCAAAGGGCTGGAGAAGTGGCTTCAGAGAGGGAAGAGATTTGTGCTCAAGGTAAAACAGCAAGACAGTAGAAGGTGCTTAAAGGGAGTGCCTGAGCTGATGTTCTAAAGTCACAAGCAACCTTTCTCTTTACAACAGAAATGGGATCTCATTTACAATATGGGACAGGTGGACAATCTATGGGAAAGAGGATTTCACGCTGCTGGACTTCATCAATGCTGTCAGAGTAAGTCACCTACTGCCCTGGGCTAAGGCAAAGGAAAGGAAAGGGGTTTCTTGGAGTGGGTGGTTGGGTTTTTTGTTCTTTGGGTTTGTTTTTTATGGTTATTGTTCAGAGCAGTCAGTGGGATGCTTCTAAGTGACCTGTCCAAGCTTATTTTCAAACTCTACAGCAGTTCAAGAGGCTCAGATGGGTCTCAGTCAAGCTTCTGCAAGTGTCTGTGTGTTAGCAGATGTTGTTTGAGATCTGATGAGTTTGGAGTGACTGGTTGTAGATTTGCATCTGCTAACTTGTGGAGCTGTCCTCATCCTTTAATAAGTTTTAATTTGTGAATTCCAGGAGAAATATGGAATTGAACCAACCATGGTTGTGCAGGGAGTCAAAATGCTGTACGTCCCTGTGATGCCAGGGCACATCAAGAGATTAAAGCTGACGTAAGTATGGACTGAGGGAGGTGGGTGCACACAGAAACAATGCTTGCTGCTTTGAGCACAGAGACCTCTGTCTGGCAGCAAGGTCTGCTCTCAGAGTGGTTGCTAGTGGAGTGGAAGCAAAGAAAGGGAATGTCTTCCTTTTGAGAAAAAAGAGAAAGTACCTTAACTGTTGGGGTGAGAACACGAGACTTGCAAAGTGCTGCCCTAACTGAGGAATGCCAGAGTGGGGAATCCAGAGAAGTCCAGTGGTGAAGTGGGTGTTCAGGGGGTTGGAAAGAAGGTGTCTTACTTCAAGCAGAGCAAGACTAATGGAAACATTTTAAACTGACTTAAAACTAAAGGTGATTGTTAGCAGAGCAGCTCAGAAGGAATGAGAATGCTTCTCTGGGAAAGGGTTAACTCCTGAAAGTGTGCTCAGGTCATAGTAATTCCTGGAGATTCTAGCTGGCTTCAGCCCTCCAGAAATGTGGATATTGGCTCAGCTTTGCAGTGCTGCTCACTGGCAGGAAGCCAGGCTACAGCAAACTGAAGGTTGGGGAGGGTATGAATAGGGCAGGGAGTCAGGGTTTGACTGATGGCCAGATCTCACCCAGGGTTAGTTCTGCTTTATGTGTTTAGTGGATTAGCTGAGTGTTCATCTCAGCCCCTCTGAAATGTCTGCTGATCAGCTCTGCTCAGGCTCTGAGTTCCTATTGCCATCTTCTTCCTGCTCTGTTAACCACCTGTTCATCTCCTTGCAGGATGCAGAAGCTTGTGAAGCCATCAGCTGATAAGAAGTATGTGGATTTGACTGTGTCCTTTGCTCCAGAGACTGATGGGGAAGAGGACTTGCCAGGGCCCCCAGTGAGATACTACTTTGTCCAGGAAGACAATTGATGGTGGAGACACAAAATCCCCTCCTGGACCCTCTGCTCTGCAAGGACTGTGTTCATTCTCACCTATTAAAGATGGTACTATCCATTGCTTTTGGGAAAGCCTTAGTTCTAATAAATGGTGGGAAGCAGTGGCTATGCACTGAAGACAAGCTGGATGTCTTGCATCTGCTCCCTTTTCCTTCAGACCTGGCTGCTGAAGGGAGAATTAGTCGCTCTGTGAGCTGCGTGGTCCAGCGCAGTCCTTACCTTAAAGACAAGCTCTGCATTGATCTGTGGGGAGCTGAAGGAAGCACAAAGAATGGTCAACCTAGCACATGGTCCCCAGGTGCAAATTAGGTGCAAAAGATGGGAAATTGCTGTTTTTTACACTGGTTGTGTTCTAAGAACATCTCAGACCCATTTCCCATCTTACTTAATTCCAAAGCAAAAGGTTTAAACTGCCACCTAAGAGCAGATGAGCTGTTCTGTGGAGGGGTTTGTGCCTCTCTGCTGTTTGTCTTACTCCATCTCAACATGGAAAGGCAGGGAGGCAGGCCCTGGAGCCAAGAGCTGGGCCTGATGGTGAGCCTGCTCTGGGAATACTGCACTATGGGGAAAGTGAGAGTCACAGGCTGTGGAGTAGGTTGGGAGGAACCTTGAAAGGAGAACCTACTGCAGAGTTGAGTTAGCACTTCCACCACCAAACTTTTGTCTTCAGGAAGGAGAAGATGGTGTGGTGGAGCCTTTCTGCCCTGGGCACATGGAAACCACAGCAAAGCCTGACTGTGAAGGAGGAGAAGGCAAATGGTTCTGGATGTTGGCTACAGCAAGCACTGCTGCTTCAGCTGCTCTCCTTCCAGCCAGTGGCCATGCTGGGCACCTGGCCACAGCACAGCTCAGGCATTTCCTGGAACATCCAAGTGTAAAGAATCTGCTTACTCAGCAATAATTAGGCAATGACTTAGCTGCATGGTGAGGCAGGGGTGTGCTACAGAAACATCTGTGACACCACCTTGTCCTCTCTGTCATTGGAGCAGCAGACAGTTGAGCTGATAGTTCTTTGTTATGCTAAGGATGGAGTGAGGCTCCAATGAAACAGGAACTGGGGCAGCTTTTGCTGTTTGGGGATAGGAACTGTGAGTGCCCCTCATCTCCTGCAGCTGGGGCAGCTCCTGGTTATCCTCCATCAGAATTCAGGGACATCTTCACAATGAATGGAGTCTGGAGCTGTTCCTCTCTTTCCCCCCTCTGTTAGCTGCAGTCAGGATAACAGCTGTCAGGCTGGGAACTTGGGCACCAGAGTCACAGAGTGCATTGGGTTGGAAGGGACCCTCAAAGGTCATCTTGTCCAACCTGCCTGCACTCAGCAGGACACTTCCAACTAGAGCAGGCTTTCCAGGGCCACAACAAGTCTGAGGGTTAGGACCTCAACCACATCCCTGGGCAACCTGTTCCAGTACTTCACCACCCTCACTGTGCAGAACTTCCTCCTGTGGTCCAACCTAAATCTACCCTGCTTCAATTTCAAATCATCCTATCACCACAGGCCCTCCTAAACAGTCCCTCCCCAGCCTTCCTGTAGGTCTCTTGCAGATACTGAAATGCATCTCTAGGGTCTCTCTGGAGTCTTCTCCCTGGGCTGAACATCCCCAACGCTTTCAGCCTGTCCCCATAGCAGAGATGCTCTAGCTGTAGCCAGCCTTTTGGGAAAGGAACCAAATTTGAGCCAAATGCAGCTGAGCAAATGCTGCATTTGAGCAAATGCAGCTTGACAGGTCTCTGAACCCTGTTTATGACTTCCTGGTCTGCAGTCACAGCAAGCAGGCTCTGCTGCAGCACAGTGCAGCAACCTGAGCCTTTCTCCAGGGGCTGATAGGTGTTGAGCAGACAGCTTTTGAGAGTTTATTTTAGGAGGCAGCCTCTTGGTGTCTGGTGTGTGGTTGCTGGAGTAGCTAATGTGCTGCAGTTATTGAGGGTCAAGCCAGAAGGTGTTAGAAGTTACAGCACTGGTAAGGCATCAGAGCTGTTTTGCTAGCAAGGGACCCATTCTGCATGGTGAAAGCAAGGTCCAGGGGGGAAGCATGAAGCTCCTCACAGCAGTACACAGGTTTCAGTGTGTCACTGAGGAGAAGCTGTAACTGCAGTGAACAGCACAGTCTTGACAAAGTGATTTGAAGTGTTTTCATGAGGAGAAAGTGCCAATGTGTCTCATGGTACCTGCTCTAATGCTCTCATATGACCACACAGGACTCACTGTTTTAGAAATACATGGGCACTCCTACAAGAACCTTCCAAGCCCTGGCTGTCTTTTGTACTCTTTGAAAGCAAAGAATAATCCCTTTGGGATCCCCAGCTGGTACCAAAGAAACCTGATGATCAGTTGTGGTCTGGACAACTCTGAGCAACTCAGCCCAGAGCACTCCCTGTGCCTGCAGGGGAGGCAGCTCAACCATAGCTGTGTGGCTGCTCCTCACCACTGCCAGGGGAAAGGCTGGTGCTTAAGGTTTGTTAAAAGAAAAAAACATGCTCTGGAGCTAGTCCTTCCCAGGATGGAGTCATCTTCAGCTCTGAAGGAGCATAGTTCACCAGTGGATGCTTCATTCACTCCAGCTGCCTGGCAGAACAGGCTGGCAGAAGGCTGAAAAGACTAAACCATGGCCCTCAGCAGCTAATCTCTGCCTCTGAAACCCATCCAGGGATGGGGATTCAACCACCTCCCTGGGCAGCCTGTTCCAGTCTTTGAGAATCCTTTCAGTCAAGAAGTTTCTTCTAATATTCAACCTGAACCTCCCCTGATGCAACTTGAAGCCATTTCCTCTCCTCCTATCACTTGTTCCTAGGGAGAAGAGACCAACCCCCACCTCACTCCAACCTTTCAGGGAGCTGTACAGAGCGATGCAGTCTCCCCTCAGCCTCCTCTTCTCCAGACTAAACAACCTCAACTCCCTCAGCCACTGATCTTATTGCTGCTCACTTGAGTTGCTTATTTCGAAGGCTGGATGCCAGCCTCCCAAGAAAATGGCTGTGGTGCCTGAGGCTGGGCGAGGTTCCACAACCATTTGGTGGGATCAGCAGGGCCCTCACACCTCTTTCTGCCTTCCCTCCTAACCAGCACTGCAGTCTTGTCCTTGCACACTCCCTCATGTCTTAGGAGAAGGCAGTTGAAGAGCTTTTCCAACAGAGATGCTTATATCTGTGTAGTTCCTGAAGCAGCTGAGAGCAGGCTCTGAGAAGCCCTGCTGATAGGAGTAGACCAGAAAAAGGGGTTTTAACACCAAGAGTTTATTGCATTGTGAGCCACCCTAGAAGCAGTTTGCCTAGCTCAGTGCAGCACTTCTCCATCACACTGTACAGGGGCAATGTGTCCTCTCTTTGTCACTCTTGTCTTCTTTTTCCACATCATTTTCTGCAGGGCCTGGGGTTCTTTGCCTTCCCCAGATCTCAGGTCTCTCTGGGAGAAGATGCATCGCACCCTTAGTTTAGAGCCAGTGGAGCTACTCTAGAACTGGCAAAAGCCTTCTGTTGATTTCCAGCAGTGTGGAGCTCCTGTGCTGCTGCTTCTTCTAGCAGTTCCTGTGGCCTGCATCCTCCAGCTTGCCTTCAGACTGCTGGATCCTCTGCAGTGCCTGTCTGCAGCACAAATGGCTTCAGGTTCCCTTGGGTTTGGGTCACGAAGTAATTGACAACATCCTGAAGGCTTGGCACCGTCACCTGTTTCACCAACACCAAAACCCCACCAATAGCATGTGCCAGGTGTGTAGAGAATGCATTCAAAAACCTGCTAGCAGTGCTTCACACTTTAGCCACTTTTTCTCCCATCACTTGTTCCTTGGGAGAAGAGACCAACCCCCACCTCACTCCATCTTCCTTTCAGGGAGCTGTAGAGAGTGAGAAGATCTCCCTTCAGCCTTCTCCAGACTAAACACCCCCAGTTCCCTCAGCTGCTCCTCACCAGCCCTGTTCTCCAGACCCTTCACCAGCTTCATTGCCCTTCTCTGGACCTGCTCTAGTCCCTCAAGGTCCTTGGCATGAGGGGCCCAAAACTGAACTCAATACTCAAGGTGTGGTCTCGCCCGTGCCCAGTACAGGGGACAATCACTGCCCTGGTCCTGCTGGCCACCAATTGCTGATCAGGGCTGGGATGCTGTTGCATCCTGAGCATACATTGGCTTACAGTCAGCTGTGATCAACACCTCCAGGTAACACCCCTAAGTCTTTGCTGGGCAGCTTTCCAGTCTCACTTCCCCCAGCCTGGAGTGTCACGTGGGGTTGTTGTGTCTCAAGTGCAGGACCCAGCACTTGTTTGAGAGCAGGCTAGTTGGGCTAAAGACAGAGGTGAACTGTCTGCATACTTTGAATCAGAAATTGTAGATAGGAATTTACTGGACCTTTTCTAATCCTCTGCACATGGATAGCTCTTACACCTGCTGAGGGATCTTCACCAAGGGGATGGTCACTTACCCTTCTTTCCAGCTCAATGCTGTAACTCCTTCCTTTGGCCAGCACTCTGTAGTGCTTTAAGCACGGGGTACTGAAAGAGAACAAGAGCTGATATGCTGCCTGAAATGGAATGCTCCTGATGTGTCACTGTCATTGTCAACTCCTTTGCAGGAGCAACAGGTGTGTTTGGCAAGAGCTTCAGTGCTTCCTGAAGGCACAGTGGGGTTTGCTTTTTCCCTGTTCTAGTTTACAAACAGTGAGAAGTGCAAATGTCCTTCCTTGTGTCTCAGCTGCCTCTGGTTCTCCAGTTCTGACAAAGCTAAAAGAGGGCAACTAACTTGCTTTGTGGTGTGGCTGCAGAGCCAGCCACTGTTGGCAAACACTTGTCTTTCAGTGTGTGCTGTTAATTTCACAGAGGGTCATGGCTTCTTCCATTTCTGGTCTGCATGATGAGTTCTCAAACTGAGCAGGGTTCCATGACCTAAGGACAGGGCCCTTGCTGGCTGATCTTTATTGTTGCTTTGTTTAATCTGTCTTTGGAGAAGGGCTAAAACAAGAAATCAAGCTCAGGCCCATTCCTGCTTCTTCACATCCTTTCTCAGGATACAATCACAGAATGGTTTGGGTTGGAAAGGACCTTAAAGATCATCTAGTTCCACCCCCCTGCCAGGGACAGGGACATCTCCTACTAGACCAGGTTGCTCAAACACCCATCCAACCTGGCTGTCAACAATTCCAGGCTTGCAGCCTCCAGAACTTCTCTGGGCAACCTGTTCCAGTGCCTCACCAACCTCATGGGAATAATTTCCTCCTCATGTCTCATCTCAATCCAGCTTCTCCCAGTGGGAAGCCCCCAGCCCTTGTACTGTTCCTCCTCTGCTAAGAAGCCCCTCTCCAGCTCTCCTGCAGCCCCCTGGCAGGTGGCACTGCATGTGTTTCAGATGTCAGCTCTGGGTGTCTAGAACTTTGAATGAAGAATGGGCTCCCCTCTTGCAGATTCAACCCACCCCTGGTCGTATCGCACGGTGACAGCGTAGCTCTTGCTGTCGCTGCCGGGCCGCAGGATCAGGCTCCCACAGGAAGGGTTCTTCGCCAGCAGCTCTGCTGCTTCTTGCCGAGACACTGCATGGAAGCACCTGCAGAGAAGGGGCATGGACACAAGTTAGGCTGGTAAGGCCACAGCATCCTGAGCTGCAAGAAGAGACACCACTGGCTGGGCTGAACTCTCTTCACAACACTAGGCTTGCCCAAGGACACTGGCCAGACTGTCAAGGGGCACAGCAGCTGATGGACTCTGCTGATGGATACTGCCATCACAGCATACTCAGGACAGCAGCTGCTTTGCCTTTGCATAGAGGTAGTGGAGCTTTCATACAGTTAGCACCATCTGGGCCCTCAGAGCATGAAGAGAATAAGCTGGACTGAACCTTGGCTTTCTCACTAGTGACCAGGAGGGCAGATGCAGCAGCCCAAGGCAAGGCTTCCACAACTCCTGAAGGCCAGCAGCACTCTGCACTCAGCCTTCTCCAAACAGAAGGCATTGTAGGAAAGCTGCAGGAGCTATCTTTCCCTTGGAAATCACTGCACAGACCTAAGGTAGACGTTGTTCCTTTAGTATTGTGCAGCCCTTGCCCAACAACTTGATTTTGAACCTCTGCATGGGAAGAATAATTAGAAAGAAGGAGAGGCTCTCATTAGGTCGGAGCTCACAGGGGTCAGTCAGAGCTTACGTTGGCATAGTGGTCAGTAGACTGCTAGGTGAACTGCTTCTCTTCAGGGACGTGCTGGAAAAGTTGTTGAGTGTAATCCTTCTGTTCTTCTCCTTCTCTAGCACTTCATGTATTCTAATAAGCTGCCCAGGTAGCAATGGTTCATCTGGAACTGACAGCTGGAAAGGAAGAGTGGAATTGAAGAGACAGTGAAAGAGTGGACAGATGCTGTGAGCAGTGGTTTCTGTGTGTGCATCAAAGCTGACCCTCAGTACAAGAAGGACATTGAGGTGCTGGAACAGATCCAGGGAAGGGTGACAAAGCTGGTGTAGGGTCTGGAGAACAGGTCTGGTCAGGAGCAGCTGAGGGAACTGGGGGTGTTTAGTCTGGAAAGAAGGCGGCTGAGGAGAGATCTCATTGCTTTTTACAACTCCCTGAAAAGAGGTTGGAGTGAGGTGGGGGTTGGTCTCCTCTCCCTAGGAGTAAGTGATAGGAGGAGAGGAAATGGCCTCAAGTTGCACCTGGGGAGGTTTGGGCTGAATCTTAGAAAGAATTTCAAGCTCCCTGGGGAGGTGACTGAATCCCTATCCCTGGAGGTGTTTCAGAGAGGCAGAGATGTGGTGCTGAGGGCCATGGGTTAGCACCAGCCTTGGCAGAGTTAGAGAATGGTGGGACTGGATGATCTTAAAGGGCTTTTCCAACCAAAATGCTTCTGTGATTCTAATCTCTGAGCACAGCTGCTGCACAGAAATCTTTCTTAACTGCATAGTTTGAGCAGCTGTGATAGTCTGGAAGGTTGGGCTGTGCCCCTGCTTTGAATAAAATGCTGCATAGTTGTTTCATTAGAATAATAAAAATAAGGATATCTGTGTCTTGATTTAGAAGAAACCTGCCATGCCAGGAGTGGGACTAATAGAAGAATCCACAATGAACTTTTGCAGCTGCTATACCATGAAAGGCTGTGGAAATGTAATTTGACTGATTTCAGCCATCCTCAGCTTTTGAAGTGATTCAGCAGGGCCAATATCGAGTCATTTGTGGACAAACTTCCTTTCTTTCTCCACTAGTCATTACCAAAGAGTGGCTGGCTGTTTTAAAGTGCTAAGGAGAACAATAGGAGAGAACACAGGCCTGAGGGGTACTCTCAGGTGTGTGCAGTTGGGTCACTTGGGTTGTGTCTTTATGTTATGACAAAGGCCTAGAGAGCTGTCTTCTCTGAGCAGGCTCCCCTTTTCCCAGTGACGGGGAATGGACTCGTGCTAGGAGTCTTCTCCTTCCTGTACAGCAAACAGAGGGTTTGGAACTGTGTCTGACTGTATGCATAGCGTGGGAGAGTGTGTGATGCAGATGAGCTGAGGGTAAATCACAACCAGCAAAGCCCTCAACAGTTGGTGTGTGAAAACACCCTAGAAGTGAGGCTTTGTGCCCGTGGAAGCCAACTTCTGGCTCACATGAGGACAAAATGCCCTTTTAGACACCTGTGACACAAAGTGAATATCAGACTCCTCCATACCTTTGTCACGGTGAGAATAAAGCACTTCCATTCTTTCCCACACTCACAGTCACTGGCCTGAGAGAACAGAAAGTGGCAGTGTAAGAGCAGCTACAGAAACAACAACAAACTATGCTACATAATCTGGAAGCCTCCAAGAACTACCATGCCTGGAGGTGAGCTCCCTGCCAAGCTACAGCACAGCCTCAACCACTGCATTTCCCCCATACTCCATGGAGAGAGAGGGCAGAGGTAGGAAGGTAAGAAAAACACACACTTTGTTGGAAGGTTCTGTGGATCCAAGGAGAAGGCCATGCTAAGGAAGATGCCAGTCTCAAGTATGAAACCTTCTTGATAGCCCCTTAGCACTACAGCCTGTCTGGTTCCTGGGTGGTGGAGTGGTCAGATGTTTTAGCCCCTTGGTTTTACAGGTGCTGTGTGCCTGTCAGTACAGCACTTCTTGGATTGTCTTGTACATTTTCTTGTTCAATTCTTTGCTTGTTTCATGTTCCCAGGCACTCCACTGGAAAACTTCTAATGACTCAAGGAGGGGTTTCCCTGGTGTGAGGTTCCTCTGCCCTGCCTCCCTCTCTGCCTGCCTTTTGGTGCTGCCTGTCTGCAGGCTGTACCCTTAGATGCAAGAAGGCAGCTCTGCTCCCTCACCAGAATGGAGCTCTGCATATCTGTGGGAGATGGATTAAAGCACTGAGTAGTTTACAAATCACAGCCTCTTTTTACCTTCAGTTCTACTTCCCCATTTGGCAGCCTCAGGATGAACTGTGCAGAGCCATTTCCATCTGGGTGAACGCTGGTTGCTGAGCTCAGAGCCGATATATCCAATTTCTGTGAGTACTAAAGAGAGGGAAAGGGCACTGGCACAAGTTATCATTTTCACCCCAAAGCTAGCTGCTTTCCAAATGATTTAAAAGAAAATAGATTGAAAATTCGTGGGTTGGGGTTTTTTTTGTTAGAACTTGGGTGAAGTTTAAGTGACAAACATGACAAAGCTCAGTCCTTTGCTGTTGCCTGCAGGAGATCTTCTCACCACCAACACACCTCCTGCATTTTCCCCACCCTAATCTTCATACTCACAATCATTAAATCCACAAGCTAAATAAATCTGCCAGCTAAGCCCTCAGCCAGAGTGCATGGTAACACCACCAAGCACTTGTTCCTTGGCTGCCATGTTACACACCACAGCAGTGTTACCCGTGAGCACAGCTGAGGGAAAATCACCTGCTGAGATGAGGGGGCGAGGTGGACGTGTCTGTAGCTCAGGTACCAAAGAAAGACTTTGTTTAGTTTTCATCAGGCACACCAATATGCTCTGGTTTATTTCACTCTGGCTTTTTTGGTCTTAGCCTTTCTGTTACTACTGGTTTGGATGGTAAAGGTGAGAGAGTGGAGGGTGCTGAGGGGTGTCTGAAGCACACAAGGGTTACTGAGCCGCTGCACTTGATATCACCTGGGCAGTTATGGAGCTAGCATATTACTCACCACTGGGGCTTTCTTGTCATCATAAAAGAAGAGCATGGTTCCTCTGAGCTCTGTCCAATACAGTCTAAATTCCTGTGGGAAAGGAGGAAGTGTCAGCTTGTGGAGAGGATCTTTTTAGTTCCCACAAAATGCTGAAAGTGAAAGACCTGCTATGGAAAGTCTGTGTGGTCATAAGGTAGATTTCACAGAATGGCTCAGGTTGGAAGGGACCTCAGAGATCATCTAATCCCAGCTCCCTGCCATGAGCAGGGATACCTCTCAACTAGACTCAGATGCTCAAAGCCTCATCCAACCTAACCTTGAACACCCTGAGAGAAGAGGCATCCACAACCTCCCTGGGCAACCTGTTCCAAGCCTTGTGCTGCAGAATGTCTTCCTAAGATCCAGTCTAACCCTGCTCTGCCTCAGCTTCAAACCATTCCCCCTTGTCCTGTCTCTAGACACCCTGATGTCCCTCTGCAGCCTTCCTGTAGGATCACTTCAGGTATTAGAAGGCAGCTCTAAGATCCCCCCAGAGTCATCTCTCCAGGCTGAACAAACTCAACTCCCTCAGCCCATCCTCACAGCAGAAGTGCTCCAGCCTTTGGATCATCTCTGTGGTCCTCCTCTGGACTCACTCCAACAGCTCTGTGTCCTTCTTCTGATGGCGACACCAGAACTGGATGCAGTATTGGGGATGAGGTCTCAGCAGAGCAGAGCAAAGGGGCAGAATCCCCTCTCTTGCCCTGCTGGCCACACTCCTCTTGCTGCAGCCCAGCACATGGCTGCCCTCTGTGCTGTATGAAGGCACTGCCGGCTCATGGTGAGCTTCTCAGCACCCAACACCCCTAAGTCTCTTTCTTCAGGGCTGCTCTCAACCCACTCTACACCCAGCCTGGATTTGTGCCTGGGGCTGGTCTGATCCAGATGCAGGACCTTGCACTGTGACTTGAACTTCATGCAGTTGGCACTGTGCCACTTCTCAAGCCTGTCAAGATCCTTCTGGATAGATCCCTGCTCTCAGGGTCCCCTGCACCACATAGCTTGGTGTCATCAGCAAACTGTCCATATTGCTAGCAAAGATATTAAAGATCACTGGACCCAGGACAGACCCCTGAGGAGCTCCACTTGTCCCTGGCCTCAGCCTGGACATGGAGCTGTTCAGTAGTATGTAGTTGGTTACAAAGCAAGCATGTATTCTGTAGGCAGTTTGTGCAAAGATGTTCAATAAATCATTCTTCATGGGTGAAAAGATGGTCAGCCTGTAGGCTTTGTTTTCTAGTGTCCTGATCTGGCATGGAACTAGAAAACTTGGCTTTAATTTAAATACTCTAAACCTTTGACAACAATTTGTCAGCTTAAAGGGGGGGGAAAGAAATGTTTTAAATGCTGCTTTAAACCCTTGCTCTCCCTAAAAAGCATACAAGTGTGAAATAGCATGAGATGAACATCACTAAAGACTCCACTCTCCTGAGCACCATTCTCTTCACCTCTCTGCACTGAATTTTGATCCTGCCAGTTGCTACAGGGAGAAGAGCACGGAGCTTGACAGCAGCCCAGCCCTTTAACTGCCCTGCCTGCCTGTGCAGGGGTATTTTACATGCTTTCTCCTGAAGCTATGTGTAGCACTCACACAGGAACAAGGTCAATACATTGGCTAACTCTTCTAGCTGTTCCCTGGTGCAGGCATGCCAGAGGGATTGGAAGGATTTTGCTGTGTCCCTGGCGCTTGAAGAACTGGAGCTGTTGAGGGACACTGAGTTGGACACTGCTCTGAAACAGAAACTGTTCCAGTTTTCAGTTTTACTTACCTGTTGAGTGCTCTTTGGTTTGTTGGTTCTCTCTCTTTTTTTTTTTTTTGGGGGGGGTGTGTGTTAAAACAGTCACACAAATTGAGAACATAAGTTGTGAAGTCTACAGGTCATCCAAATGAGGATGATCAGCATTCCCTAGAGCATCCTGCAGGTGATCCTTGCCTTTTCAGCCTGCTAGCTCCTAACTAAGCTTTCTGATGGTCTCTTTCCAATGACTGGTGTAAAACGTCTATGGTGTTGGTTAATGTAAATGTCTCTTAAACCAACTGCCCCTGCTAATGAAGGCTGTGGTATGCAGCTGCATGGCAGGGAAAGAGTTGAACTGCACCTCATGCACCAGGCTTTCTGCTCCACAGAAATGCAGTAGTAGTAGTAGGCCAGGAGCCATGCTGTTTCACAGCCAGGAATATATTTTTCTAATGGGTGTCTGGTCATGCCATAGTTACCTCATCAGTCTCACATTAAGTTGGGTTGGAAAAGCCCTTTAAGCTCATCCAGTCCAACCATTCTCTAGCTCTGCCAAGGCTGGGGCTAAACCCTGGCCCTCAGCACCACATCTCTGCCTCTTTAAAACCCATCCAGGGATGGGGATTCTCCAACCTCTCTGGGCAGCCTGTTCCAGTCTGTGAGAACCCTTTCAGTCAAGGAGTTTCTTCTGATATCCAACCTAAGCCTCCTCTGCTGCAACACTGTGGCCATTTCCTTTCTTCCTAGAGACAAAAGACAGGCTGCATATCATTGCTCTGCCCTGCTAGTTCTTGTTACTCCAGTAGGGTAACTCCTGAATTGCAGACAGGATTGTTCAGGGGAAAAAGGCTTTCACGTCAAAGGACAGAAAGGGATGCAGCAGGGAGCTTTATTAAACCTGCAGATGTTCTGCTGAACACAGCCAAGCGATGCACTGAAACATTTCCAGTGCTGTAGAAGAATTAATGGTAAGATCATTAACTGCTCTTCATTTCTGTCAGTTCCTGTTTCCTGTGGTACCTGGGCTGTTCTTGTGTTTGTCACCCACCATGCTATTCTAGACTTTTGATTCTATCTCCCTCTAGCTCAGTGTGGTTCTCCTTTTCTCTCCTGTTGGCCATGGAGATGCGTGCGTAGGCAGTGTCAAACCAGCTGTGTACTCGTTTGGCACTAGAAAAGGACAATTAGGTGGCCACACTTGCCCCTGTTATGTGCAGGAGTAGGCATTGACAGAGCTGTGTCTGAAATAGTTTTCTTCTGTCAATAGATCACAGAATCACAGAACTGCCTAGGTGGGAAAAGACCTTTACCATCATTGAGTCCAAGCATTAGCCCAACACTGACAAGTCCTTGACTAAACCATATGCTTCAGTACCACATCTACATGACTCTTAAACACCTCCAGGGGTGGGGACTCCACCACCTCCCTGGGCACCCTCTTCCAATGCTTCAGAGCCCAAATTCTTCCTAATACCCAACCTGAACTTCCCTTGGCACAACTTGAGGCCACTTATTCTCCAGACTTGCAGCAATGCCCATGCATGGACATCCTGTGCCCTGGCTGCTGGCTTGCCCTGAGGGATGAGGCTCTGCCAGCCCTGAGGGGCATGGGAGAGAGCTGCAGAGGGATTCCTCTTGCAAAATCCACACTGGGGCACATCAGGAGGCAGCAGCTAGTTTGAGTTTTCTCCAAGGATGAGTTTGCCAGTTTTTAAGAGCTTCATTAATGGTTGGATTCAGTGATCTTAAAAGCCTTTTCCAGCTAAAACAATTCTGTGGAGATTTTTTTCCCCCACCTTTCTTTCAGCTGAGGGACAGCTAAACTGTCCACCAGCTTGTGGCCAGTCACTGCCTCCACTCACACAGGTTAAATCATCAGCCCTTAGAAGACTCAGTGAGGTCTTTTCCAACCAAAAAAAATCTGTGATTAAAAAAAAAAGAGAACCTCACATGTGCTTTGTGTGGTGTGTCATGAAGACTTCAGGGTGGATACTGTTCTCCAGTAAATAGAGGATGGGTCAGAGTAACAGAATCGTGCCAAACTTTGCTCTTTTTATTAAAAGCATTGCCTTAGCTTTTCCTCATGGTGACAGCCATGAAATCAGTCAAATTCAACCCACGTTTCACTAGTTAATGGTGAACTGCAAAGGGATCCTGGATACCTCGCATAATACATAGTACTTGCTCCCCCCCAACCCCACGTAGAATAGACAGAACAACATCATTATTTCAGTGCGACCATTTGTGTCAGCCAGTGAGGAGAAACATTTCCTGCTCATACAGCTGGAATAAAGATCTGAGCACATGCCCTGCCAGGCATGACACACCTTACCTGGCATCCTGAGTGACGGGCAGACAGGTAACCCTGCAAGTACAGAGGCAGACCAGTGATCCTCTGCCTCTCCTGGAAGATTTGCCTTGGGGCTGGCTGAGGGATTTCTTCAGGCTGTTCCCTGGTGCCTTGCAGCATGCTTTCTGTATCTCAGTGGGATATAGACTCTTGCTGTGGTCTTTTTGCCCCCTGACTGCTGTTGTTCTCAAGTCTGCTCTGTATCAGCCTCAGCCAGAGGAGTTGCTCCGGTGAGAGGGGAAAAAAAGCAGCACCTCAAAGAGGAAGTCTCTACTGGCTTTATAGGTCAGCACAAGCCACCAGCTCTGCTCGGTGTATGGTCACAGATTTGTATCACCTTTTCAGTTGGAAAGATCTCTAAGGTAATCATTGAGTTCAGCTGTTGACCTAATGCCACTGTGCCCACTAAAACACATTCTGAAGTGCCATGTCTACATGGTTTTTAAACACCTGCAGGGACGGTGATTCTACCACGTCCCTGGGCAGCCTGTTCCAGTCCCTGACCACTCTTGCAGCAAAGAAATTTTTCCTAATCTCCTCCCTGGCACAATTTCAGGCCATTTCCCCTCCTATCACCCAATACTAGGGGGAAGAAAGGATCTTGGAGTGTGCTCCTTGGGTGTGCTGGAGGGAAGACCTCCAAATGATACAAATGGGCATCATTGCTGTGACGGGTGCCACCTCAAGGTCATGGGGAAAAGCCATCTTTTTGTGGCTTACAGTGCTAAGCTTTTCCTGGGCTGCTGCCAGCAGGGGAACTGCTCCCGGCTGCCTCTGCAGCAGCATTTGAATTTTCATTGGGAGTGTGGATTAGCTTGGGGACAATCGGAGCAGAACTGTCTTCAGCAAATGTCGAGAGGCTCACAGGACAGTAAAAGTAATATTGGAAATAAATCTACCTACAGCTGTGTCTGACTGGCAAGGCTAAGTCAGCTTTGCAACGTGCATGTAGGAAGATTTTAATTGTGAAAGAGTTAACGTATCAAAGCTTTAAAGAAATGGTGAAGGGAGGCAATAGTTTGGGAATGAAAAGTTGGTCCTGATGAAATGAGGGGGGAGATTTCCATCAAGTTCACGGAAATGCAAAGTTTCACTGAGTTTCTGGCTGTGGAGCATCATCATGGCTGTGTGTAGGTAGGGGCAGTAAGAGTACACAATAATCTCTAAACATGGCTGGGGCCAGGTTTTGGCTAAATTGCAGATTTTTGTACGTGCTCTCTATTGATTGTATTGAAACGGGAGGCTTCGTCTTTGCTGTGGCGTGTTGCAGAAGAGCTAATGAATGTGGGTACCTGCAGCTTTGCTTGCAAAGGCTGATGATGAGGAGCATGGCAAAAAACACCATTTAAAACTACATTTCTTGGACTGTCTTGTGCTGCTACTGTTAGGTACAGTGGTGCTACACTCTAAAGCAGTTGTTTTCACTCACTATTTAATTCTTCTCCATGTTGTTTAGTCTGGACAGAAGGAAGCTGAGGGGAGACCTTCCAGCTCTCTACAGTGAAAGGAGGTTGAAGCCAGGTTGGGGGTATCTTCTCTCCCTAGGAACAAGGGATAGAAGAAGATGGCTGGGACTAGATGATTTTCTCCCAGGCAAGCAGCACCAGAACAAGAGGACACAGTCTCAAACTGTCCCAGGGGAGGTTTAGGCTGGATGTTAGGAAGAAGAAAGAATGATTTACCATGGGAAGTGGTGGAGTCACCATCACTGGAGGTATTTAGGAAGAGACTGAATAGGGTGCTTGGTGCCATGGCTTAGTTGATTAGATGGTGTTGGGTGATAGGTTGGACTCGATGATCTCAAAGGTCTCTTCCAACCTGGTTAATTCTATTCCATTCCATTCCATTCCATTCCATTCCATTCCATTCCATTCCATTCCATTCCTTCCAACCCTAACAATTCTATGATTCTATGAACGGCCTCAAGCTGCACCAGGGGAAGTTGTTTGGACATTATAAAGCCACAGATTTGTTTCAGCTGGAAAAGACCTTCACGATCCTTAACTCCATCCATTATCTAACTCTATGGATAGTCTCTAAATCTCTGCACCACCTCTCTGCCTCTTTTAAACACCTCTAGAGATGGGGATTCAACCACCTCCCTGGTGAACCTGTTCTGGTCTCCGATAACCCTCTCAGTCAAGAACTAGGCAACCAGGCTGGTGAGGGGCCTCGAGCACAGCCCTCAGAGGAGAGGCTGAGGGAGCTGGGGTTGCTTAGCCTGGAGGAGGCTCAGGGGAGACCTTATTGCTGTCTCAAACTGCCTGAAGGGAGGTTGTAGCCGGGAGGGGGTTGGTCTCTTCCCCCAGGCAGCCAGCGCCAGAGCAGGAGGATGCAGTCTCGAGCTGTGCCAGGGGAAGTTTGGACTTGAGGTGAGGAGAAAGTTCTTCAGAGAGTTGTTGGCCATTGGAATGTGCTGCCCAGGGAGGTGGTGGAGTCACCATCACTGGAGGTGTTGGGGAAGGGACGGGACGTGACACTTGGTGCCATGGTTTAGCAGTCATGAGGTCTTAGGTGACAGGTTGGACTTGATGATCTCTCAGGTCTTTTCCAACCTTATTGATTCTATGATTCTATAATTCTCTTTATAATTCTAAGAATTGTTTCTTCTAATTGGGGAAAGTTTCTTTATCAGAATGGTTGTAAAATTTCCTTACCAGAACGGTCGGTACAGGCTGGGGCACGCTGCGGATGTTTGGTAGCGTGTGGAAACGCGCGGCGGGCGCCTCCCGTACAAACAAAACCGCCCCCGAGGCCACGGCCGCCCAGCCGCTCGCCTCAGCGAGGGGCAAACCCCTCCCTGCGCGGGGCGGGGCCGGCCCGGAGGCAGCCGCTGTCCGCTGCGCAGGCGCCGCAACCGCTGCGCGCGGGAAGCAGCCAATGGGGGGAGAGTGGGCCGTGCGCAGGGCGGGAAGGCGCCCGAGGTTTGAAAGCGGCGGCAGTGGCGCTGGCGCGGCCGGGCCCCTGGGGCCCGGGATGGCGGCAGCTCAGGTGAGACAGCGCGAGTGTGCGGGGGGCTGTGGTTGTTGCTGCGTGTGTGTGTGTGGGGCCGCGGCGGCCGAGTCTTTTCATGAACAGTCGCGGCGCGGCCTTCTCTCCGCTTTCCTGAGGGGAGAGCGGGCCTGCGGTGCCGCCTTCCGGCGTCCCCCGCTTCCCCGAGAAAAGCGGAGCCGCTGTTACGGCTGTGCCTTCTCTCTCAGTCCCGGTTGCTGGCAAAAACACAAGGTCTCTCAGGATTTGCGTCTTGGGAGCTCCGATTCCCTAAGGTTGTCTGCAGCTGTGCCTGTCGCTTGCCTGCGGAGATCTTCCTGTCACATGTTGAGTTTTTGTAAGGGCTTGTAGTGACAGGACAAGAGGGAAGGGATTGAAGCTGGGAGAGGGGAGATTTAGACTGGAGATTGGGAAGGAATTCTTACCAGTGAGGGTGGTGAGACGCTGGAACAGGTTGCCCAGGGAGGTTGTGGATGCCCCCTCCCTGAAGGTGTTCAAGGTCCTGAGTAGCCTGATCTAGTGGAAGGTGTTGGAGCTAGGTATCTTGGAGGTCTCTTCCAACCCTAACCATTCTGTGATTCGGTGTTAGTGTGTAAAGAGCCAGTGGCTCCTCTCTAAACATGCTGGAGACCTGCTTACCTTACTCCTGACAGATTGTCCTCTGTCAAGGGTGTGCTCAGAGCTTAAGTTATAAAAGCTGTTGCAGGCAATGAACATAATAAATGAGCTGTTAAAAGCTTGTTTAGATTCGTTGCAGGGATTTTTCAATTATACCTAAAAGCTGGGGGTCAAGAGGATGGGGCTGGGCTCTTTCAGTGGTGCCCACTGACAGGACGAGGAGCAATGAGCACTAACTAGAACCCAAGAGCTTTCACTTGAACTTAAGGAGCAAGTTCTTTGCTGTGAGGGTGCTGAAGCCCTGGTGTGGGCTGTCCAGAGGAGCTGTGGAGTCTTCTTTGGAAACATTCAAAAACAGCTGGATGTATTCCTGTGTAACCTGACACAGGTGACTCTGTTCTAGCAGAGTCTAGATGGACTAGATGATCTCTGGAGGACCCATCCAACAGCTACAATGCTGGGATTTTCTTCAATAAAAGATTTCTTGCCAGCTGATTAGACTGCACTCTGCTACAAGGGGGAGAAGGTCAGACCTGGGTGACTGATTTGCTCTGGATCTGCACTCTTTCTGAAATCATAGAATTGTAGAATCGATAAGGTTGAAAAAGACCTCAGAGATCATCAAGTCCAACCTGTCACCCAACACCTCACGACTACTAAACCATGGCACCAAGTGCCACGTCCAGTCCCCTCTTGAACACCTCCAGGGACGGTGACTCCACCACCTCCCCAGGCAGCCCATTCCAATGGCCAACAACTCTTTCTGTGAAGAACTTTCTCCTCACCTCGAGCCTAAACTTCCCCTGGTGCAGCTTGAGACTGTGTCCCCTTGTTCTGGTGCTGGTTGCCTGGGAGAAGAGACCAACCCCCACCTGGCTACCACCACCTTTCAGGTAGTTGTAGAGAGCAAGAAGGTCTCCCCTGAGCCTTCTCCAGGCTCAACAACCCCAGCTCCTTCAGCCTTTCCTCACAGGGCTTGTGCTCAAGACCCCTCACCAGCCTTGTTGCCCTTCTCTGGACATGTTCAAGTGTCTCAATATCCTTCTTAAATTGAGGGGCCCAGCACTAGACACAATACTCAAGGTATGGCTTAACCAGTGCTGAGTACAGGGGCAGAATGACCTCCCTGCTCAATGAGGACTTTTGGTCAGTCATTTTCCTGTGTCACCTGGATTTTCTTCCTGACATTTTAAGGTGATGTTTAAAATTTGCAATGGAAAAATATCCCTTTGTGGTTCTGCTTATTTTTATTTCTAGAAGTAATGTCAAAAGAGGAATCACAAAAAAGGTGCAAAACAATGTCTTTATGGAAAAGTCAGGAAAAATGTGCTGAATTCTGTTGCCTTGGGTTTAGATAATGTCCACAGTACCTAGGTTCTCTAATCCTCTTTGCACTAGCAAAGAAGAGGTTATAATTTTTGCCAGCTGAACATTTAAATTTTTTCTGGGACACTTTCTTGTCACATTGCTAAAAAGCTGCCTGGTTCCTATCTCTTTAATTGTTTTGACTTGCCTTTGCTTCCTATTTTGATCCTCTGCAGTCTTTGCCTGTTCTCCCCTGATGAGGCTTGCTTTGATTTGTTGACATCTAAAGTTAAGGCTGATAATATACTGTTGTTTCAATTAGTGCTGCTCTGGTTGTGAGAATGAATGGCTCCAGTCACGTCTGCTGCTTAAATGACTTGACAGCTTAATGTGAGCCAGAAGTGTGCTCAGGTTGCCAAGAAAGCCACCAGCATCATGGCCTGGTTCAGCAAGTGGGGCCAGTAGGAGTAGGGCAGTGATTGTCCCCCTGTACTGAGCACTGGCGAGGCCACACCTTGAGTATTTGGTTCAGTTTTGGGATGCTTACACCAAGGATGTTGAGGTGGTAGAGCAGATCCAGAGAAGGGTAAGGAAGCTGGTGAAGGGTCTGGAGGACAGCGATGGCGACAAGCAGCTGAGGGACCTGGGGATGTTTAATCTGGAGAAGAGGAGCCTGAGGGGAGACCTCATTGCTCTCTACAATTCTCTGAAAGGAGGCTGGAGTCAGGTAGGGGTGGTCTCTTCTCCCTAGTATCAGGTGATAGAAAGAAGTGGCCTCAGATTGTGTCAGGGGAGGTTTAGGTTAGAGACTAGGAAAAATTTCTTTGCTTCAAGAGTGGTGAGGGATTAGAGTAGGCTGCCCAGGGAGGTGGTGGAGTCACCATCCCTGGAGATGTTCAGGAACTGTGTGGACGTGACACTTTGGGGACATGGTTTAATGGCCATGGTGGTCTTAGGTCAGTGATGGGACTTGATGGTCTTAGAGGTGACTGCCAGCCCAAGCAATTCTCTGATTCTATTCTATGATTCTCTGACTTTAATAATACATAGGGTTCAAGTCTGTGAAGAAGGGCTGGGAGTTGAGACTTTTTAATTCCGTCACAGAAAAGATGATGCTTTTGGTGCCCTTCAGTATAGTCTTGCCTGTGACAAGCATAGGGCAGGAATCTTCATGTGAGCAATTGTCACAGAGCAGGAAATATGTTGTTAGGCTGTGTCCTCGATTGCTATGTGGGGGTTCAGTCCTTTTCCTTACTGAAGATATTTCTGCTATCATCACATTAATGTTAGCCTTGCATTCTCTGTGGTTTGTGTCATGGAAGCCTCCTGTGAGCCTCTCTGACTTTAAAGGCCCGAGGTGTTTGATGTTTCTTGAGGAAAGCTGCGTTTGTGGCCCTTGTTCTAGGGGTCATAGCTGCTGTGGCACACTAAGGGAGACAGGGCTCCAGGAGATCCCACTGGCTGCAGATCAATTGAGGAGCCTTGAGCCTTGCTTACGTGAGAACCAAGAGCTTGGCTGCTTATGTTTTTCTGTCAACTGTAACCATTCTTACTAAATCTTTTCTTATTTTTTCCCAGAATCACTTCAAAAAGGAATACAGGCCAAGATTCTGCTGCGGAGAAGGGTAACGGACAGTTGTGATCTTGTGTTTTGATAACATCATTTGGGGAGCTTAGCTTGAGTTTTGTCCTGGATTGTAATGTCAAAACTTTTGGGAGTATCTCATTAAACTCTTAACACGATGGTCCTCAGACTTAGAGTCATAGACTTTTATCTCCCTCTTCTGTGGCTCTGTCATTTGGTATTTTTGATTGTCAGTGGTTCTTTTCCTCTGTTTTTTAGAAAGAAGATTGATATACAGCCAGGTCAAAACATACTTAAAGCTGTACTGGATTGTTTTGAAAGTAAGTTTTTATTTGCTGGTTTGCTTAATGTGCTGGCAAAAATAAAAAGCCACTGTAATTTATTCCATGTATTATATTTAGTGAAAAATGCAGAGAAATAAAATAGAGATGAAGTGGATAAAAATGAAATCGTTCTCCCGGTCTTTATAAGCACCCCTTTCCCAGCTGCTTAGAACTCTGTCTTAGCTGCCTTAGAATCTCTGTGTCTGAGTAGCTGCTTTGCCTCTTGGTTAGGTTTACATGACCTTAACTAGCCTTCACAACTTCTTCACATGAATGAAAGCTGGACAATTTCAAGAATCCTTTAATTATAGCTTTTGCTTTACAGGCTGTGACGATAATATCACAATATGCTCTCCAAGTGCAACCCGCTGCTCAACTCCTGTTGTCCAAAATGAGAAGAGGACTTCAATACACAGCCAGAGGGTAAATTAGCTATTGCACTGCCACTGTGTAGCGTTGGGCACAGTTTCACTTGGTTACCAGTTTAGTTCTACAGGATTAAATTCCGTGTGAGTGCTGGATGCCTGAGCTCCCTGTGTCACTCGTTTCACCATGCAGGCTGTGATTTACCCTTCTGCAATAGCTGTTGCTAATGGTTTTTCCTTTGTTGTATTCTAGCAGTAAATATTCTGTAACTAGATTTATGTAGTCGCTTGTTTTCTTGGGTTTTGCTAACAAAAACACTTTTCCATCTTTTTGTCCAGGGTAGTTAAATTTCTCACAGTCTCAGGTTGAAGCATGCTGCCTTATGGTGGTGGCTGTGTGGCTGTCTTTGACTCCACTAATTTCAGTCGCTCTGCCAGATGCATGGACACAGTTCTTAGCTGTCTGATGGATAGCAAGGTGGTTCTTGCACAAAAGCAGTTTGTCAGCTCCGGGTAAAGTTATCTGTATGGTAACTGTGTCTGTAACAGGTAGAAGGACTTGTTTAACGTGCAGAGGGAATGATGAAAGTAATCTAGTTTGTGTGTTTAGCTTCAATATTGTGATTATAATAGCTTTTGGTAAAAACAGGGTATTCTCTTCATAGTAGTGTTGAGAACAAGCTTCTTTTATAGCGATGCCTACTTTAGTGTCACGTTAGACTACTCCATAATCTTAAAGTGATTCTTGGTCTGACTTAACAAAGGTGAACCAAGTAATTTAATTCAGCCTAATGAAAGAGTCAGTGGCTTGCCTGTGGGCTAGCAGCATGTCTATTCAAAGCTGCAGATTGATTTTTACTGCACGCATTCTTTGACCTGTGACTGGAAATTTACAGGTAGCTTTACTAGTCTTGTGATGCTGGGTTGAAGTGTTCAGTTAAAGTAGAGTTGTCCCTCTAAGGAATGAGAACTAAGGGAAGGAAATCATACCATGTTCTGCAGAAATTTGTGTTCCTGTCAAAAACCTGTTGCTTTATCCAGTATGTTTTGTTTCATCATTCACTATTGGTGGCAGCCAAAGGCAGGGTTAAAAGAAGCCTGTAATCCTCCAGAGTCCTTACCTGCATCACCACTGAAAGCAGTCAGGAGCAGAGGTTGGTAGCACTGTTATTGAATTAATGTTTTTTGGGGGGTAACTATTTCTGGGGATTTAAGGTTTTGAGTAAAGAATTAAACCTTTCCTATATATGTATGGCAGAACGGTCCCGTGAGGCAACCCTGAAGCCTGGAACATGTGATTACGTAGCTGTTTCTAAGAAGACAGAGTCTCCTGTGTCTAAAGGAGAAGCAAGTAACAGATTAGGTGATGTTGATATACTGTGCATAAGTCCTGCCGTGTCTTCAGACTCTGAGGATGATCATGGGTCTGTTAAATCACCCCTTCCTTTGGAGGAACCAAAGCCTTCACCAGAACATGTGTAAGTAGGGCTGAATGTGGTAGTGGCGATGCTGTGTCCCTCATGCTGTCAGTCCTCCTTAGCGTATGTTGACATGGTGGTTAGGAGTGTGAACTCAGAAGTGCGAACTCATACAAATGAAATCCAAGCATTTTAACAAATGTTCATGTCTGGGTTTAGAAAGGTCAGAGTTGTTTTTCATTAGATAGTCTCATGATAAAGGGTAGTGCCCAAGTGCAGGGCCAAATCTGTGGGAGATAGGAGTGACTGACCCTGATCCCATTGAGTCTCATGAATGGAGTGAGATTGGGAAGGGAGTGCACCTAGGAAACACATCAATTTCTGAAGCACATTCTCTGAAAATTGGGGGTTTGTCTTGCTGCTTATATGAGCAGCCCTCGCTTTGATCTGGAGTCAGAAGCTGTCACTTCACTGGTTTGGACACTTGCTGCTGTACTGGGACGTAGTGCTGCTAACTGGTGTTGCAGCAAATCACCAAATGGAAGCTCATTCATAAGAAGTGAGACACTGTCAGCAGGAGAAAATGAGAGCATCTGTCCATCCACATGAGACTGTAGTATGCACTCAGCACTTCTAGCACTATATTTGAATGCTGTTTCTCTTGCACAGATTATGTTTTGATGACCAAAACAGTCCTGCTGGGGTGAATATCCACCTGGAAGTTGAAAATTTGGAAGGACCTCAGACTGGGAGAGATAAGAATGCTGTCCTTGTACAAGAGCGAGAAAGCAATGCTAAGTCTCCTGCAAAGAGAAACTCTTTCTCTTCAGCTGTCTTAGCAGCTGTAGCAAGAGGAACACTTGGAAAAAGGTTTGTCCTGAGGTTCTCCTGAACAAAATTTGCTAGTAAAGTAACTCAGTCCTGAGTTCTGGCACAACACCCTTTAAACAGCCTTAAAAATCATCTAGTCCCTGGGCAGGGACACCTCCTACTAGACCAAGCTGCTCAAGAGCCCATCCAACCTGCTTTTGAACACTTCCAGGCTTGGAATCTCTACAGCTTCCCTGGGCAACCTGTTTGAGTGCCTCACCACCCTCATGGAGAAGAATTCCCTTCTAATGTCTAATCTCAATCCATCTTCCATCTTGAAGCCATCACCCCTTGTCCTGTCACTCCCTGACTTTGTAAACAGTCCCTTCCCAGCTCTGCTGTAGCCCTTTTCAAATCCTGAGAGCCTCCAGGCTGAACAGCCCCAACTCTTGGCTGTACTCACAGGAGAGGTTCTCCAGCACTCTGCTCTTCAGATGTTTTATTAAGTGGGCCCTGAAGGATTCAGGAGAGCCTTATGTGCTTTGAAGCTAGCAATGACCAAACAGTCTTTCTCAGAGCTAAGATGGATCTGATGGATTAGATGTGAGGGTGACTGCCAAGCACCTGAGAAATGACAAGATGTGAGTATGAGGCCAAAGTAAGGAGAAGCTCTTTTTGGAAGCTAACGGGCAGCGAGTGGTGAACTTCAGCTGATCTGTGGAACGCACTGCATCATATTTAGATGCTTTGGAGTCACCACTGGATTTGCAAGGCTGAAAATCCATTTTTCCATTCTAAATGCTGTGAGTTATTTGTGCCCTCTTTTCTTTAGGTATTCAGCCCCAATATCATCATCACCATCACCACCACCACCTTCTAAGGAAGATGAAGACGTTGAAATAGAAGATGAGTGTGATTTTTTAATTGATGAATTGGACGATAGGTCGTCTAAGCTTTGGTTTTCAATACCCCGTAAGAGCAACAAATTGAAAAAAGACACCCCTGCAACTCCTGTTTCCAAGCCTCAGCCCTCCAGAAAGAAGACAGAGAGTAGGAAAGAGAAGAGGAGAAAAGTACAGGCTGAAGTACCTACTGAACAGCAAGCAGATGGGTTGGATGTCAGAGTATTGGACTTCAGAGGAGCATCAGAATCAGAGGCAGACTGTAACAGTGAAGGAAAGGTCCTTAAATCTCCACGGCAAAGCAGTAAGTGTACGGGTAAGTTATGTGGGAGATCTTCAACCTCTCCTTCCAGGTCAGATCACTGGACTTTTTGGTGGTGGTTTATTGGAAAATAAGGATAAAGTAAGTGAAAGACATTGCTAGATTCCTGATTTATCATTCAGCTGCACTATTAGGTTTGGTGTATGTAAGACCGACAGATTGTCTTAATTCTCCTGTGGGCCCCTTCCTGTTGGGACATTAAAAATTAAGAGTGTAACCTTTGCTTATGAGCAGACAAAGGAGGTAGGTACCCAACAGCTTTTACTCTGTTCTCTGTAGAAAGGAGGTTAAAAGACATGCTCTGAACTGCTTTGGGGAGTTATTTAAGAGCTTTGTAGTAGGAAGCAGTGGAAACTGGAAAGCAGTCCGATTGTGACATTCCTGTCCTTTTTTTGTTGTTGTTGTCTGTTAGGAAATACTGGAAGGACACAAAAAATGCTGGTTTGAATTTTTTGTACACCATAGTTCAGCAAAAGCCTTCTGTTAACCATCAGGGGAAAACTTGCTTTTATGGTACTTCTATTACAATTTGGTTTATTTTTATGCATTCAGATGTCAACACGTCTCCAGGTTTAATGAGAAAAGATATTAATGTCCAAGTGTTTTGTGTATTGATAGGAGAGACTGAAAAAGATGCACTTAGGCAAGGCACTCCAAAGCAGAAAGAGGAGAGGTCCAGGAAGCGAGGAGCTGACAAACTGCTGTTGCCCCAGCCTGAACTGGAAACACAAGCATCCGATGCAGAACAGTGTAAAACAAGGGGGACTCCAGATGGGGATTCACTTGTGCCCTCAGCTGGGCATCAGCAAGAGCAGACTGTGTCTCCTAGAAAGAAACTCAAGTCTTCCAAGAATCTGCAGTCGGCTTCAAAATCTTCTCAGCGTGTCGCTCCCAAGAAACAAACTGCTAAGCAGAAACCTCCAAAAGCTCCAGTGGCTAAGAGAGCAGCAGAAAGCCCAAGGAAGAAGCTTAAAATATCTGCCAAGAAAAGTAGCAATAAAAAACGTCGGGTACAAAGAGAGGAGAATTCTGACAGTGAACCTGGTGAAGAAGAGCTGGAAAGGGAGCCTGCAAAACCAGCTGAAGAGGTCACATCACTCCCCCACCAGAAATTACAGACTCCCACCAGTCAGCAGTTGACCAAGTCTGAAAATATATTGCAGGTACTGGAGTCACTTGATGATGCAACTAACAGAAGTCTTGTACAAGCACTGCAGTGTCTCATAGACAGTGTGAAGAGTTCTGAAGTGAAACAATTGCCAGCCAAGTCTTCAGAGAAGGTTCCCCAAAAGCTCCGTCACAGAGACAGTGAAGGTGCTTTCTCAGGCGCTGAGAACGCCGTCTCTCACACGCGTTCCGACAGCACTTCTCGGCAGGGCACAGCGAGGGAGAAGCAGAAGTTAGCAGATGTGAAAGTGAGAAGCACCAAAAGGAAACGTCATGCGCAGCGTGGACCACAGTAAGCTTTTTATGTCATTCGTCACACACGTGCTGTACCTCGGCAGGCTTGCAGTTAAACACAGATTGTTAGCTTTTAAGCAGCAGTGGCCCACTTCAACTATGTGATGGTTTCAGAGTGGTTGAATAGAGAGGCCAAGTGCTGTAGTCAGCGTCCTGTCCTCAAAGGTGGGTGCCAAATTTAGTGTCCATTTCTACATAAGGAAACTTGAGCGGGAGTCTTAAAGTTTTCTTTTGAGTAGCACATCCAATTTAAGAACAAGGGAAAAGAGATTCATAGAATTATGGAATGGGTTGGGTTGGAAGGCACCTTAAAGATCATCCAGTTCCAACCCCTCTGCCATGGGCAGGGGCACCTTCCACTAGACCAGGTTGCTCAATGTCCCATCTGGCCTGGCCTTGAACACTTCAAGGGAGGGGGCATCCAGAACCTCCCTGGGCAACCTGCTCCAGTCTCACCACGCTAACTCAGTCGAAATCTCCCTGCTTCCAGCTCAAACCTGTTGCCCCTTGTTCTGTCACTCCAAGCCCTTGTCTAAAGTCCCTCCCCAAGTTTCTGGTAGGCCCTTTTCAGGTGTTGGAATATACTCACACAACCCCACCTAGAATAACTTCCTTGTCAGGCTTGTTACTTTGTTGAGAAATTGAGAAAATACAGTGTTTAATCCTTGAGCTACCACAATTTTGTGGCAGTAACTATCCTAATCGGTGGTAATCAAAAGAGGAAGCTTCTTTAACTAGCCTAATTGAACTTTTAAATCTCTGCTCTGTGCCTTGCTTTTAAAAATTGTATTTAAAAGTGTCCATTATGGACACTTCTGCCCCTCTGAGCCAGGTTAGCTCTTTGGTGCCATTGCTGCCTTCTGTGTTCTACTAGCAAAGAACCCAGTAGGAGAGGGGTTGTGCTTCAAGCCCTAGGTGTTTAAATATCATGCTAATACAGTTCATAGTCTAATAAAACTCTTCTTCCTGACTTGAATGAGGAGTCATAATAAGTTTCTTGCCTTTGGGCATGTTTTATGTTTTCCTTGGAGGCTTCCTTCCACATTAGTGTGTGATTTTGCCACAAAAAATACCAGCAACTGTACTGAAAAAGCTGCTGCTAAAGAAGGTACGGAGCTTGATATTCAATCCAACCTCAGTCACTTATTTCAGTGCCTCATTGATACAGGCAGATGTTTAGAAGGAAAAAAAAACCCAGCACACAATCTGGAAAAACCTGAGCTTTGCTGTCCTTGGTAATGCTCCTTTGAATCAGTGAACTTTTTTTGTTTCTTTTTACCTTTGAAGTGGGCCTTTCCTAGAAGATGGTGATGGATTTCCTTCTGGCTGGCAGTGTTCTGAACAAGATAGTTTATCTCCAGGTAATGTTTAAAGTTGGTGTTTTCTGTATTTTGATGCAGAGGCTTCCTAGAAGCTGTTATTGATGGTGCAGCAATTTCTGTTGTGTTCAGTTTGTTCAGAGTAAGACCTGCAGACTGTGTTGGCTGTGACCATGTTTCTGCCCAAGTGTATAGCAGAGTTTAGAAACATAGAAGGGTTTGGGTTGGCTGGGACCTTAAAGGTTGTCTATTTCCACCACCCTGCCATGGGCAGGGGCACCTCCCACTAGACCAGGTTGCTCAAGGTCCCATCCAACCTGGCCTTGAACACCTCCAGAGGGGGCATCCACAACCTCCCTGGGCAATCTGTTCCAGTGTCTCCCCACCCTCACTGGAAGGAATTTCTTCCTAATCTGCAGTCTCAGTCTCCTCTCTTCCAGCTCAAAGCCATTGCCCCTTATTCTGTCATTCCAAGACCTTGTCAGAAGTCCTTCCCCAGCTTTCTTGTAGCCCACTGTAGGTATTTTCGTGTCATTTTTCAGCTTGCACTGTTTACAAAGTGAATTCCATACACTGTTTATCTACAGTGAGTTTCACAGCTGCTTAAAGAAAAAAAGTCTTATTTGGGAACCTGTTGGAGCTTCTGTTTGTAATACATTTGGTGGTTTCTAGTGGGACTATCTGATGAAAGTCAGGAATATTAAACACCTGTACTGGTGGGTGGGTTTTTTGGTGTTTTTTTTCAGATGTTCCTGAGGACTTGGATTTTCAAGCAAGAGCTCTGTTGTCAAACAAATCAACAAACCGTAAGATAGGTAAGCTATTGTTAAATATCTTAATGTGGGAGCATAAATCCAAATGCATTTCCAGCTTGATGTGAGCTTTGCTGAAGGAGACACAAGAGAACAGCTAGAAATGGGTTCTTATGTTAGTAAGTGGTTACAGATAAGGCTTGTTAGGTTCTTTGGGGTGCTGTAACCCTGCACTGATTTTTAGAATCATAGAATTATTTCAGTTGGAAAAGACCCCCAAGAACCTCCAGTCCAACCTTCACCCTAACCATGGCCACTAAACCATGTTCACAAGTGCCATGTCCACACATTTCTTGAACACCTCCAGGGATGATGACTCCGCCACCTCCCTGGGCAGCCTGTTCCAATCCCTGACCACTCTTGCAGCAAATAAATTTTTCCTAATCTCCAACCTGACCCTCCCCTGGCACAATTTGAGGCCATTTCCCCATTTTTATTACTGAACTCAATAATTGCCATTGCCTCTCACATTTCAGAACTTCATTTCATACTGAGCCAAGACATTGCTTACAGCACAGTAAGAGCCTGAATTGGTTTTGCACAGTATAACTGAGGGGGCGAGTAGCCTGCCTTCTGTGGTGGCCTGACCCCAGAAAAGGTGCAGCAGTCTGCATCCAGTCCAGTGTACCCCCAGTCTAGTCTGGTTCAACTGTGTTTTATTTCCTTCATTATTATTTTATGCACAGCAGTAGAGTTGTCTACCTTTGAAAACTAATTGCAGCAAGCTTCTTTATTTACAGCATTTAAATATTCTTGACTGGTGTGCTCCCAGCTCTTAAGGGCTTTGTTCTTAAGAATAAACTTTCTGACAGGTAGTAAAATATTCAATCTTGCTGTACTCATATGTGGCAGCTTAGAACAATTGGAAGCTGAGATTAACAGCAAGTAAGCATGAAGATAAGTATCTGAGAAAGCTTGGAAATGCATGAGGTGTCAGGTGGCCAAAGTGCTTCTCTTCTGGACCCTGGAGATGGGACTTGCGGAGGGGAGGGGCTGCTTCTGGAGCCTGTTGCTCTCCTTTTGCCACAGCCAAGGCAGTGCTTTTTCACTGAAATCTCTGGGATCTAGGCAGGGTTCTTTGTCTTAGTTGCGAGCTTGCTTTCAGAGGTGTAGTGTCTTGTGCTGCTCCTTGTGCCTGAGCCCCTGGGAAGGGATTCACTAAGATACCTAGAATGAAATCTGCTCTGAAGTCATTGTGGTGATGAAGAGTGGAGGGAGTGAAATAGTGCCTGATGTGAAAAAAATAAAAGGCTTTTGGCAGTACTTGATTCCCTTTTCCTGTCTTGATAGCAACATGGTACAAATATCAGCTGGGAAGTGCTGCCCCCTGATAGAGAACAAGAGAAGGGTGTTGAAATGTTTTCCATGTCTGATTTAGCCTTTCATGCTTTCTGTGAATGCTTCCATCCCCTGAACTAGTACTGCCTTCCAACACGCCTAACATGCGGCGGACAAAGAGGATCCGACTGAAGCCTCTCGAGTACTGGCGAGGAGAGCGCGTGAACTATGAAGTGGGTCCTTCAGGTAGGAGCTCCACAAAACCTATTGGCTTGCTTCTGCCAGGGCAGTGAGGAGAAATCTGTAGCTTACTGTGCCATCAAGCTTTGAGATGCTTGCCACTCAGTCAGTTAAAAAGCACTGATTATTTATGGTCTGCAGCTATTCAGGCAGCTTTTCATGTAGTCTTTTTCTCTCCTCGTACCCCTGTGTCAGCTAGAAATCTTATCAGGAGAACATCTGAAGTGCCCTTGTCTGAACTGTTTAGGGAGAATCAAACCAGCTTCTTTCTGCTGGGAGGTTTCTTACATCAAAGATTCTGTATGGTAGCAGAAAATGAGGCAATCTGCTGGATCCTTCATGGGAGTGTTTCTCTGTGTGTTGATTGTTCTCCACAACAGATACTATAATTTATCCAGACTCACTGGTAGATTCCTTAAGTGAGAGAATAGACCTTGTTTTCAAGGATTTTTTTTCTGGTAATTCAGAGTAATTTAGTCCTTTCCTAATTGATTAGTCTGCTGGAAAATAGTACCTTCCTGTGTTGGTAAATTGACTCTCATGTCATGACTCTCTGAAATGTTCTTTGGCAGAAATATGATCAAATTCTTTTCAAAAAGTCTCAAGCTGTGTTGCACTCCAAAGTATACTTCATATTGAAAAGCTTTTTGTTTGGTTCTGGCTTTGTAAAGCTATCTGAAGAGTTCAGCTTCAAAGGAAATTTCTTTGCAGCTGGAAGGCTGGCTGGTTGTGTTGAGTTAGTGACCTCTGTTTAACTTGCCTTTTTTTCAGGAAATCTTGTGGTTACTGGAGTAGTGTGCCCAGAAACAGAACCTCAGACCAAGATTAAACATAGGAAGGATGGTGACAAGCAGAAAAGAGCTAAAAGAAGTATGAATACAGACTTATTTTTTTTCCATTTGGATACTTAAAAGAAGTAAATAACCTATAATCATAGACTCATGAAATGGGTTGGTTGGGGTAGGGAGGGAGATTCAAGGTCATTTAGTTCCAACCCCCCTGCCATGGGCAGGGACATCTTCCACTAGACCAGGTTGCTCAAGGCCTCATCCAACCTGGCCTCCAACACCTCCAGGGAGGGGGCATCCACAACCTCCCTGAGCAACCTGTTTCAGTGTCTTACCACCCTCACTGTCAAGAATTTTCTTCCTAATCTCCCCTCTTCCAGCTCAAAATCATTGCCCCTTGTTCTGATCACTTCAAGCCCTTGCCAGAAGTCCTTTCCAGCTCTCCTTCAGGTACTGGAAGGCTGCTCTAAGGTCTCCCTGGAACCTGCTCTTCTCCAGGCTGAACAGCCTCTAAAATTTACTTTAAACATGATCGTTTTGACTGCATTTGAGAAAATTTCCTGTGCAGTATGGAGCTGAAATTGCTTGCTTTGCAGATTTCTGCAGGAGAGGTTTGGCTCATGTCTTCTGTCTTGAACATTCTGTGGCATCTCTTCTATTTGAAAGCATGAGGTTGCCATCAGCTCCTAGGCTATTCCTTCTCTGGAAAAATCCTTTTTTGTTAAAGAAAGAGTTTTCTGATTTACAAGTTAAAGTGAGATTCCTGTAGTATTGCTGAGAAAAAGGAAAACTGAGCCTGTGGTTATGATTTTGTGAAGTTGATCTCTTAAGTCAGCAGCAGGTGAAAGGGAAATAACCTGCTCCTCAGAATTCACCGTGGGGCTTTTATTCGCTCTTAATATCTTCTCTTACAAAAGCACTTCTCCTAAAACACAGATACTTCTGACTATACTGCCACTAATGGCAGAGGACAAATAGTTGGCATTCCTCTGGCAAGTTCTGTAGGAATTTGGAGACCCCATTATTTATTACACTATTAGAACTAGTTGCAATAAAATGACATTTTCAAAGCATTGCTATGGATGGTTTCCTTTATTTGAAGAAAGTGCATTCAGTCTTTATAGCCACGTGAACAAATTCAAGTACTTACTATGTGAAATCTACTAAATCTACAACTGAGAGAAAGTAGTGGTTAAATAATCACTCTACACATGAAAAATAATACCTGGTTATGTGTGGTGTTTTTTTTTTGTTTGGTTTGTTTGGTTTGGTTTTGTCTCCCCAGGAAAGGAGAAACCTCCAGTTTCGGACCACAGCCTAGGTGATACTGCTAAGCCAACCATTGTACTGGACCCAGTCACAAATGAGGAAGTACATCTAGGTGAGTTGAGGGGATGTGACCAAGGGCCTGGCTGAATTATCTACTGAGTGTTTAGATTGGTGAGATACAAAACTGGGTGTAAAACAATGAGCTCTTGAGCCTGTGGGTGTCCAGGCAACTGGCTGCAGAGAGTGCTGGAGCCTGGCCCCTGAAATGGAGGGCAATAGAGATAACACCTGCATGAGGTGTGAGCAGCTCCATTATCTGCTTAATCTAGTGATTGAACTGAAGGAAGGAATTGCTAGACTTAGGACTGTAAGGGAATGTGAAAGGGAGTTGGATTTGAGGAACCAGGCTCTGTAGGCTCCCTTAGCAGAGGGAGGTGACCCAAGATGCAGCAGGAAATGGATACAGGTCCCTGTTAGGAGAGGCAAAGTAAAACTTCCCAGCTGCCCTTGCAAAACAAGTATGGGGCACTGGAAGTTGAGGGTGAGGTGAATGAGAAGACAGAAGACACACCATCTGAAGTGTTGCCTAAAGTAAAACAGCCTGCCTCCACATCAGGACTTGTTCCCTTAAAAAAAAGAGGAAGGTAATTGTTATTGGTGATTCCCTCCTGAGGGGAACAGAGGGCCCCATCTGTCAGCTGGATCCTTCCCACGGGAAAGTCTGCTGCCTCCCTGGGGCCTGGGTCAGAGATGTTACCAGAAGGCTGCTTAGTCTGGTACAGTCCTCTGATTACTATCCCTTGATAGTTGTGCAGGTAGGGAGCAGTGAGCTTGAAACCCGAGGTCCAAAGGCAAATCAAAAAGGACTTAGGCTCTGGGAAAACTGGTTGAGGGGCCAGGGTCACAGGTAATTTTTCCATCAATGCCCTTAGTTGCAGGAAGGAATACTGAAAGGACCAAGAAAGCAGGCGTAACTGACAAGTGGCTCAGAGGCTGCTGCCACCAACAGAATTTTGGGTTTTTTGATCTTGGGGAACTTTCTAGGGCACCAGGTCAGCTAGCAAGAGATGGAGTACATCTGTCCCAGAGGAGGAGAAAGATCCTAGCACATGAGAACAGCCTATCACACCGAGGGAAAAGGGTTCTTGGAAGGGAGTTGGCAGGACTCATTGATAGGGCTTTAAACTAGATTTGAAGGGGGAAGGGGCTGAAACCAGTCCCCCCAGACAGGAGTCTGAAGGTGGTAAGCTGGAGTCAGGGGTGTGCAACCTCAGTACCCTCAGACACTCCTCATGACAGGTAGTCACTGAGCAGGAAAGACTCATCCTGCCTTGTCATCCCCGTCCCCTGGGCTTCTTTTGCAGATTGTGTCACCACTGGAATGTGTCACTCCTGCTTCTTCAAGGACGAAACAGTAGAAATCTACAAACACCTGAATACATCTGCTTTTGCCACTGGGAAACTGGTTTTGAAACCACTCAAGGAGAAGGGGCACCAGTTTGTGCACATGGATACCATAGTAAGTAAGCTCTGCTCTTCTTTCAAGAGGGGGTCATGGGAACAGCAAGTCCTAGGCTGCTTAGAAGCAGCACATGCAGCTGACAGCTTTTTCTAGTGTTTTTTCCCCCCTCTAATGCAAATAAAGACATGATGCATGAATGAATCATTTGTTACAACACATGCAGGAGAGTGTTTTCTCTTGGCTGACTTTCTGAGATGTTTGCTAATCTTAGAACCTTTTGGCCTTCTTTAAGGTTTTCCATGTTATCTATGGCAAAATTATCACTACCTTACATAAGACATCGTACTACCTGACTACAGGGGACTACTTCTATGTTCCAGCAGGTAAGTGCATATGTTTAAAACCAGCTGGTTGGAGATGGATGAAGCTGATTAGCAAACCCAGCTGAACACTAGGAAGAGATGAGTTTGGGTAGAGAGTGGGAAGGTGCAGGGTTGTAAAGGAAGTGACCCGACACTAGACATGGGTTGATGACCTGCCTTTGACTGCAGTGATACAAATGCTGCTTGCTTGTGGGAGCTGACCTCTAAGGTTTTGATGACACTACCAAGTTCTGTGAGTGGTATTCTCTTGGTGTTCAGATTCTGCCTCTAATTTTTGCTTATTTTAACACCTTAAATTATAAAAAAAACATTTGTATCAGTTCCATATTTTTTATGCCTTGTGCTTTATATAGAGAAGGTTTAGAATGTCTTGTTGCATGAGTTGGTCGCTTGATGCGAGCTATGGAGAATTCAGACATCTCTGATTTTGCTCTTCTGGTGTGGAATAAATGGCTGCTTGTGACATGGATGGGTGGACACTTTGCTGCCTGGAAAACTGGCTGATGGCTAGGCATAAAGAGTGGTGGAGAATGGATTTAAATCCACTTGGTGGCTAGTCACCAGTGGTGTTGCCCAGGGCTCAGTGCTGGGTCCAGCTCTCTTTAATGACCTAATCAGTGATCTGGATGAGAGGATTGAGGCACCCTCACTGAGCTTGCAGATGACACTAAGCTAGGAGGGAGTGTTGATCTGCTGGAGGGTGGGAAGGCTCTGCAGAGGGACCTGGACATGCTGGAACAAGACCTGTTTTCCAGACCCTTCACCAGCTTTGCCCTTCCCTGGACCTGCTCCAACACTTCAATATCCTTCTTGTAGTGAGAGCCCCAAAAGTGAACCTAGGACTCAAGGTATGGCCTCACCAGTGCTAAGTACAGGGGGACAATCACTGCCCTGGTCCTGCTTGGCATACTGTTGCTGATCCAGGCCAGGATGCTGGTGGCCGCCTTGGCCACCTGGGCACACCCTGGCTTATGTTCAGCTGCTGTCCATCCACACCCTCAGGCCTTTCTCTGCTGGGCAGTTTCCAGTCACTTTGCTCTAAGTCCTTAAAGATCATCCAGTTTCAACCTTCCTGCCATAGACAGGGGCACCTTCCACTAGACCAGGTTGCTCAAGGCCTCATCCAGTATCCACAGCCTCCCTGGGCAACCTGTTGCAGTGTCTCACTACTCTCATTGTCAAGAATTCCTAGTGGCTTCTAAAGGAAACCTTCTCTGGTTTTGTTTGTAGGAAACAGATACAATATCCGAAATCTTCTGGATGAAGAAAGTGTTCTTCTCTTCACACAACTCAAAAAAGACAGGTGAAGAGCTTGGTGCAGAGAGGTTTGCTGGAACTATACTGAAGCTGTTGTATGTTCTGAAGTTCTTTTTACATACAAGAACTGTTTTGAGTGGGCCCAGCTTAACACTGCAAACTCATATAGAGCAACTGTGATCAGTTGAGAGCAAACCCAAGAGAACCTCAGTAGTCTGGTGTCAAACAAATGACATACTGAGGGACCTCACTCTTCATCAGTTACTGGTCTTGTGCAATCCAATGACACAAAGATATATGTACAAATTTGTGAATAAAACACCTTGGTTTTGTTCCAAACCCTATTTATATGCCATGTCTCCCTGAAGATGCTTAGCACTTGAAGCATTTTTGATGTCTTCAGCTAACATCTGCTGTTCTCAATGTCTGTCTGGTGCAAGACTGTTCAGAAGAGTTCTCCTGAAATGTTCTTACATGCTGTTCCCATTCCAGTAATTGTTGTCTGGGAGAGGGCTGCTGGAATACTTGTGCCTAGCCTTCTTCTAATATGTTAATAGCAGTCTCTTCTTGTCTAGCAGATGTATGATTAGTGCCTCAAGTTCTGACTGCAAAGTGGGGGCTCTCAAGGATGAGATGATCAGTTGTGTGGAAGCTGTGGCTTGATTAGCTCTGGAAGTTGGGGATGACTTCATCTTATGTCACAGCCATAGGTCACAGCCAAGTCTAACACTTCAGTATCTCCTTTAGTTTTGCTTGCTGTGTTCCTGAAGAATAATGAAGAGCTTTGGGAAAACTGTAATTATACTGAGTACTCCAGAAGCCAAGTCTAGACAGCAGATGGTATCCATAGCATTTGTCTTCCAAGCTCTTCAAGGTTCCTTCTGGCTGAAGATAAGGATAAACTAAGCTATTCTGGTAGGGTGCTTTCTCTCCATGGTCACTGCTATCCTAAAAGAGGAGGAGATAAGGAAAATTGGATTGTAAACTATAGGGACTTGATTGAATACTGGTCTTGCAAACAGGCTTGGCCATCATCTTTATGCTAAATCTAGAATATGCATTAGGAAAGACACTTGGCTTTAGTGCTTCTCTTGAGCCTTCAGCTGCCAGTCAGCTGCCTGTCAGCTGCCTGTGTCTGAGGAAAGGGTTTGGACACCAAGATCACCATGCCTTTGTGAGAGACCGTTTAGATTGGGGAACTGGAGATAGTATTGGAGATGGGTTTCCTCCTTGTCTTTCAAGCAGTGTTTCCTGTGGTTAGTGCACACAGACTGAGAGTGAAAACACTTCACAGAAGTTCTGTGGTCTTCCATGGCGAGGTTGTGCTTAACTCTGAGATGACAGGGCAGAGTAGCAATACCATCTAGTTCTCTCTGTCTGGATGCAAACTGTTTGCTGTCAAAGTTCAGACTGTGCAAAAGGACCTTTTTGACCTTTTTGTTTGGTTCTCAAGCTCAACTTTTGTAAGCAGCTGAAGAGTTAAAAAATGAAAATGATTACAGTTCACAACAATTTGAGGGGGGCAGCTTTTCTAAATGTTGGGCTTGGGATGGTGTCTTCAAGGTCAGCAGGATTCAAATATTGTCCCTTCTGTGCTGGAGCCATACCAGCTACCAGCTGGGCACGCATGCTCTCTGCACAGCTTGAGGACATCTCACCCACCTGCACATTTAGTTTGGAAGGCTTTCAGCTCCTCAGGCCTGCAGAGCTCTGCACGTTCGCCACCTGGAAAACAGTACAGGGCTAATGTTAGACCAAAATTTCTCCACTCCTCACCCAAGTGTGTTTCTCAGTGGTCAGGGCGTGGACATGGTGGTCTCTGAGTCCAGCAGCTCGTTGCTTCCAGCTGAAAGTCAGAATGAGGCCACTTCTGAATTATGCCAAAGGCCAGGGATCTCAGAAGAAAGAGACTGCATTGTGCTACCTGCCTGCAGATTGGGTAGCAGAAGGATACTTTGTAAAGAGGTTACTGACATGTCTGGACTGTGGAGCTCATGAAGTGTGGATGGATGTTGTGACAGCGCTCGGACAGCCTGCTGCAGCCCATCAGTGTGTTCTGGTTAGGTTGGCTCTGGTAAGATCTGGTATGTTGTGTTAGGCACTAATGTGTCTCCCCCCCACTACAACTTGGTAGCAAGGTTTGGAGTGGATTTCTTTTGGGTCATGAGTAAATGGGAAGAAAATGTGTTCTTCAGGAAGTTTGCCTAGGCAAAAGCAATGTGTGTGCAGACCTTCCTGACACAGGCTGGAAAGGGGCAGATGTTCAAATGCAGGTGTAAGGTCAGCATGCCATGAATACCTCTGCTTTCCTACTTCTGCTGGTAGGAGTGTCACAAACAGGTTGGACTTGGTAAAATCTATAACTGAAAGCTGGATGGTTTTGTTGTCTTCCTGGCTAGTTGGTTTCTTGGGACAAACATCCTATACAGTTTGAAGAGAATGTTTTGTAGTTGGACTCCATCTCAAAATGGTTTGGTTTGGGTTTTTGAAGCAGCAAACCCAGCTGTGTGAATATCCAGGATGTTGCTGCAGTTTAGCAACAGTTCCACCAATTCTCACTAGATGGGGCTTCAAGCACAGCTGTTTGTCATTGCTGGTGCCCACATTCAGCCGGGCTTGGTTTTTGAGAGGGAAAGGAAGAGTGTGTACAGATGGAGGTAAATTCAGTAGCTTTCTGCTACAGGGAGATGCAAATCAGCTTCCACTGACGTGAGGGCTTTGCTGTGACCCTTGCTGAGGCCATTTCTGTGCTGCTAGCTGCAGCCCCTTGCTCAGAGCTCTTTTCTACTACACTAGTGCACAGCAGGTGTTGAGTTAGGTTGCTCACCCTTTGCCTTAGCTGCATTTTTTTGTTCAGCTTGACACTTGAAAAAAGCTCCTTTCTGTGTCCTTGGCCTGAATGTAGTGTGAGGAGGAGCAGGAGAATGTTCTGAGTTCCAGGCCTCCTGTGGGTGTGCAGTTGTGCAGTGTGACAAACAAGAGTTGGTTGTTAGTCTGAAGAAGCAGCTGATGTTTCACCTCTTCCGGGACCTCCTTTGGCTCCCACTTCCTCCAGTTCTGTGTCTAGCAGGCTAGTAGTAGCCATGGGTAACCTTGGATGGTCTTACTGTTTTCCCTTTACCAAATGGGATATTGGAGAGAAGCAAAGAAGAAAGCACCCTGTGAGAAGTGAGAGTTAGCATGCTTCTTCCTGCCTGGGGCCGATTCTTTTTATCGTCACACTTGCTGTGCACACTTGTGCTGAGCAATCCAACTTCTACCCACTGCTGCCATTGCTTCACACAGGTCTGTGGCAATACCATTTGGTGAAAAGCTGAAGTAGGTGCCTGTGCAGAGCACCTTGGGGTCTGTAGCTCCAATATCGATTCTTAGAGTTGCTCTAAAAGCTGGGGCTTTTAAACCAGCATTTGGCTCTAATGGCTTCTAAATTCAGCTCAGGTGGCACCACTTTTTGCTTATACTGGAGCACAGCACCTTCACAAGTAGCAGAGATCTGGGCTGGATTTGTGCTAAACTGGGCCAAAGGGGTCCCTACTGTGGAGTGAAGCTGAGGTCATTCTCCTGAAAGAGACGTGGCCTTTTCTGCTGGCTGTGTGGTGCACATCCTGGTCCTGGAGGCTATCAGTTCATTGTTTTCTGTCAAGAGCCACTGGGAGAGCTGGAAGCAAAAGCTGGGTCACATATTTTGTCTGCTTTTTGTTAGTAGGTACATGTTTGTGTTCTCTGGTAGGTGTTGTGGTGACAACTAGAGACTTATTTTAAGGAGCTTACCTGACAATGTCTCACCACAATAAAAAGTCAGATTTGTGAAGGTTTTTGCTCCCTTTGAAAACAATAAATAAAAACCAAACAAAATGTTCCTGGTTTGGTAGGATTTATTTAGAGTCTCTCTTATTGTAGTTCCATGTGGTTGCAAAGCTGTTCCTGTTTAACCAAACACAACCTTTTTGCAGCTTAAACTGGCAGAACAGCTGCAGAGCTATTAGACGTGTGGGTACTGCCCTACTTGAAAAATCAGATGAAGAGGATGTGGGCTAAGTGACTGCTGGAGATTTAGCCCACCAATAAAACAAGCTGCTGAGGGACACACAGTCTCATCTGTTTTTGTGAAGTACACAGCTGAACTGGGTACCTGCAGATGCTTTCTGCTTGGCACTTGGGCAGTGCAGTAAACACAGAAGAGCCACTTCCTCACTTCAGCTCAGCTGCAGAGGCATTTCAGCAGGAAGGGGTATTTCTTACACCTCTGCTGATGTGCAGCCTTACTTGCATGGTGTCTTGTGCAGGATTTACTGTAAGTGGTGACTGAGTGCAGATAATCCACGACTGAAGGGTATGGGGCATGCTTCTGTAATGGCATTGACAGCTGCTGTAGCACAATGTCTTCCCAAGCTGCTACCCTTACCCTTCAGAGTATCCTCTTGCTCTGTGGATGCTCAGACATGTAGTTGCCCAAAGCCAAATGTTTCTCATGTTGCATGGAAAAGCTCCACTTAGGGTTTGACAGGCAGAAGGATTCCCCGTGGCTCAAGTCTAAGATGAAACCAGTAGCTGGTCAGCAGTCAGAACAGCTGGCTGCAGATTACTGGGGAGCAGGGCTGTGAAAAGCAGCACCCAGAGCTGCTCTGCTTTCTAAAGCCCAGCAAGGCACACACAAACAGCAGGCAGCAGCACTATGAAATGCTTGGCTTCAGCAAGCAGAGGGGTGAGCAGCTCCTGTGAAGAAAGCCTGAGAGGCCTGGCTGTGCTGGTTTAACACAGCCTTTTCCCTACAATGTGCTGCTTTGGAAATTGATGTTGCTCATGGAGCTGCACCCCCTACTTGGAGAGATCTGGGACTGATGCTGAGCACACAGGCCTGGCTTGTGCACTGCCTGCTCTGCCTCTCCTTCCTGAGCTGCAGAGCCAGCTGTGCCCTGTGCACAGAAACTGTCTCCAGCTACCCCTGTTGAGCATGTCCTGGAAGCTGGCGTTGTACAGCTCCTGTGGTACTTTGTAGACATCACAGCACTTGGGGGCATGGTCTAATGGCCATGGTGGTGTTAGGTTGATGGTTGGACTCAATGATCTTAGAGGTTTTTTTCCAAGCAAAACAATTCTGTGATTCCATAAAAAGGCTGTAAGCCCACATTTATGTTGCACTTCTGCAGTCTTGTTTGGAGCACAAAGAACTGAAACAAGGAGCTGAAAGAAGCCAAGTGTTTGCTTCCTCAGCCTGAGATGCAAACCTGAAAGTGTCCACAGGAGACCACAATCATGTCCCGAGGAAGACCTTTGACTGCTCTTTGCAGCTTGACAGGTAAGCACTTGAAGGTTGGAGCAGATGATCATGGGTGCCCCTACCAGCCTGGTGTTCTGTGAACTTTGAAAACTGCAGAGGTGCAGAACTCTTGACAGCTCTTTGAGAAGATGATGGAACAGCTCTTAACAGGCATTGCTTTAGATGGCTTACTGCATTTTCTCCTGGTCACGCTCTTTGCCTTTTCCTGTGGTTTGAGTAGCAGAAGCTAAAGGGAGGATTGATCAAGGCGGCAGAGGCATGGCACCACTGTTGGTGTCTTATGGAATCAATGTGCCCTAAAGAGGGAGAGGAAAGGAGTGGTGTGAGAGGTGCTGGGTGGCAGCCCAGAGGTGTTGCAGACTCCCTGTCTAGTTTTGTGCAGAGTTTCAACGAAAGCCAGGAGCTTTTTGGAGGAGCAGAACGTGACCTCTGGTCACAGTATCACAGTATCACCAAGGTTGGAAGAGACCTAGAGGATCATCGAGTCCAACCTATCAACACAGACCTCAGGACTAGACCATGTGCCACATCCAATCTCCTCTTGAACACCTCCAGGGATGGTGACTCCACCACCTCCCTGGGCAGCCCATTCCAATGATGAACGACTCGCTCGGTGAAGAACTTTCTCCTCACCTCGAGTCTAAATCTCCCCTGGCGCAGCTTGAGACTGTGTCCCCTTGTTCTGGTGCTGGTTGCCTGGGAGAAGAGACCAACCCCTTCCTGGCTACAACCACCTTTCAGGTAGTTGTAGAGGGCAAATGAGGTCGATGAGGGAAACCTTGCTGCTGTGTGTGCCATGAGAGCACAGATGTCTGTGCTGGTGACCTGCACTCTTGGGTTGAGGTGCTTCTAGTGCTGTGGTAGCTTGTGTTGAAGACCATGAAGTTATCTCCAGCAGCAGGATTCAGCTGGTGAACATGGTGTGCCATCCTGAGGCCTCAACTCACTGCATTTTCTTTATATTCACACTTCTTTCTTGGTGTTGTAGTTAACAGGGGGAACAATCAAAAGGAATGAGAGTTAATTATGGAGAAGTTTTGTTCAAACACAACCTGAACTTGAAATTTTGTTGCTGACAAAGAGGAGGCTCCCCCAGGGTGCAGTAGCCTGTGTGCTGAAGAAACTAAGCTCTGCTCCTGTATTTCAGTTAGTGCCAAGTCAGCTCTGAGGCTAATTAATCAAAACAAATTTACAATTAAGCCCAGGAAGGAAGACTAATTAAGTAGCCAGTTAAGAAAAATTGCTGAAGGAGGGAGCAACCTTAAGGGGAAAGTAGGAGACTCCCAGTGCTGGCCCATGAAGGACAATTAAGTGGTAATTGCAGAGGCCTTTTTGCATCCAGCAAATGTTCTCTGCCTTGTGGCTGATTTCTTCACGGTGGTGGAAGCAGGCATTTGCCTGTCTGGCAGCTGAGCTGTGCTGTGCCCTGCTCATGGCTAAAGCGCAGAGGTGGCTGCAGGGACAGCCTCCAGCAGAGCTGCCAGGCCTGGCCAGGTTTTGGGCTGGTGAAGCGCCGCTGTGTTTTGAACACGAAGTAACTGTGTCTGCCTCTTCACTTCGGGGCACACCCAGTCTGCTTTAGCATCCTGTTTAACCTGCCAGCTGAATGAGGTGGGGTGAAGGACCAGAACCCAGAGCAGCCTTCTTTTGTTCAGGTGCTACCTCTGCTGAAGTTCACACAAGTCATAGCCTTGTCCTCAGATGGCTTCTGCTGCTCATGTCCTGCACCACAGTGGGGTGTGCTGAAAGGCTGGGGGTGCCAGGAAGAGGGGCTTTGAGCTGGGAAGAGGGGAGATTTAGGCTGGTGATTAGGAAGAAATTCCTGACATACTGCAGTGCTACTACTGTTTGTAGTGATCTATTGTTGGAGTAGGGGGATGCTCTGACACTGCTGCAAGTACCCTGTCTTGCATTATGAAACAGGAACCACCAATGTCCTGGCCTGGATCAACAATGCTGTGGCCAGCAGGAGTAGGGCAGTAATTGGTCCCCTGCACTGGGCACTGAAGAGTTTTGAAACCCTCACTCCAAGGACATAGAGGGGCTGGAGCAGGTCCAGAAATAGGCAACAAAGCTGGTGAAGGTTTTGGAGAACAGGGCTGGTGAGGAGCAGCTGAGGGACGTGGGGTTTACTCTGGAGAAGAGGAGGCTGAGGGGAGACCTCATTGCTCTCTACAGCTTCCTGAAAGGAGGCTGCAGTGAGGTGAGGGTTAGTCTCCCTAATATCAGGTAATAGGAGAGGAAATGGCCTGAAATTGTGCCAGGGAGAGTTAGGTTGGAAATGTGAAAAAATATCTTCCCTGCAAGAGTGGTCAGGGATTGGAACAGGATGCCCAGGGAAGTGGTGGAGTCACCATCCCTGGAAGTGTGCAAGAAACACATGGACATGGCATTTGGGGACATGGTTTAATGGCCATGGTGGTGTTGGGTTGGTGGTTGGATTGGATAGTCTTGGAGTTCTTTTCCAACTCAAGCAATTCTATGGCTTTGTGATTCTATTAATTAGAGCTAATTTGTGTTCTTATAATTCAGACCAAGAGCAGACTGTGACACAGCTCCTAAAAGCTCCTTCCCTGGTGTCAGTTATAAATACCTGCTTTGGGCCAGTATTTTTCTTTTGTGTTAATAAATACTAAATGTGAATCAGTTCTGAGTTCTTTGATTTTTTTCCATCATTTAGGAGGTAATTTGCTAATTGTGTGGGGTTGAAAATGCAGGTAATTGCATGAGTTTGACTTGTAAATGTTTATAAACAGTGCAAGTCACTTGAGTGGCTTCAAGGATGTCACCAACAGGGAAGTCTTCCAGCTGTTCCCTTGGAGCTGTTGAAGCTCTTCAAAAGGAGTGGAGGGGAAAGTATTTTTCACAGAATAGAATCAGTCCTTTAGGTTTGAAAAGACTCTGAAGGTCACTGAGTCCAGCTGTAAACCTAGCCAAGTCCACCATTAAACCAGCCCTAAGTGCTGCCTTTGCATGCATTAAATACCTCCAGGGATAGTGGCTCCAGCACTAGGCAGCCAGTTACAGAGCTTCACAACCTTTTGGGTGGAGTTTTTCCTCTCCTAGAGTAGAATAGAATAGAGTAGAATAGAATAGAGTAGAATAGACCAGACCAGGTTGGAAGAGACCTTTGAGATCATCGAGTCCAACCCATCATCCAACACCATCTAATCAACGAAACCATGGCACCAAGCACTCCACTTGATACTAGGGAGAAGAGACCAACCCCTACTTGGCTTCAACATCCTTCCATGGAGTTGTAGAGAGCCACAAGGGCTCTGCTCAGCCTCCCCTTCTCCAGACTAAACCATTCCAAGTCCCTCAGCTGCTCCTCACTAACCCTGTTTTCCAGACCCTTCACTATCTTTATTGCCTATCTCTGGACCTGCTCCAGCTCCTCAATGTCCTTCCTGGAGTGAGTGGCCCAAAACTTAACCCAGGACTCAAGGTGTGCCTTCTCCAGTGCCCAGCGCAGGGGGACAATCCCTTCCCTGGTCCTGCTGGCCACACCACTCTTGATCTACTCTTGATCATAGTATCATAGTATCAGTCAGGGTTGGAAGGGACCACAAGGATCATCTAGTTCCAACCCCCCTGCCATGGGCAGGGACACCCCACACTAGATCAGCCTGGCCAGAGCCTCATCCAGCCTGGGCTTAAACACCTCCAGGGACGGGGCCTCAACCACCTCCCTGGACAACCCATTCCAGGGCTTCACCACTTTCATGGTGAAGAACCTCCTCCTCACGTCCAGCCTGAATCTCCCCACCTCTGGCTTCATTCCATTCCCCCTAGTCTGAGTTGATGGCCTTCTTGGTCACCTGGGCACACACTGACTCATCTTCAACTGGCTGTCAGCCAGACTCCCCTAGGTGTTTCTCTTCTGGGCAGTTTTCAGCCACTCTGCCCCAAGCCTGGAGCATTCATGTGGTGTTGTGACCCCAGTGCAGGACCCAGCCCTTGGCCTGGTTGAACATCAGGTGCCAATGCAGTTTAGTCAAACAAGCTTCACAGTGATAAGAGGCTGCTCTTCCAGTTCTAATCCATGCCACTCCTGACACCATTCTGTGGAAACTTGGGGTTGAAATGTTGCAGAATTATTTTGGTTTCTGGTGACCCACAAAAAGAGCTGCACTGCACTGCTGCATTGTGACCTTTCAAGCCTCTTCAGGTACGTGATGTCTTGGTGTGTGATGACTTCCACTCCTTCACCTCCTCTCTGAAATTTTCCAGGTGTTTCTCTTTAGCTGCAATGGTGCTTCCTGAGAGCTCTCTGCTGAGGCATGTCTCCTGTAGTCATCAGGATGAAATCTGCTGAGAGGGGCTTCCATCCCCTGGGGAAAACATGGCCCATTAGTTTTTCATTTGCCAGGAGCATCAGGTTTTAATATTTTCCCTTCCCTTTTCTCTCTTGGGAATACCAATCTGCATAGATCTGTTAATTCCACAGCAGCCAGCTCATCCTCTCAGAGCTCTTCACTGAACATGGTCTCACCAGGACCAGGAATTATTCCAACTCTAAACTGGACTCCAGTGCCTAGTGCTGGGTGGGTGTTGTGGGGTTCCTTTCTGGTGGTGGTTGGGAGGGGTTTTTAGAGTATCTCATCTGAACTCCCTGTTTTTGTAAGCTCAGTGTTGCAGAGCTGTCCAGCATTTAAAGCTTTGGAGCCTAGATCAATAGGAAAATAATTCAGGAAGCAAAACAGTTCTGTGATACACAGCAAAGCAGTGCCAAATGTTTGGCAGCCTGAGGAATTCACCCTGTAAAGTGCAGCTCATTATGCTGTGCAAAGAAGGCCAAAGGCTGAGCTGTGAGAAGCTCTCCTGGCTGCCCCTTGACACTGGGGAGTGTTTAAAACCAGGCTGGTTGAGGTTTTGAGCAACCTGCTCTAGTGGGAGGTGTCCCTGCCCATGCAGTGGGGTCAGAACTGGATGATATTTGATCAAACCATTCTGTGATTCTATGAACTCTTGGTGCTGGATGAACCCCCATCTGTAAATCCTACATAGAATCCTTTGGGTTTGGGCTGGAAGGGATCACTTCCAGGAATGAGGCATCCACAACTTCTCTGGGTAACCTGTTCCAGTGTCTCACTGTCCTTAAAGAACTTCTTCCTAATGCCTAATCGTGGGCTCCAGGTTTTTACTTTGGGAGCCTGTCTTGAGAGCAGCTCTAATGGAACTCCTTGTTTTGGAGTTTGCTTTCTAGTCAAACTGCTGCCATCAGAGTGCTTCAAGGGTTAACATCCAGTGGAGCATATCCAATGCTTGCATCTTCCAGCCCATGCAGGTCAAACTCAGTGCCTCTGCAGGTGGCACTGTGTCGCTTTTATGGCAAAGAGTTGAGTAGGAACCTCTGTCCCAGCTAGATGAGAACATAGGTAGGGAGGAGCTAATGTTCATCTCGCTGTCCTCCCTGGATCACAGCAGCACCATGCTGGTCTCTGTAGGCAGTGCAGAAGAGCCGGCCCCTTTAGGGGCATGCCCTGGGATCCCTTGCCCGCTGTGCACTGAGAGGCTGCGTGGGGAGGGCTGGCTTCCCCTGCGCTCTGTATGTGTGGCTGCGAGCCGTGGCTTCTCTTCTCCACTAGAGGCCCATCCAGTGTAGGCCAAGCCTGCTGCACCTCCTGCAGCAGGAAGCCCGGTCTGAATTCCCCCTCTCAGGCTCCTTACTCAACTCTTGTATTTCCAGCTTGATGATTTCTTCTTTTAGAAACGATTCTCCCGCTAATGAAGTGAAATTCAATTGCTGAGTCTTCCTTCCAGTGTTTGGTTTCCAGTGCCTCCAACAAGTGGAAGAACTGTCCTCTTGACTTCCTCATCCATATTCCTTCCATGGCTTCAGCTGCCAGCTGTGAACTCTTGAGCTTTCTCCTCGGAATCAAGGGGACACCAAAAGGGCAAAGCAGACAGAGTGGGTGATAGCAGTGCTTGGGTCTTTAAGGGTTTCAGGACATGGTGTGCCTTTAGCTGCTGCCTATTACCAGGCATCTTCCTGAATTTCATGCTTACTAGTGACAGAGCCAATGCCATCTCCTCCCAGCTGAGGGGCAGGCTCCTGGTTTCTCTGCCATCAGTCTGTTCCAGTGCCTTTGCCTGCTCACCACTCAGTCATGTCCCAGTCTTGGCTACCAGCGCTGCTCTACTGCACAGTTAATACGGAGGTCTGGGCAGCAAAAGCCCTCAGAGACGAGGGTGGGAGTGCCAGCTCTGTGTCACAGACAGGAGAAACTGTTAGTGCTCATTGGCTTGGGAACTACCCCAAGTGTCCTGGCTCAGATCAGGGAGGAGTGACTGCTTCACATGCTGGGTACAGCCAGAAATGCTCACAGCAGGCTTTGGAGGCTCTTGGGGTTTGGGGGCTGCCTGGCAGGGGTCTCGTGTGAGCAGTGCTGGTGTGTGGGTTCCCTCCACTGCTGGGCCTGCTTAGAGCACTGGGCCTCAGCTGCTCCTCTGCTTGGGCTGCTCCTCCTCTGCTTTAACTTGGATGATTTCTCTGGGACTGGGCATTGGAGGCAGCTGGGCTTCTCCTTTTGGAGGATGTGCTGCTATAGTAGGAAGCAAACCTGAGGTGAGATTGTGGCTCAGGACACTACCTGAGCCAGCTCTGGTTGCATCGTGGCAGAACTCAAAGCAGCCCTTTCAGCCAGACACCCACTCGTAGCAGGTACAACCACCCTGACAAACACCAAGGCCTGATAAAGGTCATCTTGGTGCCTCAGGCATCAACCTGCAGTGGTGTGCCCAGGCTCTTACCCTGCTTTTGTGTGGGCTTAGAACTGACTACAAGGCACCCTCAACTTAGGGTGTAAAGAGAGTCCTGCTACAGAGACTTGTTGAGTTGTTCTTCGTGCAGTGAGAGGACTGGCAGTTGGATCCTCTCCCCTTAGAATGGGATGCCATTGAAGGATACTTCCATGGACTGAGTCTTCCCCCCAGTTAGCAAGTGTATATTTTGGGTACCCTTCAGATGAAGGTTTCACAGAATCCCACCATGTTGGGGGTTAGAAGGGCCCTCCAGAGATCATCCAGTCTCACCCCACTGCTAAAGCAAGGTCACCCAGAGCAGGTTGCACAGCATCACAATGTTCAGGTGGGTTTAGAAAATCTCCAGAGTAGGAGACTCCACAGCCTCTCTGGGCAGCTGCAGCAGGGTTCCAGCACCCTCACAAGGAGGAATTTTCTCTTTATGTTCAATTGAAACCTCCTGGGTTGCAGTTTGTGCCCATTGCCCCTTGTCCTATCTCTGGGAACCACTGAAAAGAGCCCAGCCCTTTCTCTTCAGCCTCACCTTTTAGCTATTGATCAGTATTGATCAGGTGCCCTCTCAGGCTGCTCTTCCCCAGGGTAAACAGACAGCCCCAGGGCTCTCAGGCTTTCCTTGTAAGGTTCCAGTCCCTTCATCATCCTCATGGCCCTCTGCTGGACTTTCTCCAGCAGCTCCCTGTCCCTCTTGAGCTGGAGAGTCCACAACCAGACCCAGTGTGCTAAACTAGGAGAATGCTCAGCCTTGTTTTCTGGAGGCTGATTCTGTCTGAGGAATGGCTTCCTACTCTTCATGGCATGGGCTGATTTCAGGTGCAGCTGGCAGCCCTGTGGCCACACTTAGGCTATGGCACACAGAGTGGCAGCTCAGTGCTGGACCAACGCAGCGTCTTGGTCTGGCACTGGACCTCAGCTGTTATTCACCTAGTGCCAGAAATTGCACAGGGGCTTATTTTAGTCTGTTCTGTGGGGAAGGCACCGTGAGAAGGACAGGACATGTGGGGTTGGCACCATGAGATCAGCAGGTGTGGGGATGGCACCATTAGATCAGAACACATGGGGATGGCATCATGAGATCAGGACCTGTGGGGAAGGCACTGCTAGATCAGCAGGTGGCATTGATGCCGAGCCCTTGATGCTAGCCCTAATGCCACAAGCCCGGGGGCTGCCTGCAGCCAAGCAGGGCTGTTTGATCTGGTCCCTGTAAGGTTGTTAACTGTTCCTTCTTATATTAATTTACACTTGGGTGAATCTGTGAGAAACTATAGCAGGATTTAATAACACTAATATTAAAACCCCAATATCAGTCTGAATATTTCCATCTGATTAGTAGTTTTTCCTCTTGATTAAATTATGCATTTTTAATACAAGCCTTCCATTTGTCTGCTGGAACGTGGCCCTGTAGCCCTCTGTGTAAAACGAGCACATTTCAGTGCCCCTTTCCCTGCTGCTGGGGCTGGATGCAAATCTCCTTGCTTTCCAGCAATACCTTTTTTTATTCTACATCCATCATGCCAGTTGCCTTTGCTTGCCTGGAATCAAAGGTCATTCTGACTCCTGATTATTTCTGGAAGGTGCTCACACACTTATTTCCTAGGCTGGATACGTTTCACCCTTGAGTGCATCAGAAATAGATTTCATCAAAAATGAAAATTTGTCTGGGAGAACCTGTTGATTATTTTTTTTTTCTGTTTATGTTTCCTCCTCCCGCCCCCCTCCCCCCCCCCCACACAATAGGTTTGACATCTACACAAACCCCTCTGAGTTAGAACTGGTTTTCATTTTGGTTTGGAGAGGTGAAGTGGAATAACATTGTTGTTCTTTTGAGACTTTCCATGTGCATATCTTTATTTTTCTTACAAACAGATCATAGTATCAGTCAGGGTTGGAAGGGACCACAAGGATCATCTAGTTCCAACCCCCCTGCCATGGGCAGGGACACCCCACACTAGACCAGCCTGGCCAGAGCCTCATCCAGCCTGGGCTTAAACACCTCCAGGGACGGGGCCCCAACCACCTCCCTGGACAACCCATTCCAGGGTTTCACCACTCTCATAGTGAAGAACTTCCTCCTCACATCCAGCCTGAATCTCTCCACCTTCAGCTTCATTCCATTCCCCCTAGTCCTATCACTACCTGATAGCCTGAGAAGTCCCTCCCCAGCCTTCCTGTAGGCCTCCTTCAGATACTGGAAGAGCACAATTAATGAGAATTCACTCTTCACCTAACCACAGTCTTCAAATGTTTCTCCAAATCCAGCCCCAGCAAAGTGTGATTTAAAGGATAAGCAGAAATCTCAAGGTCTCATTGAAGCCACCAGCAGAAGGTATGTTGAGTTCAGCTAAGATAGAAGATCATGCTGCTGGTGTTACTGAGCAAGTGCACTTCGCTCCTGGTGCCACCAAGGCTTGTTTGATGTGAGGTTCATTAAAAGTTCTGCCTTTTCCATGTAAAGAGCCAAGCTGGGCACCTTCATCCTCTTTGCACTCTCAAAATGTTGTGTTGGGCCAGGGAGCAGTGAAAATGGTGAGATCTCAGCTGAGGTTCAGCCTCTCCACTTCCACTTGGCCTTTGGTGTGGCTGATGCTGCCTCAAAGGCAGTTCTGGCTCTGTTTGCCACAGGAGGATCATGGAGAGATGCCAGCATGCACCCACAGCTGTGTTTTATGGTCTGAGGTGTGATTGGGTCCTGTTCAGTGGGGCCTGTCAGTGTTTCAGTGGAGACTGGTGGAGGACATCCTATGAAAGTCAGCTCATCCTTCCCATCTATTGCTCTCATTCTGTTGTATGAGCTGTAAGCCAAACTGCCCCTGTCTACTCTGCGAGAAGAGAATGAAAGCAGGTGGGTTTGCTACACTCCTCTTCGGGTGGGTAGGGTCTGAAGAAATTCAGGAGAGAGGAAAACAAACAAGGCTCAAAATGTTTTGAGGGGAAAACTGTCAAACCCAAAATTTTAAAGCCCTATGTCCTCCACAGGGGGCACATATTGTGCTTGTGTGATTTCCTCCATATTGTGCTTGTGTGATTTCAAGAGGGAAAGATGATATACAGAAGTTTATGGTGAATGTTTTGTCATCAGGGAATAAGTGGAAGATGCAGGAACATAATTTTCTGGCCCTGATTCTGCTGCTTTTTCATTAAGCATGGCTGAATTTTTCTGTTATACTTCAGATAACACCTCACAGGAGGTTGTTAACAGCACCAGCACTATCCTGAGGCAACGACTTTGCTGATTAGTGCCTCTCCTCTTTTGGGGAGCAATTGTGCATCCTTGTCCTTGCTTTCCCATGGGTGTTTTGCAAAATCCACACCCAAGTCATCAGATCAGTTAGGCAATACTAATTACTTTTTGTTCAGAGTTGTGCTTCATCCCCAGCTAAGACCATTCTCTGCTCTTTGACTGCAATGGAGCAGCTCCCAGGGGGCTGCAGTTTGGTGTCAAGCCAGAAAACAGCAGCAGTTAACTTTTTGAAGATGACTCTTGCTGGGTGCTACACAAACCTGCCCCTTAGGTCATACCATGTATCCAGCATGTCATGCTTTGTGTGTCCCCTTCAGAACTGTGCCCACTGGGTTAAATGCTGTATGATAGCTTTTTCAAACAGATGGATGTGATGAGGTGTCCTGAACCAGGAAAAGGATCCAGAAAAGAGCAATTTACAGAGATAGCTCTAGTTCAGGATATTTGGCCCCCAGGCAGCCACATTGGCTCAGCACTGATCTTTCTGCATGAAGAGTCAAGGCTGTGACAACATGCAAGTTGAAGGTGGACCTAGGTGTGGCTCTCTGTGCTTGAAGGTGGCTCTCTGTGCTTGAAGCATGGACACAGCTCCTAAGTGCTGCTGAAAACAGGAATTAGCTTCTTGGTGCATCCACCTCCATCCTCAAGCAGACCTCAGAAGGACAATAGTAATGTTTTTCTCCAAAGAATCAGCCCTTTGGAGGTCTCTTCCAATCCAAATCATTCTGAGTCTATGAGTTGTCATCTCACAGCCTTGTAGCTCATAGCTGTGGCATTTGGTATGTTTCTTTGGTTATTAAATCTGGCAAAAGTCATCATAATCTGCAAGAGCTGTAGAGAAAAGAGAGGGGAACACTGTGTCCTGAAGAGACTAGTTAAGATAAGTTGGCTCTAAATAACCTGTTGCTCTTCTCAGCCCATGCTGTGTGTGGGTAGGAAAACCTGACAGAAAGAAAGAATTTTTTAAAGTCTGAAGTCTAAGAAACATTAAGACAAAAAAGCAGGTAAGAAAGCAATGTAAGGGGAGGGGGAAACCATGGCTGTGACCTTAAGTGTTTGAGGAGGAAGACTTGCTCTGAAGTGGTATATATGGTCCTGCCTGAAGAGGTGTTGCTGGAGCATTTCTGTGGTGCTGGTACAAAAATTTCCAGCCATCAGTAGCCTCAGTGCCAGCAAGCACGGGCTGGAGCCATGCTCTAATTGAGAGCTCAGCTAAAGAGCCTGGCTGTCCCCCGGGAGCTGGGGAGGTATAAATCTGTGCTCTTACCAGGCTGTAGTCTCGGGGGCAGGCAGGCTCCCGTGGTGAGCGCTTTTCCTGCAGGTAGCTAAAAGCCTCCCATAAATACAGCTCTGAAAGCTTCCAGGAGTGGTTAGCAGTACATCTAGAGACACGTGCAGTCCCGTGTAAGCAGTGATTCCACTGAAGTTTTATTAGAAAGGAGATCTATGGGAGCAACACTGCACCATAAATCAGCCTATCTGCCTCCCTCCTGGCCTTTATGGCAGGCAGTAGCAGCGGGGACTGTCAGGCAGAGCACAGCTGCTTTAACTCAGCTCGCTCTGCTAGGAGGACTCAAATACCAGCAGGTTGATTTGGTAACTAAATGCTTCCTGCACTGAACTGACAAGAGTGACAGCAGATCTGAGGGAGGGAAGGGAAGGAATTGATGAAGGAAAGAAAGAAAGGAGGGAGGGAAGGAATGGATTCAGGAAGGAATTCAGGGAAAAAATGGAATCTAGGAATTTAGGAACACAGGAAGGAATTCAGGAAGGAGAGAGACAGGGAGGGAAGGAAGGAATTCAGTGAGGGATGGAAGGAATTCAGGGAAAAAAGGAATCTAGGAATTTAGGAACACAGGAAGGAATTCAGGAAGGAGAGAGACAGGGAGGGAAGGAAGGAATTCAGTGAGGGAAGGAAGGAATTCAGGAAGGGAGAGAAGGAAGGAATGAAGGAATTCAGGAAGGAAAGGATTTAGGAATTCAGAAAGAATTCAAGAAGGAAGGAATTCAGGGAGGGAGGGAGGGAAGGAAGGAATGAATTCAGGAAGGAAGGAAATGGTGCTGTCGTTCACTTTGGTAGGTTTTTCATGGGGCCTTGGAAGCAGCTGCTGTGCGTTGCCTGACAGACCAGGGCAGGGCTAACACTGTGTGCCCATGGGCCGGTTTGGGGCTGCTGGTGGAAACATGAGGACCCATTGACCTCTCCTTCAGGCTTCTGGAATGAGTTTTGCTGTTGTAGTGCTGATACCACAAGGGAAAACACAGTGTTTAATCTTTCTCAGTTGTCTCCTTGAGTAAATCAGCTTACATGTAATCTAATTATCTGTATAATATAGATGTAGAAATTAAGTAGATAATTGGCAAATAATGGCACTGCCAACAAAATTCTTTTAGTACAGGGTTAGAGGAGCTGTTCTGCCTTCAAAACTATTTCTCTTTTCCTAGGGCAGGCCTTCAAAGACAATTAAAGGAGTTTTGCATGCAAACCTACACCTACAAAGGTTCAGACATGCTACAGATTTAAATACCAGTACTTGTGAGGAACCAGGCACTCAGCTCTGACTAGCAACCCCCTGGAGCCCTTTCTGAGCTTTGGGAAGTGAAGGCTGTTATCAAAGTGACCTGTCCTTGCACTCAGCTGCTTGCTCAACACCTGCCATGCGGTGGATGGCTTGGTGAGATGAATGCCAGGTAGATGTTTTATTTCAGAGCTGCCCATCTTGGTTTCATGTTGTAGGCAAGAATGGAAGCAGTGCTAAACTGTGTCCCTCAGCACCACATCTCTGCCTCTGTGAAACACCTCCAGGCATGAGGATTCAACCACCTTCCTGGGCAGCCTGTGCCAGTCTTTGAGAACCCTTCCAGTCAAGAAGTTTCTTCTAATATCCAACCTGAACCTCCCCTGATGCAACATGAAGAAATTCCTCTCTTTCTATCACTTTTTCCTAGGGAGAAGAGACCAACCTCTACCTCACTGCTGCCTCCTTTCAAGGAGTTGTAGAGAGCAATGAGGTCTCCCCTCAGCCTTCTTTTCTCCAAACTAAACACCCCCAGTTCCCTCAGCTGCTCCTCACCGTTGAGCCCTGTTCTCCAGACTGTTCACCAGCTTTGTTGCCTTTCCCTGGACATGCTCCAGCCTCGCAATGTCCTTCTTGTAGTGAGTGGCTCAAAACTGATCCCAGGATTTGAGGTGTGGCTTCCCCAGTGCTGAGCACAGGGGCACAACCTCTTCCCTGGTCCTGCTGGTCACACTGTTCCTGACACAGGCCAGGATGCTGGCGGTCGTCTTGACCACCTGGGCTACAATCTTTTTAGGCACATCTGTGGCAATCCCACCCCTTTCCTATCTCCCACCTTCCATGGAACACCCTGTGGCTGCCCTAGAGAATGATCAGACACATCACTGCCATCTTCCTCCACCCTGGTTAGTCCTGCAAAGCAGTGCTTTGGTCCATGTGGCGCTGCTGACACCACAGAAATGGTGCTGGAGACTGATTACAGCTGGTGACACAGGGAGGGGGCATCTCTGCCTGCACTGCTGTCCCACGAGGTGCGCAGTTGCGAGGCAACCTGACACATATGCCAGGGCTGTCTAAGAAACCATTAGCCAGTTGCTGCCTCCTGTGCTTAAGAGCTGCAGGCAATTTCACAGCAACAGCGTCCCAGTTTCCTTGTGCAGGCAGCTGTGGTGCCAAGGTCCTGCCTGAAATCTGCACCGCTGAATGGCCTCCTTAATCGAGGCTGTGCAGGGACAGGACCTGCACAGGCAGTCCACAAAGGCTGCTTGCAGCTGACAGCTTCATCATGGCTCTGGAGAGGCACAGCAAGCACCACAGGCTGGGAGCAGGCAGAGCTTTGAGGTCCTGGGAATGATTCCTCAGCCCCACCTGTATGGGCTTAGGGGTTAAACCAGGAGCAGCTATGCAGGGAATCCCAAAAAGAGGAGGTGAGATACTGGGAGGCTGGACCCTGAACTGGCTCTGAAGATGGCTGTGAAGAGGGCTGGAGCCTCTCCTCTATGGACACAGGCTGGGAAAGCTGGGGCTGTTCAGCATGGAGAAGAGGAGAGGTCTCCAGGGAGACCTTAGAGCAGCCTTCCAGTACCTGAAGAGGGATACAGGAGAGCTGGGGAGGGACTTTTGACAAGGGCTTGTAGTGACAGGATGAGGGGCAATGGCTGGAAAAAGGGAGACTGAGACTGCAGATTAGGAAGAATTTCTTTCCAGTGAGAGCGGTGAGACCTTGGAACAGGCTGCCCAGGGAAGCTGTGAATGCTCCCTCCTTGGAGGTGTTCAAGGCCAGCTTGGATGATGCCTTGAGCAACCTGGTCTAGTGGAAGGTGTCCCTGCCTATGGCAGGGGGTTGAAACTACATGATCTTTAATGTCCCTTCCAATCCAAACCACTCCATGATTCTATGATTGCCCTGGAAACATGAAAAGAAGAGAGACTTTTCTGCAGGAAAAGCTGACCTCATATGGAAGTCACCTAAGTATGGTCTGACATCAAAATGAAGTTTGCCTTTTTACTTTCTCTCCTTTTTAAGAAGAGGGAAGCACTTGGGGTTTGTGTGTGTGCAGAGGCAGCTTTAAGGCTCATTGCAGATAAATGAACCAGGAGATTATTCTGATACATCTTGGAACTTGATTTAAAGCATCTGAAAGCTTAAATGACATTTAGCACCTCCGTAAAACTGCCTGAATCCTCAGAGCAAGGGCGAGCTCTAAACCGTCACCAAAGGTGTGTAGCCAGTGCCTGGAGACATTTCCTCCTGCTGCACTGCTTCCCCTTAGCACTATTCCCTGCCCACATGGAGAGAAAAGAGTGAAATCAAAACCTGCTGCAGGACTGGGCCCCGGGGGGCCGCGTTTGCTGCCCGGACTTCCTCAGTCGGGTTTCAGCGGTTCCCAGCACGCAGCGGTGCCTCTGGACGGCTCTAATGACATCGCCTGTCAGAAACAGAAGCTGCAGGGAGGGATGGGCAATGGAACTTTATTTTAAGCTGGATAGGCTCAGGCTAAATCTCCCGAATCCCTTTCAGCTTTGGAAATGGCTTTCCTCTATCTCTGCCTCCTACCTGCTGCCTGTGCATTGTTTGTGTTAAAAGGGGAATGAGCCTTTTAATCTGGGAAATGCCTCTGGAGCTTTGGGGGCAGCGTTTTAAAGCCAGCAGTGGTTAAAGCACGCAGATGGGGCTGTTCACTGGAAACCAGTGTTCTTTGTGTGCATCGCTGAGAAATGTGAGGGGGAGAGAAGGGAAAGGAAAAGAGGTGGGGCAAGCAGTGGTGCTGGGCTCTGTGGTAAACAGAGGCTCCTGTCACTGTGACAGTGCTGGAGCAAGCCATCGGTTTTCCAGTGAGAGATCTCTCTTTTTTGCCCTTTAACCTGGCAGAACACTCCATTTTCATTGGAACCCCATACCCTCAAGGGTCTGAATGGCATTTTGCCAGAGCACCCACCTGAGCAATCCTCCAGGGCTGAGGGATGGGTGCACCTGTTCCTCTCGCTCCTCCCAGACCTCTGCTTTTCCCACTTCCAGCAGTCCTGGAGGAGATGATGCACAGTTCATCACAAAATGGCAACAGAGGATTTTCCAGGAATACTTAAAAAAAATTAATTAAATGAGGAAAAGCTGTGGCATTGCTGGAGACCTGCAGCAGGCTGCCCACAGAGGTTGTGGAGTCTCCTTATCTGGAGACTTTCAAGACTCATCTGGATGTGTTCCTGTGTGACTTGCCCTGGGTGATCCTGCTTTGGCAGCTGGCAGTGCCCTCACACAGCCCAAAAGGCAGCTGTGTGCCGGGCTGCAGCAAGAGGAGTGTGGCCAGCAGGGCAAGAGAGGGGATTCTGCCCCTTTACTCTGCTCTGCTGACACCCCACCTCCAAGACTGCATCCAGTTCTGATGTGCCCAGCATAAGGAGGACACAGAGCTGTTGGAGTGAGTCCAGAGGAGGTCACAAAGATGTTCCAAGGGCTGGAGCACCTCTGCTCTGAGGACAGGCTAAGGGAGCTGGGGTTGGTCAGCCTGGAGAAGAGAAGGCTTCAGGGGGACTTTACAGCTGCCTTCCAATACCTGAAGGGATCCTATAGGAAGGCTGCAGAGGGACTTCTCCTAAGAATGCCTAGAGACAGGACTAGGGGGAATGGTTTGAAGCTGAGGGAGAGCAGGGTGAGACTAGATCTTAGGAAGAAGTTCTTCAGTACAAGGATGGTAAATCCCTGGAAGAGGTTGCCCAGGGATGATGTTGGGTGGCAGTGCATGGCCCAACATTTTACCTGCTTGTTTGTAAGCTGATGCCTAGCCAGGCTACAGTGGGAGGAGAGCATCTGCTTATGAGGTAAGCTTTTAAAACCAAAATGGTGGCTGGTGCTCATTGTCCTGGCTTGTGCCTGTGTGGAGAGAGGGTAAAACAGAGGGAGGCAGGACAGAAGCAAACAGAACTATTGCCTTCCAGCAGGAAGAAACATTAAAGAAAAAGACGTAAACCAGCTAAACAGTGAAGAAGAATGCAGACCAAGTGGGTTCTCAGGCATCATCCCCCTTTGAGTTGACATTTGCCTCTGTCAGGGTAAAAGACCTGAAAGCCCAAATGTAAATTGCGCCTCTGTTAATGGCAGTAAGTGCCTTTCACCCTTTGCTGAAATGAACTGGAGGGAACAAAAAAAATCCAGCCAAGCATTTAAATCAGGCACTTGTTTGGCTCTGAAGGACGTACAATATGATTATAAACCGAATCAATAAGCTTTCAGGCTTTCTGAATGTCATTGCAAATGATTAGGTTACATGGACAGGTCTGAGCTCATCCCTCTCTGGCCTCACGGAGGTCCAAAGTGCCACATTTGGACCAAACAGGATGTACCTGGCTTAGAAATGTGGATTTTTGTCATCATTGCTGTCCCCCAAAGGATGCTTATTAAGAGAAAAAATGGCCTGAGCTGTAACAGTATGCAAACATTATGGTGCTCTTGTTTTAACATGGGTAGAGATCACCTTCTGAGAGCCATTAGGATGCAGATGACAACATGTTAGCTCCTAGTGGGTAGTGGTGTGGGTCTAGGGATTCTGCAAATGGCATCCCATCACAGGCACACTGCAGAGGGAAGCCATGCTCACCCTTGCATGTGACTTTTTGGAGGTGCTCATCACCCTCACAATCCTTAAAGCTGTGTAGTGAGACTCATGAGTGGCAGGACCTGATGAAAGTTGATGTCTTGCAGCTCTGGCCTTGCTCTTCTTCTGAGTCTCCACCTCCTGTGGTCCCTGTAGCTGTTCAGGCCTGGGTAAGGCCAAACTGAACAGGTTTTAGAGAGGAGAAATCCCACCATGGCTGCACTGTTGTGCTGAGGAAGGGCTTTGAATTTTTGAAATGCAAAGCAAAAAGCATTTCCATCTCTGCCCTGCTCTGGGCTTCACAACAATTTTAACTTCGTCCCCATGAGGCTACAGAATAGTTTTGACTGTGGCTGTGTTTACTTTAATATTGTAATAGCTGTGTGTAAAGTAATTGATTTGGAGTTGCTATGGCAACCATAACTTTGTTTGTTCTAATGCTGGGGCTCAAAATCTTAACCTGAATGTTGTTGCTTTGGTTTGTTTTTTTTTCTTCTTACCACAGAGTTTGCATTCCACTACTTTCATTTCTGGGATGTGGTTAATTTCTTTCTTTCCCTCCTTGAGCAAGAAACATTGTTCCAGCTGATGGACCTGTGAAGGAGTTTTCAAGACAGGAGGCATTAACCCAACTTGCTTTTCTCGCTGGGACACTGCACTGCTCAGCACTGGTGGCAGGTTAAACACTTTCCAATCATGGTGAGCTGCGAGAAATGTTACCTTCTAAACAGAGTCATGTTCATTACTGCCTGTTTATTTACTCTGAACTGGTTCAGCTACAACACTGGGAAATGCTGGAATGTAAATAAGGACCCTAAGCAAACTGAGCAGTAAGCTTGACAGCTCCACCCAGGCAGCATCACCTGTGCCTCGTTAGGGCTCATTAGGCCCTCAGTGCAGTCACCTCGTGCTCCAAGGGAGGCTTCTGCTGCTGGCAAGGTGGGAGCTGGGTTTCCTCAGGATTGTGGCTCTTTCTGTGGGCAGTCCTGGCCAGGTAGGTGACTAAGAGTTGTGGAATTGTGCCTTCTGACTGGAAGAATGAGTCTTTCTCCTTTTTGTTGCACAGGAGAAGTCCTGTTCTCGTTGCACAGGAAGGTTAATATTCATTCTTTGCCTCTCGTTTGAGAGCTTTCTGAAAGGGCCTGGTTTTTCCTTTCTCCTGCATCTTCTTTAGCCTTTCTTTCTTTTTGTGGGCCTGTTACTGAAGTGAGAGATAGCCTGAAGTGCTGAAGTGTAGTACTGAAGTGATTTCATAGCTTCAGGGGACCATAGGAAGAAACAAATGTTTGGTGGGGAACATTAAAAAACATAAGAGGAACCTTCCTGTTACCCATTGTGCTTTAGAATGAAGGCTTCATGTCTGCTCTCAGCAGCCAAGCCTCCCTCTTCTTTCTCCCCACTAAATGCTTCTCGATTTCCAAATGTTTATTCCAATTTTCTTCCTAAAGATATTGAGATGCTTCAAAAGCAGTGTGACCAGCAGATGAAGAGAGGTTGTTCTATCCCTCTGCTCTGGTGAGACCTCACCTGGAGTACTGTGTCTAGCTATGGGGCTCCCCAAACACAGAGGACAGTCATGGACCTGAGGGAGTGGATCCAGAGGAGGGCCACCAAGATAAGCAGGGTGCTGGAGCACTTCTGCTGCAGGGACAGGCTGAGGGAGCTGGGGCTGTTCAGCCTGGAGAAGGGAAGGCTCTGGGGAGGCCTAACAGTGGCCTCCCAGTACCTGAAGGGGGTTATAAGAAGGTTGCAGAGGGACTGTTTCCAAAGGCCTGCAGTGACAGGATGAGGGACAGTGGTTTGAAATGAGAGAAGAGCAGATTTAGATTGGTTGATAGGAACAATTTCTGCACCATGAGGATGCTGGAACACTGCAACAGGTTGCCTGGGAAGGTAGTTGAGACCTTATCCCTGGAGATATTCAAGGTCATGCTGGACAAGGCTCTGAGCAACTTGATCTAGTGGAGGATGTCTCCGCTGACTGTAGCGGGGTTTGTCTGGGTGATGTTTGGGGGTCTCTTCCAACACAAACCATTCTATGGTCTTCACCACTAATAAGTTAGCAGGGTAATCAATTAAAAGAGAAGGCCAGACTTGCCAGGCAAACTGGGTGTGAGCCAGGGAAGTATTGATAGGAGGAGAGAACAAATCCTTGGCTCCTCTATGATAGAGCTGCTGGGGAGAGGATCAGTGTTCACTATGAAACTGGGATCTGGGCAGGTGTTCCATTTGTGACATGTGCTGAGGTGTGGAAGCTGATTTGGGTGAAAGAAAGGAGGACAGGTATTGACAAGAAGTATAAAAAAACCAAGGTGAAAATTGGGAACCAAAGAAGAAATGCCTCAGTTTTTAATTTTAGGAGCAAGCTCTCTCAGCAAGATGAAAAGCCTGGCCTCAAACGTGGAAGGAAAAGTGTAATTTTGAGTTGCACTGTTTTGGTTAACCTGAAGTGTGTCATGTGGTACTGCTCAGATCTTATTTTATCCATCATGGTCCCATAATAACGAGGAATCATCTGGAGGATTACTCTAGAAGTAGAGTGGATTTTGAGCACAATTTGCAGCCATATGTAGTTCCTTTTGTATGGGAAGTGTGCAAATAAGGAGATTTATCCAATTTTCACCCATCTTTGTTTTCTTTGAACAGAACAATCTTCTGCTGTGTAACCTCAGGCATCAAACCATTCGAGCAGCTGAGTAGTTCTGATGTGGTTGAGGCATTTGGATGTTTAGCTTCTGGATCTTATTGTAAGACCATTCTGCTTTTATATTTTGAACTACTACTAGTGGTTTTGCTGTTGTATTGGCTTGCAGGGCCCAAAGTGCTTTTTGCTGTGTTTCTGCATTTCCTTCCTTGTGCAGTCAACAGCTAAGCTGCTGTAGCCATGTCAGCACTAAGCCCAGCCCAAATACGTGTGTGGTGAAGTTCCTACAATCATCTCTGGAGGCTGCAGGTGCCTTGGAGATGCCTAGAAGAAAAGACCCAGGTGAAGGGGAGTTGGAGGAAGAATACTATTAAGAGGCATCACAGAATGATAGGGGCTGGAAAGGATCTCCAGAGATGATCCAGTCCAACCCCTGTGCCAGAACAGGATCACCTAGAGCAGGTGACACAGGAACACATCCAGGTGGGTTTTGAATGTCTCTGGGGAAGGAGACTCCACAACCTCTGTGGGCAGCCTGATCCAGTGCTCCACCACTCTCAATTTAAAGAAGTTTCTCCTCGTGTTTAGATGGAATTTCTTAAGTTTGTTTGTGCTCATCACTAGGTGGGAAGCAGTGTGGGTGTCCTGGGGGGCTGGTGAGAGATCAGTGGGGGAATGCCATTTTGTTTACTAGTTGTTGTCCTTTGCAAGGTAGTGCTCAAGCTGGCTGGTATTGCTTCCCATCCTGAGGATGAGTAAGACTGCTTCCATGGGTCAGCAAAACCCCCTTTTGATTGCTTGTCTGAGAAGGAAAAAGTCCTTCTGGTCAGAACGGATGCATCTGTCCCCTTGGGCCAGGGTGTGGTCATGGTATCAGATGCTGCTTAAGAGGTGTGGATGTAAAAGCCATCTGTAGTCACAGATGCATGACCCAGTGGTTAAGTAATGGAGTGAGATGCCGACACAGCCTGCTGCTCCCTAGATGTGTGGCAGAAGATGTTTGACTCCACTGTTTAATTGCCTTGCGGGTGCTAAGTGGAGGTGTTGTGTTACTGGCACTGTTCCCTGGGGCTGCTGGGGTGCTACCTGACCCCAGCACAGCCATGTGGGCTCACATAACAGGGCTGCCCTGTCACAGAGGGTGGGGATAATGGGAAGGTTTTCTTACCCTGCTGAAAAATTAGCCTTCCAGAATGCTCCAGGGGTGTGCACCCTGGATGGCTGTACCCTCTGCAGGGAGCTTTATAATGGAGGGTGGAAGAATCATTGACTGTTTTGGGTTGGAAGGGACCTTTAAAGGTCATCTAGTCCAACTGCCCTGCAGTGAGTAAGGGCATCTGCAACTAGAGCAGGCTATTCAAAGTCTGTCCACCCTTGAATGTTTTCTGCAGTGGAGCATCTGTCACCTCTGTGGACAACCTGGGCCAGTGTCTCACCACCCTCAGTGTAGAGTTTCTTCTTAATTCTAATCTGAATCTCCCTCTCTCAGTTTAAACCATCATCCCTTTGTTCTGTCACCCAGGGCTTGCTAAAATGTGTGTCCCTAGATTTCCTCTAGGTCCCCTTCAGGTACTGAAAGACCACCAGAAGGTCTGCCTGGAGCCTTCTATTCTCCAGCCTGAACAACCCCAACTGTTTCAGCCTGGACTCACAGCAGAGGGCTTCCAGACCTTGGATCATTGCTATGGCCTTCTCTGGCCTCTCTCCAGCAGGTCCCTGTCTCTGCTGTGCTGAGGACTCCAGAGCTGGCCCCAGCACTGCAGTGGAGGTCTCGCAGGGTGCAGCAGAGGGGTAAAATCCCCTCTCTGCCCCTCCTGCCCATGCTGATGAGGATCAGCCTAGAACAGGGCTGGCTCTGGACTGTGAGCACACATTGCCACCTCTTGTATCCACCTTTTCATCCACCTGTACCCCAAGTCCTTTTCCACAGGGCTGCTCTCATTGCCTTCATCCCCATCCTGTGTGGATACCGAGGGCTGCCCCATCCCAGGTGCAGGACCTTGCACTTGGCCTTAATGAACCTCATGAGAATGGAGCTTCTGCCATCTCTCTGGGCAACAAGTGCCAGTGTTTCACCACCCTCATTGCAATAAATATCCTCCTTGTATCTAGTCTGAATCTCCCCTCTTGTCATTTCAAACCATTACCCCTTGCCCTGTCACAACAGACCCTGCTGAAGGCTTGCCACCTCAAAGCTGTCTCATCCCTTGGCTTCAATTACAGTTGGACTTAGGACAGTTCATAGCTTCTGCAACACTAATTGTAGCCATTTTTATTATGCCTTTTTTTTTTTTTTTTTAAAGCACTCCCTTTTATCTAGCAGGAGGTAGGAGAAATAACTTGGGCCTCCTAGGCTTACCTGGTAGCTTGGACGTGCCTGGGAAAGGTGGAAAAAAGAGCTGCTTTGAGTAGGCTGTGTGTAAGCAGCATTTAATAAGGCATATTCCTGTGCCCAAGTGGCTCATTCTGGTCCATTGGGTAAATATCTATTAAAGTAATTTTCCAGATACATTTCTGCAGCCAATGAGCTGGAAAGGATCAGCCCAATCATGCATTATTTTTCCATGCATACACTTATTTGTGGAATAGAAGGTGGGGGGGGACATGGGATCTTTCTGATTACCTGCCTGCCTAAAGGCATCTTTCACAGACTGACAGAATAGGAGGGATTGGAAGGGAGATCATCAGTCCAACCCCACTGCCAAGCCAGGTTCACCTAGAGAAGATCACACAGGAACATGTCCAGATGGGCTTTGATTGACTCCAGAGATAGAGGCTCCACCACTTTTGCTATGTCCTTCCAGCACAGCTACACCCTTTGGAAGGGTGACCAGTGATGCTCTTCCCTGGTGTTGGGATTCTTGGTGAAGGAATCTGATCCACCACAGCCGGATAAGGTCTATATCTTGCCCTCTGCAGAACACCTTCCACTGCATTGGCATGACAGTAGGCCCTGTGGCAAGCCCAGGGAAAATGGGTGAGGTACCTATAGACGACAGAGATTGCAGTCAATACAGCTGAGCAATATGATCGAGTATTGTTCCTTTATTGCTCCAGTATTGCAGGCCTACGGTGTGAGTATAGCACAGTAAAGTAAAACATAGAAGAAGGAGGGAAAGGAAAGGCAGAAGTGCATAGCAAGGGAACTTCTACAACTTATATAAACTCAGAGTGCCTTGTTGGCATGGCTTCATTGGTTCCCTATGAGTGACCACACATCACACTATTATAGATTATTGGTCCAACTACTAACAACACGTGAGGTTTGTTGATGCAGGTGCATGTCCTGTTGTCCCAAGATAACTTTCTGTGTTTATAGCTACCAGTGCCCTGTTTCAGTTACATGCTGCAGGCACAGCACTGTTTTGGTACACTGCTAGCTGGCTCTGCACTTATGCTGAGCATGGCCAACCACCACCATGTCAGGCTCTAGGCCTGCACTGCCAGATTGCTCACACTGCTCATCGCTGGCATTGCCACAAGGTACCCTTTGTTTTGAGTCTGTGATTAGGATTCCATGTGAGTAGAGATCCAGTGGCTAGGCCACTCTCTCAGGTGTCTAGAGAGTTACCCAGCAGTAACTAAAACTGGGGTTGGAAGAGATGGAGACATGGGCTCTGCCCCCTGTTTTTGAAGGTGTGTGGTGGGTAAGTTTGGGTCATAGCAGAAATGTGATTAACCTTGAATTCATTTCCATGTGTTCAGATTGATTTCCTTTTGCAAAGTGAAAATCATGAAACATCTGGGATGGTTTGACATGCAGGAATTAGTCCTGATATTACCTAGAATAAGGACAAAGTGGGAGCGAGAGATTTGGTGCCAAAGTCATGACCATTTGTGTGTCCCTTCATCTTCATCGTGCAGCTGTGGGCTTAGCACCTAGGAATGGAGGCAGAACAGCAGAAATGCCTATTTTTCTCTTCAGGCACCCAGAGAACAGAAGAAATCAGTTATTGTCCTCTGTAGATGACAAAGGAGCATTTAAAAAAAGATATCCCCTGCAGAATTTGCATGTGTGCCATATTCCAGCATGGGCATTCCCCAGCCCAGAGTGCTTTATGAGCATGCACAGACGCTTCTTGTTCCAGGTTAAGATTTACAGTTTAATGGTTCATATCTTTGAACAAACCCTCAAGTGCTAAACAAAGTACATGTCACAACAGTGTTCAAAAAGGTCTAGCTCAAAGGCACAGCTGTGGAACATTGTGGCAGCCCTGAGCCCTTATCGCTGTCTACAACTACCTGAAGGGTGGTAGTAGCCAGGAGGGGGTTGGTCTCTTCTCCCAGGCAACCAGCACCAGAACAAGGGGACACAGTCTTAAGCTGCACCAGGGGAGGTTTAGGCTTGAGGTGAGGAGAAAGTTCTTCACTGAGAGAGTTGTTAGCTGTTGGAATGTGCTGCCTGGGGAGGTGGTGGAGTCACTGTCCCTGGAGGTGTTCAAGAGGGGATTGGATGTGGCACTTGGTGCCATGGTCTAGTCATGAGGTGTTGGGTGACAGGTTGGACTCAATGATCTTTGAGGTCTCTTCCAACCTTGGTGATTCTGTGAAAACAGGAGGCCTCTCCTTGGAGGAGCTGCATATCCTCTATTGAAACTGTTATTTCTGCCTTTGTTAAGAGAAGGCTCTGGGCCTGATGTTGCCTTACAGAGCTTTCCTGCCCCCTCCAAAGACTGGAGGGGCTGGGAGATCATGGAATGTACTGGGTTGGAAGGGATCTTTAAAGGCCATCTAGACCAACACCCTTGCAGTCAGCAGGGACATCCCAAACTAGATCAGGTTGCTCAGAGTCCCATCAAACCTGCTCTTGAATGAATGTGTCCAGGGATGGGGCTTCCACCCCTTCCCCGGGCAGCCTGTTCCAGCGTTCCACCACCCTCATAGTGAAGAACTTCTCATGTCTGATCTACATCTACCCTGTGCCGATTTCAAACGGTTGCCCTCCTTCCTGTCACTACAAGCCCTGTCACTACAAGCTGCAGAGTCCCTCTTTAGGTACTGGAAGGCTGCTCTATGGTTTCCTTAGAGCTTTCTCTTCTCCAGGCAGTTGCTTTGTGCCCCCTGTCTCCCCTGAGTGCTGGTGTGTATGTCACAACAGCAGCTAGCAGCTCAAAGAGGGCTGAGGCTGTGGTGCTGCTGTTTGCAAAGAGAAATGCTGTGTCCTGGAGGATTTGCTGTCTGGGGTGGTTCCATGCAGCTTTGTGTGTATTTGGGTGTATATCTTCACAAAAAAGGACATAAACCTACCAGCACTTGGGTGGTGACAGATGGTGCTGATGGGGAGAACAATTAGACAGCATTTATTTCTATCTGCCTTTGTACCCACTTCGTGCAGGGAAATGTACAGCAAACAGTTCCTCTCTGCCTTCTATCACATCTGCAGTGAGCTCTTCAGTTTAGTTATTTTGGAAGCATCATATTAGTGATTTTGGGGGGGGGAGGGGGGAGAAAAACCCACCTCAGACACTAAATGAAGCAGTGATTCAAAGTGGAGTTCTTGGGGCTGTTTAGGCTGGAGAAGAGCAGGCTGAGAGATAGTATGAATGTTTATAAATATCTGAGGGGTGGGTGTCAAGATGCAGGGGCCAGGCTCTTTTCAGTGATGTCCTGTCACAGGATCAGGGGCAATGAACACAAACTGGAGCCCAGGAAGTGCCACCTCAATATGACAAAAAACTTCTTTGGTGTGAGGGTGCCAGAGTCCTGGAGCAGGCTGCCCACAGAGGTTGTGGAGTCTCCTGCTTAGAGTGAGGGCTGCAAAACTGAACCCAGGACTTGAGGTGTGGCCTCACCAATGCTCAGTACAGGGGGACAATTGCTTCCCTGGTCCTGCTGGCCACAATGTTTCTGATCCCAGCCAGGATGCTGGCGCACATGGGCTCATCTTCAGCTGCTGTCCACCCTCACCCCCAGGGTGTTTTCTGCCGGGCCACTCTGCCCCAAGCCTGGGTTGTTTTCCATGATTGTCCTTCAAAACGAAAGCTGTGGGGTCTGCCCCGAAGCGCTGCCCCTTCATCCTGACAAAATGCAAAGCACAAAGTGATCAGAGACTGACTGTAGCCATGTTTGCTTTAGCTAAAGAGCTCTTCAGTCAAGCACACAAGGGTGCAACCAGATTTGAAGGCTGAAGGCTGTGAAGCTGAGGATGGATTTTAGCAAAGCAGGAATGAACTCTTGGAACAGCTCCCTGTGAGCCACAGTGGGTGTTCTTTTACCTTTAGTCTTCACTGTTTGCCTCCTAAAAGTACGTGATATGGCTTTGACTAAAAGTTTCTGTCTTAGCTGCAGGCTTAGCTGGGTAAAAAGAAATTCCTTGCTTGCTGTTTGTATTTTCTGACCCTTATTTTTTTTTTCCCCTAACTGAGCTTTATCTTGTGATGTGTGTGAGTGCAAAATGCAAAATGTCCTTTTGATCTAATACTGCAAAATAGCAGGGTCACCTAGGTTGGGTTGCACAGCAGCACATTCAGGCAAGGTTTTGCAAATCTCCAGAGAAGGAGACTCCACTCTCTCAGAGAAGGAGACTCTCTGGGCAGCCTGCTCCAGGGTTCCAGCACCCTCAAGGCAGTGAAGTTTCTCCTTAAAGAATACTTTCAGGAGTCATTTGCCCTCTGTTGCTAATTATTTTTGTGTCGTTCGTCATGGTTTCTCTTCATGCCTTGAGCTGTGCTGGTTGAAGTGAGGTCCAGGAAAGCTGAGCTATGCCAAACGTACCAGCTCCTGTTGCCCCTCTGGATTTGCTCCCCTTTGCATTTCTTAAGTGCCAGTTGGTGGCAGATACCCTCTTAAACAGCTGCTGGAGAGTCAGAAATGTCTGTTTTGCTCACTTCCATAAATGAACTCTCCATTTGTTTTAACTGTGCTCATCAGGCACATTTCACATCCAAAGCTAAGTTCATTTTGGATAGTGATGATGCTGAACAACCCATTTTCATGGCACTTAGGCTTGCTTAGTCGTCAGGAATAATCTTTTGATTGTTTCTCCTCTCTCAGAGATGATGAATTTAATGATTATTAATTTAAAGAAGTCACACCTTCAGGAAACATCCCTCAGCTCAGGCATGGGGCCTCTCCTCCACAGGCTGCAGGGCCATCTCTGCTCCTGTGCCTCCAGCACTTCCACCTCTTCCTCCTCCTTCCCTCACCTCAGTGCTTGCAGGACAGTTTTTCCCCACTGTTATTGAAGGCCTATAGTGCTGCAGAGGGCTCTTCCTTCAGCTACCTTTTGCTAGGGCAACTCAGACATCCGCTACAAAGTGTATCACCGAGAGCCATGTGCAGTCAGGATTTATGTCTTTGATGCCTGATTTGGCCCTCTTAGTGGCTTGGCATTTTGGTATCTTAATCTTCTTACTTTGCTAGCAAGCAAGGAAGGAAAGGTAGAAATGCTGGGAAAAGGCACATTATGACAGCAGAGAGAGGGGAAAGGGAGGCAGAAGAGGAAAGTGGAGGTCTCAGCTCTGTGGTGTTTCTTTTTAAAGGCACCCAGGCTAAACTGCCACATGCTGTGACAGCAACAGCAGCACCACATCCCGTTCTTGACTGTGTAAAGCTCCTGCTCATCTCTGGACATTCCCCTCTAGGAGTAACTTCAATATTTCCTTTCTTTGCACCTGTGTTTTATCTGCTACTATAAGGGCTAGGAGAAGTTCTCTTTGTTCTTTTTACCTGGACAAGGGGTTCGAGGCCACCCTGAACAAGTTTGCAGGTGATGCTAAGCTGAGAGGAAGTGTTTATCTGCTGGAGGGTAGGAATCCTCTGCAGAGGGACCTGGGTAGGCTGGATCAAGGGGCCAAGGCCAATTGAATGAGGTTCAAGGTCAAGTGTCCTGCACTTGGGTCACAACAGCCTCATTGTGGTGGGTTAGACACTCGTGAATGCTCCAGGCTTGGGGCAGAGTGACTGGAAAGCTGCCCATTAGAGAAAGTCTATGGGATGATGGTTAACAGACTCCTGACAATGAGCCACAGTGTGCCCAGGTGGCCAAGGTGGCAGCCAACAACCTGCCTGGATCAGAAATAGTCTGGCCAGCAGAACCAGGGGAGTGATTGTCCTCCTGTACTGAGTGCTGGTGGAACCACACCTTGAGTACTAGGTTCAGTTTTGGGCCCCTTACTCCAAGGAGGACATTGAGGCACCGGAACAGGTCCAGAGAAGAACAACAAAGCTGGTGAAGGGTCTGGAGAACAGGGCTAGTGAGGAGAAGCTGAGGGTACTGGGGGCATTTATTCTGGAGAAGAGGAGGCTGAGGAGGGACCTCATTGCTCCCTACAACTCTCTGAAATGAGGCTGGAGCCAGGTGGGGGTTGGTCTCTTCTCCCTAGGAACAAGTGAGGGGAGGAGAGGAAATGGCCTCAAGTTGCACCAGGGGAGATTTAGGTTGGAGGCAAGAAGAAATGTCTTGATTGGAAGGGTTCTCAAAGACTGGCACAGGCTTCCCAGGGAGGTGGTCAAATCCCCATGCCTGGAGGTGTTTCAAAGAGGCAGAGATGTGATGCTGAGGGACACAGTTTAGCACCAGCTAGAGTAGGTAGAATTAGAGAATAGTTGGAGTGGATGGATGATCATCAACATTCTTCTATGGTTCTATGAGACTCTAAGCTTCTTTAGTTGAAGGCAAGTGATTCTACACCACAGAACCTTGTGCCTGGTCAGAGGCTTGCAGTAGTGCACAGGAGAATTAGAACAAGTGTGCATCTGTGAATGACAGATGGAAGGGCAGCTGCCTTGAGGGCACATCCAGTTTGCTGCAGGGAATGGCCATCTGAAAAACCCCACACAAGGCAGGAATTGTCTGGCCCTCACTCTCTGTATCCAGTGAGCGAGTGGCAGCCGATGGAACAACTATTCAATAGAAACACAGCAGGTGACTTCATCATTCCTCTGATCCACGTTGTGAGGGCTCCAGCAATGGAGAGCTGTGCAGCAAGCAGGGGATTTCAACCAAGCAGAAGGAAACTGTAGACAAAATTGAAATTGCGCTGCCTTTTGCAAGGTGCTGCTCAGGCCAGACTTCTGCCACCTGAGAGTGTGCATCCTAGCTGGATGGGAAGGAGATGTGATCCACCCAGCCCTCGTGTGACTGGCATTTCTCAAGGTCCCTGTGCATGTGGTGAAAACCTTGTCCATATGTTGGGGTAAGACCACAGGAGTCGGTTTTATAGCTAGAACATGATTTGGTTTTTTGCCTCTCTGGTTTCTCTGTGCATCTCCACTGCACTGGAAGGGTTTGACCTGGGGCTTTATAGCAAGTCAGGTCTCTGCTCTGTGTCTGGGTGGTGTGCAGTACAGGAAGGCCTTCCAGTAACTGAAAGGCACTACAGGAAAGCCAGGAAGGGACTTTTGTCAAGGACTTGTTATCATAAGACAAAAGGGAATGAATTGAAGCTGGAAGAGAGGATACTGAGACTGGAGATTATGAAGAAATTCTGGACAATGAGAGTGGTGAGGCTGGAACAGGTTGCCCAGGGAGGTTGTGGATGCCCCCTCCCTGGAAGTGTTCAAGGCCAGGTTCAGAGAGGCCTTGAGCAACCTGGTCTAGTGGAAGGTGTCCCTGCCAATGGTGGGGAGTTGGAACTGGATGATCTTTAAGGTCCCTTCCAACCCAAACCATTCTATGATTCTATGAAAGTCATCTCTGGTTCCTTGTTTTGTGGAAGATATCTGACGATGGGGATGTGTAGAAGTTCCATTCATTTCCATTCATTATTGTAGTCAGTTAAGAAAATTGGAGTGGATATTTCAGTGCCTGCATCCAAAGTCATTGCCAGTATTGTCTCTCCTGGATAGTGCACTGGGCTGCAGCCACTGCAGATTGTGTCCTATATCAGCGCAGATTGCACAGTGCTTTGGTGCCTTTGCAAACCTACAGCCCCTGCCCCCTAGGACCCCACTGTCCTACTGCTCCTGGACACATCAGCTAGAAGCAGAGAGTGAAGAGTGTGTGCTGGTGGATGGATGAACCAAGGCTCCCTGGGGTTTAAGAGTACTAATCCTCTTAGTTTCAACAGCAGCAAAGTGTTTGAATTGCTTAGGTATTCCTCCAAATACCCGCTAAGGAAAAAAGCCAGGTTTCTCCTGTTGTGAGGCTGGCTGTCTCCCTTGGAACAGATGGAGCCTGTGGGACCTAGGGGTGACAGCTGGACTGGAACTGGAGTAAAATTGTCCAGTGTGTTGCACCAACACCTTTGCCCCTTACTGTGGTGGAGAAATTTCTAGCAAAGGATGAACCTCCTTCATCTAGATGGTAATTGTGGCTCCCCAAGGGCAATTGTGGCTCCCCAAACCCTAGGGGCTTCAGAGCAGTGTGTGATGACCTTGTACTGTGTCAGGAGCTGTTGCTAGGGTAATAATGGTGATGGTGTGTTGCACACTTGTAGTTAGGTTTCATTTACAAATAATCAGAGCAGGGCTGTTTGAGTTTTCATTATTTACTCTTGGAGGACAGCTCTTTCCTGCTGGGTTGTCAATTGGCTGCAGCTAGGGGTGTTTCCAGGCTTTAATGGTGATCAGAGGGGAAGAAAGAAGAGGGATTGCAGCAATGTTTGTGTGTGAGTCCTTGGTGTGTAACATATGAAGACCTTTTTGTATGATAAATCACTGCAAGGACAGAGACACATCTGTCCTAGACAGGCTCCTCCACAAGGGAGCAAAACCCTGGCTGCTGTCCTAAGCAGGTCACAAGGATGTTGAATACATAACCTGAAGCCTGTGGCACTGCTCCTTGTGCTGGTGCCCAGCACAGAACAGTTCTCCCACCCCATCCAGATTTTGTGAGCTTCAGAGACCATCTCAAACAGAGCCAAATCCTGTCTTGAGACTGCAGAAAGAGACTTTCTCATCAAATCAGTGTAAACACTTTCTTTGATAAATTTTACATGATGAAGTATACATTCTGGGTTTATTTTATTCTTTTTTAAACTAAAGTCTACTTAGAGGCTGAGGGAGCTGGGGTTGCTTAGCCTGGAGGAGGCTCAGGGGAGACCTTCTTGCTGCCTACAACTATCTGAAGGGAGGCTGTAGCCAGGTGGGGGTTGGTCTCTTCTCCCAGGCAACCAGCACCAGAACAAGAGGACACAGTCTCAGGCTGCACCAGGGGAGGTTTTACACAGAGAGAGTGATTGGCCATTGGAATGGGCTGCCTGGGGAGGTGGTGGAGTCACCATCACTGGAGGTGTTCAGGAGGAGACTTGATGGGGTGCTTGGTTGCATGGTTTAGTCGATTAGGTTGGATGGTGGGTTGGACACGATGATGAAGGTCTCTTCCAACCAGCACCAGAACAAGGGGATACAGTCTCAATCTGCACCAGGGGAAGTTTAGGCTTGAGGTGAGGAGAAATGACTCTCTTGGTGAAGAACGTAGTCATTGGAATGTGCTGCCCAGGGAGGTGGTGGAGTTGCCATCCCTGGAGGTGTTCAAGAGGAGATTGGACGTGGCACTTGGTGCCATGGTCTAGTCATGAGGTCTGTGGTGACAGGTTGGACTCGATGATCCTCGAGGTCTCTTCCAACCTTAGCGATGCTGTGAGACTGTGATACTCTAACCTGGTTTATTCTATTCTAACTGAATTCTAACAGGCAAAATGAAAAAAGTGTGACCTTTCAAGGGTCTGAAAATACCTCACTCCCTTTCTTCCTCATTTCTTTTTTTTATTCAATCACCAAGTAATCACCAATGACCCTTTCCTTTCATTTTTGACAAAGTATTTGCTTTTTTTTTGATGGAAAACTGGTTTGGTTACAAAAAAAAGGTAATAAGAATCTCCAGCTAGTGCCCGCAGCAAGGACCTTCTGTTGCTTCAATCCTGTGAGTGTTCCATAGACTTGAACTTATCCCACGCCCAGATTTCAGCTTTAATTCAAAATCAAGAAAATCCCCAGCTGTAAAAGCTGGTTTGACTTCCTCTGCACACAACTCTGCTCTGTGTTTCCCTTCTGAGAGCGAGTCTGTTCTGTTTTGTGTGTGTTTTGTTTAGAATTTTATGTAAGGACAGGAAAGAGATATTTTAAAGGGCGACTTGTGAACAAGGATGCAGGAAAAACTCCACGAGTTTGAGACTGAAGCATGCCCTGATCTATTAGAGGGTTTTTTGCCTTATTTGTAACAAATGTTTTTCCATTGCCCCTCTTAGCTGGGGACACTGTTCCTGTGGTAAATGAACTGCCATGTGAAGGTAACGATGACAAGGGGCTGATAATGGATGGTGAGGGGAAAGGGGGGCTCTGTGCAACAACATGCCCTACTGAGGTTGATCCAAGGACATCTATCAATCAAAATGGTGACAGCAGGCAGGGGAATTTAATTGGAGATTCATTGAACCCTTAATGATGTGAGAAAGAAAAATAAGGAGCCTAAAAAAGGCTTCTGGGCTTTTCTTCCCCCTGATTCTGTCAGTTCTTAGAAGAAGGGGACCGTGGGATTGCCACGGGCACCTCCTGTCGTTGCAATCATTGTGCTCTGAAGGGAGCAAAGTGCTGGGGCCGTGTGGATGTATTTCATTGCCTCAGCGCAGAAATAGGCTTGTCAGAGAGCTTTCCTTCAAGCCATGTGGTGGCCCTACCTGCCTCACGATGGTGACTGGAAGTATTAAAAGAAATGCTAACAAGGTACGTGTGCCTTGCATGAAGATGCCCTACAGTGGCTCTTGCAGTGCTCCCTGAAGAAAGCTTTATTCAGTGCCTCTTTCACTTGGTCTTGGTTTGTCACCAGCGAGCTACATTTGGGAGTGTGCAATCTGTGGGAACCCAAGAGCTGAGTTATGTGTCTTGTAAATGACAGGATAGATGAAATTGCTGCTATTTTGTTCTGAGCTGCCTCTGGAAATCAGCGTAGGTGCTTAGCACATGTGGATGGCTCCTCTTGTTTAGCTCATGCATACATTTCCATAAATCAGACATTATCAGTTTGGTGTCAATGACCACGACGTGGAGGGCACGTTCTGCAGGTGCAGGGAATCTCTTAATAGTTTTTTTTCAACCCAGCAATTCTCTCTCTTGGAATCTACCACATAACAGCTTGCTCTTTGAGTTGGGAGGGCCCTGCTGGGACAACGTTATATTGCACTTGAGACCTTGCTCATCTCTTTTGCTGACTGGAAAATCCACCCCTTCCCCTGTTCTCTTTCAGCTTGCTTAGCTCAGTGTGGTGGCTGGATAAAATAAGAGTGAACAGGGCATGTTATCAGAGATCAGTGCATTTTATCTGCATCACCTGGGTTGGCACAATTCCAAACAAAAATCCAGGCTGGGGGATGAGTGGATTGAGAGCAGCCCTGCAGAGAAGGCATTGGGGATGCTGGGTGATGAGACATTGCTGGCAATGTGCACTGGCAGCCCCAAAAGCCAACTGTGTTCTGGGCTGTGTCAAAGATGCTTGGCCAGCAGATCAGGGGAGGTGATTCTGCCCCTCTGCTCTGGTGAGACCTCACCTGGAGCACTATGTCCAGCTCTGGGGTCCCCCACATAAGGAGGAGTTGGATCTGTTGGAGTGTGTCAAAGATGATCAGAGGGCTGAAGCACCTCTCCTATGAGGACAGGTTGCAGCAGTTGGGTCTGTTCAACCTGGAGAAGAGAAGGCTCCAGGGAGACCTTAGAGCAGATGGTGATAGGGCAAGGGGCAATGGGTTTAATCTAGGGCACATGTAGCCTGGACAGTAGGAAGAAGGTTGCCCAGAGAAGTTGTGGACACCTCATCCCTGGAGGTGTTCAATGCCAGGTTGGATGCAGCCTTGAGCAGCCTGGTTTAGTGGAAGGTGTCCCTGCCCATGGCAGCGCGGCTGGAACTGGATGATCTTCAAGGTCCCTTCTAACCCAACCCATTCTATGGATCTGTGAACTCAAACCATTCTGTGATTCTATGATCTCTAAGTTCTCTTCAGTCTGATCTGATCCTATCAAATACTAAGCCGTGGACCTGGGACAGGACCAGTCTCAGTGAAAGTGCTGAAGCACAACAGCTCCTGCAGATACATCTAAATATTTGGATTTCTAAAGAGCTCAATGCCTCAATATTTGGATATCTAAAGAGCTAAACATCTGAATACTGTGGCCACAAGCCCAGTCCCTGGGCAGATGCAGCCATTAATGTGATGGTCAGAATGTGTTTTGACCAGATCTGTAAAGATGTGGGCAAAATTATGATGTAAAGGGGAGGGATTTTTGCCTCTCCCTCCCCTCCCATAGCGAATGGAGAGAGACTGATAGGAACCAGTCTGGATGTAGGGTGTGTGATAACAGACAGCTGAGATAGGATCCAATAATCCTCACCTTATCTCTTCTTATTTCTGAAGCTGATGATGTGCGTGGATAATTAAAGTGAGTGGCAAGCTACAGTGCCACCCTGACCTCTGGGGTACCAGCTCTGATTAATGATGCAGCCAGACAATGCAAGGCTTCAGCACCACATTAATGCAGACAGGGGGAGAAAAGGGGATAAAGCCAAAGGGATAAGCCAAGCCCCTTGGTGTCAGCTGGGTATCCTTTCACGCTGATCTCCCCCTTCATGGTCTTTGATTCCAATTATTCTCTCCCTTTACAGGCAGGAATATTTGTCTAATTATGCTTTGGGATGGGAGGGGAAAGGAAGAACAGATTTGCATCTGGCAACCCTTTTTGGCTGCATTTGCTCGGGAGAAATCAGTACTTGCCTTTGGCAGAGCCTGCATTTGGAGACCTGGTGTGCCTGACTGGACCTGCAGATTGGCTCCATACAGCTTTAGCTGCAAGCTGATGGGCTCATGCTGGAGAACACAGGCCCAACACCTCTGCTGCCAGCTGAGAGTGAAGCTCACAGCACCTCTAAGCTCGCATCAAGGCTTTCAGGAAAGAGGAGCCCTCTGGTACTCTACCTGCACACTTGGGTAGTGCATTCCCTGGTAGCCCCGCACACAGAGCCCACAGACACCTCTGAGGTGTCTACAGGAGTCTGCCTTATAGCCTGTGTAGTATTCCTGGACATGAACACAATGGCTGCAGGGAATTCTAGAAGCCTTTAACATTGCCCAAACTGCTCTTTCTGAAAGTGAAGTTTTACCACCAATTTTGGTGATTAGCTGAGCTTGGAGTCCAAAGTCAGCCCTGTACCAGTATCCTCTGCTGTCCCTCTGTGTTCCCCAGTTCAGCAAAATGCCTTGAACCCCTCATAATGCAGAGGTAGAAATGGATGTTTTCTGGCAGGTAATAATGTGTTTATTTAAAAAAATACTGCTGTCAGAAGTGGAGCCAGAGATTTCTTTTTGCTCCTAGGAAAGGGCTTCACAGCAGTGCCCTCCAGGAGCACAGCTCAAGTGGAGAGGCCTCCTTTGGTGTTTGACACTGCTAGGGCACCCTGTGTACAACAAGTGTCACCTGTTTACTGCCCAAATAGTCTTACAATGCATGCATAGAATCATAAAATAGAATCACAGAGTCATTTTGGTTGGAAAAGCCCTTTCAGATCATCCAGTCCAACCATTCTCTAACTCTGCCAAGGCTTAGGCTAACTCATGGCCCTCAGCACCACATCTCCGCCTCTTTGAAACATCTCCGGGGATGGGGATTCAGCCACCTCCCTTGGCAGCCTGTTCTAGTCTTTGAGAACCCTTTCAGTCAAGAAGTTTCTTCTAAACCTCCTCTCTTGCAGCCTGAGGACATTTCCTCTTGTTCTGTCACTTGCTAGTGAGAAGACACGAACCTCCTCCTGGCCCCCAACCTCCTTTCAGGGAGTTGTAGAGAGTGAGAAGGTCTCTGCTCAGCCTCCTCCTGTTCCAGACTAAACCAACCAGCCTCTGTAAAAATGTATTTGTAGTTTGTGTTGTGAAGGGTTGGTGCTTCTCAGTCATTTCATGAATGCATGGCAGTCTCTCTTCTGTTTGACTTACAGCCTTCTGCTGCTCCTCTGGAAATCGCTTCACTCCTCTCCCTGCAATCCTAGTCTGGCAGCACTTCCTTCTGCCAGCACACACTCTCCTGCAGTGAACAGCTGCCCTTGAAATGGGATTAGGCTTTTACATGCATCTGGCCTGGGATAGATTTGTGAGAGGAGATTTAGGGTATTACAGGGTATTTAGGGCCACACAGGGCTGTGCCGTGTACAGGGCCTCTTAGCAAGCAACTGATGTTAATCCATGCTGCAAGTTGTGTGCGCTTTGTCTGCTCCTGCTGCCCTGACTAACTCTCAGCAACCAAACTGGCACTAATCTGAACACTGCATTGGCCCTTGCTCCCTCAGCATCCCTATATTAGGGACATCTTTAACCTGATCAGATTGCTCAGAGCCTCATCCAGCCTGTCCTGGAATGGTTCCAGGGATGGGTATCTAGCTTTCTTATCAGCTGCTTTAAGTACTGGAAGGCTGCAGTAAGTGCTTCCCAGAGCCTTCTCTTCATCTGGCTGAACAATCCCAACTCCCTCAGCCTGTCCTCGTACAAGTGCCCCAACCCTCTCTGATCATTTCTGTGTCCCTTCTCTGGAGATGCTCCAACAGGTCTGTGTCTTCAGGACAGCACAACTGACCCAGCATTTTTGCCTAGGGTTTATTTTTATGGCCATAGCCTAGAACAGAATAGAATTAACCAGGTTGGGAAAGACTTTTGAGATCATTGAGTCCAACCTATCATCCAACACTATCTAATCAACTAAACCATGACACCAAGCACCCCATCCAGTCTCTTCCTAAACACCTCCAGTGATGGTGACTCCACCACCTCCCTGGGCAGCCCATTCCTATGGCAAATCACTCTTTCTGTGAAGAACTTCTTCCTAACATCCAGCCTAAACCTCCCCTGGTGCAGCTTGAGACTGTGTCCTCTTGTTCTGGTGCTGGCTGCCTGGGACAAGAGACCAGCCCCCACCTGGCTACAGCCTCCCTTCAGGGAGTTGTAGACAGCAATAAGGTCTCCCCTGAGCCTCCTCTTCTCCAGGCTAAGCAACCCCGGCTCCCTCAGCTTCTCCTCCTAGGGCTTGTGCTCCAAACCCCTCCCCAGCTTTGTGCCCTTCTCTGGACACGTTCCCTAGATGTGATCACTGTCACCACAGCTGATCTTCTGTGTTATCTGACCCCACCTTCCTGCCAGTAAAATTTGCACAGAGGAAGAGTGATCTGGAGAAGTCAGCTGACTGGGAAAGGTGGCCACAAAAGCATTTATCTCAGAAATGGCTTTGCCCCAGAGCTCCATGTCCCACCAGTCCTGCAAACTTAGGAGGAAGGAGGATCCTGTCCCCTTCTTTGCCATTTTGCCCAATCTCAGTTAATTTGATCTCTCTCTGAGGGCACTGGGGAGGGAACATCCATTAAACAATCAAACAGACCTATTGTGATGTATTTCCAACCGCTTTGGGGGAATTCTACAAAATTAAGTATCAGAATTGTTTTTCTTATTGGCAACTATTGATCTCTGGCTGTGCCAGTTTCTCTCATTAACACTTTTATTACCTTGTCAATCACAGCTCAACCTGCTCTAACCAGAGGCTAAAAGGATTTACCGTTATTAACAAAACTGTCTGCTGCCTCAGAGCAATAAAAACAGCTGAGATCGCTGGGGGAGGGAGAAGTCTGCAGAGATTCTGGTAGCATTTTTCATCTGGAGACTGTGATTGAGAGGAGGAAAAAAAAAATCATAAAAAAAGACCCAATTTCTCATCTGGTCATAGAATCATAGAATGGCTCAGATTGAAGGGGACCTCAGAGATCATCTACTCCAAACCCCCTGCCGTGAGCAGGGACACCTCTCAACTAGACTCAGCTGCTCAAGTCCTCATCTAACCTGGCCTTGAACACCCCCAGGGAGGAGGCATCCACAACCTCCCTGGGGAACCTGTTCCAACCCTTGTGCTGCAAAACTTCTTCCTAAGATCCAGTCTAACCCTGCTCTCCCTCAGCTTCAAACCATTCCCCCTTGTTCTGTCCCCTGACACCTTTAGGAGAAGTCCCTCTGCAGCCTTCCTGTAAGATCCCTTCAGGTATTGGCAGGTGGCTGTAAAGTCCCCAAGTCTTCTCTTCTCCAGTCTGAACAACCCCAGCTCCCTCAGCTTATCCTCACAGCAGAGGTCCTCCAACCCTTGGATCATCTTTGTGGCCTCCTCTGACTTCTCTCCAAATCTCTCTGGTGTCCTTCCTATGCTGGGGACATCAGAACTGGATGCAGTCTTGGAGGTGGGGTGTCAGCAGAGGAGAGCAAAGGGGCAGAATCCCCTCTCTTGCCCTGCTGGCCACACTCTTCTTGCTGCACAGCTGCCTTCTGGGCTGCACAAGGGCACAGCTGGCTCATGGGGAGCTTCTCAGCACCCAGAACCCCCAAGTCTCTTTCTTTAGTGCTACTCTCCACCTGCTATGCACCCAGCCTGGATTTGTGCCTGCAGCTGGCCTGGCTCAGATGCAGGATCTTGCAATGTGACTTGTTGAACCTCATGCAGTTGGCGCTGTCCCACTCCTCAAGCCTGATGGAACTCATTGAACCATCAGAGCCATGAGACCACTTTTAGAATGATATTTACCCTGAATATTATCTTTTAGGTGCAGCCAGAAATTCAGAGTAATATTGCTCTAAAACAGAGTAGTATTCAAAATGTTGTTTGTGGGCCAGAAGCTGCTATGTGAGGCAGCCTGCAAACACTGAATGAGTCAATGCCTGCCCAAGCAAGTGTGTGGCCCATGGGCTGCAACTGGTTTCCTCGAATTGAGGAGCCAGTTTAGAGGACTCAATAGCTTTGTAAACCAGTCCTGTTTCCTTGCAGAGTGAAAAAAAAAAGATGGCTTGGGCTTTCGTGAGTCACAAAAACATCTTGCTGTGAGCAACCAGTATTGGCAGGAGCTGGGGGTGCACTGTCATGAAGTTGTGGGCATCTGATGTGCACATGATAACCTGGTGACAGCAGATGAGATAATGAGCTTGCTGCTGGCACACTTCAGCAAGAAGAATAATTAAAAATACTATTTTTTTTTCTTCTCAAAAGCATTCCAAATTTGTCAGTTTGAAGGGCTTGGTAGTTGGTGTGGTGACAAGCATAATTCTGTTGCTCAGGGCAGGCTATCCCAGCACTCTGGCAATAAAACTGCAGTGAGCAATGGTTATCAAGCCTCTCCTGATGACCTCTGGGGTAGAGTGCCTGATACCAGCTTCTAGCATTAAAGGACAGGTTGTGCTCAGTACTGAGCTCTTCTCTCAGGCTTGAGCACCTTTAAAGGCACTGTGGTTGAAAATCTCTGTTTGTAATCAGTGCTGCTGCAACAGTTATGACTGGAAGGCTGCATCCTTGCTCTCAGTTTCCAGGTGACAAAACCCTGAGCTCTGGATTTAGGAAGGGCAGGTCCTGCCTCACCAACCTGATCTCCTTCTATGATCAGGTGACCCGCCTGGTGGATGTGAGGCAGGCTGTGGATGTAGTCTACCTGGACTTCAGCAAGGCCTTTGACACCGTCCCCCACCGCAAACTCCTGGACAAGCTGTCAGCCCGTGGCTTGGATGGGAGCACACTGCAATGGGTTAGGAACTGGCTGGAGGGCTAAGCCCAGAGAGTGGTGGTGAATGGTGCCACATCCAGCTGGCGGCCAGGCACTAGTGGTGTGCCCCAGGGATCAGTGCTGGGCCCCATGCTCTTTAATATCTTTATTGATGATCTGGATGAGGGGATTGAATCAGTCATCAGTAAATTTGTAGATGACACTAAGCTGGGGGCAGGAGTTGATCTGTTACAGGATAGGAGAGCTCTGCAGAGGGACCTTGACAGGCTGGACAGATGGGCAGACTCGAACAGCATGAGATTTAACACATCGAAGTGCCACACTGGCCACAACAACCCCATGCAGTGCTACAGGCTGGGGTCAGAGTGGCTGGAGAGCAGCCAGGCAGAGAGGGACCTGGGGGTACTGGTTGATAGTAGGCTGAACATGAGCCAGCAGTGTGCCCAGGTGGCCAAGATGGCCAATGGCATCCTGGCCTGGATCAGGAACAGTGTGGCCAGCAGGAGCAGGGAAGTCATTGTGCCCCTGTACTCAGCACTGGTTAGGCCACACCTTGAGTCCTGTGTCCAGTTCTGGGCCCCTCAGTTTAGGAAGGATGTTGACTTGCTAGAATGTGTCCAGAGAAGGGCAACAAAGCTGGGGAGGGGTTTGGAGCACAAGCCCTAGTAGTCTCTGTCTATGGGTCAGGACATGGGACAGGCTGTGCTGCCTGGGCTGGACCACAGGGTATAGATGTACCCTTCTCTTCTCCCTCTGCTCCTCCAGACCAGGTTGTATGATTTAGGGGCACACCTCAATCCTGGCATCACTCCTGAACTCTGTAGTGTGGCATTTCCCAGGGCATTCCTTCCCTTGGCTATTGTTCCTCAGCAGGCAAGAGTCCCAGATTGTCTTTTTTTGTTGTAAAAGGAGAGGGCTTCCTTTTGGTGGTGCCTCTGGAACATAGTGGAATGGGATTTTTTTTGTACTTCTATGGTAATATAGTCCAGAAATGTTGTCATTTCTCCTAACCTCCAAGGTCACCTAGACACTTAGGGATGCGAGGCTGCTCACCAGAGTAGGGAAGCAATTGACAAAAGGCACAAGATGGGTGAAGACAGCCATTAAAATCCTGCTCTGGCTCTAAATATAGCAACCCTTCCATGCCAGTCTCCTGTAATTTGCATGTCGAATTAGCATCTCATTAATATCTTATTAGGGACACTGGAACCCTAATGACAAAAACAAACGCAGCATGTGAAAAGAAGAATAATGGGAAGAATGAGCTGAATAAAGGAGCTTTTCTTTCCCTCCCTTGTGAGCATTCAAATGAAGGCTCAGCTGCACTCTGGCAGCTGGGCTGCGGTTTCTGACCACCTTGGTGTCAGCAGCCCCAGGAGGCTGGAGCTGACCCTGTTGCAGAGATGAGGTTAAGGAATACAGGACAGCAGCAGACCTTCAGTGGCTGGTACAGCCTGGCAGTCCCTTGCACTGATTTACAGGCAAGTTCCATTTTAGGGGAGGCTCCCCAAACCATGCCAGCTCCACAGGATTTTGAGGTGCGTTGGGATCAGAAGTCCTCAGCCACAGCTTTGGGAACCAAATCATCCCAAAAGATCATAGAATCAATAAGGTTGGAAAAGATCTCAGTGATCATCAAGTCCAACCTGTCAGCCAACACCTCATGACTATTAAACCATGCTACAGGCTGGGTGGAACTTCTTCTTCCTTGCACAGAGCTGGGTGGACTCAGGATGGCTTTTGAATCACAGAATCACCAAGGTTGGAAGAGACCTCAAAGATCATCGACTCCAACCTGTCACCACAGACCACATGAGGAATAACAGAGGAAATCAATTAGGCTCTTCTGGGATCCAGACAGAATTCCTCTCAGTTCAGGAACTTCTCTTTCTTAGCTCCCCTCTACCTGATTTTCTCAGTCTGTGATGATGAGCTCAGCCAGTTCAGCTCTCCTCAACTGACTGAGTGCTCCAGCATGCGCATTCCCAACGTGGATTTTGGTGTTGAAGTGCTCCAGTACAGTGGGGAGCGGCTTACTGCCAACAGTCCCTCACAGTCTGGGTGGAGAAGGGAGCCTTTCTGCATTGCAAAAGAGAAGTGGGGTTAGAGGCTATCACCCATGCTGTCTGCAAACTGCAGGAGGGATGCTATTGCAGAGAGTCCAATGGAGTGCCACAGAAATGCTGAGGGGCCTGGAGCACCTTCGCTGTGGGAACAGGCTGAGAGAGTCTGAGCTGTTCAGCCTGGAGAAGAGAAGGCTACAGGGAGACCTTAGAGCAGCCTTCCAGTACCTAAAGGGAGCTACAAGAAAGCTGGTGAAGGACTTTTGGCAAGGGTTTGTAGTGACAGGATGAGAGACAATGGCTTTGAGCTGGAAGAGGAGAGATTCAGACTGGAGATTAGGAAGAAACTCTTTCCAGTGAGGGAGGAGAGACACTGGTGCAGGATGCCCAGGGAAGTTGTGGGTGCCTCCTCACTGGTGGTGCTCAAGATTAGGTTGGATGAGGCCTTGAGCAACCTGGTCTAATGGAAATGGTCCCTGTCCACAAGGTCCCTTCCAACCAAAACTATGAGTCTGTGAATCTCGCCTAAGAGGAGCGGCTGAGAAGCTTGGGGCTCTTTAGCTTGAAGAAGAGCATCTTGAGAAGTCATCTTTTCCATGCTGATCAATGTCTAAAGGTTGAGGGTCAAGAGGATTGGTCTGGGACCTTTTCAGTGGCACCCTGTGAGAAGACAACAGGCACAAGATAGGACCCAGGAGATTTCACTTGAACACAAGGAAAAACTTCTTTGCTGTGAGTATGCCAGAGCTCTGGAGCAGGCTGCTCACAGAGGTTTTGGAGCCTCCTTTGGAGAGATTCCAAAGCTGCCTGGATGCTTTCCTGTGCAATCTGCCCTGTGTAACCCTGCTTTAGATTTGGGGTTGGACTCGATTTCAACCCCCACCATTCTGTGAAACGTTTCTGGTACCTGTAAGGTGACCTTGAAGTCAGAAGCCATCTGATAGAGAAATGGGACTCTGGAAAATAAGAAACTCTGAAGCTGGGAAGTTTAAGGGAGAGACGTGGCAGGCAAACTGTGTCTGTGCCAAAGCGAGAAGCAGAGGGTTCTGCAGAGCACAGGTGGGCAGGACCAGGCAGCAGAAGCAGCTGAGGGAAGGAATGAGTCCCCTGTGGTAACTGGCAGTGCATGGCATGTGGGCTGAAACTTGGCTGTGGGTTGGTTGCCACCAGAAATCCAGCAGATGAAAGTGAAACCAAGCAGTTATAAATCAGGAGCACATGGAAACAGTCTCCTGGGGACTGCAGTCAGCAGTTTCCTCACCAGGGTTAGCTGCAATGGATTGGATTATGCTACCGGTAATGCAAGCCATGCAGAGCATGGAAATGCTCCTGAGTTCCTCTCCATAAGTGTGTTACAAGACCTGATCTGCCTCTATCCTCATCTGGGCTGCTGAGTTCCTGGGTGCTGCAACTGGGCAGCTGTAAAGGGGTTAGTCTTGCAAGTCAGGAGCCTTGCAACCTCCAGCTGAGAGATGCAAAAGAAGTGATGTGCTCCACACAGCTCCTGCTGCATGGAGACTCAGATGGTGATGGAGCTGTCTGTGTATTCCACAAGCCATTGTGCTGACCCATGCTGCTGTCCCAGAGCTTTCTCTTTTGCTGTTGTTTCACAGAGATGGCAAAAATAGAGAGGGTGCTTGGTAGAGGATGATGCCAAGCACCATAAGCACAACATGGGTATGACAAACCCTTGTGTTGTGCTGCTCTGGAGCATTCTGAAGTGCTTATGGTTCTTGGCATCCTCACCTGATCTCACCTGGTGCCTCATGTGCTGGAGGCAAGTGATAGTTTGGTAGTAGGTAATGCCTGTGTAGTGTGGGAAGGTTTTCTGCTTTTCTGCATGCTGCCACTACACAGCACCTCTTTGTCATGGGTCACGATCACAGAACGGTAGGGATTGAAAGTGATCTCTGGAGATGATCAAGTCCAAACCTCTTTCCAAGGCAGGGTCACCTAGAGAAGGTCACACAGGAACATCCAGGTGGTTTTGGAATGTCTCCAGACATGGAGAGTCCACTGCCTCTCTGGGCAGCCTGCTCCAGCATTCTGCCATGCTCCAGTTAAGGAAGCTCCTCCTCATGGTTAGGTACTTAGGTTTCTTTCTCTGAACCACCTTGTAAGTAAATTCTTTTCTCTGCAGACGTTGCAAAGCCTTAAGAGACCAGGTTCCTCCAGAGCACTGGAGGCTCACCCCATGTATGTGTCCAGGCATGTGAAAGCCACTTGCTTAGCAACATGCCCGCTGTGTAGCAGGACAGCTGTGCACTAGAGGTTGCTGGTGGACCTCTGCCATTTTCTGGGTAAGCAGGTAGACGAGTTCAGTCAGTCAGGAATCCCACCATAAATCTTGATCTTTCCTGGCTGGATTTTCAAGATACTGTAGCCCAAACCCCACAGAGGCTCTGCTGTCACTTACAGCCCCACCTTCCCCCATGATGACAGAAGGGAGTGTATCAGCACCCTGGCTGCTGGCATCTGTCCCTCCACAGCTCTTCTTCACAGAGGCAAAGTGATTGATATGCTAGGCTGAGGGTCACTCAGCAGTGTCATTTGTTCAGGCTTTGCCCTGCTGCATGCTCACAGAGAGCAGAGCTGCCTTTCCAAATGGGGTTTTCAAAGCTCTCCAACAGCTTAAGAGCAGTGGTTTTCAGGGGAGGTTGATTAAGTCTGTCCTTTAGGACCATGGAGGGTGGGGGGTGCAGTGATTTTTGTTTCTCAGATGGCACTGTATGAGGTGAGGGTGAGATGGATGAACACCATGTGTTTGTCTTGGTGCACTGAGTATTCAGAGAGGTGAGACAGAGGTTATTTGGTCCTGGTCCAAAGTGATATTGATGTGCTGCATGAACATGCACCTGTCTGGGTGTCCTCAGAAGCAAGCAGGGTTTGGGATTTGCAGTGGAGAGGGCACTTGCTGGGGAGTCCAAACCAATGTGTAACATCTTTGCTCCACTGAAATCTCTCACTAGGACAGTGCTCCTTATAGCAAGGTGGACAAAGTTTTGATGTACTTTAAACTCCTTTTTCTACCCAAAATACCAGACAACTTGCCTATAATATGGGGTCCATAGGGTTCCTCTTATTGGAGTCCTATGACTGTACCATCATTGAGCCTCACTGCTGCAAGAGCCAGCTGAAGTGCTCCATTTTCCATAGTTGATCAACAGCTGGCTGAAGATGAGCCACTGTGTGCCCATGTGGCCAAGAAGGCCGCCAGCATCCTGGCCTGGATCAGCAATAGTGTGGCCAGCAGGACCATAACAGTGATCATGCCCCTGTACTCAGCACTGGTGAGGTCACACCTTCAGTACTGGTTTCAGTTTTGGGACCCTCACTCCAAGAAGGACATTGATGTGGTGGAACAGGTCTAGAGAAGAGCCAAGAAGCTGGTGAGGGGTCTGGAGAACAGGTCTGGTGAGGGGCAGCTGAAGAAACTGGGGGCATTCAGTCTGGAGAAGAGGGGAGACCTCAATGCTCTCTACAACTCCCTGAAAGAAGGATGGAATGATGCTGGATTTGGTCTCTTCTCCCTAGGAACAAGTAAGAAGAAATACCCTCAAATTGCACCAGGGAAGGTTTAGGTTGGGTCTTAGAAGAAACTTGGCTGAATGGGTTCTCAAAGTGTGAAACAAGCTGCTCAGGGTAGTGGTTGAATCCCCATGCCTGGAGGTGTTTCAAAGAGGCAGAGATGTGGTGCTGAAGACCATGGTTCAGCACCAGCCTTGGCAGACTCAGATACCAGTTGGACTTGATAATCTTGAAGTTTTTTTTCCAGCTGAAATGGTTCTATGACTGTGATTCTCTGGGTGCTTTTCCTGATTGCCATGCAGAGGTGCCCTTAACGAGAAGGAGACTTGATCCTCAAGTGTCAGTTACTCATCTCTGTTGCTGAAAACCCTTTGGGCTGGTTCTTACCATCACTGCCCTTGGATGTCAACTGGCACTTAGTCTTTGAGGCTGTGGCTTCCTGCATGATCAGATGATGATAGCAGAGCCAGGGCTGACGAGTGGGGTTTTGATGGAAGCAGTGAGCAAGGCACCAGATCAATAAGTGCTGAGCAAGGCAGGCTTCAGCGCGCGGCGTATTGGCTCATTGTGGGAGAGCTGGGGAGAGACCGCAAGCAGGCCATGGTCCCTGAGCCGGGGCAGTGGTTACCTGTGACACCACACAGCACAGAGCTCAGGGAGGATGTGCTGGGGAGGAGACCCCAATGGGCAGGCACAAAGCAGTGCACACTGAGCATGTGTGGTGAGGTGTGGAGATGAATTATAGAGGGGATGGAAGGAAACGAAAGCAATGGTAAATTTCTGTTGTAACCACAGCAAGAGCAGGAGAGATTTATGGCAGGACTGCAGCAGTTCTGTGTCCTGCTAGTCTGACTGTCTAATGGTGAGAGATTGATGAAGCTGGTGAGTAATGAGCAAAAGGATTTATTGAAGTTCACCAGTCGTTAGCTTTTATTTTTGCTCTACTTGAGACTGTTTATGAGCAGTGGAAGGATGATGACAGTGGGCTGACTGGCTGGTGCTGCAGCTTGGGTAGGAGTGCTTTGATTTCAGAAACCCTGATCTCCAAAAGCCAGGTGACAGCCAAGGTAGAGAGAGGCTCAAGATTCCTTGGAGGCATTCAAGTGGCATGCAGACCTGGAGCTTAGGGACATGGGTTAGTGCCAACCCTTCAGTGCTGGGTTGGAGACTGGACTGGATGATGTTGGAGGTCTTTTCCAAACAGACACATTCTGTGGTTCTATGTGACAGCCCTGAATGATACCTGGTATGTTTAGAGACCTGTGGCTTGTGGAGGGGTATAGGTGTAGGTGCCTGGAGGCAGGGAGGCACTCTCTTGTGCTAAACTTGCTTTTATGCACTGGAGATTTTCATCATAGAATTATTAGGGTTGGAAAAGGCCTCTAAGATCATCAAGTCAAAATGTAACTCAGCTACCATGGCCACGAAATCATGTCCCCAGGTGCCATGTCCACACATTTCTTGAAGACCTCCAGGGATGGTGACTCCACCACCTCCCTGGGCAGCCTGTTCCAATCCCTGCCCACTCTTGCAGCAAACATATGGTTCCTAATCTCCAACTTAAACCTTCCCTGGCACAATTTCAGGCTGTTTTTCTCCTTCTATCACCTTATGCTAGGGAGAAGAGACAAACTGCTACCTCCTTTCAGGGAGCTGTAAAGAGCAATGAGGTCTCCCCTCAGCCTCCTCTTCTCCAGACTAAACCCCAGCTCCTTCAGCTGCTCCTCACTAGCCCTGTTCTCCAGACACTTCACCAGCTTCATTGCCCTTATCTAAACCTGCTCCAAAACCCTGATGTTGTTCTTGTGAGGACCCCAAAACTTCCTGATCCAGGCCAGGATGCTGGTGGCTTTAGTAAGTTTTAATAAGAGCTATTTGAATGCTTTCCAGTGGTTATTTTTGCCAAAACAGGATTTTCCTTAATTAAATATCCAAAGTGTAGGCCTGGTTTTATTGTTATTGGTTTCTTTTAATAGTTTGGGACTTTCTTGCAAGCCATGTTTGAAGTGTCTGGGGCTTTTAGCTGCACACAACTATTTTCATAGAATCCTAGGATTGTTCGGTTGAAAACAAAGGGCAACAAAGCTGGTGGAGGGGTCTGGAGCACAAGCCCTCTGAGGAGAGGCTGAGGGAGCTGGGGTTGCTTAGCCTGGAGAAGAGGAGGCTCAGGGGAGACCTTATGGCTGTCTACAACTACCTGAAGGGAGGTTGTAGCCAGGTGAGGGTTGGTCTCTTCTCCCAGGCAACCAGCACCAGAACAAGAGGACACAGTCTCAAGCTGCACCAGGGGAGGTTTAGGTTGGATGTTAGGAAGAAATTCTTTACAGAAAGAGTGATTGCCCATTGGAATGTGCTGCCCAGGGAGGTGGTGGAGTCACCATCACTGGAGGTGTTTAAAAAAAGGCTGGATGAGGCACTTAGTGCCATGGTTTAATTGGTTGGATGGTGTTGGGTGATAGGTTGGATTTGATGATCTCAAAAGTCTTTCTCAACCTGGTTAATTCTTCAACTCTGCCAAGGCTGGTGCTAAAGCATGGTCCTCAGCACCACATCCCTGCCTCTTTGAAATGCCTGCAGGGATGGGGATTCATCCTGTTTCAGTTTTGAATTATTTTCTTTTCTTTTTTTTTGGTGGGAAAAGCATTTTGATAATCATCTGAGCGATGCTATCAGCAAAACCAACCAAACAACTTATTCAAAGCCTTACAATTTCCTGACAGATTTGGGCAACAACTGGGGAACAACCTCCTGAAATATTTGAAAAGCTGCATTCTGCTTTAAAACACTTCCCATCTCCAGCCTTGCTTAGATGCCTTATTAAATCCCTGACCTACGATCACGGCAAAGATGAAGCTTGCAACTCTTCCTGCTTCACAAGCAAAAAGAAATAAGAGGCCAGGAAGCCTGGTAACCGCTGAAGGAAAGAACATTCGGATTCAATATTGTGACCTCAAGGGCTACAAGTATCTGTGGCATTTACTGCCCTCAAACCCCTCTGCAAATGCATTCCAGATTTACATACATATTTCCCAGGGTATTTCTGAGACTATTACTTTGGTTTTGTTTACTTTCCATGTGTGGATTCCTGAATTAAACATATGAAATATGCTCCATCACAGCTAGAGAGCTGTGAAGATACCAAGCTCCAGAGGAGCCCTCCTGGAAGGAGCTGATCCGTTAGAGTGACCCTCTGAGCTCTGTCCAAGTGTTGCAAACCTTCCTTGGTCAGTGCCCATCAAGATCAGAGCCAATGATCCTCTCTGTGGTGTCATATCACAATTAGCCAAGCAGCTGTAATCATCTTCGACCTTGATAAGCCCCTTTGTAGGCAGTTTGCTCTCTGCTGGTAGGAGATAAGAGATGCTCACATGGCTGTGAAAAAAACATCCTCTGTTCTACCCAAACAACCTATTCCACAGGCAATGAATGCTCCAGGCTTGCTGTTCTGCTCTTTCCCACAACCTTTCTCTCTCTGCAACTTGATTATTGTGTATTGGGAACAATTTCTTTGCTGCAAGAGTGGTCAGGCGTCGGAATAGGCTGCCCAGGGATGCGGTGGGGTCACCATCCCTGGAGGTGTCCATGAAACCTGTGGACATGGCACTTGGGGACATGGCTTAGTGGCCATGGTGGTCTTAAGTTGAGGGCTGGACTGGATGATTTTGGAGGTCTTAATGATTCTATGATTTTCTGTTTGGGGAACTTTGAAAGGATCTGTGTCTCAGAGGCTCTGGAGACTGAGTGATTGCAAAATCCTGTAGCTGGTGGGAATCGTGTGACAGTCATGGTCTTCAGCAAGCTCTGGCAGTTTGCAGTTTCTGAGGATCTAGTTCTGTGGCTGTGAGGGTGGTGTGGTGCTTTGTTCCTCCTGCAGATTCACCCCCCAGAATTTCCCTGGTGTGGCATTAGCTGGCAGAGCTCTGTTGCCTACATCCCATCCCTGCATTTTAAACAACTACTTGCAGTGTCTTACTGGGAGCCAGTTGTGTTTGCTCTGTGTGCCTGCACCAGTGGCTGTGGCCTGACTTTTTTTCTGTGTCCCACCTTTGTCTGGGGTTGAACTTGCTGTCTTCAGCTCTTTTATCTCCACATCTTTCATCTTGTGCCTCATTTTTGGATGAAGAGGGAAGGAAGTAGTAGGAAAAGGCTGAGAGGATCAAAGACACCTCAGGAACTTTGAAGTCTGGGAAAGCTGAGTAATGCAAGGGGTCAGAGGGGTGAGAGAGGGTACAGAGGGGGTCATGGGGCAAAGAGGGGAAAGGTTCTGCCATCAAGGGGGAGCAGTGCTGAAGGAGTGTACCTTCCTTTTCTGGGGTACAAGGCTGTGAGGCCACTGGCTGATGGCTTTGCTTCATGCCAAGTGTTTGCCTTGCCCAAAGAGAATAGAATAGAATTAACCAGGTTGAAAAAGACCTTTGAGATCATGGAGTCCTACCTATCATCCAACACTATCTAATCACCTAAAGCATGGCACCAAGTGCAGAAGTGAACAGTGGACCATCTGCATATGCAGTATTGGAAAAACAGAGCAAATCCTTAATGAGTCCAAGTGGGTCCTGGAGAGGCAGAGCTCTGCAGATGACCAGCTGGGCAGGCACCCACATGCAGAGACCAATTTTTTTCCTGCTTTCTCACCAGTCCTCCCACTCTGGCATCTTAGAGCCCTGGCTACAGCCTCACTAATACTTGCTGTCTGGCAGGTCATGGCTGGGAAGGAAAAGGAGCTCCAAAAGGAGCCCAGGAGGAAGCTCTGGTGGTGATTAAGAGGGAGGAAAAGTGTTTGAATAAAAATATTGTAGCACCTGCTAGGAGCAGAATACAGTTGACAGTTGATGTTTGTTTCTGTTGCTCTTAAAATTGCTGAATCCATGTGGGGAACAGGGCTGTGGAGTGGTTGTCACAGAATGGCTCAGGTTGGAAGGAAACTCAGATCATCTACTTCAACCTCCCTGCTATGGGCAGGGACACCTCTCAACTAGACTCAGCTGCTCAAGGCCTCATCCAACCTGGCCTTGAACACCCCCAGGGAAGAGGCATCCACAGCCTCCCTGGGTAACCTGTTTCAGAGTCTTGCCACCCTCATATTGAAGAACTTCTTCCTAAGATCCAGTCTAACCCTGCTCTCCCTCAGCTTCAAACCATTCCCCCTTGTCCTGTCTCTAGACACACTTAGGAAAAGTCCTTCTCCAGCTTTCCTATAGGATCCCTTCAGGAATTGGAAGGCAGCTCTAAGGTCTCAGTGGAGCCTTCTTTTCTCCAGGCTGAACAAGCCCAGCTCCCTCAGCCTATCCTCAGCAGAGGTTCTCCAGCCCTTGGATCACCTCTGTGGCCCTCCTTTAGACTCTCTTCAACAGCTCTGTGTCCTTCTTAGGCACTGGAATGGACTGCCTAGGGAGGTGGTGGAGTTACCATCACTGGAGGTCTTTAAGAAAAGATTGCATGTGGCATTTGGTGGCATGCTTTAGCTGATGTCATGGTGTTAGGTCATAGGCTGGACTTGATGATCTCAGAGGTCTTTTCCAGCCTCAATAATTCTGTGATTCTTATGCTGGGGAGATCAGAACTCAACACAGTCATCTCACAAGACCTTCCCCCACCCCAAGGTCATGCTTTGTCCCCTCTGGTTACACACAACCCTGTTGTACCATCCTGTTGATACAGGCATCAGTCTCCATCTTAAACTAGTGGATGGCTCACTCCTGGACTTGTGCAAACCTTGGAGCCACTTTGTCAGCAGCATTTGCAAACATTCTTGTCCCTGCTGTAGCATGAGAGAGCTCTCACAAGTTAGCCTGAAAACACCAGAAGGAAATGTTGTTGTCCTCGCTGCATAAAATCCAGGCCTGATAAGAGCATGAATTTTCCAGAGGAACTATTGATTTTTGTACCCAGCAATTTGCAAGTCACGTAGCCATCACTTAGCTCTGGACTTTGGCAGCAAGATAACAGCCCCTGGAAAAAGTCTGATCTGTTAACCATCGGCTTGGTGAAGGATCATGTTAAAAAGAGGCTCAGAGGCACCACTGTCAAGCCATGAGTCTGTCCCAGATGGCCTATTTTAGCTGGAAGATGACAAAAGATGTGCAAATTGCTGGGACAGCACCTCTGTGTCTGGTGAAAGTCACTTGAGATGAGGAATCTTTGGTTTCTTCTCCAGGACTGAAAATAAGGCAGGACTTTTTTCCCCTTTGAAGAAGCAACTTTCCCAGGTTTCTTTGCTAGTCTGATGGAAAGTCCATGAAGGCATAGAATGGAAGGGACCTTGGCATCCATCTGTCCCCATAGCAGAGGCTCTCCAGCACTCTAATCGTCTTTGTGGCCTCCTCTGGGCCTGCTCCACCAGGCCCACATCTCTCTTGTGTTGGGGGCCCCCTAGCTGGACACAGCACTGCAGGTGAAGTCTCACCAGAGCAGAGCAGAGGGGCAGAATTACCTCTCTCCATTTCAGGCCATGCTGCTTTTGATGCAGCCCAGGCTGCTATTGGCCTTCTGGACTGCAAGTGCTCATGTCCAGCTTCTCATCCACCAGAATCCCCAAGTCCTTTTCTGCAGGGCTGCTCTCTATCAGATCACTCCCCAGCCTGGATTGATGCTGAGAATTGTCCCAGCCCAGATGATTGCATCTGTTCTGCTCAGCAATGCAGAGACATCCAGAACTGCTTTGGCCTCAGTGCAGGAGGAAGGTTATCTGGTGCTGGCCCAGCACCCCTCTTTGGTGTAAGACAGCTCAGTGCCAGGCTTTTCCTGAAGCTCCCCAGCTCTCTGTGGGCTCTAACATGTTCCTGTGGAGAACCTCTGCAGCCCTCTTTGCATGCAAATTTGGGCTGCATTGTGCATGAGGGCCCTAATTAATACTGTGCTGCAGATAAGGGTTTTCCGTTAGAGCTATTATTGAGCTTGGCAGATTGCAAACCAGCACCGGTGTGGCACGAGGCTGCGGTGTGCACTGCTCTGTGGAGCAGGGAATTGAGGCCTTCGCTTGCTTTGTATCCTGACTGTCTTTAGCAGTCATGAAACTGATGTTGGATTCTCCAATGACTAGGGCATTAGCCAGACAGTTTGGAACCTCAGGTTCAGTTTCTTGCTCTGCACTGGCTTCCTGCAGGTCTTTTAACCTTGACTGGGCAGTGGAGACAGGAGTGATGCAACCCTCCCAGGAGCAGATTTGTAGCCCTGAGAGAAGATAACTCTCCTTTGCTGTGTTCAAACCTCCTTTTGCCTAGGTTCTGTAAGAAAAGCTCCTCCATTCCCAGGTTACTAGGGTATTCATCTGCAGTCATCTGCTTCTTGGATCAAGAGTATCAACCATTTATAGAACAGAATCGTTTCAGTTGGAAGAAACCTGAAGATCATCCAGTCCAACCACTCTCTAACTCTGTCAGCTTTGGTGCTAAACCATGGCCCTCAGGAAACTACATCAAAAGCCCACTTGTCAGCCCTGGCTCTGATCATGCAGGAATCCACAGCTTCGAAGACCAAGTGGCAGTGATGATAAGAACCAGCCCAAAGGGTGTTCAGCAACAGAGGCAAGTAACTGACACTTGAGAACCAAGTCTCCTTTATGTTAAGGGAACCTCTATACACGGCAATCAGAAAAAGCAACCAGAGAATCATAGAATCATTTCAGTTGGAAAAGACCTTCAAGATCACTGAGTCCAACCAGTATCTAAGTACACCAAGGCTGATGCTGAGCTGTGGTCCTCAGCCCCACATCTCTTCATCTTTGTCACCCAAGTTTGGATGCTAATTTTGAGTTCTTAAGTGAGGTGTTTATAATGACCTATTTTAGAATTTAGAATTTCAGACTTTAAGTGTTCTCTAGTCATAAAGTAGAACTGATTACACAGCATGACAATGCTGAAATCCTGATCTGGTGGGGTTTATCCAAGGGACAGGGGACCTACAAGAAAGCTGGGAAGGGCTTCTTGTGATAGGATAAGAGGGAATGGATTTAAGTTGGAAGAGGGGAGGTTTGGACTGGACATTAGGAAGAAATTCTTTTCAGTGAGGGTGGTGAGACACTGGAACAGGTTGCCCAGGGAGGTTGTGGATGCCTCCTCCCTGGAGGTGTTCAAGGCCAGGTTGGAGGATGCCTTGAGCAACTTGGTCTAGTGGAAGTTATCCCTGCCCATGGCAGGAGGGGTGGAACTAGATGACCTTTAAGGTCTATTCCAGCCCAACCCATTCTATGACACAATTCTGAGGAGGACATCTGGTTCAGACTGAGGTCAAAGAGATCTGGAGGCTAAGTGCCACTAGTGAGGGCATGGTGCTCATGGTATTTTAATCTGTTTGCACCTGAAGTTCTCAGCTCAATCTAGCTGCCTGTCCTGCCAAGGATAAAAAATCAGCCTTGTGTTCAAAGTGCTCTGTGGACATGGCACTTGGAGACATGGTTTAATGGCCACAGTGGTCTTAGTTTGGAGGTTGCACTTGATGATCTTGGAGGCCTTTACACATTGAAACAATCTGACGATTCTATAAACCAGTTTCCTTTACCAGAGCAAGTGCAATGGCTGGGGCAGGCTACGACCTGCATTTGCCCTCAGGAGGAGAACAGCCAAGTCCTTTCCAGCACACCCAGCACCCTGCACTTCATCCTTGAGCCACGTTCAAGTGCAGAATATCTCAACGTGCCGAACCTGGAGGAAACCTGGTCCTCATTTACCCTGCAGTTGCCATGATGTGTAATGGAAAAGGAATGCTTGGAAGGCCATTTTCTCATGGAGGGGTTTTGTTTCTGATCCATCTGGCAATAACTCTAGCTCTGTGTAAACTGTTTTATGGGCCTGTGTAGTCAACAGATCAATTTTATTATCCTGAGCCACTGCAAAAAAATATAAACTCCTTCTGTTAGCTGATGGCTGGGAAATCTGTCCACAACTTTATTCCTGCCCTTTGTATTTGGTTTTTGGTTTGGTTGTTTAATGAGAATTGTGCGGTGCGCTCTCCCATGCTAGCTTGCCATGCAGAGCTTTTCTACGTGGGGAGCCCCAGCACAACGTGAGAAAACATCCACAGTTTAAGTAATCATGGAAGTGTAGAGTTGTTTGGGTTGGAGAAGCCCTTTCAGGTCATCCAGTCCAACCATTCTCTAACTCTGCCAAGGCTGGTGCTAAACCGTGGCCTTCAGCACCACATCTCTGCCTCTCCAAAACACCTCCAGGGATGGTGACTCCCTGGGCAGCCTGTTGCAGTCTTTAAGAACCCTTTCAGTCAAGAAGTTTCTTCTCATATCTAACCTCCCCTGGTGCAACTTGAGGCCATTTCCTCTCCTTTTACCACTTGATCTTAGGGAAGAGAGATGAACACTCACCTCACTGCAGCCTTATTTCAGGGAGGTCTCCCCTCAGCCACCTCTTCTCCACACTAAACACCCCCAGTTCCCTCAACTGCTCCTCACCAGCCCTGTTCTCTAGATGCTTCATCAGCTTTGTTGCCCTTCTCTAGATGCTGTCACTTAATTCCAGGTCTCTTGATTTTCCTGGGCTGGTGAAAATTCATCTCTCCTTTGGCTTTTGATTATTAGGTTTCGCTGATTTCAGAAAGGTTTTCTGTAGCATGTTTGCAAATATCAGTTTCCAGTGGGGCTCTCAAAGTGACTGGGAAAACAAAATTCACTTCCAATTAGTTAATTCATTTAAAAATGATATGGAAAGCACTGAAGGGTGCAGAGGGAGCTGCTGGTATTTACAGCCATGGTAGCTGGGGTGCCAGAGTGGCTTCCTTAGGTGGCCAAGCTCCAGCCTGTGACGGAGTTAGTGCTGGTGGCTGATCCGAGCACATCCCTCCTGCTATGTAATTGGTTTAGTGACAATTTTGGATTATGCAGGGAATTGGGCTGTGGCACTGAGATACCCAGGGACCCAAATGCTGCTTGGCTGAGAGCAAAGGCTTTATGGGACATCAAACTGTCAGGGCTTCTGGGAGCAGGCACTGCCTCTCTGCAAGGATGTATTTGAAGGGAGCTTTGCATCAGTAACTTTAAAAGCCCCTTTAAAAGTGAGTCAAGTTTGGGAACATGTTTTTATGTAATCACAGCTTTGTCTAACCCAGTGTCCCATCTGTGAGAGGCATCAGTGGCAGACTGGAACTCCCACAGCCATGGCTCTGGGGTCATTTGCCCTAAACAATGGTCTCACCCTGACCTTACCTAATAACTTATCAGTCCTAGAGCAGGTGTCCTGCTGTGAAGCCATGGTGGACAGGGAAGGCTCAGGATGAACATACAGCTTCCAGACCTGGTCTAGAGGAAGGTGTTCCTGCCCATGGTAGGGGGTTGGAACCAGATGATATTTAAGGTCCTTTCCAACTTAAATTGTTCCATGAATGAATATGAATCTATAAATCATTTGGGGTACACTAAACAGACGGTTTGCTTTTCAACAGAACTGAGTGTCCAGTCATGGGGAAGGACCTCTTGAGTGACCTTCAGAATTGGTCCTGCATGCAGGTTGGGCCGACCCCAGGCACAAATCCAGGCTGGATGCAGAATGAGTTGAGAGCAGCATGAAGAAAGAGACTTGGGGATGTTGGTTGCTGAGAAGGTCACCATGAGCTAGCAGTGCCCTCATGCAGCACAGAAGGCAGCTGTGTGCTGGGCTGCAGCAAGAGGAATGTGGCCAGCAGGGCAAGAGAGGGGATTCTGCCCCTTTACTCTGCTCTGCTGACACTCCACCTCCAATACTGCATCCAGTTCTGGTGTCCCTGGCATAAGGAGGACTCAGAGCTGTTGGATTGAGTCCAGAAGAGGCCACAAGGATGACCCGAGGGCTGGAGTACTTCTGCTATGAGGACAGGCTAAGGGAGCTGGGGTTCATCAGCCTGGAAAAGACTCCAGGGAGACCTTAGAGCTGCCTTCCATACCTGAAGGGATCCTACAGGAAGTCTGCAGAGAGACTTTTCATCAGAATGTCTAGGGACAGAACAAATAGTAATGGTTTGAGGCTGAGGGAAAGCAGTGTTAGGCTGGATTTTAGTCTAGTTGAAAGGCATCGGGAGGTTGGAGTAGTTGATCTCTGAGGTTGCTTCCAACCTAAGGCATTCTATAGGCTGCATTTGGAAGCTTTTAAATTATTAGCAATAAAGAAAACAAATTACAGACATCTTTTACTGGAGCAGGAATCACTGAAAGGCACTGTGGTGAGCTGTATGCTTTCTAAGACCCTTTTTGGAGTGGATTCCCACCTGAGCTATTGCTATGATACCTTGGTAACACTGGTCTGATACCTAAGTAGATCTGCTCTGATACCTCGGTAACTCTGTCCTGATACCTTGGTAGCTCTGCTCTTGCTACCTCAGTGGCTCTGCTCTGATACCTCAGTAGCTCTTCTCTTTCCTCTTGTCTCTTGGTTCTTGTGCAGTTTGCACATGCAGGTCTGATGCCAGCTTCTTGTGTTTCAAGGTGGCCGAACCAGCAGGACGTGTGGCATGCATCCACAGAGCTTTAAAAATATCTCTCTGTGTGACATCTGCTGTTTGTCCCTGAACACCAGATAGGTTAATTGGCAAAGAAACATTAATAACATTAACTGGGGCTGTGGCTTCCCACTGCCTCTGCCCTGGCAGTCTCACACTGGCAAATGGATTAATAATCCTATCGGAAATGACTGGCGTTGCTATGCCAGTAACTCAAACCTAGGTAATTTAGGAATGGTTTGGATGATTACTAATTAGATCCCCAGCACAGGGGAATTTGAATTATGCACGACTGGCTGGAAGCAGCAGGTAATTCATTTGTGCACTTCTCTGCAGCTAATGCCAGAATTGTTTATTATCCCACACGCACACACCCAGATGATCTGCTAACAATGATCCCTTGTTCCAGGGCTGGTAGTTTCACTGCAGAGCAGCATCAGGGCTGCAAGGCTGGGATAGCAAGCCTTGGAAAGCTAGCTGGACAAGCCATACTTTGAGATGCCAGCTTTACTCTTTGTTCATGGAGCTAGCCAAGCCAGCACCTGAACTGCTGAATGAAAAGTCAAATTAAGACACTCATGCACTCCTGGTGTAGGTGAGATGATGCCACATGGTGGCACCTGCACCCACACTTTAGGTGCTGGGGTGTGTGGAGCTAGCTGGGAAGATGCACGGGCACCCTTTGCAATCCAGTAAAGGTGGTGAGACACTGGAATAGGCTGCCCTGGCAGGCTGTGGATGCACCCTCCTTGGAGGTGTTCAAGGCCAAGTTGGAGCAGCCTGGTCTGGTGGTAGTTGTCCCTGCCCATGGCACGGGGGTTGGAACTACGTGATCTTTAAGGTTTCTTCCAACCCAAACCATTTAATGAATCTATGAATCCCCCTCTGCTCTCCCTGGGCTCACCCAGGACTGCCCTGTCTCCCTGCAGCAGAAGCATCAAGCACTTTCCAGAGTTCTCCTCTCACCTTGGGGGAACATCCAGAGGAGCTCCCTGCTCTGAGGACCCTGTATGTGTGCAGAAGCTGTTTGAGTCTGAGCCTTACATCAGAAGCCAGCTGCTTTTCAAGCACTTCTGCAAACACTTCCTGCTGGACATAGAATTTGTCAAGGTGAGCTGGATCATTCCCATGAGGACACGCAGGAGGTAGTGAGAGTGTTCTCCAGCTGGGCTCTGTTTGTTCTTAATGGCAGGCAAATGACTTCCAAATTGCGCAAAAGCTTTCTGGACTGTTTGATAGCTCCTAATGGCTCCTTCTGTCCTGGAACTGGGCTGAGAGGCCCACCTGAGAGCTGCTTCTGTTCTGGAATTGGTCTGAGAACCCCAGCCAGGAAAACTGCCTGAGCAAACCGATTGCAGGACTCCTTTTTACCTTGTTTCTCCCCTAAAATGGCTCTGTTTAAACAGTGGAGAGAAAAAGACCCAAAACGTGGCTCTGGAACTGGAGGATAAATAACCTCACACATGAGATTTCCCAGCTCCTGCAGTACCAAGCTCTGCAGATCCCATTGTTTTGGTTAATTCCTGAGCTTTATTATCTTGATTTTTTTTTTCCCCTTACAACACAATAAATTGGCCTAACTCATAGATCAAGTGAAGCACCACAGTTTGTTACCACTAACCTGTATTTGTAATTCACAGAAGACAACAACTGCAGCTGTCAAACCCGGTTCAGAAGTGCTACACAACCAGAAAAGGTTACCACAGACAACAGCACCTTGTCTTTCCTTCCTGGCTAACCACTACATTTCTTTCTCTTACCTAGAGCAAGGAATGGCTGAGGGAGCTGGGAGTGTTTGGTTTGGTGAAGAGGATGCTGAGGGTTGGAATGAGGTGGGGGTTGGTCTCTTTTCCCGAGTGACTAGTGATAAGAGGGGAGGAAATGGCCTGAAATTGTTCCAGAGGAGGTTTATGTTGGAGAGTAGGAAAAATTTCTTTGTTGCAAGAGCGGTCAGGCATTGGAACAGGCTGCCCAGGGAGGGGGTGGAGTGACCATCCCTGGAGGTGTTCAAGAAATGTACGCATATGGCACTTTGGAACGTGGTTTAGTAGCCATGGTGGTGTTGGACTGGATGATCTTAGAGGGCTTTTCCATCCTAAATGATTCTTTGATTCTATTCCAGTTTCCAGCACTAGCTCATGTAAGTGTCTTAAATATGTTCAGTCCTCTGATCATACAATCAATAAGGTTGGACAAGACCTCAAAGATCATCAAGTCCAACCTGTCACCCAACACCTCATGACTACTAAACCATGGCTTCAAGTGCCACGTCCAGTCCCTTTTTGAACACCTCCAGGGACGGTCTTTATGACCTCCTCCAGACGCTCTCTAGCAGCTCCATGTACTTCTTGTGCTGGGGCCACAGAACTGGATGCAGTGCTGCAGGTGGGGTCTCAGCAGAGCAGAGGGGCAGAATCCCCTCCCTGTCCTGCTGCTTTCACTGCTTTGGGTGCAGCCCAGCACACAGCTGCCTTCTGGGCTCCCAGCAACCATTGCTGGGTCACATGTGGTGCTGAGGGCTGTGGTTTAGCACCTTCCTTAGCAGAGTTAGAGAATGGTTGGACTGGATTATCTGAAAGGGCTTTTCCAACCAAAATGATTTGATGATTCTGTCAACCTCAGCTTAACCTGGGCTGCTGCCTCCTCATCCAGGGCTTGCTCAGTACGAGCAGTGCTGGCACTGTGGGGCCACAGGCAGCATGAAAACACAAAAGAACACAACGTCCCCCCCTGGCTTTTGCTCCATGTCTATTTCTAGTTCCTACTGCTGGCAGGCGGGGGAGGCTTAATTGGCTATTTCATCCTGCTGTCCCTTTCTCCTTGACCCTAGACCTCAGCTGCTGGCATCTCCAACATCACTCCATAAATGACAGTGAAAACTCCTGATGTGGCAAGTGGGTGCTTTATGAAGACTGATGTGACATCAATCATCATTAACCTGCACGTCCCTGTCACAGGCTGGGGCAAGCCCTGTCGCATCTGGTTTCCTGGTTGAAAATACTCTGGTTTGTGTAGGTTTAGCTGAAAACAACCAAGAAGCTGATCTCTAGGCAGTGGGAGCTGTAGAAGATGAATGATCTGTCACTCAGGAAGATGCCCTGGCTGGGGAAACCAAGCACATTTGCAGGATTTCATTAGTCCTGGTTCCCCCACCTCCCTGTGCCTGGCGATGTTTGCTTTTCAGATGGGTTAGCAGCCCAGCATCTGCTCTCTGGGCCTGTTGGCAGTACTGTGCAGGAGGCAAAGCACCTGACTCCTGTGCTTTTACAGCAGAGTCATTCCCTTTGCTTCTTGAAGTAAACCATAGAATCCTAGAATGGGTTGGGTTGAAAGGGACATTAAAGATCATGTAGTTCCAAACCTTCCAGCAGACCAGGTTGCTTAAGGCATCCTCCAACCTGGTCTTGAACACCTCCAGGTGCGGGGCATCCACAACCTCCCTGGGCAACCTGTTCCAGTGTCTCACCACCCTCACTGAAAAGAATTTCTTCCTAATGTCTAGTCTCAATTTCCCCTCTTCCAGCTCAAAGCCATGGCCTCTCTTTCTGTCACTACAAGCCCTTCTCAAAAGTCCTTCTCCAGCTCTCCTGTAGCTGTCTTCAGGTACTGGAAGGCTGCTTTAAGCTCTCCACAGAGCCCTCTCCAGGCTGAACAGCTCCAACTCTTCAGTGCACTGGGGGACCTAAATTCTGCCCAATCCAGAGCCCAAGGAACCTCTGAAAGCACCATGTGTGACTCCAACCTTTGTAGAGCCCCACACAGTTTTACTGGCCCTTAGGTGAGAAGTGGGAGCTGTAGCACTGAGCTGCCCACTCTTAGCCTTCCTGCACTGAAGTAGGTGCAGGTTTCTAAGCTGCAGTGGTACTTTCTAACCTCGTGGTTCCCTCCAGACTAACAAGACTTTTTCTGTTGATATTTTTGAATGGAGAGATGTCAATGAATGGCACAGGCTGCCTAGGGAGGTGGTTGAATCCCCCTCCCTGGAGGTGTTTCAAAGAGGCAGAGATGTGGCGCTGAGGGACATGGTTTAGCACCACCCTTAGTAGAGTTAGAGAATGGTTGGCCTGGATGATCTGAAAGAGTTTTTCCAACCCAAACAGTTCTCTGACTGTACTCTGTGATTCCTGGCTTCATGCTGTTAACACACTTTTAAGAATTCCTGCCCTTCTCCCGCTGCCTCCAAACAGCTCTTTGTGCTCAGGGTTAAACTGATAGCTGCCTTGGACTTGCCACAGTAATCAATCTGATAACGTCCTGCTAACAGAGCTAAAGACCTCATTGGAGGAATAATGAAGCAACATTTTTCCCCTGAGCTGTAAAATGTGTTGAGGGATTTAATTTCCTTCATATGGAATGTTAGGGTTTGGCATAATCCTTGTTCACTGCAGAAGAGCATCAGAGCTGTCTCCTGTGTGAGAGTTCCAGTTTCCTGGCTGCCAGGAGCTGCTGCAGACTTTGCTGCCTGGCCTGCTCCTAGCAAGAGCACGTGAGGCTTTTCCTCAGGGGGCAGAAAGCAGCTCTATGCTGGCATTCAGCTGCAGGCTGTGAATGGCAATCAGCAGTCAAGGCACAGCCGCCTCTACCTACAAAGGCCACCTGCACCACTGATGCTTCACTCACAGGCACAGCCTTCTTCCTGCCAAATGCCAGACACCTTATCTGGCCAGGTCCTCAAATGAAGGGTGAAAGAAATCTGAGCAGGGGCAGTGAGGTGCCACAGGATCAGATTTTAAAACTCTGGATGGTTTGCCTTATGTCTCTGCTTGTGAGTCTTTACTGGGGACACAGGCAGCTTTCAGTGGGAATGTATGGGGAAGAGGAACCTTGTTTGGGAAGGTGACTATTGCAGTTGAATCCTAGAGTGGTTTGGGTTGGAAGAGACATTAAAAATCATCCAGTTCCAACCCTGCTGCCATGGACAGAGACACCTTCCACTAGACCATGTTGCTCAAGGCCCCAGCCAGCCTGGCTTTCAACACTAACAGGCTTGTAGTCTCCACAACTTCTCTAGGCAACCCGTTTCAGTGCTTCACCATCCTCATGGACAAGAATTTCTTCCTAATGTCTCATCTCAATCCAGCTTCTTCCAGCTCTTCCATTGCCCCTCATCCTGTCATTACAAGCCCTTGTCAGAAGTCCCTCTCCAGCTCTCCTGTAGCTGTCTTCGGGTATGGGAAGGCTGCTCAAAGGTCTTCTTGGAGCCTTGTCTTCTGAGGCTGAACAGCCCCAACTCTCATAGCCTGTCCCCACAGGAGAGGTTCTCTAGCCTTCTGATCATCTTTGTGGCTCTCCTTTGGACCTACTCTAACATTTCCATGTCCTTCTTGTGTTGAGGGCTCCGGAGCAGATGCAGTGCTGCACATAGGGTCTCAGGAGAGCAGAAGGGCAAAATCTTCCTGCTTGACCTGATGCCCATGCTGCTTTTGATGCAGGATTTGGTTGGCTTTTTGGGTTGCAGGTGCTCCTTGTTGGCTCATGTTGAGCTTCTCATCAACCAGCAACATTTCAGTCCTTCTCAGGACTGCTTTCCATTCTCCACCCAGCCTGTGTTTGGGACTATCTATATCAGGTTAAGTCCCATGAAATGAAAGTTTTGTTTTCAGGAGCTGAAGGGCCATGGTACAAGAAGAATTTTGAATGCCTCAAGCATTTCTGTCGCCTCTGCTGCTTAATTTGTGTTCTTCTCAAACCAGAACCGTGAGATATCTTCTAGAATCCAGCTTTTTTTGGGGGGGGGATTCACTGCATGGAATGCCCTCAATGAAGTTTGCTTCTCATTTCTGGTCCATTCAGCTCTGTTAGCTACAGTGAGCAAAAAGCTGACCATGAGTTTTCATCATTGTTTATGTAACTATGGGGATCTAAAATAGAGAATATGACGCTATTGACATCAGAACACAGACAAAATACATAGCTAGATTATTTTGTCCTTCTATTACCGTCTTGCTGTCTTTTGAGTCTTAAAGCGAATCTTCTGTATTGGATGGTTTGCAGTCTGAAATGGAACCTATTTGTATCTTTTAGTCCTTAGATTGGTAGTTTCCATCTAATTCCTGCAAAATCAGTCCCACTTTCATGGCCTTCCCTGTGCTCTTTTATTTCCATTAAAGGCAACCCTTGCAAACAAACCCAAACACAAACATGTTCTACTCCTCATATCTCTGTATTAGTCCTGATTCTCCTAACCTGCCTTTTCCAGTTCATCCTTCATACTCCAAACACAACAAAATCTTTGAGCCAGACAACTTTTTATGCTTCCTGGAGGTAATTTACTTGGTTGTTTCCTATGTGCCATGAGCTCCCTTTTCATAGCACCAAGATGAAACCAAGTGTGGAGCTCTGTGTGTCTCAAAGCCTTTTATATAAGGATTTTATTATATGTGGATCACTTCAGTTTGTGGATGTGGAGAGACCTGAGGTAGCAATATTTTCACCACTGCCTGGTTTTAGTCCAGAGCACCTGAGCAGTTCAGCACTGAGACCCTGTGCCAAAGGCAGTAGCAGATTGCATTTGTTGTTGCATTGCTGCAGGAGGTGCTGTGTGCTGCTCGTTTCCTTAGCAAAGCTGTGGCTGAGTGGCAGGAAGGAAAGCTTCCAATTTGGTGTTGATTACAGCAATTGGTAATAATAATAAATTGATCGTAATTATCATGGATGCAGTTGTTTCCCACATGTCATGACAGGAGAGGCTTAGATGTTTGGGGAAAAAAAATGACTCTGAGCCAAGGGGAAGAGCTGTTTCATTTGGCTGTTCACATCTTGCTGCCTGAAGCAAGGATCACTAGAAGGTGCCAGCTGGTGGCCAGGTATGTTTGGAGAGTCTTGTGCCCACTCTTGACTCAGGTGTCTATGGAAGAATACATCCCTTTAAAATGCACAGGGTTTGAAATTCATGCCTCCCATGGGAGGAAAAAAATAATAACACTTTGCTGGATTTTATTTGACTAGTTTCCATAACTACATTTTCCCTTCTCTCTTAGCTTTATTTACAGCTTTGTGGTACCATTTTGATCACCTTGCCACGATCAAACCGTTATTTTAATTCCAATTCCCACAGAGCTTGCTGCAGCAAGCATAAAAGCATAGAGACTTGCACTATCTTTGTAAGGAAGAGGGTGTACAGCTCAAACAAATTTTTGTTTATAGCTTTTTCAGGAGATGGATTCCAGTAATAACCTCCTCCTCCCTGACTTTTTTTTTTTTTGTTGTTAAGCTTTCTAACAGCAGTCACTTACAAGAAATGTCTCTATTGATACAAACATTCCAAATGCTCTGAATGCATCATTTTCAATAGGGATTAAAGGAAGAGAAATGTGTGTTGAGATTTTAGAGTTTGTGCAACACTCATCTCCACAAAAGCCTTCAAACTTTCTACTTCCCTCCCTGACCCCCTGTTAAGAACAGGTCCCATCCTGTTCTCAGCAGGGACGTCAGTCTCATCAGTCCCATCCCCATCAGGGACACTGCACCTTCTCTTTCCCTGCTACCTTGCCCAGCAGCACAGAGCTGCAAAAAACACCCAACAAACCAAAAAGGAGTAATTGCTGGGCTGATCACAGTGTTGTCCCTTGTGCGGTTTGTGCAGGTGGAGAAGGCATTACTGAGCTCAAGGTGCCTGTTCTTCCCTGGGACGGGAGTTAAACTTTGGGGCTGGGCTAAAAGAGCTGTGTGGCAACAGATGCAGGAAGAGTTGCTTACCAGGTATTGATGTAGTTCCCTCTTCCACTTGTGTTTGAGCTTCTCACCCTGCCATACTGACACGAACCAGTTTTGCAGAGGTGAGAAAACACCCACAAACATTTAGGAATTCCCTAATGCCTGCTTGAAGTCCCTTAGGAGTTAGTTGAGATCAAAGCAAAAGTGATTTTCCCCCCACATGTGTGGTAATCCAGGGAGCCACGTCATCTCTTAATTCCATTAAGCAGGGGAACCAAAACATCTCTTAATTCCATTAAGTGGGGCTCAGGCCGTGCCTGAACATCACTGCACGCTCCTCAGCTGTGACTCTGCAGATCTAAGAGCTGGGATGCTGCACCGTTCTGCAGAGAACGAGGTCTGCTGAAGGAAATAGGCTCCAATTTACACTGGTGTCACACTGAGAGGAGAGGTCCTGAGGTGCTTCTTTCAAAATGTGGAGATGAGAAAGCATGGACAAACCCATCAACCACTAAGCCCAAATCTTTGAGGTTTTAAAATGTTTCTCCCTTTCCCCAAGCTGCCAGGTGTCATTCATTTGACATTTCCAACATCACTTTGTCTTAATGAGAACTGGCAATTGAAAACCAAGCTGAGGGTTGGTACATAACTGTGAGCAAAATGGTTAAGGATTGTCTCATGCCTTTGCATGCTCCTTTCCCCTTTGATTCATAGAATGGCTCAGATTGGAAGGGACCTCAGAGACCATCTATTCCAACCCCCCTGCCATGGGCAGGGACATCTCTCAACTAGACTTGGCTGTTCAAAGCCTCATCCAACCTGGCCTTGAACATACCCAGGAGGAAGAATTCCACAACCTCCCTTTGAAGCCTATTCCAGAGTCTCACCACCCTTCTACTGAAGAATTTCTTCCTAAGATGCAGTCTAACCCTGCTCTCCCTCTGCTTCAAACCATTCCCCCTTGGCCTGTTGGTGGGTTTGCATCTGTGAAGGTTGCCAAGCTCTACTGGATTATGAATGATGGAGACCTGACATGGTGTTAGCACCATTCATGGAATCATAGAATGGTAGGGGGTTGCCAGAGCAGGATCACCCAGGGCAGGTCAGACAGGATCATGTCCAGCTGGTTTTTGAAAGTCTCCAGAGAAGGAGACTCCACAACCTCTCTGGGAAGCCTGCTTCAGGGCTCCAGCAACCTCCCAGCAAAGAAATTTCTCCTTAAAATCAAGTGCAACCCCTAGTGAAACTAGGAACCTCAGTGCTGAGAAGGGTTGCCACTGGTGGTGTGCTCTGGGTAGATCTCTGAACTTCAGGCTCGTGGATTTCAGCTTGAAGGGTGCAGGGCATCACCTACATTCCCACATTGAACCACCGTGGCTGCATCTTGCTGCTGCTGCTGTAGGCTGCAACGTCTTCTCCTGCCTGAGGGCTTTTGCTTTTGCTGACAGGCTGTAATTTAGGTTGGCATGCAGTAATCCTGCCACTGCATCCTTGTGGGGAATCAAGTTATTTTTTTAAAGTAGTAAGGATCTTTATAAAACACACACCAAGAGAGGGATTCTTTGCTGCTTTAATTGCTACTTTCAGCGTCTTGCTCCTTCTCATCCAGTCTGATAAATTTTCTGGGACTTCTTGAGCAAGTGATGGACTTGGACAGCACTGGGCTTGCTTTATAACAATGTTCTCACCCTGCAGGTCTCAGAGAAAGATTGAAAAATCATAGCTTGGGTATAACAAACTTGGTTGGGTTCTCAGGATAATAGTTCTTTGTCTTTGGACCTTCTTTCTTTTATCCTTTCTTTTCTTTTTCTTTCCTTTTTTTCCTTCTTACCTTTTTTTCATTTGCACTCCACCCCTCTCCCCTCCTCCCCTCTACTCCCCTCCCCTTTCTTCTTTTGTTTTTTGTTTTTGGTTCTTGTGTGATGTTTGGAACTGGACCATTGAAGAACTCCCTACCACTACCTCATAGGAAAGTCCAAGGTGAGAGCTCATCCTCCCGGCTGCTGTTGCTATGCCTGGTGCACCTGTTCCCCCTGTGCTGCTCTTTCCTGGAGCCCATTGGGTGATGCATTGCTTTATGTTCCTGATACTGTAGACTTCACCCCCCCCCGGACTTGTTAGTGCACTTTGAGGCCTGCCAGTGAAAGATCTGGAGAACCTTGCTGAAAAATCACTACCTCTGTGATCCAACCTGTAATAATTAAAGAAGGGGAATGAAGTGATCAAGTGGCCAGCTTGGTCCATCTTGACAAAGTTCCCTTTTGTCTCATAAAGGTGAGGTTGTTGATGCATGCTCTGATTAAAAGTCACAGCAAGGTGGCTCTTATTGGAAGGTCTCCTTTCCAGCTGCAGCCTGGCGTGGTAGCTGCAGGCATCTTGTGCAACATGTGGTCTTGCTCAGGCTGGATTTGGGCCATTTGGCTCATGTGCACTCTCACTTGCTGAGCTGTTACAGATTTGTGTGATTTAAATTAAAATTATTGTTGATGTCTCTGCTGTTGCATATAACCATTTACTGCAGGCTGAATCTGGAGCCTTCTGTAAGCCTGGGACCCCTCTCTGCAGTGGGCATTGAGGGCACATCCTCCTCGCCCAGTACCCCATGGGACACATTGCTGTCACAAACAATTTCTTCACTGAAGTAACAAAAGACCAGGTTTAGGCTGGCTGTGAGAAGAAACTTCTTGACTGAAAGGGTTTTCACAGACTGCCCAGGGAGGTGGTTGAATCCCCATCCCTGGAGGTGTGGTATTGAGGGGCATGGTTTAGCAGTGGACTTGTTAGTGTTGGGTTAATGGTTGGACTCCATGATCTTCAAGAGCTTTTCCAGCCTAAGCAATTTGATGATTCCATATAGGCAGGCATGTTTGGGGGGGGAGAGGGAGTGCCACTAGGTGGGATGGCAATGGTACAGGAAAGCGTGTTTGCAGGCTGTGGTGCAGAATCAGACCCTTCCTGAGGGGCTTGTGGCCAGCTTTGACTGCTCTCTCTAATTGGGATCACACTGATCAGTTGCTGAAGTGGTGCTTCCGACAGGCCAGAGCGAGTTTTCCTGAGGACAGCCTGGCTCACGTCCCCCAGCATGGCAGTCTGGAATTAAAGGTATGTTTGTCAGCTCTGTGTCACGCTTCTTCCCTCACCTCCTGCTGGGGACCAGGGCTGGTATGATTAGAAGCAGCTCAGACATGTCTTTTGGATTGCCTGCAGCAATACTAGCAGGGACTTTGGTTTTCTGGTTTCCATTTTTAAAACTGGGCTTGGTTTCTTCTAGCTCTCCTGTTTCTGTTGCTCTGCTGAAGGTTGCTCAGCTACCAGATAAATGCTTCAAATAGTCCCAGGTTTCTGGCTTAGGTCAGAAACTAGGGAGTGACAATATTTAGTCAGAAGTACCTCAGGTGTTTTAGCAGCAGACAGCAGTGTTTGCAAAAGAGCCTAAAATCCAAACAGGGACCTCTCTGGGAAGTCAGAGATGAGGATTTCTGCTCACACTGGAAGCCTGCAGAAGTCAGTGAGTGGTTGTGACTGCACCACAAGGCAGAAGGGTGTGAGCCTCAAGGGTGAGCCCCTCAGTAACGTTTGGAAGAGTGATGCAGCAGTGTGCCCATGCACACCAGTTGTGCTGTGCACATCTTCACTTCTAAAAGGAGAATACAGAATCAGAGGGTCATTAAGGCTGGAAAAGACCTCTAAGGTGCCCCCTCATCCTCCAGACACCCCCAAACACCAAACACTCCAAACACACCCAGTTCCCTCAGCTGCTCCTCACCAGACCTGTTCTCCAGACCCTTCCTCAGCTTTATTGCCCTTCCCTGGATCTGCTTCAGCACCTCAATATACTTTGTGGAGTGAGGGCCCCAAACCTGGATGCAGGGCTTGAGGTGTGGCCTCCCCAGTGTTAAATACAGTGGGGCAGTCCCTGTCCTGGTCCTGCTGGCCACATCATTGCTGAGAGTGGCCAGTGCAGGGGAAAAACGATTCAACACTTTCCAGATGCTGTTGTGGTTTATATGAAACACAGAAACATCAAATACTAAGGCAGGCAAAAGCTCTTGAAGCACCACATCTGGGCCCAGGGGAATTGGCACTTGAGGGCTCTGTTTTCCTGCTGGGGATGTGTTTTTTCTTTTCCATGAAGCATTATGCACTTCTCCATTTGCTGAATTTCTAAGACACAAGAAATCAGAGCTTCCCACTGAAAGCAGACCTTTGTGTGTGAGCCTGTCATTAGCTGCAAGTCCCACTTTTCTCAGGTAATAGCTTGTGAGGAAATTTTCAACCACCTCTTTGCACCCTGGGAAACTCAAGCTCTCAGCTCTATGATTGCTCTGGCAGTGAGCTCTGGTATTCGTTTATGAGAGCCTGGGCTTTCTCCGAGCACGTGTGATTGACACTCCTGCTATGGGGACTGAGTTGTGCCACAAACATGTTGCTAGTTAGGAGCCAGAACCTTTGAGGTACCCTCTCCTGTTGCCAGTGGAGCTGCATCCCAGCTTACCCTGCATTTCTTAAATGTTATCAGGATTTTTGAGGGCTTTGTGCAGCCCACACTGGAAATCTCTGAGGCATCTGGAACTCTGTTGGCTTTCTTTATGGAATCATAGAATGGTTTTGGTGGGAAAAGACCTTTAAGGTCAGCGGGATTGTCATTAGGGGACTGGAACATCTCTGATGAGGAAAGACTGAGAGAATTGGGGCTGTTTAGTCTGAAGAACAGCAGACTGATGTGTCAGGAGGATGGGACCAGGCTCTTTTCAGTGGTGTCCAGTGACAGGACAAGGGGTAACAGGCACAAACTTGAACATAAGAAGTTTCATCTGAAGATAAGGAGGAACTTCTTCAGTTTAAGGGTGATGAAGCACTGGCACAGGCTGCCCAGAGAGGTTGTGGAGTCTCTCTCTCTGGAGACATTCAAAACTCTCCTGGATGTGATCCTGCTTTGGCAGGGGGTTGGGCTGGCTGGTCTCTGGAGATCCCTTCCAACCCCTAACATTCTGTGATTCTTGAGTCCAACCATTATCTAACTACCAAGGCTGGTGCTAAACCATGACTCTCAGCACCACATCTCTGCCTCTTTGAAACACCTCCAGGGATGGGGATTCAACCACCTTCCTGGCACAGTGGGAAATTTAAGGTTCCCTGTATCACTTCACAGGTGCTTTATGCTTGCTGGTGAAGTCCCTGTCTGGCCAGTGTGCCAGTCCTCCTTGGCCTGCAGTAAAGTGCTGCCTGCTCACGGTGCAGTGGGCATCTAGTTTAATGTGACTGGTAGTATGATAAATGTTATGTGCTGCTAGATTAGGTCTGCCATGGCTTGATAGGACTTTCATCCTGTTTCTTAAATACATAGAAGTGTTTCTGCTGTGGAGCTGCCTCTTTTGGCAGATTTATGGATGTGTTTGGGAATGGTAGTGCCACATGATGATTATGAAGCTATATCAAACACTCTTTATTGTTCATTACCATTGCTTTACATTAACTGACGATTAGCTCCTGATTCATTGCAGTTGCAGAGCTCAGGCCCTGACATGTGAGAGTCTGAACAATCTGATTTTGTTTGGGTAGTAGATGGTTTGGGGGAGGAATATGCTCTGATTTGGTTTTGTGCAGAGACAACAGCATTTCTTCTTCCAGCATCTCACAGAGATTCATAGAATGGGTTGGGTTGGAAGGAACCTCAAAGATCATTCAGTTCCAACCTCCTGCCATGGGCAGGGACACCTCACACTAGACCAGGTTGCTCAAGGCCTCATCCAAACTGGCCTTATTCCAGTGTCTCACCACCCTCACTGTAAAGAATTTCTTCCTAATCTCCTGTCTAAATCTGCCCCCATGAAGCTTCCATCCATTCCCCCTTGTCCTATCCCTACAAGCCCTTGTCAAAAGTCCCTTCCTGGCTTTCTTGTAGAAAATCTTCAGGTCCCACAAACACTAAAGATGAGTGATTGGAGGTTTTTCTGTGGAATGTGGGCAACCCACAGGTGATCTATGGTGCAGATGTGCTAATGTGACCCCAGGGCAGTGGTTTTCCTCAGCATGAACAACCTGGTCAACTCAGAAGCACTCCAGGAGCTTGAACTGCTGCTGTAGCTGGAGCAAATGGCCCTCCTGCAGGGCAGCAGTAATGATGACACTGCTAAAGCTACCAGGCTCCAGCAGCAAACACAACTGCCAAATCTTCAGTGGCTCTCAGTGTGTTGCAGATCAAGAAAAAGGCACGATAAAGAATCTGTCAGAATTGCATTAGGTGGAGTTGAGCTCTTTTGGATACCTGGCCTCACTGGTGAGAATTAAAACAGCCAAAAAAGCCACCCCTGAGCACCTCAAAACCTTCAGTTTTTGACATGAGGCAAATCCCAGAGATGCAGCTGGAAATCAGTCCTGTTGCCTTTGGAAGGCTTGGGATAATGCCGTTAGCACCCCAGCTGCTCCTCCTCCTGCTGGTGAACCTGGCTGTGTGGGAATTCCTGCTGGTCTCTGAGCATCAGCCTTGCATCCATTAAACACCAGCGTGTGCTGGGAGGGCTCTGCCGTGCCTCCCAACTCCTGTTGGCAGGTAAGAGCTGGCTCAGGGAGGGGGATGGGGGTGAGAAGGTAGCATCACCTGGACTGTTGGTTTGGTTTGCAGTTGCTGAGCACAGCAAGGCCCACCCTGAGCGCTTCCCCCCCCATCAGGAGAGCACATCCACGTCTCACAGCCGTGGCACCCTGATTGCGTTTCGCGTGGCCTCCCGGTGATAAGGGTTTATTGACTCGGTGCATAGATTAAATCCCCTCAGCCGTGACAATTAAATAGGGAAAAAACGTGTGTGCCATTTCCAGGGATAATATTTAATCAGAAATAGACAAGAACACGAATCACCAGCTCAGAAACAAACCTACCCTTTACATAAATTCAATTGAACTTGTTCCAGCTGTTTGCAGGAACCAAACAAAAAATAAAAATGCAAAAGAAGGAAAACAAAACCAAACCAAAAAAAAGGACATTTTGTGACAACTGCAAATGAGCCCAGCTGAATCTGTCCAAATGTGGCACCTTCTGGGCGTTTTAAGGACCCCATGTCATTGTTTATTGATGGTGGCTGGGGAAATAACTAGGCAGCAGCAAAGGCCAGGCCATTGGCAAGGACTGGGTGTTGGGAGTGTGGCACAAACAAGTTGCATCTTGCTGTGACTTTAGTTTGCAGGGGTGTGTAGAGTGGTCCTGGCTGCAACCCCACTGCCCACCCCATGGGGCTGAGACTTCTGTGAGGGCCTGGTGCTTTAGGTGGAGGCTGAAGCTCACTGAAATGAACTCTTTTCCATACAGCACATTTCCATTAGGGACAGCAGAGAGAGCTCTGGGCACTCAGCTGTGTTTTTGACAGTCAATTAGTGTTAATCAAACCCAAGACAGAGAGATAAATTATTAAGAATAGCCAGAATTGAATAGCAGAGGGAGGTCTGCTGGGACAGCAGCAGTCTGGAGACGTTCCAGTTGTTTTCAGGTTTACCATAACTTCTTTGGCAGAGAAAACAAGCTGGATGTTTCATGCTGACAGGTTTAGCCACACAAGCTGACACTTCAGCCTGGCTGGAGAGAAAAGCAGGAGGAAGCTTCTCGTTGCAGCTTTGCTCCTGTCTTCAGGGTGTCTCAGAATTGCAAACAAATAGGCGTTAGGGCTCTACTAGCAGCATCCCCCAGCCTGCAAGGTTCCCCCCCCCCATCAAAGCTCATCAATTAACGCCCTTTGAATCCATCCAACCTGTTCTGCTGCTTCCAAATTTTAGTGGTTGAAGTGCCCTGTGGTCCCAAGCATCCCTGAGCAGGACCCTAGGAGTTTTGCAAAACTAGCATTAGGTTCTCGTGACATGTGAACATAGGAAAAGCTTCTCCACTGTGAGGGTGCTTGAGCCCTGGAGCAGGCTGCCCACAGAGGTTGTAGAGTGCCCTTCTCTCAGGGACATTCAAAACTCCCCTGGATGTGTTCCTGTCTGACCTGCCCTGGGTGATCCTTGGTTGGTGGGGAGTTAGACTGGATGATCCACAGAGGTCCTTTCCAACCCCTGCCATTCTGTGATTCTGTGTGACGGAGTCTTTTGGCCTCATAAGCCCATCCTGAGTGAGGTTAATTATCCTGTCCTTTCACTCTTTAGTAACCCACTCCTTCTCCCCTGCCCAAACTGACTGTGACTGACAGGCCTGTACCTGCTATTCCTGTTAACCATTTTAAGGCTTGGGCTCCTCGGTTTATTTTATTCTGGCCCGGTGAGACCTGGCTGTGTTCCATGCAGTGCTGGAAAATCAATGCTGATTTTCCTGAGTGCCCCTTGGCCACCTTTGTAAAAAATTCTTGGCTATGGAGTAAGCAGACTACTGCTCTTAATGTGTCTGACCTGAGTAAATGAAGTGGTTCATCCCATCTGGGAAAGAAAAGCATTAGTTTCACCTGCCTGGACATTTACCTCAATGAATGGCCCAGGGAAGTTGCAGTGTGGATCAGTTAATGACACCAAAAGCAGCCACTCTGCTAAAAAGACAGGAAAATGAATTTACATCCTCAAGGAGACCTTGTGCTCCCATGTGTGCCTCAGTGAGGAGGACACACACACTCTGACTGCCAGGAATGCTCCAGCTCTGCTGAACAGGAGCAGGGGTGACAGTGTAGAAACAAGGGCTGAGTGTGAGCTCTCTAAACACAGCAGCACCCTTCCTGGCATGGTGGCACTGTGCTGTTCTTTACCAACCCCTTCCTGACAGCAGAGATGTATTTGCCAGAAGTGCAAGAAGTAAAATCCAGGGCAAGATGGTGACAAACTCACCATGAGCCAGCAATGGTCACTGGCAGCCCAGAAGGGAGCCCTGTGCTGGGCTGCATCCAAAGCAGTGAGAACAGCAGGACAGGGAGGGGATTCTGATCTTCTGCTCTGCTAATGCCTGGAGTATTGCCTTCAGTTCTGGTGCTCCCAGCACAAGAAGGACATGGAACTGTTGGAGTCGGTCCAAAGGAGACCACAAAGATGATCAGAGGGCTGGAGACCCTCTCCCCTATGGGGACAGGCTGAGAGAGTTGGGGCTGTTCAGCCTGGAGAAGAGAAGGCTCCACGGAAAACTTAGATCAGCCTTCCAGTACCTGAAGGGGACTATAGGAGAGCTGGGGAGGGACTTTTGACAGGGGCTTGGAGTGACAGGATGAGGGGCAATGGCTTTTTGAGCTGGAAGAGGGCAGATTGAGACTGGAGATTAGGAAGAAATTCTTGAGAGTGAGGGCGGTGAGACACTGGAACAGATTGCCCAGGGAGGTTGTGGATGCCACTTCCCTCGGGGTGTTGAAGGCTGGGTTGGATCAGGCCTTAAGCAACCAGATCTTGTTGAGAGGTGTCCCTGCCCATGGCAGGGTGAGTGGAACTGAATGACCTTTTAGTCCCTTCCAACCTAAACCATTCTGTGAACCTATGAATTTAATTTGGTGTTGAATCAAAGATGTGGAAGTCGGGGGTGTGGGGGAGAAAACCCCCAGAGCATTCTAGGAAAGGAAACTAAAATTTCAGTGTCCAGAAAGTGGAGGAGCACATCATCTGATCCTCTTTGTGAGTGTATATCTGCACCTCAGTGTGGGAATGCAGTTTGGGTAGCTGCGCCAAAGATCCTGCTGTATGCACAGCTCAGGAATTCCTGGGCACAGCTGCAGCTGCAGAGGGCAGTGCTAAGTAACCTGTGAGATAAGAGTATGTAAGGCCATGGAATTCCTTGCTGTGAATGTTGCAGTTTGAAAGTGTAAAACATGAATTTAGTGTGTGCCTCAAAATAGATCTGGTCCTTCTTCAGCTATTTGCATGCCAGCTAGACGTGTCTCCTGACCTTGCAACCCAAAGACAATGTGTTTCTGTTGTCATCAATCATGGCTCTGCGAATGAGCAGGCGCTCCTGAGGGCGAGGACAGCAGCAGGACAAGCAGTATTCTCCAGGCTACAAGAGTGGCTTGCCTTGCTTGTCAAACTGGCATGGTCAGTCTGTGAAGGAGAAGTAAAAGGCAGGTGAGCAGCTGAGCAATGTCCACAGAAAGCAACAAAACATAGGGAAGTACTTAGGTGGTGTTGGCTCTGGTCAGTCCCCTTGTAACATGCTGGACAGCATTGCAGTGGAACATCTCCCTCCTGAGCAAAGGCTGAGGGAGCTGGGGCTCTTTAACTTGGAACAGAGGAACCTGAGGGGTGACCTCATTCATGTTTGTAAAGATACAAAGGGCAGTGTCAGGAGGATGGAGCCAGGCTCTGCTCAGTGATGCCCAATGATAGGACTAGAGACAATGGATGCAAGCTGGAGCAGAGGAGGTTCCATGGGAACAGAAGGAAGCTTTTTTACTGTGAGGGTGCTGGAGCCCTGGAGCAGGCTGCCCAGAGAGGTTGTGGAATCTCCTCTGGGGACATTCAAAACCCACCTGTATGTGCTCCTGTGTGACCTGTCCTGGGTGATCCTGCTGTGGCAGGGGGGTTGGACTGGATGATCTCTAGAGGTCTGTTCCAGCTTCTACCATTCTGTGATTCTTGCAAGGGCATGAGGCTTATTCAGTAGGGAGCTATGTCTCTCCCTTACCTCAGCCTCACTGGCTGCAGCACAAGGTATTGTTTTTGAGTCATGAGATCTGCTCAGTGTCACCTTGCCTCTTCTGCATCTTCACCACTGGATTCTCCTTGGACCACTGGGCACTTAACAGTGATGGTGGGCTGGAAGGAGGTGATGCAAGTTGTGCTCATCTTTTCACGTAAAATCACTGAACTACCTAGCTTGGAAAAGACCTTTAAGATCAAATCCAGTCACTAGCCTAACACTGACAAGTCCTTAACTAAAATATTGTTAGGTATTATGTCTGCACAGCTTTTACACACCTCCAGAGATGGGTACTCCACCACCTCCCTGTGCAGCTTGTTCCAATCTCTGAGAAGCCTTTCAGGGAAGAAATTCTTTGTAATATCCAACCTAAACTTCCCTTGGTGCAACTTAAGGCCATTACTTCTTCTTCTATTACTTATTTCTTGGTTGAGCAAACTAACCTCCACCTGGCTCCAACCTCCTCTCACGGAGCTTTAGAAAGCAATGAGGTCTCACCTCAGCCTCCTTCCAGACTAAATCCCAGTTCCCTCAGCTGCTCCTCACCAGAACTGTTCTCCAGACACTTTACCAGCTTTGTTACCCTTCCCTGGACTCTCTCCACCACCTTGATGTCCTTCTTGGAGTGAGTTCTGGCCAAGGCAGCTGTTAAGATGGGCCTTCAGGACTTTTCTTGATGACTGGCACACATTGTTATTATCCTAAAAGTCAGTGGAATTTCAGCTTGAAGCTAGGGGAAGACCATGGCAAATTAGATTCCTTCCACAGAAGAAGTGACATTATCAGCTCAGTCGTAGCCTATGTACAGCTTTTCTGCAGCTATTCCAAATGTTATAGGTGAAGCTGTTGTGAAGGAACATCTCTGACATCAGGCCTTGATAGGGAGTGAACAACAGACTGTTTTCTTCTCTAATACCAGCAGCAGGGTTGAAAGAGTGGAGCTGCTTCCCCTAGAAAAAAGGGAAAGAGAGGCAGGAAGCAGAGCAGGAGGCAGAGCAGTGCAGGTTCAGAGGGCACAGAGGTCATGCTTGAGATGTCAGGAGGGACTTGAGAGATTTATGTTCAAGCCTCTCCACAAGCAGCTTTGTGCCTGCCTGTGAACAGGCCCTTTAACCTTCCTGTGGTGCAGTGACCTGTTTGTAAACCACAGGTATTTTCTGTTTAATTTGGGCTTGCTGACGCTGGTGGATGTCTTTGATGAGACCTCGGCAGACCTTGCTCAAATCCTCAGGCTGCAGTGTCTTCAGGAAGGGTTAGATATGTGTAAGTGACTTACATGTACCTCCTGTGTGCTTGCACAGCCTGATCGTGATGAGGACTCTTCAAGTGCTGCCAAACCACACGTGATGGACAGTAAAACAGGATGCAATCACCTCTCCTCTTACCTTCTTATCTCATCTTTGACTTTGATGGAAAACTGAAGTATGAGTTGATTAGGAACAGGTTGTGTGTACATGCACCTGTAGCATTGTAGGAGGAAGCTGTTAGCTTCCTAGGAAGCAGGAAGCTGTTGGTGGGACAGCCATTAAAAGGCAGGGAAATGTTTGTGATGGGAAGCACTCAGGCATTTCTGAACAGGCTGTGCTGAATTCCCAGGGAGGGGAATGAAAAACAGGGCTGGTGAGGAGCAGCTGAGGGAACTGGGGTTGTTTAACCTGGAGAAAAGGAGGCTGAGGGGACACCTCATTGGTCTCTCTAACTCACTGAAAGGAGGCTGCAGTGAGGTGGGGGCTGGTCTCTTCTCCTTAGGAGCAAGTGATAGGAGGGTTGCACCAGGGGAGGTTTAGATTGGATGTGAGAAGAACTTCTTGACTGAAAGGGCTCTCAAATACTGGAACAGGCTGCCCAGGGAGCTGGCTGAACCCCTATTCCTGAAAGTGTTCCAAAGAGGCAGAGATGTGGTGCTGAGGGCCATGGTTTAGCACCAGCCTTGGTAGAGTTAGGGAATGGTTGGACTGGATGATCTGAAAGGGCTTTTCCAACAAACAATTCTATGATTCTGTGAGCAGTATTTTATCCCTACCCAGAAGATTAAAGCTTTGCTCTTGCTGTTGGAGAAGGCCAGGTTGAAAATGAGGTAGAATATTTGTTTTTTAACTCTTTTCCTGCTTCTATGTGTTCATGTATGTGTGAGAGAGTTGCTATGGTGAGCAAAGGGTAGGAAGAACTGCGATTCCTTTTCCCCGCACAACTGTTACTCCTCCTGATGCTCCTTGTTCTCTGAGCTCTCTGTACATGTGTGCATACCATTGTATGAACAGAGCTGTGCCTGCAGTCCTTCCTGTGCCTGCACACACACAGGCCTGGGATGTGTCCCCTTGGGAAGTGACAGCCTTCCAAAGCCAGGGAGCTCATTTTGTGAATGTCTCAGCTGGTGACTTGACTTGGCTATGTTTCCAATTTAAGCAAAGCAATCTTGGGAGGACTGGAGGAATCAGAAACAAGGCTTCCAGACTATTAGCATTTTAATAGCAAAATGAGGGTGATTGTTGCCCTCCCCCAGCAAGGTTCATGTGGAAATGCCGCAGCAATGTGCATGAAGAAGTGGAAACAGTTCTGTTAAACACAGCATCATCAAGCACTGCAACATAAAAATGAGCAGAAGGAGGTTTTCTATTTAATAACCTGCTTGCCTTTTTTTTTTCTTTTTTCCACTTTGTGTTAAAACAGATTCAGTGAGGACAGTGTGATCTTGCTGCAGGAGGTGCCTGATCCAGGGAGGGCAGTGTGATTTCGCTGCAGGAGGTCCCTGATCCAGGGAGAACAGTGCGATCTCGCTGCAGGAGGTCCCTGATCCAGGGAGGGCAGTGTGATCTTGCTGCAGGAGGTCCCTGATCCAGGGAGGACAGTGTGATCTCATTGCAGGAAGTCTTAGTAAGGACAGAGCAGGTTTCAGCCTGGTGTTTCTTTGACCTGTTTTACTAGAAAGGAGAAAAGCTTCAACATGATGTTCAGCTTTGGTCCCTGCTGTACAAAAAAAATTGGGAACAGGCTGGAAAGTGTCCAGAGAAGGGCCAGGAGAATGATCAGGGGCCTGGGAGCCCTGCATATGAGGAAAGACTGAGAGATCTGGATTTGTTCAGCCTGGAGAAGAGAAGGCTGGGGGGAGACCTTATCACCATGGACCTGGACATAAAGGGTGGCTACCAGGAGGATGGAGACTCCCTTTTACAAGGGGTGATGGGGACAAGTTACTGCTGGGGAGATTCCCATTGTACACCAGAAGAGAATATTTCTCCATGGGAACAGTTGGACATTGGAATCATCTCCCAGGGGAAGCAATGGACAGTTTGAAGACGCTGCTTGACAGGGTGCTGGGCCAGCTCATCTCAACTCCACCATCACTGAAAAAGGTTTGGCCACATGATCTTTGGGGTCCCTTCCAGGCTAGCATTCTCTGTGTGTGCGTGTTGATGTTGCCACAGCCAAATTGCTTTAGGTCCTAAACCTGCAGGCGGCAGCACTTTGCTGCCTTTGCAGTGAACTGGGGGAAATATTTCACCTAGCCTCACATCAGGCTGGGGAAGTGCCTCAACTCATCAGTGGAGCAGCTGGGAAGGTTTTGCTACTGCATATTGCTTTCCATTGGGCACTGGCAAGAACCTGAAAGGAGAAGGGGAGCCCTCCAGTAGCATTTCAAAATTTCATTTTGAAATATAGGTGACCTCAGCATGTATTTGCTCCAGTTTTAGAGGCTGTGGTGTTCCAGCGGACTATTTCAGAAGTAATCTTTTGTCCATTCTGTGTTTCTCAGTATCATTTGACTATATAAAGTCAAAACTGACATAACCTCAACTGCAGGTTGTTCAGCCTGGAGAAGACTCCAGGGGGAACCTTAGAGCTGCCTTTCAATACCTGAAGAGATCCTAAAGGAAGGCAGCAAAGGGGCTTTTCATCAGGGTGTCTAGAGACAAGACAAGGAAGAGAAAGGTTTGAAGGTGAGAGAGAGCAAGGTTAGACTGGATCTTAGGGAGAAGTTCTTCAGTCTGAGAGTGGTGAGACTCTGGAATGGGTTGTCCAGGGAGGTTGTGAATGCCTCCTCCCTGGGGATGTTCAAGGCCATGTTGGTTGAGGTTTTGAGCAGCCAAGTCTAGTTGAGAGGTGTCCCTGCTCATGGTAGGGGGTGGAAGTAGATGATGTCTAAGGCCCCTTCCAGCCTGAGCTGTTCTGTGATTCTATGATGGTTTTACTCATGAAATGCAATAGGGAGAAGTGCTCTCAGTGGTAGTTAAATGTCACTGCTATGATCTTTGTTCTGTGGGTTTGTGGCTTTATTATTGTACAAAGGTCAGCATTAATTCAGCAATTTTCTCACCTTTTTTTCCTGCAAAAACCTTTCCTGATCCTTCAGTTCCTTGCCGTTTATTATTCCTAGGCTGGTGTCTGCTGTTCAAAGCTTAATGGAAATCCTGAGAAATGTGATTTCCCACCTGTCTGTGTGAGTTTACTACTTATGGCAGTTCTGAGTAATTTCTTCACGAGCTCCATCCATAATTATAGCTATAGCTAAATGAAATGTGTAGTCAAACCAAAGCCACAGCAGCTCTGCTGCTACCCTGCTTCCTGTCACTGTTGGAACGAAGGACAACGGGTGCTTGATTCCCTTTTGCTTTCCTGAGTATTCCAAATTGTACTTCCTCTAATCATGTTTTCTTGCCTTGTATCTTGTGAGTTGGGACTAACTCTGCCCTCAGTCACAGTCTGAGGATTTCCTGAGCTAAAAAACAATGCTGAGGTCTCATGGGGAGGACACAACCCCGCTTTAGGGGCTGCAGTGGGATACATACAACTGGGCACGCAGCACACTGGGAACCGTGATGATGGAGTCCAACAGAAGCGCTCCAGAGCTGGGATATATCTCTCTCATTCTCTTTGCCATGCCATGCTTGCCCTGCTTTGCTGCCCTGAGTCTTAGCTGGGCTTTCAAACCAGCTTTGACCTTTTAGGTGGCCTGCTTCCATCTAATGCGTGTGGAACTTCCTTAACGAAGGCCAGAGCTGGGTGCCAGCTCAGCTAATTTGATTGCTTTTTATGCATTAATCAAACCCCTCAGAGCAGTCCGACCTTGACTAGGACATAACGATCTTGAAGGCTGGTCTGCATTTCCCACTCAGTGCTATGGTAGGACATTGCAGCGAAGAGGGATCTCTGGGCCACAGTCGAGGTCCTCTGTCTCTGCCTGTAACCTGTCTTCCCTGGGAGTGTTTGCCCTCTGCATTATTGACAAAGGCATGGTGGCTCTTTATTCTTCACCTACAGGATTCAGGCCTTGTTAGTTTATTTCCCACCCCTGCAAGGAATCGCTGAATGGTTTTGGTTGGAAAAGCTCATCTGGTCAACCATTCTTTAACTCTACCAAGGCTGATGCTGAACCATTCCCTCAGCACCACATCTCTGCCTCCTTGAAACACCTCCAGGGATGGGGATTCAACCACCCCCCTGGGCAGCCTGTGCCAGAATTTGAGAACCCTCTCAGTCAAGAAGTTTCTTCTAGTCTTGAACCTAAACCTCCCCTGGTGCAACTCAAGGCCATTTTAGGCCTTGTTTTAGGTCACAATGTTGCAAAACTTAACAACCCCACCTTGTGGAAAACAGAGTTCTCTTGGAAATTATGAGAGTACTTTTATCCAAAGGGAGGAATGCTTCCTCATTTGTGTAATTAAAAATGGAGATCGTTGCCTCCAAGCTTCTAGAAGGCAGCTAGATAACATTCATAACACATCAACTCTAGAAAGTGCTTTGGAAGGTGATGGCACACAGTAATTAATTAATAATTATTAATAAGTAAGGCATCAGTTCATGATATCTTTAAAATGTTTTGTTTCCACTGAACTAGCCAGGAGCTTACCTTGACAGAAGTAATGCTTGGTTCAAACCTTCCATTAAGCATGCAACCCTTCAATCTGTTAGTCACCTGGACTTGGCCCTCAGATGTCTCCCACCTGACAAAAAGCACTCAAGTGGCATCCTGTGGCCTACCCACAGACATCCCTTGGCTCTGCAGGGCTTTGATGGCTTTTTCAATCAACATAGACAGAGGTGGAACCCACAAGAGCTCATAAAGGGCAGAGACCACCAGAGGTGCAAGGATACCATTTGGGCATCTATGGGTTGTCCACATTAAGAAATCCATCCTAAAAAGGTGTTCATGGGGGTGAAGTAACAGATCCATGTCTGTACCCACACATCAGTCTAGAAAATACTTTCCTAAGCAGCTCCAGGTGATCTTGCCTTCATTTAGCTGTCCTACTAGTTCAGCTGAATTGCATCCTAAAAGCAGCTGGGCTTGTTTCCTTGGCTGTGCCAGGCACTTACTTTAGCCCATCTGTGGCTGTCAACATTGTGGATGTCTCAGGTTAGCTGCAGTTCTGTTTGTGTCTGTCCATGTGTCTTGTGTTTCCGCTCGTGACAGTCAACAAGCGGAGTCTGGGCTCCCAGCATTTCTGTAACCATCTCAGTTGTAGCTCCTACCCCTAAGGGTAAGGACAGCAGTCAGTTTAGTGACCTGTCTAAAACTGAGTGGTGTCTGAATCCCCTTTCCCTAGAATGGCTCAGGTTGGAAAGGACCTTAGACATCATCTACTCCAACCTCCCTGCCATGGGCAGGGATGTCACTTAGCTAGACTTGGCTGCTCAATCATAGAATGGTTAGGGTTGGAAGCGACCTCAAGGATCATCTAGCTCCAGCCCCCTGCCATGGGCAGGGACACCTCACACTAGATCAGGTTGCCCAGAGCTACATCCAGCCTGTCCTTAAAAACCTCCAGGCATGGGGCTTCCACCACCTCCCTGGGCAACCTGTTCCAGTGTCTCACCACCTTCTTCCTTACATCCAATCTGAATCTACCCATTTCTAGTTTTGTTCCATTCCCCCTAGTCTTATCATTACTGGACTCTTCAATTTTTCTTTTCAGGGTCAGTTTTTATGGCTGCCCTGAGGCACTTGTGGCCCCTGTGGCACTTTTGGCCTTTGTGAACCCTCATCCTTGCCCACATCCAGTTCCCCCTGCAGAGCTTCATACCTGTTCTGCAAGGGCATTGTGGGTGGTGTGCTTCTTAATGGAGCACATTTGCTCCATCTATGTAATTTGTTTCATTTGGTAGTGACTTGTTCCCCTTGACCCTGCACATGTGAGTGACTACAGTTACTGAAGGAGAGCTGGGGGGCTTGCTGATGAAAGGATATCAAGCCTTTGTTTCTGTCTCCACCACAGAGGAGTCTTGGCAACTGCAAAACCACAGCTGGAAGGAGCAGGGGCAGCTTCAGACCCAGGGTGAGCAACAGCATAGCTGGGTGCATTGGCTGTGACCCTCACTGTGTAGTGCCTCCAAGACCATCAGCACTTCTGCACTTAGCTGCTTGTCCTGGCTTGAGGCCAGGCAGATCCTCTCTTGCCCCTGAAAGGGGGGAAAAGAATGACACTCACACAATTGGATTGCAGAAATGATGGAAAGTTTAAATGGAAAGCAGTAAATGTTTTACAGAAGTTACAGGCACAGTGACAAAAGAATCCCAAAGCATACAGAATCCCCTATAGCACACCCAAAAGCCTCCCAACACTTCCCTTCTCCCCACCTGAGGGTGTACCCAAACCCCCCAGGGCTCTTTCTTCCCTCCCCGCACTGCTAGGCTAGTCTCAGCTGGCCAGGTCTGAGACTGCCCCAACCCCTTCTCCTCCTGGCATTACGCCTAGCCAGGCCTAAGAGGCCTTGAGATACTCCCTGGGCATTTCCCACGGGAGCAGAGAGGGATGAAAGGGGAAGAGAAAAACTTTGCAGATAGTTTTATAGGGCACAGGACATTATGGGTATGAAATACGCAGCTTCCTGTGTCCCCCTGCTGGGCTGGACCCTCGGGACACTGGAGGTGTAGCTTGTGTGGCAGGAACAGGAGACACCCAGCCTAAACTGCCACACTGCTGATCAGGGTGAGCAAAGACTGGCAGAATACACCCAGGACTTCTGTGTAGATAAGTCACAGCTGGCTTTTTTATCCTTCTTTCCAGCAGCATAATTCCCTGTGTCCTTTGAAGGTCTGTGTGCTTTTCAGTCAGCTTTGACTTTCCCATTCCTGGCTGGCACTTTGCAGTTGAGCAATATTCCCAGGGGGACAAATTTGAAGAGGGTTTATGAGAGGAGAAATAGAGATGTCTAGAAGCTGACAGGATTCTGGCACAGATGAAATGAAAAGATTTCCCTTTCATGGAGGTGCTCTTGTCAATGCCAGACTGACATCCAAGCACAGCCTGCAAGGAGACCTCATTAGCACTGCTGGGTGTTGGGGTGTCTCCCTTCCCTGGGCAATGTGTTCTTCAGGGTGGCTGTAGGAACTTCTGTATGCCACTTGACTGCTTCAGCTATGGAGCCATTTCTCTGTACCTATACACAGGACCTTGTCATTGGGTGCATTGAGTGTTGTCAGCAGGACAAATGAGGTTCTCCTCCCACTCTATTCTGCCCTAGTGAGGCTGTACCTGCAGTATTGGGTCCAGTTCTGGGCTCCACAGTTCAAGAGAAACAGGGATCTATAAGAGACAGTCCAGTGCCCTCCAGCAAAAGGCGGTTCCTGCTCCAAGGGGTTTACCATCTGAAGCCAGAAGAAGCATGGAAAACAGAGGCACAGAAAGATCACTGCTGTGTCACCAGGCTTAGGGCTCATCTCCTCTGGGCAGCAGGGTCACTGTTGTTCCCTGCACCTGCTGCTGGTGTTCCATGGTGTTGGATTCTTCCCTGCTCTCTTGGCTGAAAACGGCTTTGAGCAGATACCACAGTTAATAGTGGTGAGCCTGGACCTAGCCTCTGACCCAAGTGTGTATTTTTCAAGTCTGGGTGGAATCTAGAGGGTGCTTTTTGTTTTCCCCTCCAAACCACAGAGTTGTTTGGGTTGGAAAAGCCCTTTCAGATCATTCAGTCCAACCATTCTTTAGCTCTAACAAGGCTGGGGCTAAACCATGGCACACAGCACCACATCTCTGCCTCTTTGAAACACCTCCAAAGATAAGGATTCAACTACCTCATCTGGAAGCCTGTTACAGTCTGTGACAACCCCTTCAGTAAAGAGGTTTCTTCTAATACCCAAACTAAACCTCCTCTGGTGCCACTTCAGGCCATTTCCTTTCCTCCTGTCACTTGTTCTCCCACTTCATTACAACCTTCTTTTGGGGAGCTGTAGAGAGCAATGAGGTCTCCCCTCAGCCTTCTTTTCTCAAGACTAAACAACTACAAGTCCCTCAGCTGATCCTCACCAGCCCTGTTCTCCAGACCCTTCACCAGCTTTGTTGCCCTTCTCTGGACCTGTTTCAATACCTCAACACCCTTCTTGGAGTGAGGGCTCCAAAACTAAATCCAGGATTCAAGGTGGGGTCTCCCCAATGCTGAGTACAGAGGGACAATTACTGCCCTGGTCCTCCTGGTCCCACCATGGCTGATCCAATCCAGGATGCTGGTGGCCTTCTTGGCCACCTGGGCACACCATGGGTCATCTTCAGCTGCTGTCACCAGTGCCCTCAGGTCTTTCTCTGCTGGGCAGTTTCCAGCCACTCTGCCCCAAGCCTGGAGCATTCATGGGATTGTTGTGCTCCAGGTGATCCCTTGGCCTTACCGAACCAGTGTGTCCCATGCCTCTTCCCCCAGCATCTTTGCTTGGGTTCATCTGGCTGCAGGTCTCCTTGTGGTGGGCTCTGGATGCTGGGTAGCAAACTATCCTCTGTTCTCCTGGCTGGGCCAAGTGCCCCACACCCTTCTGCCTGTCTTGGATGATGGTGATTGAAGGAGAGAGTAGATCTGAGGGTTTGAAAGCACAACTCTCCTAAATTGGGTGGGGTTCTTTCTGTTGCCTTTTGTTCTTTTTGAAGATGCTGGTTTTTAAGATTTTCTTCATAGCCCAGAGGGTTGATTACATTTGAGATTCTTGTGTGACCACCTGAGTCCAGGAAATGGTGTTTTAAGAAAGACAACAAACATTTGTGAGTCATGAGAGCTGGGGCATGGTAGTGTCTTGACTCTCTTTCCATTGACACTGATACAAGTTTCCATGTGACCATAGATAAGCCACTGCTCACAGCTTTGTGGGGTGTACAAGATGTTGGATTCTGCTTCTGATTTCAGCAAGCACTGATGTTCACAGGGTAGGTAAATTCTGGTCTTGGTCTGGTCTTGATAAGGCTAAATTTCTCTGGTTAGTCCTTCCCTCACTTGATGACAAGAAAGGATTCACATGGAGCAAAATCAAAGGCACTAAGGAGAGAAAAATCTGTCTGCCCAAAACCCCACCAGCCACTCCAAGGAGGCTGAAGCTGTCTCCATCCTTAGGTGTTCTCCAAGGGAGAGCCACCTACAATTCTTAACTGCTGCATTTCTCATTGTATCCTGAACATTCCCAGCTCCAGCTACTTCAGCCTCTCTCAGGGGCCCTTTACAAAGCCCGGGTCTATTCATGGCATTGTCAAGTTCAGCCCACGGAGCTGAAAAGACCTCCAGATGCCAGTCACTTTGAAATATTAGGCCAATTTCTGTAGTCAGGAGCTGAGGACTATAACGAGGGAATGTTTGCTCACTTTGCTCCTCTTCTTGCCCAGTTTTATTTCCACTTGGCTGTGACTTTTAAAAATAATGCCATGGCCCCAGTAAATTTTCTTCATTCCTTGTCCTTACCCGTGTTCGCCGGCTTTTCCTCACTCTTAGGTAGCAGGCTGATGATGCGCCCTGCATATTTGACATAACATCAATGAACAAATAATGGATTGAGACCTTCTGTGGCGCTGAAGCCCATTTTTCCTGGCGGGACAATGGGGATGTGTCGGCCCTGATTGCTACATCAGGCGCTAGCAGGTGCTTCGTCATCTCTAACTTTGATTTTCAGTAACGTTCTCTTCTGCTTTAAGGGATCGTTTGTCTTCTGTTGGTAAATTCCCATCTGCACCCAGAATGAGTTTTCAGTGCTGCACGGCTAGATGGATACAGTCAGTCTCTGTCCGTTTAGTCCTCACCTGCGCCGACTGCCATGGTTCTTGCGTGTCGCAAATAGCAGCGGGGCTCTGCTTGCAAAATCCCAGCCCCGGCTTCTTGCGTCTCGCTTCAGCCACGTGTTTGCTCCCGGAATGATGCTGTGTTTGTGGAAGGAGAAAGCATTTCCATCAGAACAGAAAGTGCTCATTAATGGTCTCTGGATCTCCAGGGAGTTGTGGGAAGAAAACTGAATATGTGTGGTAGTTGTCTGGGGGGGAATTTTCAACCCACCACAATATGTATCACAGTATCAGTCAGGGTTGGAAGGGACCACAAGGATCATCTAGTTCCAACCCCCCTGCCATGGACAGGGACACCCCACACTAGATCAGGCTGGACAGAGCCTCATCCAGCCTGGGCTTAAACACCTCCAGGGATGGGGCCTCAACCACCTCCCTGGACAACCCATTCCAGGGCTTCACCACTCTCATGGTGAAGAACTTCCTCCTCACATCCAGCTTGAATCTCCCCACCTCCAGCTTCATTCCATTCCCCCTAGTCCTATCACTACCTGAGATCCTGAGCAGTCCTTTCCCAGCCTTCCTGTAGGTCCCCTTCAGATACTGGAAGGCCACAATTAGGTCACCTTGGAGCTGGGATGTGAGGCTGTTCAGCCCATTTTCAAAGAATCATGAAATCACAGTGTTGGAAAAGCCCTTTAAGCTCATCCAGTCCAACTGTTCTCTAACTGTACCAAGGCTGGTACTAAACCATGGGCCTCAGCACCACATTTCTGCCTTCTTGAAACACCTTTATTATTAGAATAAACCAAACCAGGTTGGAAGAGACCTTCAAGATCATCGTGTCCAACCCATCAAACAATCCAACCCACCCAAACAGCTAACCCATGGCACCAAGCACCCCATCAAGTCTCCTTCTGAACACCTTCAATGACGGCGACTCCACCACCTCCCCGGGCAACCCATTCCATAGCGCAATCACTCTTTCTGTATAGAACTTCTTCCTATGGGGATTGGGATTCCATCATCTCTCTGGGCAGTGTGTTCCAGTCTCAAAGATCACAGAATGACAGAATGGCTCAGGTTGGAAGGTACCTCAGAAATCATCTATTCCAACTCCCCTGCCATAGGTAGGGATGCCTCTCAACTACACTCAGTGGCTCAGGGCCTCGTCCAACCTGGCCTTGAACAAGAGGAGGCAGCCAAAACCACTATGAGCAACCTACTGCAGAGTCATACCACCCTCCTACTGAAGAACGTCTTCCTAAGATCCAGTCTAACCCTTCTCTCCCCCAGTTTCAAACCATTCCCCCTTGTCCTGTCTCTAGACACCCTGATGAAAAGTTTCTCTGCAGCCTTCCTGTAGGATCCCTTCAGCTATTGGAAGGCAGTTCTAAGGTCTCCCCCAGACTCTTCTCTCCAGGCTGATCAACCTCAGCTCCCTCAGCTTGTCCTCCTAGCAGAGGTGCTCCAGCCCTTGGATCATCTTTGTAGCCTCCTCTGGATTCACTCTGACAGCTCTGTGTCCTTCTTATGCTGGGGACACCAGAGCTGGATGCAGTACTGGAGAGGGGATATCACTAGAGCAGAGTGAATCTTAAAGGCCTTTTCCATCCAAAATTGTTCTGTGCTTCTGTGATGTTCTCAAGCTGCAGGTGCCTTCTATTCTCTTGTCTCATGGAATATTGGGTTATTGTTCTAAGGCTGCTCCCCCACAGCTATTTTAGATAGCTTGGTCGTTAACCTGAGTCTTTACTCACATGTTCTCCCTGCCTTCCTCTGCAGGGAGGGACCAAATCCCAGCTGATGAAGACTTCTCTCCTTGCAGTAGCCCAGTCTCTTGGACAAGCATGTCCAAGCCTCTTTGGCCTCCTAGAGAAGAACGAGAGTCAAAAGCGCAGTTGACAGGGCAGCAGAGTGGCATCAGGAAGGCTGGTGACAGGGCACCAGCCCCTTTGTTGAGCGACCTTGGCAAAGGCAGGCAGTTGTCTGCTTAATTTTTATTTGGTTTTTACATCTGTATGGGTTTTAATTGCTGTGCTTGAGACACATCTCTCCTGGTTACACAGCATGTCTGGTGACAAATGGGGCTGGTGACTTCCCAGGGAGTGCGCAGGGCTGTAGACCAACTGCTCTGCTCACGTCCTGCCTGCCAGATGTACTGCAGAGCTGCACCGCTGCTTTTTGCCAGCCTCGGAATACGGTTTGTAAGAGCAATCATCCTCCCCAATTGGTCGTTACCAAAGTTAATGACCTGTTTATTAGAACATCAACCTTGGCTTTGCCTCGTGCTGTTAATTAACAAATCTGTCATTAGCTACTCGTAGCCAGGAATATGTGCACGTGAGTGTTTGGGGGAAGGGGACAGGGATGCTTCATTAGCTAGGGCGTATTTAAGGTGGTAGCCCTGCATGTTGGCAAGACCTTGCTCTTACATGGTCCTCACAGACTGCACCACTCACATCTTGTCTGTGAATCTGTCTGATCACTTCTGGGACCTGCTTTGTTTGTGTTTGGGTTTTTTTGTGTGTGTTTTGTTGTTGGTTTTGTTGCTTTTATTGGTTTTGTTTCTTCTCCCAGGCAACCAGTACCAGAACAAGAGGACACAGTCTCAGGCTGCGCCAAGGGAGGTTTAGGCTGGAGGTTAGGAGGAAGTTTTACACAGAGAGAGTGATTGGCCATTGGAATGGGCTGCCCGGGGAGGTGGTGGAGTCACCATCACTGGAGGTGTTCAGGAGGAGACTTGATAGGGTGCTTGGTTGCATGGTTTAGTTGATTAGGTGGTGTTGGATGATAGGTTGGACACAATGGTCTTTAAGGTCTCTTCCAACCTGGTCTGTTTTGGTCTATTCTATTCTATTCTATTCTATTCTATTCTATTCTATTCTATTCTATTCTATTCTATTCTATTCTATTCTATTCTATTCTATTCTATTCTATTCTATTCTATTCTATTCCTGTTGTAATCAAGCTCTGTGCCAGTTTCCACAGATGCTCCCCAGTTCTCATGTCCTGAGATCTTCTCAGCGAATGGCAGCTCTGCCCTGGCTGGGTCCTCACAATAGAATCACAGAATTGTTTTGACTAGGAAAACCCCTCCAAAATAATTGAGTCCAACCATCAACCCAACACAACCATGGCCACTAAACCATGTCCCTAAGTGCTATGTCCACACATTTCTTGAACACCTCTAGGGATGGTGACTCCCTAGGCAGCCTGTTCCAATCCCTGACAACACTTGCAGCAAAGAAATTGTTCCTAACCCTCCCCTGTCACAATTTCAGGCCATTTCCTCTCCTTCTATCACCTGAGACTAGGGAGAGGAGACCAACCCCCACCTCAGTACACCCTCCTTTCAGGCAGTTGTAGAGATCAATGAGGTCTCCTCTCAGCCTCCTCTTCTTCACACTAAACACTTCCAGTTCCCTGAGCTGCTCCCCTAACCAGACCTCATCTCCAGACCCTTCAGATTTGTTGCCCTTTTCTGAACCTGCTCCAGCCCCTCAATGTCCTTCTTGGACTGAGGGCACCAGAACTGAACACAGGATTCAAGGTGTGGCCTCCCCAGTACTAAGTACAGGGTGACAATTCCTGCCCTACTCCTTCTGGCCATGCCATTGCTGATCCAGGCTGGGATACTGTTTGCCTCCTTGGACACCTGCCCACACTGCTGGCTCATCTTCAGCTGCTGTCAACCACCACCCCCAGGTCTTTCTCTGATGAGCAATTTCCAGCCACTCTGCCCCAAGCCTGAAGGGTTCATGGGGTTGTTGTGACCCAGATGCAGGACTCAGCACTCGGCTCTGTTAAAGCCCATTAAACTGACCTCAGCCCTTTGATCCAGCCTCTCCAAATCCCTCTGCAGAGCTTTCTTAGCCTCCAGCAGGTCCACATTGCCACCCAGCTTAGTGTCATCTGCAAATTCACTGAGGGTGGCTCAATCCTCTCATCCATACCATTGATAAAGGCATTAAAGAGATCCAGACGGAGCACTGAGCCCTGAGGAACACTGCTGGTGACTGTCTGCCAACTAGTCCACTCCATTCCCCATCACTCCTTGGGCCCCAGCCATTAGCCAGTTCTTGACCCAGTGGCTTGCCTACCCATCCAAGCCATGAGCAGTGAGTTTCTGCAGGAGGTGATTTTTAGGTGTGATTTGTGATCTTCCTGAGTTGGGAAGAGCACATCAGAGGGACAAAGGGCTGACCTTAGAGCAAAAAACTTCTTTGTGATGGAAGCTTCTCTCCCCAGTAAATTTGTCTGGTTTGCAAAGGTACTCAGAGCTAATTAGCTATTTGCAATCTATAATAGTGTGCTCTGGCACAACATCTGTCTCCTTAGAGAGGGCTTTGAAAACGATCATTCTGGTGAGAATTACAGGTTTTCTCCACCTTTGTTGAGATAAATGTATTTTGCCACTCCTCTCAGCCTCTAGTGCTAATTACACTGTCATAAAGTGCCCTGGATTAATGAGGTTTCAAAGCACACCCATTTGGGGACCTTCCTTGGTTCTGCCATGAGCTGTTCTTCCTCTCTTGCATGTGAATCCTGTTTGTGTCGCTGGTGAGGTCAGATGAGAGTGGCTTAAATAGCAAGAGACCTTTTGGGTAACCCTCAGCCTAAAGAAGCCACTCACAGCATTTGGAGCCCAGGGGCAGCCTTCTGCGAGGTGACTGAGTTGGTCTCCTGATCATGTGCCCAATGGGGAGGCCTTCCTGCTCCAAGTCCTATCCATGCATTTGTCTACCTGCCTTGGCATCTGTGGCAGAAGTCAATAACCCAAACCAGGTCACTGAGCCACCACAAAATAGCTCTACAGTCCCTTTCCTTCATTAGGTGTTTTCACCTTGTGCTCTGGGTTAGCCAGGACTTAAACTGATTGCAGACAGCAGCTCTCTCACACCAGTCCTCTCCTCCAGAGCTTTTGCTTTTTTTTCCCCAGGGGCTTTGTTCTTTTAAAATACTTTGTCTGTGTTTCATCAGGGAAAAAGAAGGGAGGAGTGAAGTGTTGAGACCAGGATGTTCCATCCTATGCAGACAGATATAAGGCAAAATAAAATGTAAAGTCACTCAGATGAAACCTTGATTCTGGAGTTCACTCAAGTGGCAAAATACAAGCCCTTTGCTCTCCATCAAGTCTCCATCCAGTCTTAGATCACACCTTAAAAAGCAAAATAAATGAGGTATTTCAGAGCAGGTGCTTCAAAGATATTTTTTTTTGCTTTGAAATGTACCCCTGAAATAAATATACCTAAATAAAACCCACAACAACCCAAACAAAAGAAAAAAGAGAGAGAACACATTAAAAATACCCTCCTTGCTTAGTCACCAAGGAAGGAATGCAGTGTAAGACTCCAATCTTGGAAGGGTAGTCCAGTTTATGGCAAAAAATATCATAGAATCACTGAATGGCTCAGGTTGGAAAGAAACTCAGAGATGCTTTGCTGGTTCCAGGCTGCCCTACTGCCTAATCAGAGCCTGGGTGCCCTTGGAGCTCTTGTGTGACCCCCCATATAAATAGCTACATTAGAGAAACCATCAGCACAACCTGCAGCTCTGGCTGGCCACTGGAGCCCTTGGAGAAATGGAAGGGATATAGATGGCAGATGAGCAAATGGTTCTTCCATCTGTGGCAAGCATCCTTCCCTTCACATCCCACGTCTGATGTGTTGGTTATAAGCAGGCTGCTCCCTGAAGGTACTCAGAGCATGATAGGCACGGAACGGAGCTGAAAGTTTTGTGGTTTTACTGAATCCTCTCCTTAGAACAGCAGCCTCCTTACTTGCCAAAGACCTGCTCATGCTGAGTAGTTTAGGCATTGCCAACACATCCTGGGTCTTTTCACCTGGCTGATGGTGGGCTGCAAAAAGGTGGTTATGTCCCTGGTAAATAGGATGTTATATGCATTTGTATATTACAGACCTGCTGTAGCTAAGTAGTCACTGCCAGCAGCTCATTACAGCTCTTGGGGGTACCTGTGAGTATCCTCTGAGTTAAGAGAACAAGAGCTCTAGGTGGCAGGTTAATAGCACTTGAAAATCAAAATGGCACTGCAGAAGGGGTCAGCTGCTCCCCTTCAGCTTTAGTACCTGCACCACAGTCTCTTCTCTGAGACCCTCTGCCTGGTAATGTTGGGCCAAGGCTGGAGGAGCGGTGTTGAAATCTGCCCTTGCTGCAGATGCAAAGCTCTGTGGGCCAGCTAAAAAGCTCCCTGCTTTGTCACCATAAAGCATCACCCACAGCTAAAAGCAGATCACAAACTGTGTCAAACACAGGTGAGCATCTGCTGCACCTCAGCAGGAAGAGTGCTCATTTTCTGCATCCTTTCACCCCTCCTGGCAGGGGATGAGGGTGGACCTGTTGATAGTGCTGATAAATTGTCCCTCCCAGGACAGGTGACCAGCATGCTCCTGGTCTGTTAGCCCAGGCTTGTGTGTCCATGCTGTTTGCTTTCAAATGGCTCTCTGTAACAGTGGCAGCCTAAGATCAGCTCTGGCCTGCTGGGCTGTTGGGAAAGACTATGATGGACTTTTTGATTTCTGCTTGCAGTGGCCACAGCAGAGAGGCTGAAATCCCTCACCTGCATATGTGCAGTTCCCTGGGAAGTCAGGCACCTCACACTTCACTAAGCAACGCTGTTCACCTTGATTTATTACCTCCTAATGAACCTCTCTCTCTTCCCAAACCTTGGGAAAAGGTGCAGCTAACTGGTGGAGGATTTGTTTTCTTTACCTACACATCTCACTCGTTGGCTTGTACAAATACCTGCAGGGTATCTTGAATCAGGTTAGGCTCTGTTCTTGGAGTCTTGGAGGGAACAGTAGGGAGAACCAAATGTGTTTCCTAAGAGTTGTTTTGTGTTGTGTTGTTTTGTTTTCTTGAACAACTTAGAGGCATTGCTTGCAGGATCTGTTCAAGATGTGGCAGTAATAACTGCAATAGAGTGAGAAGCTGCAAGATCACAGAATGTCTCAGGTTCGAAGTGACCTCAGAGATCATCTACTCTGACCTTCCCCACCATGGGCAGGGACACCTCTCAGATAGATTCGGCTGCTCAAGGCCTCATGCAACCTGGCCTTGGATACCTCCAGAGAGGAAACATCCACAACCTCCCTGGGCAACCTGTTCCAGAAGCATCCAGGAATGCATTCTAGGGGAATCATTTTCTGGGGGTCAGGAAGATGAGGCCATTGGTGCCCAGTGACAGGAAAAGGTGTAACAGGAACAAACATGAACATCTGAAGTTCCATCTAAACACGAGGAGGAACTTTAATGTAAGAGGATGGAGCCCTGGAGCAGGCTGCCCAGAGAGGTGGTGGAGTCTCCTTCTCTGGAGACATTCCAAACCCACCCAGATGTGTTCCTGTGTGACCTTCTCTAGGTGAACCTGCCTTGGCAGAGGGGTTGGACTTGGTGATCTCCAGAGGTCCCTTCCAACCCCTACTATTCTGTGCTTCTGTGATTTTTAAACAGAAGGACTTTGACTGCTTCTTTGGGTTTCTGAGCAGGATTAGTAAGGCAGGTGTGGCTATCAAGGCTTTCTAGAGGGTAACAGTTCTTTAGGGGATGTTTATTTTTAGCAGTGTGTTCCCAAGTCATAACAAAGGTGAAAGCCATCTGATTCTGAAACTAGGGTGTTCAAGTGTTTGATCTTGTCTCAGCAGAAGGAATAAAAAGGTCCCAACTTGGGTGGGAAAAGCAATAACCCCCCCATCCTTTCAACAAAGACTGTTGAAATGTATGGGTTTAGGCACAGGCAAAGCAAATGGATGCTGAGGGCAGAATGTTCTGGAAACAAGAAGGTGGTAACCCTGGGACAAACAGGACCTTTGAGACAAGATCTCCTTTAAATTACCAGAGGAATTTTACTTCTGCTTTTCTCTGTCAGCTGTAGTAATCTTTCCACTAGTGAAAGATGGAAGAGCTCTATCAGGCACTTCAGGTTGTAGCTGCTCATCAGGAGAGGCCAGTACAGGCAGTTTAGGGCTTGATGAAGTAAAGGATCTCATCTCATCTTTAATTTGACATTAATGAATAATCATATCTTCAAAGAAGTCCAGTTTGCTTATCTCTGCCCTGTAAGATGGTCTTAAAACACATCCTTGTTAAAAAATCAGGCACAGTGAGGGTGGCAGAACCCTGGAGCAGGCTGCCTAGAGAGGTTGTGGAGTCTTCTTCTCTGGAGACTTTCAAAACCCACCTGGATGCGTTCCTGTGGGACCTGCCCTGGGTGATCCTTCTCTGTCAGGGGGGTTGGACTGAATGATCTCCAGAGGGCCCTTCCAATCCCTACCATTCTGTGATTATGAGCAGAGAAAAATCCAGAAATCCTGGCAGAACAAATCAGATTTTGGTTTCGCTGCAGCTGAAGCCGGAGGAGCAATGCACAGAGCTAGTAGGAAGGAGAAACAAGGCAGGCAGCTCTGCCTGCTGCTGCTGCTGTATGAAAAGCCCCAAAGACTTGGGTTTGTTTGAAGGCTGCTGAGGGATATGAACACAGAGGCTTAAAAAGGACTGCCTTTCAAACACAAACGAAGGCAGCCCTGTGAAAGGGAGGGATAAAAGCAGCTGGATGTGTTCTGCTGGTGAAATTAGAAGGCAGAGATGTATAAAAGGCAGTGAGCAAACTGTGCAAGTCAAGCAACGGATGTGCTCCGTCTGCTGTTAATAGTTTATTACTTAGCAGATTACACAACATTTGACAGGGCGCCTGACAAGCCTCCTGCTGTTCAACAGAGCTCTGCCATGAAGTGCTGTAATCTGCTAGCTCCCAGCACTGCCTCTGCAACCCGGAATGGGCAGGGCACTATTGTCCTTCCCTTCGGCCTGCCTGGCATTTTGCTGAAAGAAAGAGAAGCCTTTCTGCACCCTCTTGTCCCTGATTACACGGCCCCAGCCCTGACTGCTGCTCCCTGAGAGCTCTCCTCTTGCCTGCCTTTCCTGGCAGTTGGCTTTGCCTGGTCCTGCTGAGAGGATGCAGAGGGGCTGGCAGAAGCACACCAACAATTGCAGCAGAGGCAGCAAGGCAGCAGGAAATGGGAGGAAATTAGTACTGAAAAGAGTCCTCTGCAGGGGCTTTAGGGTCCAGCTGAAGGATGCCAAGGGGAAGCGATACTGCTCCAAACAAAAGGCTGGAGAGATGATTCCTGGGCAGCACTGGGACTTGGAGAGGAGACAGGATAGCTCCAGAAAAGGATGGATTGGGCTGGGCAGAGAGAAGACCTTAGAAATGTTACCTAGGAAATACCAAGATATGGCTGTGAATTAGGGAGGGGAGAAGACCAAAAAAACAGGAGTGAAATTACCCCTGTACTCAGCACTGGGGGAGGCCACATTTTGGGTCCTGGTTTCAGGTTTGGGGCCCTCATTCCAAGAAGGACATTCAGGTGCTGGAACAGGTCCAGAGAAGGGCAACAAAGCTGCTGAAGAGTTTGGAGAACAGGGCTGGTGAGAAGCAGCTGAGGGAACTGGTGTGATTTAGTCTGTAGAAGAGGAGGTTGAGGGGAGAACTCATTGCTCCCTGAAAGGAGGTGGGAGCCATGTGGGGGTTGGTCTCTTCTTCCTAGTAGCACGTGATAGAAGGAGAGGAAATTGCCTCAAGTTGCACCAAGGGAAATGTAGGTTGAATTTTTAAAGAACCTTCATGACTGAAAGGGTTCTCAAAGACTGGAAGAGGCTGCCCAGGGAGGTGGTTGAATCTCCATCCCTGGAGGCGTTTCAAAGAGGCAGAGATGTGGTGGGTGGCCATGGTTCAACACTAGCGTTGGTAGAGTTAGGGACTGATTGGACTGGAGGAGCTTAGAAGTCTTTTCCAACCAAATCAAGTCTATGATTCTGTGAAGACAAAGAGTTCAGTGTCCTTTGCTAAATACCTGGATACCGAACTGGTGGACCACCTGGAGCAGCACACCCATGTTTCCAAAAGAGCAGGGCTGTAAGCAAGCCCTGGCAAAGCATTTCTTCACTATTTCTAGCCTTCAGTAGTTCCAGCAGTAGCTGTTGCAATTAATTATGATTAATTTAATTATAGGTATAGACCAGGTCTTTTTCAAAGTGAATTAGTTTCCTTCAGTAGTATGTGGTGGTTAAGAGCTGGTAATGAATGGTTTGCATGAGGGCTTGACAGTGCATTTTCCCATAAGTGAAGTTCCACTGCAAACCCCACAATGTCTGCAATCCAGCACACAGCCATGAACTTGCTCTGCTTTTTCAGGTGGCAATATCTACCTAAGGTAACTTACCATGAAGGCCTTCCCTTTATTAACCTGCTGCTGATTACTTAGACATTAACTCAGTGTCTTCATCTGTGTAGCTCAGTCTTAACAGAGCAGGTAGGGAGACGATGGTTAGGTGACCAAGAAGACCACCGGCATTCTGGCCTGGATCAGGAACAGTGTGGCCAGCAGGACCAGAGCAGGGACTGTCACCCTGTACTGAGGGCTGATGAGGCCACCTTGAGTCCTTTGTTCACTTTGGAACACTCACTACAAGAAAGTCATTGAGGGGCTGGAGCAGGTCCAGAGAAGGTCAATGAAGCTGGTGAAGGGTCTGGAGAGCAGGGCTGGTGAGGAGCAGCTGAGAGAACTTGCGTTGTTTAGTCTGGAGAACAGGAGACTGAGGGGAGACCTCACTGCTCTCTACAGCTCCCTGAAAGGAGGCTGGATGAGGTGGAGGTTGGTCTCTTCTCCCCAAGAACAAGTGATAGGAGGAGAGGAAATGGCCTCAAGTTGCACCAGGGGAGGTTTAGGTTGGACCTTAGAAGAAACTTGTTGACTGAAAGGGTTCTCACAAGCTGGCACAGGCTGGCCAGAGAGGTGGCCTCATCCTTGGAGGTGTTTCAGAGAGGCAGAAATGTGGTGCTGAGGGATGTGGTTTAGAGCAGCCTTGGCAGAATTAGAGAATGGTTGGACTGGATGATCTTGAAGGTCTTTTCCAGCTGAAGTGATTCCACTGGTGCTCTAGGTTTGAAACTCATGTGTCAGTCCTGTTTGTGTGGCAAGGGGAGAGGATTTGTATTTACCTCAAAGTCTCTGGCTCTGGCCCTCCAAGGGGGAAAAGCCTCCTGAAAGCTGCATGGAGGACTTTTGTTAGGTAAAACCACTTCCTTAGCAGAAGATGTTTGTGGATTGTGTGTTTCTGAGAGTTTGGGTGCCAGTAACATGGCCTCAGGCAATCTGCAGAGGATCATTGAACCCTGGGTGCTGCTGCTTTGGGGTGAGGCCTTCTGCCCAGCCAGGCTACTTTGACCTGGCTGCGTGGTAGCTTTAAAGAAGCGTTAGCTGTTTAATCCTATTCTAAAAACCAGACATTGGCCAATCTTTGGCACTCTCTCTGGGTCCCATTTGGAGAAATACAAACTTGTTGGAATGGCTTCAGAGTCAACAGGAAGAATTTGTCTTTGGCCTTGATAATTCAAAATGGCAAACCTTGGCATGTGGTGGTGGTGGGTGCCAGGAGCTGGTGGTCTCAGGAGTGTGTGTCATTTTGGGACTGTCTGTAGGTACACTCAGCCATCTTTATGAGTTCCTGTGGCTCCCTAACCCTGGAGACATTCAGGGTCAAACTGAGGCAGCCTGATGTAGTTGAAGGTGTCCCTGCTACCTGCAGGGTGGTTGGACAAGATGACCTTGGAGCGTCCCTTACAGCCCAATGCAGTCTGTGACTGTGAATGGTCAGGAGGGAGGCAGCAGATGCCAGTCCATTCTCATGTCTTCTCCAAACTTTCCCCACAGCCACGTAGGGAGGAAAAGTTTTCACATTGAATTTGCAGTCTTTTGTCAGGTTGTCAGAACCTGAACATTATTTAAATGTAATTTTTTAGTCTATGAATTTGAATTATCCATGGATTCGATTCATTACCAGCTCATGCCTAGTAGCCAGTTTCTAAATTATGTTGCTGCTGACTTGAATTATTATAAATAAGACTGTGCCAAATGTCAATTGATTATTCAGGAGTAATCAATAGAGAGAGAGAGAAAAGACAGCTTTGGTTGACTAACAGCAAATGATTTTTATTCCACAGTCCTGGAATGTGGAGTAAGCCAGGGCAGGCTGCATGCTGTCCCCCTGCAATCAGATACAGTGGCCACTGGGGCTACAAGAACATATGTTCCTGTAGTAGGCTGGAGGCTGGTAGACCTCCAGAGCTTGTCACTGACTTGTTCATAGGCTGGTTTTTGCTCCACTTGTGGAAGCTCCTTCTGAGTCCACTCTCTGTGGTGTTGTGGTTGTGATATCGCTGTGGTGGGTTGGCCTTGGCCACCTGCCAGGTGCCCACCCAGCTGCTCACTCCACCCCCAACAGGACAAGGTGGAAAAGGAGGTAAAAACCCCAAACTTGTGGGTTGGGGTAAAGATAGGGAAGTTGCTTACTGGTTAGTGTCACTGGCAAAAGTGTCTTGACTTGTTTTCCCAGAGGTGTTTCCACTATGGCTGAAGGGCTCAGGAAAAAAAAAGGCAGAGAGAAGTATCTCAGCATCATTCACAGATTGCATTGGGCTGGAAGGCACCCTCAAAGATCATCTTGTCCAAGCCCCCTGCAGTCAGCAGGGACAACTCCAACTAGATCAGGCTGTGGGGCCACATCAAGTCTGATCCTGAATGTCTTTAGGGATGGGGCCTCAACCACATCCCTAGGCAGCCTGTTCCAGTATTTCACCACACTCATTGTGAAGAATTTCAAAGGGAAGCTTTGCTGCTAGGCTTTGTTCTCATTTGCAAGAAGCTTTCCCCCCTGCCCATGGACAGGAGGTCGTACTCTTGTACCCTCTCCTTTTGTCACCCTTCTGCACATGAAAGTCTGAATCCAAATGGGAAGTGATTATACCTGTGTTTTGTGTGCCTGAAGGGAAGGCTGAGTGGGTTCTGCATTTTTCTACCCACACAGTGTTCTGAAGTGTCTCAAGTGCCCCAGGTCACAACGTGGTGTCAAGGTGTAGAGATGGGTTTGCTGGTGCTTGAAAAGAAGATGGAATGTTTAAACTGAAAGACTGAGGTCTGGGAGCAGCTTTAATTCTACTCCTGAAAGTACCTGGAGTTGCCTCAATCCTCCAGGGGTGAGAGTGTTTTCAACTGCAACATCATAAACAGGACACTTCAGGACATGGTTTAATGGTCATGGTGGTGTTAGATTCATAGTTGGATATGATGTCAAAGGGCTTTTCCAACTGAAATGATTCTATGATTCAATCAAAATTCACCAGAGATATCCATCAAAACTCTCAGAAATAGCCAGGGCAGACTAAGGAGCACAGTCCTAGGACTTGCTCTCCATTGGAAAGAGCCACACTGAGCTTGACAGTCCTCCTCGGTCATGCAGCAGTTGTGAACAGAGCAGCAGTCCTGTTCCAGAGACAGCCAGCCCTACCCCTGCCTGCAACTGCATTTCCAGCCTTATTTCTCATAAACAAATTAAAACACAAGCAAAATACAGCCTTCCTATAACTTCATGACTTTTAGGACAGCCACAGAGAACAAACCACTTACTGCTGTGACAGATCTGTGGTCCTGGCAGCTCTCATGGTGTTTGCTGCTTTTCTGAGAGCCTGCTGGACTCCTCCAAATGCAGAGGAATCCAGCACCAAAAATCAGCAAATAAACAAAAGATGTGTTTCTAGATGCTGTAGTGCAGAGCAGAGACTTAAATATGTGACTCTAAGAGACAAATTTAAGGAAATCTCCTCCCACTCTGCCCTGCTGAGACCACATCTGGAGTATTGTGTCCAGTTGTGGGCTCCCCAGTTCAAGAGGGACAGGGATGTACTGGAGACAGTCCAATGGTGGCTATGAGGATGCTGAAGGGACTGGGACATCTGTCTGATACGGAAAGGCTGAGAGACCTGGGGCTGTTTATTCTGGAGAAGAGAAGGCTGAGAGGGGACCTTATGAATGTCTGTAAATATCTGAAGGGTGGGTGCCAAGAGGAGGGGCCAGGCTCTCTATGGTGGTGTCCTGTGATAGGACAAGAGGCAAAGGACACAAACTGAAATCCAGGAAGTTCCACCTCAACATGAGGAGAAAATTCTTAGGTGTGAGGGTGCTGGAGGGTTGTGGATTATCCTTCTCTGGAGACTTTCAAGACCCATCTGGATATATTCCTGTGTGACCTACCCTAGGTGACCCTGCTTTTTGGCAGGGGGATTGGAATGGATGATCTCTAGAGGTCCATTCCAGCCCCAACCCTACTGTGATTCTTCTGTGGGTTACCTCTGCACGCACAGCACTGCTGTGCCAGGTGAATGGGTTGTGCTTTCAGATTGACTGCCAAGACGTCTCTCCAGCTAGACATCCAAACCCCACTGAAGTCACAGAATGTTCCAGACACCTCGTCTGTGACCCTGGATGTGCTCTGAAGGCTGCTGATGGCAGAGCAGCTCGCTGTGACAGCTGCTGGCGTAGGAATGCTTGAGCACTTTTCTCCCAGCCTCGTGTCTGTGGTGCTGTGTGTGTCACTCCAGAAGCTTGCTATGCTCTGGATAGTTTTTAAAGCACGCAAGAATTAATTGCTTGGCTTGAAATGTAGTGGAAGAACTCAAGAGAAGTAAGAAGGCTTTTAAATGTGACATAAATCAATGGCAGCCCTAACTCAGGATTTTCTGCAAGCAAGGAACAATCAATGCACTGGGAAGAACTGTTTTCCAAAAGCGCCTCACTTAAAGCTCTGAGAAGAGAACCCATGGCACAGCTGGCATTCAGGGCTTTCAACTGAGCTTTTGTCTTGCCCTTTCTGTCATATTCTTTCTGTAGGTCTGTGCCATTCATCTAGACTTGGACAGGCTGGAGAGTTGGGCAGGGAGAAACTGAATTAAATCCAGTGGCAAGGGCAAGTGTAGAGTCTGGGAAGCCTCCCCTCGGACCAGTAGAGGTTGGGGACTGACCTGTTGGAGAGCGGTGTAGGGGAAAGGGACTTTTGGGGGTCCTGGTGGACAGAAGGGTGCCCATGAGGCAGCAATATTCCTGTGTGTCCAAGAAGGCCAAGGGTCTAAAGCCTGGTTTCATCTCACAGGTGTTAGCTGGCTGGAAATGTATTAATGGAACCTTCTGGAACCAGGGTGCAAAGGCTTCCCGCCCCCATTACAGAGTGACTGAGGCCTCCAGAGACATCTAGTTCTGTGCTAGATCTTACAGAGAGGCCACAAAATCGTTTTTCTCTGGCTATGCTGCTTTGTGGTCACAAGGGCTTTTGCCCTGCTTTGTGCTTTTACCCTTTGAGGCATCTCCATGTTGGAGGGGAGCGCTGTGTGTAACCAAACCCCAGTTTCTGTGCTTATAGAATCATAGGATTGTTTCACTTGGAAGAGACCTTTAAGATTGTCAAGTCCAACCTTCAACTTAAGACCACCATGGCCATTAAACTATGCTCTGAAATATCATGCCCACACATTTCTTGACAACCTTCAGGGACGGTGACTCCACCACTAGGGAGGTGATGGAGTCACCATCTAAAAAACACTTACTTGGAGAAAGCTAAACTCCAAGGGACTGAAGCTCTGAAGTTCCAGGGTGCTTTCCCCCTTTTGCCTTGGCTGGTGTTGAAGGCAAGGAACACTGGCAATCCAAGCACCCATCCTGTGCTGTGAGGAACAGAGGCAGATCTCATATACCTGAGAGAACATTACCTCTGGCCGTCATGGCTGGACTGTTACAGTGGGGAGTGCAGCACTGTGTAGTCTGATGATGCTCACCTGTGGTCCCTGCCTGCACCGGGGAGCTGGGCTGCACTGCAGTTTATAAATGGCTTCATTTAAATGTCACCAATTAACTAATTTATGAGAGCTGTAATTAGTGCTGATGGGAATGCAGTGATTGGTGACATTACTTAGTGACTTCATGAGGGATATGTAGTGTCCAGCAGTTGGTTGCTGCTTAGAAGGAAAGAAGACAACAAATGAGCGGGGGGAAAAAAAAAAACCACAACAAAAAAGACCCCAAACAGCAACAAAACACACACAGACACAATGTGGAAATACATCTGGGAAGATGAGATGGGTGGAAAATGCCAATCTCCTGAGTGATAAGGGGTCAGAGTGGCTGGAGAGCTCCCAAACAGCTGGGTGCGCTGATCGACAGCCACCCGAATATGAGCCAGCAGTGTGCCCAGGTGGCCAAGAGGGCCAATGGCATCCTGGCCTGCATTAGGAATAGTGTGGCCAGCAGGAGAAGGGAGGTCATAGTGCCCCTGTACTCTGCTCTGGTTAGGCTGCACCTTGAGTACTGTGTCCAGTTCTGGGCCCCTCAGTTTAAGAAGGATATCGAAACACTTGAGCGTGTCCAGAGAAGGGCAACAAGGCTGGGGAGAGGCCTTGAACACAAGCCCTATGAGGAGAGGCTGAGGGAGCTGGGATTGTTTAGCCTGGAGAAGAGGAGGCTCAGGGGTGACCTCATTGCCCTCTACAACTACCTGAAAGGTGGTTGTAGCCAGGAAGGGGTTGGCCTCTTCTCCCAGGCAACCAGCACCAGAACAAGGGGACACAGTCTCAGGCTGCGCCAGGGGAGGTTTAGACTCGAGGTGAGGAGGAAGTTCTTCACCGAGCGAGTCATTCGGCATTGGAACGGGTTGCCCAGGGAGGTGGTTGAGTCATCGACCCTGGAGGCGTTCAAGGGGAGATTGGACGTGGCACTTGGTGCCATGGTCTAGTCATGGGGTCTGTGTTGATAGGTTGGACTCGATGATCCCCGAGGTCCTTTCTAACCTAAGTGATACTGTGATACTGTGATACTGTGATGGGTAACCTGGTTCGAGGTGGTTGTTTTCCAAGGAGCACCAGTTCTGGTACCTGGACTAAAAGGCTCCTGCTAACAGGGAAATAAAGCAAGATGGTCCACAGTGTGCCAGTCCTGGATAAGTAGTGATAAGTGGCTTTTGAACCTTTAAAGCTTCCCCCCCCACCCCCCTTTATTTTTTTTGGCTTATTTTTCTTTCTCCATTTTTTAGTGCTGGGGACCTTAAAGGTAGCTGTATGTAAATGTTCTGCCTTGGTACTCTCTGCTGCACTTACAGTCCCCCTCCATCCTACAGGACATGCATCCCTTAGTGTATTTGAGCACTCGGTCACCTCTCTTGCAGGCTGAACACCTTTCCTAGACTCCCAGTGTCTCTTTGTCCAGTTGCTCATGTAGGCTTCCAGGCTGTAGTGCTGCCAGATGGGAAGTGAGCAGTGGGGTCACATTGGGACTTCCTGCTCACCTTGCTGTGCAGTGAAGCCAGGGAAAGGGAAGGGAAAAAAACAACTGACAGAATTTGTTAGAGTGGTAAATGTCTGGGATTTCTGCTTGTGAAGGCAGATGTGTTTCTGCTGGGTAAGAGCAGGCTCTGTAGAGAGTACAGGACCCTTCCAGTGCTCCCAGGTTTCCATGCACATGCTGCCACAAATGTACTGAGTTGGGTAATTCCCAGTGATGCCCATGTTTGGTATTCCCTCGAGGATGCTAGCTGATCTCTGGGAAGGAGAGCTGTGTGGGAAGGCCTGTGCCTTAAGTACACCTGGCCAGACTGTCTGAAGGGTCTCTCAGTGGTTATGGCCTGGCCTCAGCACCTGTGATAAAGAAATTATGTGTGTGAAGCAAGGGACAGAGATGGACCTGGCTTTAAAAGCAGGGCTTACGCTGATTGCTTGCTCCACAGCTTGTGGTTTCCACTCCCCCAGGTGCCTGCCCCCTCAGAGCTGTAACTCAGTATCTTGTGGTCACTGCCGCTGCTGCAGGATGCTTCCTGGGAGGGTACAGGAGCTTGCTCAGCTGCAGTGAAAAATGGAAGGGGGAGAAGTGCTGTGCTAGCTGATCCTCAGGGGAGAATGTGATCAAAGGGGTGTGCTCTGTGGGACACGTTTATTGTAGGTGCCAAGTGAGAGCCTTGCAGAGACAGCATATCAGGGCTGTTGCACAGTTCCTGTTACAAGCTGCTGGATCCCTCAGAAGCATAGAATATTAGGGGTTGGAAGGGACCTCCAGAGATCATTCAAGCCAATCCCCCTGTCAGAGCAGGGTCACCTAGAGAAGGTCACACAGGACTATATCCAGGTGGGTTTGGAATGTCTCCAGAGATGGAGACTCCACAGCCTCTATGGGCAGCCTGCTACAGGGCTCTGTGATTCTTAAACTAAAGAAGTTTCTCCTCATCTTTAGATGGAACTTCCTATGTTCAAGTTTCTGCCTCTTACCCCTGGGTACTGGTTAACAAAGCCTGCTCCCATCCTCCTTACACTCCCTCTTGAAGTATTGATCAGCATTGATGAGATCCTCCTGAGGGAGAATCTCATCTCCAGACTAAACAGCCCCTGGTCTCTCAGCCTTTCCTCATCACTGAGATGTTCTAGCCCCCTCAGTGTCTTTATAGTCCTTTGCTCTGCCCTCTCCAGCAAGTGTCTGTCTTTCCTGAACCAGGAAGCCTAGAACTGGACACAATACTCCAGATACGGCTTCTGTAGGGCAGAGTAGAGGGTGAGGAGAACCTCCCTTAACCTTGTTTGAATTGTTGCACAATGGGAAAACAACCTGAAAAGGGATGAAATAGAGAACAACAAATTTCAACCCTCAGCTGCCCACGGGGAGCTTTAGCTTCCCAGAGTTGTGTAAGCTGAGTTCCTGCCTCATGAATTGAGGTTTCTGTCCCCTCCTTAGGAACATATCAGGAACAGCTGTGTGCAGTAAGCTAAGGCAGCCCAAGGGCAGGAACTGGAAACTTCCCAGAGACAGTGCACTGGGATGCTTGTGTGCCTTGGCTCCTGATGCCTGTGCAAGAGTGATGTGGTGAGTACCAAGACTGTGTGAAGAGATGGTCTGTAAAAAGTAATTCTGCACTTGGTGGTCTGTGGTGACAGGTTGGACTTGATGATCTTTGAGGTCTTGCCCAACCTTGGTGATTCTGTGATGTGGTTTTGGTCTTTGTGTTTTGTTTGGTTTGGTTTTGGTTTTTAATTTTCTGTGATCTCTCATCCTAGTGCTCTCTAATGAACTCCTGCAATAGCTACAGTGGAGGGAGATGGGATAGTTTAAACAAGTCATAGAATCACAGAATCATTTTGGTTGGAAAAGCACTTGAAGATCATCCAGTCCAACCATTCTCTAACTCTGCCAGGTTTAGTGCTAAATCACATCCCTCAGCACCACATCTCTGCCTCTTTGAAACACCTTGAGGGGTGGGGAACTCAACCACCTCCCTGGGCAGCCTGTTCCAGTCTTTGAGAACCCTTTCAGTCAAGAAGTTTCTTTTGCTACCCAACCTAAACCTCCCCTGTGCAAGTTGAGGGCAATTTCTGTTGTTCTGTCACTAATGGCTAATAACATGTTGTTTACACTAAGTAAAATAAACAGAGAGCCTGAAGGTGAGTAAGAGAAGAGCCTGAAGGTGAGTAAGAGAAGTGCCTGAAGGTGAGGGGCTTTGTGACAGAGGCTTATTTTTTTACATGAAGGCCACCCTAAACACCATCCCGAAGGAGCTGTTGGCCACTTTCAAGCACTGTGTGTTTGCTGTGCCAAGGGAGGGTGCTGCAACACACGTCTGTGATGGGAAACTTGCGCGGGACAGGCCTGGGAGGGAAGCAAGCACAAGAAATATTCTTTGATGCAGGAGCATGGGCCTGTCCTAACTGCTGACGTCCTCTTACTGGAGGTGCTTCCTTTGGTTCCGTGCTGTTTGGCATTGCTGGTTACTGTTGCTGAGACAGCTGGGGTCAATAGCTCTCCTGTGCTTACCCTATCCTTAACCCTTATTGGCAGGGTGGTGCAGCTGTAGGTTGGGCTGTGTCACATCCCTCTTCTGGAATAGTGGGGCTGAAAAGGCCAAGTCAGCACCTTGAGATACTTTTATAGCAACTCCAAAGCTGGAGAAGCACACCTGTAGCCTCCCAGCCGCTGAGTCTGGCTGGGGGAAGGTGCTTCTGAAGTTGACCCTGCAGTGGCAATCTGGGTATTTTCCCCTTTACTTGCATGTTAAATCAGCATTTTTATAATGCTGTATTCCCCAGACTCATGTGATTGAGAGTGAAATTGCTTTTCTGTTCAATTAAAGAAATACCTTTTAAGTAAAAATGGGAGAAAGGGCAGAATAACTGTGTCAGCCACTTCAGGTTAATTAGGGGAAACTTCTGAGCTACCCCCAGTGTTTAAAATCATCTGAATCTGGGAAACTCTATTTCAGCTGCTCTTTTGTCCTAATTGCAGAGTGAAAATAATTACATATTTTTCAATTAAATGTTGAAATGCAACTCTATGATTCTCTAAATCCAATTTCATACTTGGTTTTCCTGCACAAGTATGAGATGTCTTGGCTTTGATCAATTAGAGTCTGTCTAAAGTGCTGCTTCACCATCCAAGTCCAACCAGCAGGACACATCATGCTGCAGACTGTCCTGTGCCAGACACTTCATAGCTGAATTCTGCAGAAATCATTAAGTAACTTTAAGAAAAGTCCTTGACCTGTTCTTCCACTGCTCTATCAAGATCCCACCTGGAGCACTGTGTCCAGCTCTGGAGATGCCAACACAAAAAGGGAGCTGGCACAGCAGGTCCACAGGAGGAGGCCACAAATATGATCACAGAGGGCAGGAGCACCTCTGCTAAGGAGACAGGCTGTGAGAGCTGGGTCTGTTCAGCCTGGAGAAGAGAAGGCTGCAGGGAGACCTTAGAGCTGCATTTCAATATCTCATGGGGACCTACAGTAAGGCTGGGGAGACACTGTCTAGAAGGGCCTGTGGTGATAGGACAAGGGACAGTGGTTTGAAATGGGAGCAGGGGAGATTTAGATTGGAGATTGGGAGGAATCAGGGAGGCATCAGAGCAGCCTTCCAGGACCCCTAGAGAGGGACTTTAGACGAAGGCAGGGAGTGACAGGACGAGAGGTGATAGCTTCAAACTGGGAGAACCTGGATTGGGATGAGACATTATGAAGAAATTATTGTGCATGAGAGTGGTGAGGCCCTGGAGCAGGTTGCCCAGAGAAGTTGTGGAGGCTCCAAGCCTGGTAGCGTTAAAATCCTTGAGCAGCCTGGTCTAGTGGGAGGTGTCCCTGCCCATGGCAGGGAGGGTTGAGACTAGATGACCATTAAGGTCCCTTCCACAGTATCACAGTATCACTAAGGTTGGAAGAGACCTCAAAGATCATTGAGTCCAACCTGTCACCACAGACCTCATGACTAGACCATGGTACCAAGTGCCATGTCCAATCCCCTCTTGCTTCTTCCAACTCATTCCATGACTGTCAGAACTCCTGTTTCAAGGATTGGTGACACTGTAAAAGGACCCAAACTGTGATTTAATGAAAATGACACTTAGTGATTTAATGATTAAATGGAAAGCATGCTTTAATGAACATTGTGCTTAACCAGGAGCTGATATGTTTCAGTCATGTTTTAACTGATGATGGGCCAGTGTTTGTGCTGCTTGGGCTGTCTGAGCACTCCACTTTCATAGAATCACAGACTCACAGAATCATAGGGGTTGGAAGGCACCTCTGGAGATCATCCAGTCCAACCGCCCTGCCAAAGCAGGGTCACCCAAAGCAGGTCACACAGGACTACATCCAGGTGGGTTTTTAAAGTCTCCAGAGAAGGAGACTCCAGAAGCTCTCTGGACGGCCTGCTCTAGGACTCCAGTACTCTCACAGCAAAGAAGTTTTTTGTCATGTTGAGGAGGAACTTCCTGGGTTTCAGTTTGTGTTTATTGCTCTGTTGCAAGACACCACTTAAAAGGGCCCCTTGTTCTTGACACTCACCCTTCAGATATTTACAGATCTTGGTAAGATCCCCTCCTAGCCTTCTCCTCTCCACACTAAATAGTCCCAGGTGTCTCAGCCTTTCCTCATCAGACAGATGTTCCAGTCCCTTCAGTATCTGCGTAACACTCTGTTGGACTCTCACCAGCAGTTCATTGTCCCTTTTGAACTGGGGAGCCCAAAACTGGACACAGGACTCCCCAGGTCTGAATAGAAGGGGAGGGGAACCTCCCTTTTCCTGCTGGTCACACTCTTTTTGATGCATCCCAGGATACCCTTGGCCCTCTTGGCCACAAAGGCACATTGCTGTGCCTTAGCTAGTTCCTCTGTAAAGAAGCAATGCATGAAGAAGCCAGAAAATGGAGCAAACCCCTCATGCTAGCCAAAGGAGGCATCCTCAGAGGAAAGGGAGCAGCAGTGGTGGTCTGCAGGCTGGTGTTGCCATGCCTGTGTCCTGCCTGTGTCCTGTCAGAGAGCGAGAGCGAGCCCAGCAGCGGCGTAATGGGTTTAGCATTCCCCTTGGGCTGGTGTAAACACAATCAATGTGTGCTAATGACTGCAGCAATCAATTCACCATGCTTCATATGGCAACGTTCTGCACTTCCCCAGTTGTAGGCTTGACAGGCAGCAATAGAGTTTAGCCTTTTAAAGCTGTAAATTAGGCTGAAAATGCTGAGCCTCATGGTAAAATACATTCCTGGGTGATTTTAAGCTTAGGAAATATTGGTAATACTTTCACTAAGCATACTATTAAAATAAATAAATAGTATTTATTGCTGGGTTTCCCAGCTGCAGCTGGCAGAGCAGACATGGCTTGCATGTTTATCATGCTGCTTGTGGTTTCAGAATGTTCATCTAGAATTGATTCTCAAAGAAACCATTTGAGAACCTTATTTTTTCACATATCTATTAAAAAAAAAAAGAGAAGAGAGAGAGAGAGAAGAAAAATCTTCCTCCAGAACAGACTCTTAGCAAGTCAAATCTTGGTTTCATTTATTTATTTGTTTATTTGTTGTTTTATTTATTTCTTTTTAAATGCTGTTCTCTTCAGCAGCTCCGTTCCTGAAGGCATCCTACAGGAAGGCTGCAGAGGGACTTTTCATCCAGGTGCCTAGAGGCAGGACAAGGGGGAATGGTTTGATGCTGAGGGAAAGCAGGGTTAGACTGGACCTTAGGTAGAAGCTCTTCAGCACAAGGGTAGTGAGACTGTGGAACAGGTTGCCCAGGGAGGCTGTGGGTGCCTCCTCCCTGGAGGTGTTCAAGGCCAGGTTGGATGAGCAACTAAGTTCATTGTGGGGAGATTGGAATAGATGATCTCTTAGATCCCTTTCAACCGGTGACATTCTGTGATGATTCTATGATTTTCTGCTTAGAAATTTCCTCTTGCCTTTTCTCTGTTGTGTGCTGGCAGCGAAACATTCAGAAGCTCAACTAAGCACTTTGGCCCCAAGTGCAACACGAGAGGCTTTTTGTGCGTGTTCCATGCCAAACTTCATCACACCATGCTTTCCTCTGAACAGAAATGGAATGCTGGAATCACAGAGTCACCCACAAAGTAGAAATACAGTCTTGTGGTTTTTTGTCACATCTTCTACCAACTCTTTTTCTCTCTTAAACTTTGGAGGCTTTAAGGAGACAGAAAATGCAGGGGCTCTGCATTATATAGTTATTAGTAAAGAGCATCCTCCACCTGAGATAATCTCCAAGATAGCCCTTAACTTTATTGCAGTCAGCAATCCAGACTTCAACCAGCTGTGCACCCCACTGAAAGGGACTGTTAAGCCCAAAGTAACTAGGGGTAACTAGGGATAGGATGAGAAGAAATGGCCTGAAATTGTGCCAGGGGAGGTTTAGGCTGGAGATTAGGAAAAATGTCTTTCCTGCAAGAGTGGTCAGGGACTGGAACAGGCTGCCCAGGGAGGTGGTGGAGTCACCATCCCTGGAGGTGTTCAAGAAAGGTGGACATGGCAGTTAGGGACGTGGTTTAAGGGCCGTGGTGGTGGTGTGTTGATGCTTGGACTGGACGATCTTAGAGGGCTTTTCCAACCTTAGTGATTCTATGAGGCAGTGATTTTATTCTGTGATTCCAAGAGTGCATAATGGCTCTGGAAAGAATCTAGGTAAAGCACAGGAGAAAAGGAAAACAACACAGGCTTTCAAAATGGAAATTACATTTTTCGAGAGCATAACCAGCTGTCATCCAGTTGCTTCTGTATAGCCACACAGGACAGTTTGAGATGCCTTGTGCTCTCTGGATCACCCTCATAGAGGGGCAGATCCATCTCAGGGACCCCCTGTAATAAGGTCACCTCCAAGCCTAGCCTTAGTTGTACAAGTGTTCCTAACCCCTCCTCACACTGACTCAGAGCTGCCTGTGTGTGAGCAATCTGAGTTTTCTGGGCCTGAGAGCCCTTGGGATCCAGTCTCCAGGCCTGCTTCTCCACAATAATAATTTCTCATTGATCTGGAGGTAAAGGGAGCTGCCAGGAGCCACAGTCTGAGTGTGTGTTGTAGCTGAGAATAAATCAAACCTGCCATAGTCCTGGCAGAGCTCAAGTCTGCCCTGCTGACTTCTCCTCTGTGCAGTATGGCAGCACAGTACTTGGTCAAAGAAAGCAAAAACAAATGCAGATTAATTCTTTGGCACATGCATCTTGGTGGAGGGAAGGGAGGGAAGTTCTGACTTGTTGTGGTCCTTCACAGCCAGCTTCTTAGTAGAGTTGGCTCTGCAAAGCCAGGCTTGAGCTACCCAAATACAGCAGAGTTGTTGTTGTGGATGGGTCCTTTCTACAGTTCCTCACCTGAGAAAAGGAGATATCAATCTGCCACCTTGTGCTGCTCACCATGAGGACCTCAATGGTGTTTGGAAGTGAACCTTTTGGACTTGAGCTCATCAGGCCTGGAGAAGAGCAGTCACAAGGCTGCAGTAGAGCAGGGCTGGCAGCATTGCATTTAAAGGGCTACGTGTTGCAAACACTGCAGTCAGCTGAAGGCCAGCAGCTGGGTTGCAATATAGGGAGGTTTTTCAAGAGAAGTTCACTGGTGTGGAGCAGATCAAACATATAGGCACCAAAAATTCAGCCCCTTTTGTCTTATGGTGTCCTGCCTCTGAAATAACTTCTAACTCAGGAGTTGGATCATGCTCTAGCTTCCCAGAAGAGCAGCAGCTTGGCATTTGACCCTCCTTCTCCTTGTTCCTTTTGGGTGCTTTCCATGTGGTATTGCTCAAGGGGTGCTGCTGCTCCTGGCCTGTTTTCAGATGCTAGCTGGTGGCATTTCTGGGCACCTCCCCAATGCTGTAGTTCCAGAGCATGGGAATGTAAGAGCAGAAAGGGTGCAAGGTGCAACTGCACAAAGATCAGGGCTGCACAGCTCCAGGCTCGGCTCTGAGCCTTTTCTCCTGGCTGGGGCTGCCCTGCAGTGAGATGCTTTGTTCTTGGATCTGGGGGTGGAGAGCAGGGCAAAAAGGCACTGAGGGTGTTTGCCCTTGCCATAGTTTTCCCAGTCACCACTTCCTGGGCTGTGAGCTCAGCCTCAAACAGACCTCAGGGAGGCAAATGGGCAGCATGAGTGCAGCTGCTTAATGTAAACCCGCTTCCTCCCAAGAGAAGTTCCTGCTTCCATCACCAGACTGCTGAGCCCTTAGGGGCAACTGAGCCTAAATGTACCTCTAAAGATAGGTTGGGTCTTTTCCTTGAGCTAGAGCTGGAGGTTTCTAATTTGATTTTTTGGGGATGGGGGCATTTGAAAGAGGTGTTTCAAAGAGGTAGAGATGTGTTGCTGAGGGCCATGGTTCAGCACCAGCCTTGGTAGAGTTAGCGAATGGCTGGACTGGGCAATCTCAAAGGGCTTTTCCAACCAAATCAGTTTGATCATTCTATGATCCTCAGTGTTGAGATTTACACCACAGAATATGTGCCAACATCTCAGCACTGCCCTTGAACTGAGCTTTGCCATTCCACATGCAAATGAATTGTGTGAAGCAGGGTGGTGACTTTTTACAGCTCTGTAGGCAGGCTTTCCATTTTCCACGTGAGCTGAGGCTCAGGCATGTGTGGAGAGTCAGCTATTGCTCAGTGTGGTGGCAGAGGAACATCCCTTGCCAGATTGCAATAGCTGTCTGGGTCAGACTGGTGCAGCCAGGCTCCTCAGGGCGCTTGGGCAGGGCAGGAAGCTCCACCACTTCCACTAGTCTATGGCTCAGGGATTTCCTGAGCCACAGGTAAGTGTCTCTGTCTTTCCTAACCCAAGAAGGATTTTTCTCCCATTAATTTCTCAAATTTCCAGAAAGGTTTTGGCATCTGTAGTTTCCTGTGGCTCAGCTGCACAGCACAACCAGACACATTTTGTAGCTATGGTTTGAAACTGGAGCAGGGTAGATTTAGGTTGGACATCACGATGAAGTTCTGCACAATGAGAGTGGTGAAATACTGGAACAGGCTGCCCAGGGATGTGATCGATGCTCCATCCCTGGAGACATCCAAGATCAGCCTTGAGGGGCCCAGGGCTTCCTGCTCTAGTTGGAGTTCTCCCTACTGAATGCAGGGGGTTGGACAAGATGAATGTTGAGGCTCCCTTCCAATCCAACCAACCTGTGACACTCTGTATGATCTGAGCAGTGTTTCCCCAGGAGGCAGGAAATAGCTTGGTCTGTGTGCTTGTCCCCTGCCTCTCAAACTCACCCCCCTGCAGCCACACCAGCACGAAGGCAGGTTGCCATCTCCCTGCTGCTTCCTCAGCTAGGAGCCTCCTTTGCTGGTCCTGCCTCAGTGCTGCTGCGCTTCCCGCTGAAGAGCTTCACTGAGAAGGGACAGGACCAGACAGCACATCACATTTCCAGTTTGTCAGCTGTCTCAAGACTGTCTGCAGAAATTAGTGTAGTGTCCTAACTGGGCTGTGTCTGTGCAGCACTCCAGCCCCCAGCAGTGAGCTGTGGCTGCGTTAGGACACGGAGCTGCCAGCGGTGCCTATGCTAATTTCCAGGGTTTATTAAGGAAGTCATAACAATGCAGGGGTGTATGCAGAGATTTATCTCCCCAGTAATGTATTAAATGAAAATGGTGACACTAGAGACATAGATTAATGTATTAGCATTTCTAACTCGAGCTTAGAGTCAGGATTATATCACAAAAGGAATTAGTTTTGTGTTCTCTTCACAGATCCATTTTCGAGGCTGTCCTTCCACAGCCCGCTGTCAATCACTGTCACTGGATAGATTCATGTTTGTGTCATTTGAATGCTTGTTATGCTCTTTGCTATAAACAATGGGACACTGGGAATTTGGATGCTTAGCAGGCTCTGGGAAAATAACTTGTTCTACTGCTTCAGTTGTGGGTTTTCAGAGCTACTTGGCCAACAGTTTGTGTTTCTTCTATGCCTGTTGCAATCATCTCAGTAGTCACATCACAGGTTTCTCAGGAGGTTGTGGATGCCCCCTCCCTGGAGGAATTCAAGGCCAGGCTGGATGAGGCCTTAAGCACCCTTCTCTAATGCAAGGTATCCCTGACCCTGGTGGGGGCTGGAGCTGGATGATCTTTAAGGTCTCTTCCAATTTAAACTGTTCTGTGATTCTGTGGTTACAGGACATTGCAAAGGCCACAGCTCTGAATGTCACTTACTGAATGCATGTGAGAGAACAAAGACTGGAGCCATTGGCCTCTCCTATTTGAACGCTTAGGTTATTTGCGATCTCAGTAACTGAACCTTTCAAGGATCACAGAAGGCCAGGTTGGGAGTGACTCCAAGGATCATCTGGTCCAACCTTTAAGAAGCTCTGCTGGTGTTGTAAAATGAGTTTGGGAGCAGCTTACCCTGTGTGCCTTTCGGTCTAGTTGTAAGGCAGGCTGCAGTGCAGGCACTTTGAGGTTACCCTTTGTCAGCTTTGTTGCTGGAATGCCAGGGGAGATTTCCCATAGCGTTGGTGCTGACACACTTTTCAGTTCGGGTGTGGCAATGAGGTCTTGACAACAGGGGCCCTGTTTCTTCTTTCATTTGTAACACTACACAAGAGAGCCGCAGGTGAAATTCAGGCCTTCAGTGAGCGACAGTGAGAGAAAGCCACAGGTGCTGTCCCTCTCTGGTCTCCCCTCAGAGAAACACAGAATGTATGAAAAGGACCTTAATGATCATCTGCTTCCAAGCCCACTGCCATCTAGCTCCAACTTCCTACTATACCAGGTTGCTCAAAGACCCATCCACCCTGGCTTTGAACAGAGTTGAATCGCTTGCTACTTCTCTGGGCAACCTCTTCCAGTGCCTCACTACCCTCATGGGAAAAATTCTCTTCTTAATATCTCACTTCAACTTCTTCCCATCTGAAGGCGTTCCTCTTGGTCCTGTCACTACCCACCTTTGTAAGCTGTGCCCCTCCAAACACTGACAGGCTGCAGTAGTGCTGTAGGACTCATGGCTTCACAGGATGATTTCTCCTGGTGCTTGTCTCTACATTTGGAAAAGAGAGGACTGCTGATGGCTTGCAAGCCTGAGTGACAGCCTGGAGAGCCGAGCACCCTGCCCAGGCTGCACCCTTCTGTGCACTCAGATGAGATGACAGCCCCAAGCCAAGCAGCACATGCTGATGATCCTTTTTTTCCACTCCCCTCTGTGCTCTTTCTCTTTGCCTTGAAAATAGATGGCTCCATTCCCATCCTGCTCCAAGTGTTCAAACATGATCGAGACATTCTGTTGGAAGCCTTGTCAGCCTTACATCTCCAGAAATCACTGCTGGCTTCATCGCTTATCTCTTTTGGCTAAACTCCTCAGATTTTTCAAAAGTACATGCTTGACTAGAAGTCAGTTTGCAATTTAAATGGCACTTGCCTCAATTTAAATATCAGCAGACTCATGTGGGTTTATTTAGTGTGTATGAAAAGATGATCAAGCCAGCATGTCAAGCAGTTCATCTCAGACAGTCAGCGCTCCCCGCTGAGGCTTTATCAGATCTACATGGGTTCAAGTTAGTGGTTTCTCTCTTTTGTGTCAGGAAAATGCTGATTCATCTTTTTCTCTGTTTTTCCTTATAGAATTATAGAATTGTTCTCATTGGCAGAGACCCTGAAGATCATCAAAATCACTCAAGCATTAGAACAGGTTACATAGGGAGGTGGTGGGGTCGCTGACCTTGGAGGTGTTCAAGAACCGTGTGGAAATAGCACTTGGGGACGTGGTTTAATGGACATGGTGGTGTTGGGTTGATGGTTGGACTCAGTGCTCTTAGAGAGCTTTTCCAACTGAAACAGTTCTATGACTCAGTGACTCTATGAGTTTATGATTCTATGATTATGTGATGAAGTCCAACCTTTAACCCAGCACTGCCAGGTCACCACTAAGCTATATCCCTCAGCACCACAGCTATATGGCTTTTCAACCACCCCAGGAGGCTCCTGATTCAATGGAAATGGGATTTTTAGTGATGCTGGAGAGAACCAGGGGGAATGTATGGGTTGATTTCTCCCTGCATTGGATAGTACTGGTAAAACAAGCCTGAGTTTTCCACATGAACCTGGGATGTTTTGGTGCCTGGGTCAGCACACCAAAGGCAGGCCTGATCCTTATCACAGGTACCCCTATGTTTGGGCCCAAGTGAGCATTTATATTTGAGGCTGCTATAACTTCTGAAATTGGGCATCTCCCAGAAGTGACAGCTTTTGTTACCTGGAGTAGGTGCTGCTTCCAGACAGAGGACCCCAGTAATGCTGCGGTAGCACAGAAAGAGGGTCAAGCAGGAGAAGACTATCATAGGCTAAACTGTGATCTAATGTTTGAATGAATTTTGGGGGGTTTTGTCTATCCAGAAGTAGACTGAGCTTCCTATAAAGTTTAGGTATAAATTTACATCTCATCAGGCAAGAAAGGCTGGCCTGCAATGTCATGAGGTCTAAGGCAGCAAGCATGAGTCTTTCTCATAAGACTGGGCCACAAAGCAAAGCAAAGTCTCTTCCAACCTGGTCTGGTCTGGTCTATTCTATTCTATTCTATTCTATTCTATTCTATTCTATTCTATTCTATTCTATTCTATTCTATTCTTTCTAAAATGGTTGAGTGTCTTGACTCTATTTGTGATCTTCTGAATGAGGAGCTGTTGTCTGTTTGAACCCTTGGATGGTGTCAGAGCACAAAAACCTCAGGCTCAGAGGTTATTTAAGATGAGTGTCTGATACAGGCATGAACAACCTGCAGATCACACAAGCCAAGTACATGTTGCTGAAGAGACTTAGGATGAGCTCGGATAAGGTCAGGGCTCTCATGTGTCACGTGTACAAGATGTGTGATTAGAACTGGAGATAAGGCTGGCAAAGGTCTGTATCTGTAGTAGCAAGTGGAGGACTCTGTGAAATTCTCCTACTTGGCAGCTGCAAGATAGATTGAGAGTTTACCATGCTTAAGGGACCTATCAGCATAATGTTTATTTTTCTAGGTTTCAGCAGTACTTGGTGCTCATCAGCAGGAAAACCTCATTGTTCAAATGAGGAAACTATTGCAGGCTGCTGGGTTTGACCTTTCAAGTTGGCACGAATATAAGCCAGGTTAATGAAATGTGCTGCTCCACTAGCAAGGCAGGGAAAAACCTTGTCTGCTGCTCGGAGAACCAGCAAATGCCACAGAGATATATGCAGCGCTCTGGTGCAACTCCAGAGCTGTGTGAGCCATCTCTGCACTAGGCACTGAACTTCTGTGGGGGACAGAGGTCACCACTTGGCTCTGGTGCAGCCCTCAGCCCCTGGTGTCTCAGAGTAACAGATAACAATAGTCACAGTGATTGCGACTTGCTTGCTAGGAGACACAGTCTGTTTTGTGTACATGTTCTTATTGCTCACAGGCTTCAAAGCAGCAATCCCAAAGCACAATCAGGAAAGCTGGACCTGACGCAACATGTTGAACAATCCTGCAGCACAAAGCAGTGACCTGTGTGTCAGGCTGGCCACCAGCTTCTGAGAAGCACCCAGAAGAGTTGGCTGCCAGTGAAAACACCTTGGAGCTGGCTCTGAATTGGTGAGACAATTGGGTTGCTCTTTGCATTTCCAGGGATCATAGAATCATTACTGTTGGAAAAGACCTTTGAGTTTATCAAGTCCAACCAACAACCCAACACCACCAGGGCCCCAATCTGCACATTTCTTGAACACCTCCAGGGGTGGTGACTCTACCACCTCCCTGCGCAGCCTGTTCCAATCCCTGACCATTCTTGCAGCAAAGGAATTCTTTCTCATCTCCAACCTAACCCCTTCAGGCCATTTCTTCTCATTCTATCACCTGATACTAGGAAGAAGAGGTCAATCCCAACCTCACTCCAACATCCTTTCAGGAAGCTGTAGAAAGCAATGAGGTCTCCCCTCAGCCTTCTCTTCTCCAAACTAAACAATCCCAGTTCCCTTGGCTGCAAGCAAGTGTTTGCACTTTAACAGCCTAAATTCTTGCAATTTTTAAGGTCAAAATATCCCCGTGAAGGGGGTATGAAGTTGCTTAGACACTTCAGAGCTAGTGCTCAGAAAATGGAACTGTTGTGAAAAAATATTGTTACTTGTTGAATAAGTTGCTCTGTGGTAGAGTGGAGATGTTGGCTCTGCACTCAGGTCAGCTGCTGAATGTTGTTCTGCAAGACAACAGGATTTGCCTTCCCAGGAGCTCCCAGTCTGTGTCTGTAAGGCACCATAGTGTGCTTTGCAACTGGTACCTCTGCACCCTGCAACCTCTGTGCCCCAATGATGTTGTGTAAATTGTGCACAATAAGCCACCAGACACCAGTGTCCAAGCTGAGGCCTTTGTTACTCTTGCAAGCATCTCTACTTCATGGTACATGCACATCGGCCACAACAACCCCATGAAGTGCTACAGGCTGGGGTCAGAGTGGCTGGAGAGCAGCCAGGCAGAGAGAGACCTGGGGGTGCTGGTCGATGGTAGGCTGAACATGAGCCAGCAGTGTGCCCAGGCGGCCAGGAGGGCCAATGGCATCCTGGCCTGCATTAAGAACAGTGTGGCCAGCAGGAGCAGGGAGGTCATTCTGCCCCTGTACTCAGCACTGGTTAGGCCACACCTCGAGTACTGTGTCCAGTTCTGGGCCGCTCAGTTTAGGAAGGAGGTTGACTTGCTGGAGCGTGTCCAGAGAAGGGCAACAAAGCTGGGGAGGGGTTTGGAACACAAGCCCTATGAGGAGAGGCTAAGGGAGCTGGGGCTGCTTAGCCTGGAGAAGAGGAGACTCAGGGGTGACCTTATTGCTGTCTACAACTACCTGAAGGGAGGTTGTAGACAGGCAGAGGTTGGTCTCTTCTCCTAGGCAGCCAGCACCAGAACAAGAGGACACGGTCTCAGGCTGCGCCAAGGGAGGTTCAGGCTGGAGGTCAGGAGGAAGTTTTACACAGAGAGAGTGATTGCCCATTGGAATGGGCTGCCCGAGGAGGTGGTGGAGTCGCCATCACTGGAGGTGTTCAGGAGGAGACTTGACAGGGTGCTTGGTTACATGGGTTAGTTGATTAGGTGGTGTTGGATGATAGGTTGGATGCGATGATCTTGAAGGTCTCTTCCAACCTGGTCTGGTCTATTCTATTCTATTCTATTCTATTCTATTCTATTCTATTCTATTCTATTCTATTCTATTCTATTCTATTCTATTCTATTCTATTCTACTTTGACACATGGTTTGGTGGGCATGGTGGTATTGGGTTGACAGTTGGTCTTCTCCAACCAAAATGATTGTGTGATTCTGATACACCAATGACTGCAGCTCTGTGCTAGTTTGGGGACTTGAGGGAACTTTTCTGCTTTACTTGCAGGAATAAAATCTCCTTGGAGCAATGAATACTTTCATCAGACTGTAGCACTGGGGTGCAACACTAGCTATCTCTGAAGCAATGCAATGGGCTTCTGCTTTTAGTGCATACCAAGGTTTCCCAGTACTTTAGGATCAGGTGCTTTGTGGATTGGACCTGGAATTGAGGAGAGCTTCCTTGTCAGACTTTAGCTTTGGAGAGTCTCTCTCCAGCCAGGAACCTAAACCTGGTGTTGTAGTTACTAAATGTGCCACTGTATGCGATAGAAGGAATAACTCAAGGAGGACTTTCAGGCTTCTTTCCCTGTGTAGCTCCCCATTGCTTTCTCTAAAATACAGGGTAAAGAAATGCTACAGCAAGACCTTGCTAAAAGCAGTCTGGTCTTGTTCTTTCTAAAAGCAGTCTGGTCTTGTTCTTTCTAAACTCACTTTTCCCTGGAGTAAATGAAATTACATTATTTTGGCTCAATTCAGTCTAAAACAGGTATCCAGTGCCATTAGAGATGCCCTGTGGCAGCACTCCTGGCTTCCAGCTGCTGTCCAGGAAAGCAAAGTTCTCCCATAGCTCTTTTGTTGCCTCCGTTGTCTCCACATGAATGACTTGACTGCTCTGTAGCATCCTGACTGACACTGGGTGCCCAGGCAGCAGCATGGAATCTAACCCTGTGTCTCAGGCTGGCCCCAGCTGCTCAGAAGAATTGTGACCATGGATAAAAGCCTGTAGATAAAATTTCATAGTGGATGACTCCTTCTCAGGGCCATTAGCCAGGCTGAGAAATCAGGCTTTGTAGTACAAAGCAATCTTCCACCTGAACTACAGGACAGCTACTGCAGCCCCACAGTCCGTTATTTAAAGCCTGGTCTGTAATGGAATTGGGTGCTGCAGCAGGTATCATTTATAATATATTAAACCCATCTCCTAATATATTTTAATCTCTGCTGATGAATAGCTGGGACAGTTTTGCAGGTTCTGTAATATCACTATGGCAACATCCTTTGGCAAAAAGAAAAAAAAAAAGCTGAAATACAAAAATAGGACAATTGAGAGCTAGCAAGGACTGGTCAAGGAAAGAATGATGACAGTTGTCAATTTGCATTCCTCCCTGCAGTTTATTTTCTTCCTGGCATTGGGCTCTTTCCTGGTATTTTTTGCATGTGCTTTCAGGGAATCGCTCGTGACGTTGCTGACATCTTGCATCTCCTGTAACCTTTGGGGGCTCAGCTGGGAGAGGATTTGTTTTCCACTGCACTGCTGAACGGTTTAGCCCACCCAAGAAGATGATTAGAACTTGGCAGCTATTGGTGGACTAGGAGGTATAGCTTTCATCAGGTTTCTAATGGTTCTCAAAAATCGAAATAGTGCTTGAGGAGGCCAGCCTAACAGGCTTCATTTAGAAAACATGGGCTGGAGTACCTCTGCTGTGAGGACAGGCTGAGGGAGCTGGGGTTGTTCAGCCTGGAGAAGAATTCAGGGAGGCCTTAAAGTTGCCTTCCAATACCTGAAAAGGGAACTTCTACAGGAAGGCTGCAGAGGAACTTTTCATCAGGGTGTCTAGAGACAGGACAAGGGGGAATGGTTTGAAGCTGAGGGAAAGTAGGTTTAGACTGGATCTTAGGAATAAGTTCTTCTGTACAAGGGTGGTGAGACTCTTGAACAGGTTGCCCAGGAAGGTTGTGGATGCCTCCTCCCTGGGAGTGTTCAAGGCCAGGTTGGATGAGTCCTTGAGCAGCTGACTCTAGTTGAGAGGCATCCCTGCTAATGGCAGGGGGGTTTGAGTAGATGATGTCTGAGGTGCCTTCCAACCTGAACCATTCTGTGATTCATTGCCTTGTCTGTCCTACCAAAGGGTTGACTGTTTTTAGGAATTAAGCTGGTTGTTTGGAAGCTCACATTTGACTCAGCTTCTAAATGGCAGATACTCTTTGAGCTGTAGTCAGCAGAGTATATTCATCCTTTGTTAGCTAAGAAGAAAGAAAGAAGAAATCTCATTTCACTCTCCTCTCCAAGTGGTGCTGGTGGATGTCTAGGATCACCAAGTTCAACAATCAACCCGACACCACCACGGCCACTAGGCCATATCCCAAAGTGCAGTGTGCCCCAGTACAGGGGCACAATCCCTTCCCCACTCCTGCTGGTCACACTATTGCTGATCCAGGCCAGGATGCCATTGGCCTTCTTGGCCACCTGGGCACACTGCTGGTTCATGTTCAGTTCAACCAGCACCCCCAGCTCCCTTTCTGCCAGACAGCTTTCCATCCACTCTGCCCTAGGACTGGGGAGTTTCTGGGGTTGTTGTGCCTCCCCCAGCCATGGCAGCTGATGTAGACTGAAGGTAAGGATATACTTAAAACGTCTGGGGTCACCCAGGCGTTCAGCTTTCTCCTGTTTGTCCCAAAGCAGAACACAGATGTTGACCTTTACCGTACTAATCCATCTGCTTACTCAGGCTTTTGCTGGAAGGGTGGCAGCCAATGAATTCCTGCCTGTAGGGCACATTGCAGGGTGTATCCATCACCGTGCCAGTGACATTTGCCAGCCGATTCTTGTCTTTTCAAAGTAATTTTGTTCCTGTGCCCAGGGAAATTAGTAGTGAACTGTTACCAGGGTTGAAAAAGCATTTCTGGAATAAAATGTCTTTTAACTCTTCCTATTTAGACATTGCTTGCATAAACCTGCTGATTAGAGGGGAGCAGGAATCCTCGTGAGGAACTGAAGTAGTGAACTCGATGAGTTCCTATTGTGAGTTCTGTATTTGTATTCAGCGGTTACAGAAAGCCTCATGCCATGGGCATCTGTGGCATGGGATCACAGTCTGCTAAGAATGCTAGCATTTAATTTTTCCAGTTACATTGCTCTTGAAGCACAGATTTTTTAAATGTGCAGCTCAAACCCCGTGGCTAGATACATAAACAGCAAAGAAACATACTTAGTGCTTCTCCAGTGAAGGAAAAACTTCCATAGCATGGGAGTGGTGACATAAATCACAGAATTGTGGAGTTGTTCTAGTAGGAAAAGACCTCCAAGATCATCCAGTTCAGCCATCAACCTAAGCCCAAGAAACTGACTCAGAGTGCCATGTCCACCTGTTTCTTGAACACCTCTGGGGATTGTGACTCCACCACTCCCACCACCCCGGGCATCCTATTTCAGTGCCAGCAACCAGCACCTGAAGGTCTTTTTCTGCCGAGCAACTTTCCAGCCTCTCTGCCCCACTCCTGTAGCGTTGTATGGGGCTGTTGTGACCCAGGTGTAGGACCCAGCTTTGCATTGGGTCTGGTGCTCAGACTGCAGCTGTGGGCTGTTCTTTCTAAGAAAAGACAATTTCATTATGAAACTAAATGAAAATGGACACACTGGGTCTCTCAGCAAGCAAGCTGGTGCAGGCAGGTGTCTCTGTTTTGAATGGCAGTGTTGGGGCTGATAAGGTTTCTTGAATGGGTTGCTTCTCTCCTAATATGCACAGAACCACAATATGGTGGGAGTTGGAGGGAGCCTCTGGAGACCACCCAGTCCAACCCTACAGCTAAAGCAGGGTCACCCAGAGCAGATTACTCAGGAAAGCATCTAGATAGGTTTGAAATCTCTCCAGAGAAGAAGACTCCACAAAGTCTCTGTGTGGCTTGCTCCAGCATTCCAGCACCCTCACAGGAAACAAGTTTACCCTTATATTCAAATGAAACCTCTTGAGTTCAAATTTGTGTCCGTTGGCCCTTGTCCCGTCATGGGGCACCACTGGAAAGAGCTTAACCCCTTCCTCTTGCCCCTCACCCTCTAGCACTTGCTGAACAATGAGAAGATCCCCGCTCAGGCTGCCCTTCTCCAGGCTAAACAGCACCAGGGCTCTCAGCATTTCCTCATGAGAGACTCACCCCAGTCCCTTCAGCAATCTTTGCAGTCTCTGATGGAGATGCAGCCCCTGATGGACTCTCTCCAGTAGTTCCCTGTCTCTCTTGAACTACATTTGACAATTAAACTACCTCAGAGCATCAGCACATCAGCCTGTTTTCTTGTTCCTGATGGCAGATGAGTACTTTCTTAGCCCAGGACCACTGGACCTGTTCATAACTGAAATCTTTAAAGTTTATGAACTGTGAAATTAGGTGAGTAATAGACAGGTGAATCATTAGGCAGAATGCCACAAAGGCTACATCCAGACCATCTTGTTCCTGTTTCTTGCATATCCCTGTAGACAAACAGATCACAGAGTAAGAAAAATAGCACTAAAAATTCTGCATGGCACTGAGATGCCACCTAGCTTCAAGGGAACTGGAATTATCCTGGGACATGGTGGATACCTCCTGCATCTCTCCATTTGCCTGCTCTGAGCATCACACCTGGAGGCTCATTCACAGCCCTGGAGGAGGTTTAACTCTTTTTTTTTTTTTCTTTTTAATACAGGGAAAAAAACCTTTGCAGCCTCTTTCTTTATCTGCTGGAGATCTTGTTTGCTCATCTAGCCTGTGTCAAGGAGCAGCTGAGGGAGCTGGGGTTGCCTGGAGAAGAAGAGGATGAAGGGAGACCTCATTGCTCTTTGCAACTCCCTGAAGGGGGGTCAATATGAGGCAGAGTTTGGTGTCCTCTCCCTAATATCAGTTGATAGAAAGAGAGGAAATGACCTGAAATTGTGCCAGAGAAGGTTTAGGTTGGAGATGAGGAAAAAATTCTTTGCTGCAAGAGTTATCAGGGACTGGATCAGGCTACCCAGGGAGGTGGTGGACTCACTATTCCTGGAGGTGTTCAAGAAACTTGTAGACATGGAACAGATTCACAGATTGCATTGGGTTGGAGGGGACCCACAAAGGTCATCTTGTCCAAATCCCCCTGCAGGCAGCAGGGACATCTCCAATTAGAGCAGGCTGCCCAGGGGGTGACAGGTTGGACTTGATGATCTTTGAGGTCTTTTCCAACCTTATTGATTCTATGGTTCTATGGACTCTGATCTTGAATGTCTCCAGGGATGGGGATTCAACAGCATCCCTGGGCAACCTGTTCCAATGTTTCACCACTCTCATTGTGAAAAGACTCTACTTTGGGACATGGTTTAATGGCCATGGTGGTCTTAGGTTGATGGTTGGACTCAATGATCTTAGAGATTTCTTCCAACCAAACAATTCTATGGTTCTATGACTTGTTTCAGGCCCTCCTGCCCACAGAGATATTCTGACAATAAAGCACTCCTAGCTGTTTTGAAGAGTTTCAGCCTTGTCTCTGAGAAAAAAAATATCTGACAGAGTCCCAGCAATAAAGCAAAACTCAAAGCAGCCCAATCAGTAGTCCTTCATTTACTTAATGGAATGAGAACTCCCAGGTAATTTTGATGAGGTGCTGGAACCCTCGAGCAGGCTGCCCAGAGAGATTGTTGAGTCTTCTTCTCTGGAGACATTTAAAACCCAACTGGATATGTTCCTGTGTGACCTACCCTGGGTGACTCTCCTCTGGCAGGGGAGTTGGATTGGAGTCTCTGGAGGTCCCATCCAACCCCTCTTCTCCCAGGAAGCCAGCACCAGAACAGGGGGACACAGTCTTGAGCTGTGCCAGGGGAGGTTTGAACTCGAGGTGAGGAGGAAGTTCTTCACCGAGCGAGTCATTCGGCATTGGAATGGGTTGCCCAGGGAGGTGGTTGAGTCATCGACCCTGGAGGCGTTCAAGGGGAGATTGGACGTGGCACTTGGTGCCATGGTCTAGTCATGGGGTCTGTGTTGGTAGGTTGGACTCGATGATCCTCGAGGTCCTTTCCAACCTAAGTGATACTGTGATACTGTGAGTGAGCACTGAGGGGAGTTTGTGTTGCAGTTTTGCACATGCCCCTCTCTTTTAGGTTTTGCAAAGGGTGTGATTCAGGGACATCAAAGTGCTCCTCACCTTTATCAGAACTGCTTTCCAACTTGCCATTTCACCAGTTAGTTGTTGTCACATCTGGAACAGGATCTGTGTATTTTAGTTAATTAAAAGGAACATCTGCTGAGTGTAATGTGCAGTATAAATGGTATTTCCTTTGTGGAGCAGGCTGAAGGCAATCATGGATCTGCTCTCGGCCTGAACTCCTGCCTAGCCAATAACCATCAAAGAGCAGACTTCTTGACATACTGCACGTCCCCTTGAGGCAACATAAGAAACAAATATTGGAAGATTACACAGAAGCAGGTGAGTCCAAAAGAGCAGAAGGGGATCTACCCATTCCCAGAGTACAAATTCTAAGCAGTAACAGATGAATCCAGACAGTGATTGGAAAGCTCATAGCTAGTTCATAAACTGCTCATGCTACAGTCTGTGGGCTCTGTGTGCAAACCTTTCCATCACAGGCTTGTTGTTCTGTCTTTAAAAGCAAGAACAGCACTCCAGGGGGAATTAAAGAATGGTTGGACTCAATGATCTCAAAGGTGTTTCCCAACTGAAATCATAGAATCATGGAATGCTGGCTTGGAAGAGCCCCTGAGAAGCACCTCCTCCAACCTTTCTAGGTCACAGTTAAGTTGAATGAGCTGGCCCAGTGCTCTGTCAAGCTGAGTCTTCAATCTGTCCAGTGTAGGGGACTCCTCTGCTAGCCTTGGGAGGTGATTCCTGTGTCCAACTGTTCCCACAGGGAAACATTTTCTTCTGGAGTCCAACAGGACTCTCCCCAGCAGTAACTTGTCCCCGTCACCCCTTGTCTTCTCTGTGGGATTCCTTGTTAAAAAGGAGCCTCCATCCACCTGGTAGCCACACTTTATGTCCTGGTCCATGGTGATAAGGTCTCTTCTCCAGGCTGAACAAACTAAGCTCTCTCAGCCTCTCCTCACATGCAGGGCTGCCAGGCCTCTGATCATTCTCCTGACCCTTGTCTGGACACTTTCCAGCCTGTTCCCATCTTTTTTGGTACAGCAGGGACTCAAACTGCAGGCAGTGCTCCAGGTGTGGCCTGACCAGCACTGAGCAGAGTGGGACATGCATGATTCTATGAATAACTTCAGCTCTTCATTTGCTCAGGGAGGATGGATGAACAGATACTGATGTTGTCAAGTTGTCTGAATGCCTAATAGGAGTGAAATCAGAATAACATGCTTGGGTGCTGAAATCATAAATAGATTAGGTGAACTTCCCTGCCTTCACGCAGCCACGGCGCTCTCGTCAGACCTGTCATCTTCTCTGTTTGTCTTGTTTGCATAACAGTATTTCAGCACTCATTTTCCCTTTACAGAGCCTAAATTTCATGTGAGACTTTGCAGGAGGAAGAGCTGGATCCATGATCGAAAATTCAGGGAATTTTTGACTCTTGTCTTTCCAGAGATTACTGCTGGAGTTGTATTGTTGGCTCGACATCTGTGGCAAGATAAAGAATCCTAGAAGGGTTTGGGTTGGAAAGGACCTCCAAAGGTCATCCAGTCCAATCCCTCTGTAGTCAACAGGGACATCCTCCACTAGATGAGGTTGCTCAGAGCCTGACCTCAAATAGCTCCAGGGATGGGGCTTCCACCATGTCCCTGGGTAACCTTTTCAGGTGTTCAAGCACCCTCATGGTGTGGAACTTGCTCCTATCATCCAATCTGAATCTGCTCTTCTCTCATTTCAAACCATTGTCCCTCATCCTGTCACTGCAGGCCTTTGGAAGCAGTCCCTCTGCAGCCTTCTTGTAGCCCCCTTCAGGTACTGGAAGGTTGCTATTAGGTCTCCCTGGAGCCTTCTCTTCTCCAGACTGAGCAACTCCAGCTCCCTCAGCCTGTCCCCATAGCAGAGGTGTTCCAACTCCCCTGATCATTTCCATGGCCCTCTTCTGGACCCACTCCATCAGGTCCAAGTCCTTCTGTGTTGAGGGCTCTGGAGCTGGACACAGTGTTCCAGGTGAGGTCTTACTAGAGAAGAGATCTGTTGGGTGCTTTGCTTTAGTACCTTGGTGTATGGCTTGCAAGCTGAGAAAAGGCTGCTCTGCAGTACTCTGACACTTTGATACTTGACCGTTTCTGGTTAGGAGTGGAAATGGGGATGGATCTCACTCTGCTAATTTTTAATCCAGCTTCTCCATGTCCCTTCCCAGTCTTTTCCTATCCTTTTAGCTTTGGTGGCCAAAACAGAGAAGGGAAGTGTGGCTAGGGGCAGGGTCATGAGCAAGCCACAGTGACAACATGAAAGCTTCTGGAGTGAGCAAGAGAGGCTGGGCCTGCAGAGGAGTTCATTTGCAAGCCTCTCTGTCTTGATGGCTTATAGGGTTATCTTCTGCACTTATCCTGCTTTACTCAACACCCATCAGAGAACAGCAGCCAAGACATTTCAGAGGTAGGAGCACAGGACTATACCTCAGCAGGCCATGCTGGTTTTGCTCTTCTGATGCTGGGAACAATCATCTTTGCTCTCCCAACACCAGGCTTTGGGGTTCCTCTTTAATCCCCTGCGCTAATGTGCTGCTCTGCCGTATTAACTCAGATTAGCTGCGGGGAGCTTGGCACACCAGGGTGTTCTGCTCTTCTTACACATTATAATCTCTTTGCTTTGGATGATGTTTGCTACAGACTGAGATAATAGCTTCAGTGCTTTTATGACCTCTGTAACATGTTATTTTGCTGCCTCTGCTCAGAACTATTCCTGCTTGCCTAACCTATCAGCCAGACAGCAGCCCAGCACAATTACCTGGGCACACTGATTGCCATTTTCACAGCATCACAGAATTGTTTTGCTTGAAAAAGACTTCTAAGATCATCCAGTCCAACTGTCAACCCACCCCCACCATGGCCATTAAACCATTTCCCCAGTTGCCATGTTTCTTGAACATCTCTAGGGGTGATGACTCTACCGCCTCCCTGGGCAGCCTGTTCCAATCTCTGACCACTCTTGCAGCAAAGAAATTTTTCCTCATATCTAATCTAAACCTCCCATGACACGATGTCAGGCCATTTCCTCTCCTGTCACCTGATACTAGGGAGAAGTGATCAATCCCTACCCATCTCCAGCCTCCTTTCAGGAAGTTGTAGAGAGCAATGAGCTCTCCCCTCAGCCTCCTCCAAACTTAACAAGCCCAGGTCCCTCAGCTTCTCCTCATCAGACCTGTTCTCCAGACCATTCACCAACTTTGTTGCCCTTTTCTGTACCTGCTCCAGCATCTCAATGTCCTTCTTGTAGTGAGGGCCCCAAAACTGCACCCAGTACTCGAGGTGTGGCCTCACCAGTATGGTGGCACAATCACTTCCCTACTCCTGCTGGCCACACAATTACTGATCTAGGCCAGAATGGGGACTCTCTTGGGTTGAGTCCCACTGCAGGTCTGCTACAAACAAAACAGGCATTTGAATTTATTAATTTTGGCTAATTATAATTTCATCACAGCTGCAACCAACTCCAAAGCCTTCTTCAGCCCTTACCCCTGGACTCCTCCCCATCTGCTTTTTTTCCAGAATGCAGCACATGGTGTTTGGGGCTCACTAGGTAAGGTTGATAGCAGACAAGAAGGGCCTCTAAAGCATTTAAGCCTACCTTAGAGGGCTATTGAAGGGAATCTGCCAGGCTGGGCAAGTGGGGAGGGTGGCCTGTGTTTCTCTTGGCTGCTACCAGAGCAATTCTACTGTAGGCACGTCTTGCTGCTGGGTTTTGTGTAGACCATAATCTCTCTAATCCTCTGGCCAGATGTCTGGTGGTGTTGGGAGGCCAGAGGTGTTAAACTTCAGAGGTCCCCACACAGAGTCAGCTTGTTGAAATGCTGCACATTCACAGATTCCTGGGGCCTTTCTTCTGGTCACCATCTGTGGTCTTTCCACCTCTTTAAGTCTGTTAATGCTCCTCTTTGCTTCCGTCTTTGTTTTGCCTTCCTCAACTCCCTCCTTTCTGTACCTGCCTAAGGATGTTTCTCACACTCTGGCTTATCTCCTGCTCCTCTGCACTGGGGATCTGAACTTGCACTTGCATTATTTCTTGGCAGTGCTTTGCCCACCCTGTGTGCTGGGTGGCAGCTGCTCAGCGGGAGCCTCTCTAGGCAGCTGAGGGTGGTGAGCAGTGCTGCTGTGTCTTGCATCGTACCTGGCTGTGGTTTAAGACCCTTGTCCTTGAAGATCTGCTTCTTGTGCTGGCTTTGCTAAGAGCACTTTCCACATCTCTTTGCAAAGATGCTGTCAGAGGGGAAAGCCTGACATCTGTCTTTGGTGAAGAGCAGGAGTGAAGAGGAGGGAGTCAGCCCTGCCAAGGGTAATTAATTCTGCTGCTGATAGTGAGCCTCTGTGCTCCTTGCTCTAACTTTCTCTCCTAAGAAATTACTTCTGCAAATGGGTGGAGGTTGTCAAAGCCTGTAGCTTCAGATACTATGCCAACTTTAACATCAGTGAGAAGAGTTTCCATCATGGCAGCATTACTATCACCTCTATCTTCACAGGATTAAAACAGGGCATCAGAGGCAGTTGACATCACTCTGGGTTTGGTGCAAAAACTTTTTTTGCCCCTTTTACAATTTGCATCTGTTTGAGAGATGATGAGTGCTCCCATCTTCCACCTACAATTTATTAGGAAACAGAGCAGACTCATTAAAATAATGGATGACCTCAGATGGGTAATTATGTCTGAAACTTTCTTGCTTTCCAGCATCAAGGAAGCTTTCTAACATGGGATGTAGACACAGGTATGGTCTTACAGTGGCAGTCCTTCTGCTATGGCTTTTAAGACATCAGACAGTGTGTTGATGGCACTAAAGCCAGATGAATGAACTGCCTTATTTAGGTGGTGGCACAATCAGTTTGGTCATTGGGAGCAGATGAATTCTGGACTGGGAGGACAACAACAATTCATTGAGTGCATGGGGACTGCAGTGGAGTTTGCAAGTCACGTTGTAAATGCGGCTGAGGGAAGAAAGAAGAAATCTCCCATGGAGGCCATCATGATTGAGGGGAAAAGAACTTGGGCTCACCAAGCCCTTCAAGCTATGCTGTCAAAGAAATGCATGTTCTGGTTAATCCATCACTTCTGATGACAGCTTGCATATGGTGAACGGCTTGAAACGTGCTTCCTTTGTCCAAGTTCTCATTCCTTAAAAGCTGGCTTTCAAAACTGTATTAAGAATAGAAGAGGCTTCTTCTGTGATTAAAAATTGTATAAAGCACCAGTCCATGACATACATCTGTTTGGCTTAATGGAGCTCAGCTTTCCTCATATGATCAGGGTCAGAATTCAAGGTATATTTGGTGGTCCTGTCAGGGTCTGGCCATTTGGGATCTCAGCCCTCATTTAGACACAGAGCAGATATTAGGAGCTGCTGCACTTGTGGTCCTTTGGACTGCCCTGGGAATAGAGGTACTGCAAAATCTCAGCTCTTTTGTTGCCACGCTACAGGAGAACTGACTCAGTCCTGAAGTACACAGTGGCTGGCACCCAGACAGATGTGATATTGAGCGTAATGAACAGCAGGACTTGTTCCCAGATAGAGTAATAGAGAGCCACAGCACAGCCACAGTCGTAGAACTGTTTGTGTTGGAAAACCCCTCCAAAATCATTGAGTCCAACCATCAACCCAACACCACCATGGCCAGTAAGCTTTGTCCCTAAGTGCCATGTCCACACATTTCTTGAGCACCTCCAGGGATGGTGACTTCATCACCTCTCTGGGCAGCCTGTTCTAATGCCTGACCACTCTTGCAGCAAAGAAATCTTTTTAATTTCCACCCTAAACCTCCCCTGGCACAATTTCAGGCCATTTCCTCTCCTTCTATCAACTGATCCTAGGGAGAATAGACCAACCCCCACCTCACTTCAACCTCCTTTCAGGAAGTTGTAAACACCTCCAGTTCCCTCAGCTGCTCCTCACCAGACCTTTCACCAGCTTTGTTGCCCTTCTCTGAACCTGCTCCAACACCTGAATGTCCTTCTTGTAGTGATGGCCCAAAACCAAACCCAGGATTTGAGGTGTGGCTTCTACAGTGCTTAGTACAGGGGAACCATTGCTCCCCTGGTCCTGCTGGCCACACTGTCCCCAAGTGCAGCAGGATGTGTGTGAGCCAGGTTCTTTGGGAAATGCTGTGCAGGGGCTCAAAGGTGTTTTAAAGGCTTTTCAGTTTACTTGACTATTTCAAGTAGAAGTGAAAATGAGGTCCTCTGACTTTGTTCAGGGTGGAAGAAGTTGTGACACATGAGATGAAGTTCATTGTCCTATGCGAACTGAAGGGAAAACCCTGTAGCTGACAGCCCTGGGAACTCAGTCCACTCTGTGTGTCTGTAGGTGCTTTATCTATAACTCCAGCAGAGCTGAGCCCTGATCCTTGCCTGGAATCTGTATATGCTGCTTTGCCTCAAATACCAACAGGTGCCTGTTTATGGTGTGTTATGAGGAACTGAAATGACTCAGGTGGGGACCATTAGAGATCAAAGCCATAAGGAAGTGTGTGTGTGACCAGCCACTGAGCGTTTGATGGCTGCTTATGAACAGCGAGGAACATCTGCTATTGGTGGGCAGCAATTTCTTTTCTGTATAGATTATTGAAGTGGGTTATTCTGTTGTGGAATGGGTTTCCTTCTTCCTTTCATCCCCATGCCTTTTTTTCCCTCTCCCTCTTCCAATTGCGCGTGGATTGGACGGCTGTGATGAAAGAGCGGCAGGCAAAGGTGTCCCGAAACAATTTAGCTTGGCGTAGTGTCAGATGCTGGTCTAAGAAATAAAGTTATGCAGGTTTCCACTTCAAACCATAACTAAAGAAGTCTGATGTGCCAAATATGGGCAGCTGCAGCAGGTCCTCTGTCAGAAGTGTCAATCAGCTGTCTGTCCAGAAGTGCACGGCCTGCTTGACGTGCTGGTGTGGCCACAGCGTGAAAAATGCAGATGTTTCAGAAATGAGTCTTTAATGCTTGTTTATCCTCAAGAAGAATAAGTTCCTGGGCTTCATGGCTACAAGAAGTACATTTCAGATGTGGACCACGAATAACGGATGTCTCTCCAAGCAAGCCCCCTTCCTCTGCTCCTTGGAGGGCTCAAAGCTGATTATTGTACCTTAAACTGGTTTTTAAAAGTCAGCAGCACTGCTGCTGCTTATGTGTTTGCTGCTTAGGGGGCTTAGCAAGGCTGTGCAGGGTGGAGGTGCTGTTGGGGCTGGCAGCCACAGATGTGTAGCAGAGAGAGTTTGTTGTGACCTTTTCTCCTTTTCGTCTTCCATTTCTGCACAGTTTCTTTATTTACTGTGCACAGTTGTGGGGTGGTGAAGGGATCCAAGTCCACCTTCAGCCAGGCATGTGGTAGCAGAAGACTACAATCCCCTGTGAGGCTTCTTGGCCTCAGACCACATAAGGCCTACCTCCAGGTCGCCAGTGGTCTTGGTGGCCCTGTGTTGAGCTGGCACTCTCACTGCCATGCAATAACCCCAGGGAAGTCCAACTCTCTCCTCCCCTCTCCCTTGGGACTCCATGCAGAAGAAAAACCACCTCTGGAGGCTCAAGGCTTAAGGAGTGGGACAGTGCAGGACTGGGAAAAAGGACTCAAGCAACACTTGAAACTCCACTTCTATTGATGGTCAGGAGATCTATACAGTCCTGCTGTGCTAATCCCTCCCTTCTGTGCCCTGCCACCTTTGTTGGAGTTCAGTCTACTTCCAAATACTCAAACTCATCTCCTGTAGGGTCCACCTCATCATTTAACCTTTCCTTCTGGCTTTGTGGCACACCACTGATGAATGAGCACACCTGATGCACCACTGATGAATGAGCACATCTGATGCATCATCACTGCCAGTGCTTCCCCACACCAGGTCTCCTCCAGGTCTTTTTGGCACTCCAGGAACAAGAAACTTGGTGAGTTGCAGGCCAGCCAAGAGTTGCAAGAGGCTGAGGTAGAAAATATTGCTTTGGATCAGTAGAAGACAGGCTTCTGTGTTTGGGGCAGCTAGTTTCAGGTGTCTAGTAAATAAGAAAGTAATCTAGACAAAATCTGCTTCTGTTGCCCTGACATTCCTCCCAGCAAAGGTGTATGCAAGGCAGGAGGGGATCTAGGTATTTTCTGGAAGAATTTGGTGGTGTCCTGGTTCTGCTGGGCTAGAATCCCAGGCCAGCCATGGGCTGCAGCCCATCAGCAGCTCTGAGTCAGCCAGCACAGCTGACCTGAGTTGGCTCCAGGTGTGTCCCAGCCCATCAGCATCACACTCAGGATAAAGGGGGGAGTTTGGTGAGGAGAGCTGCTTGTTAGAGTTTCCTGCTTGGACTTTTCCTGACTCTGCTCCTCTTCCATCTCCTGTGGCCTGCCTTCCTGGACAGGGTGAGTGTCGCACTCGTGCTGGGCTGGGCAGAGCTTTACATAGCTTGTGTGGACACTGGTGTTAATTTGGCTGTTTATTAAATCTATTTCAACCTGTGGGGGCTTCTCTCCTTTTCCTTATGCCCCTTCTCTGCTGAGGGTGGGCCATGGGGTGGCAGAGTAACTTCTGGAGTTTAGCCTTAGATCAAGGCTAAATGCAGACAGGTAGGAAGTACCTAACTGTTTTTGCAGAGGAGATGGTGTGCGTGGGGGCCTGGGTAAAGCAGAAGAATGAAGCACATGGCTTTGCAACTGTATTTGTTCCTATCCTGCATGCTCCCATGGTTTTTCCCAGAGGGAACCAACCCCTCTTTCTCAGGGCATTGCAGACAGGCCTTGCCAGGAAGGGCTGGATTGATTATTTTTTTTTCTTTCTTTTACTGGCACCTTAATGTTTTTGATCAATAGCTGCACAAATGGGAGGGAGTTAATACTCTGCCATCTCCTTGGTTTGCTTTATTTGTTTGGATGATTTTTCTTCTAAAGTGCTTTATTGTAATAATTGTTCTTTGTCTTAGTAAGACAACGGGTAGGATAAATGCTGAAGGATTAAAATAAGTCTCTCAGCCTGACAGTTTGGCTTTATGTCACTTCAAAAGCAGTTCCCGTTGAGGAACATGAGCACTGGATTAAAGCTTTATTCCAAACTGGTAATTAAAAGGCTAAATCCCATCTAGAGCATTACAGCTCTAATGTGACTGGAAGAGGATTGCTTCTTAGAGTCCAGAGGGATTTCTATTATGGCTTTAGGGACCGATAGCCACCCATCTCATCATGACTCCTGTTACAGCAGGCACCAAACCACACAGCATCGTGTTGCAGCTCTCCGCTGGCATGATTTTGAGCAGGTGCTATCTCGCAGCGTGGAACTGTGGGGTCACATTTCCCCCTGCCAGACAAATGCTCGTGTGGCTGCACCTGCCTAAGCCCAAAACACATCCCCATCTGCAGCAGAGCAATTATTCCTGCCTCTAAGATCAGGTTCATCACACACATTTAGTGGAAGAAAACCACACCACAGCTCATGCAGCCCCTGGAGAGGGGTTGAATTTCCAGACCCCCCATTTCCCGGCACAGGCTACCAGGGAAAGCTACTTAGCCATTGGCTATTACTAGTGGCTAGTGGTAGGGGGCAAAGAAAAGCTGCTTCTCTTCTCTTTGCTTGCTTAAGCATCTCAGGAGTTCATCGGGTGTGATTTATGAGGCTTGGACTCCTGAGGTTTCTAGAAGCAGAGTACCAGAGGCTCATTCATCTCCAGTTTGGAATATTCACCTTACAGCAATAGAAGCCTTAAGCATTGTTCTTGCTTAGATAAGTCTACAAGCAACCACTGTTATGCCACACAAGGTCCAGTTTCAGGGCACAAATACAACTTGCCCCCCAAGAGCAGGGACCAGCCAGTATGTTTACTGTAGCCTCACTTAAAGCGGGAAGGCAAACCATAAAAAGCAGCAAACCAGACAAACCTGATAATAAAACCACTGCAAGCCCTGGGTAGGTGCCTTTCACCATGGCATCACCATCCCTTTGAGAACAGCAATTCATTTCCACCTATTCCCTTCCAAATGGACTTGGGCCCCCAAGTACCAACTGCATGAGGTTCAACAAGTCACAGTGCAAGGTCCTGCATCTGGGTCAGGCCAACTCCAGGCACAAATTCAGGCTGGGTGCAGAGTGCATTGAGAGCAGCCCTGAAGAAAGAGACTTGGGTGTGTTGGTTGCTGAGAAGCTCACTGTGAGCCAGTGGTGCCCTCATGCAGCCCAGGAGGCAGCTGTGGGCTGGGCTGCACCATGCAGCCTGTATCCTGGGATGCATCAGGAGGAGTGTGGCCATCAGGGCAAGAGAGGGGATTCTGTCCCTTTCTTCTGTTCTGCTGAGACCCCACCTCCAATACTGTGTCCCCAGTATAAGAATGTAGTCTTTTTAGAGCAAATACAGTCACCTTGCTGGGAAAGCTGATCTGATTACAACAGACATGGTGTTTTGAGAACATTCTAGGAGTTTCCTTATTTTTCACATTCCTTAGAGCAATTATGCAGCCAGACATTTCTGTAAGAGCTTCAGTACCACTCAAGCTAGGGTCTATCTGTGTGAAAGCTTGAATTACTTCAAAATTAGATACTGCCTTGCAAAACAAGACAGGCTCTGGTCTGACATGTCTGGAACAGGATGGCTGTGCCAGAATATCTGAAATAGAGCTGGGGTGACCTTACAGTACCTAAAGGGGGCTACAAGAAAGCTGGGGGAGTATTTTTGACAAGGGTTTGTAGAGACAGGATGTGAGGGAGTGGATTGAAGCTTGAAGAGAAGAGATTTAGACTGGAGATTAAGAAGAAATTCTTTCCAGTGTGGGTGGTGAGATACTGGAACAGATTGCCCAGGGAGGTTGTGGATGCCTCCTCTCTGGAGGTATTCAAGGCCAGGTTGCTCAAGGCCTCATCCAACCTGGTCTACTGGAAGGTGTCTGTGTGAATGTCAGGGGGTTTGGAACTGGATGATCTTTCAGGTCCCTTCTAGGCTCTAAGAGCCATTCTATGGCTCTGTGATAAAGAGTTTGGAATATTTGGAGCCATCAGAACTGCTTCTGTTCTGCACAACTACAGCAGAAAGCTCTGACCTTTGTGTCTGGCATCTATTGTGTGAAGTGGATGTTGCAGTTGCCAGGTTGGCATTCCAACACTCACACTTCAATACAGGATGAGTATTCCCCTCACCCTGCTCCCACTCAAGCAGTGTGTGTCAATAGGAGCCCTGAATACCACTTAGCTCTTGAACATGCAAAGTGACCTTTCAATGCTTGCCATTCTGAGCCAAAAGTCTTTGGGATCCCACCATGTGAAATGATTGTAGGTAAAGACCATGAGTCAAACTCTTTTCCTCTCATCTTCCTCTTGTGTTTATCAGGCCAGGCCTTGAGTCTAACCAGAGGTGTCTCTGCCCATAGAATTGGAAGGGACCTCCAAAGGTCATCGAGTCCAAGCCACCTGCAGTATGTAGGGACATATTCCACTAGATCAGGTTGCCCAGAGCCCATGTTTGGACCTAGATGATCTTTAAGGCTCCTTCCAACCCAAACCATTCCATGATCCTACGGTGTACTTAGTTGTCCTCGCACTGACTCTTTGCTACAAAGGACCTCATTATGTACTTTTTACATATTAAAAATTATAAAAGACAAATTAGAATTAATTATAACTCTAAAATATAAAATGGGTACCTTGCAAAAGTCTCACACTTTGGGAGGAATGAGCCCAGGAGGCCTCTGTTGATGCTGTCATTTCAAGTCAAGCAGCGGAAGCTGCAGTCACAAAGCACTCTTGTCACTGCTGTGAACAGGACCTGAGCAATTGCTCCCCAAAAGGGCTTTTAAGTCAAAAGTGAAAGCTCTGCACAGCCAAATTTGGCTCTTATTTCCCTAAAACCACTTTAGACCATTCTGGAAATAGAAACAGTCCCAAAAATGAGGCCTGAGTGCAGTTTTATCTTCCTTTTTCTACTCCTGAAGAATTAAGAAAGGCTGGAGCCTAATGAGTCTGGCAAGGCCTGCTGGGAGCAAGCTACCTCATGCTGCTGCGGGATGGATGTCCTGAGCCTGATAGGCTGCTTTGATGCTCTCTGAGATGAAGAAACTCTCTATTGTCCCACAGGTGAGAGGCAGAACTCACCAGTGTCCATCTGGCTTTCCAGAAGCCAGCTCTGCCCTTCAGAGGGGAAGTCAAGGACTGCAGGAAGTGTTGACTGCTTGGCCTGTAATTAAAAGAAAGGTACTTACAAGAATCTATTCATACCCTTTATGATCTCCCCCAGGATCATTTAACTGACTAATTTGGACAGCCTAGACAACAAATGAAGGCTTGGTCTCCTCTCTTTCTACAACTCTGTAAACATAATCCTTGATTGATTGGCCTCTAATACATCAGACCTAAATGAAAAATTAATTAGATTGGCTACAACCCTGAAGTGAGCACTTCACTGCTTTGTTGTTTTGACCATTTGATCCTTTCTCCTTTGATTTATGGACAAAGGACAAAGGGGAGAGAAAAAAAGAGGAGGAAAAAAAGGGTTGGTACTGGATGTCACTTGAAGTCCTGTGGGTTTATTGAAAGCTGAGCTGCGCTTGGCCAAGAAGCAAAATGAACAGCACTGGCATTTCCCTGGTGCCTGTTTAGAGGTGGGAAGGTCCAGAGGGAGCAGCTCCTCTCCCCTAAAAGAAAAGCCTCCACTTAGGTTTTGTCAATTTGAATTTCCCTTGGTGGTGCCCATGGCTCCAGTCTCCCAATTTGCACTCCCCTTTCCTTTGGTGGTGTTTGTTTTTAACTCCCTGAAATTATGGAGCCAGTGGCATGGATCTGCCTTTGTCTATGAACATGTGCTGTTGGAGGTGGCAAGGGCTGCTATTGCTGATTGTCACCAGAAATACTAGTAGATGTGACAGCTGCTCAACAGGATTTCAAGTTGCCTTGGAAAAACCTTCTCACTGTGTTGAATACTGCACCATCTGAACACACAACAGTCACCAGGCTTAATCATCTCAAAGAGTGAAATCATGGTGGAAAACAAACCAACTGCTTTCGAGGTTTGTAAGGTGGTGTAGCATCTAGAGCAGAGTTAGATGATTTGCTAAATTGAAAAAAAAAAACCCAAAGAACAGTGAAAAGTGAGAGTGAAAAATCTGAGCTTGACGCATCCATGGGTGGAGGGCAAGTGAAGATCATCTTGTTAGTCACAGCCAAATTTTGCCAAGGCCTGGGGTCCTGAAAGGCAGTTAAAAAGCAGCTGTACATTAAACCCAAACCATCCTTATGGCCAGGAGGAAATAATGTGACTCTGGAGTGAGGAGCAGCTGAAATACAAAAACTTCTTCTGTTATCTGAAGAGTTATTAAAAGTGAGGGCTGAAGTTAAATTGAATTCCAGAGACCAGCTCTATGGATGGGTGCATAGAAGCAGTTTTCTTGGCCTGGTTTTTCCCCAAACAAAAAAACATTTGAGCCAGGTGTGAAAAAGACCTCTTCTTTTTTTGGTCATAACTGGCCTAAGGAATCTAGAAGAAAATTCCCATCTGACAGGAATGGCTTTGATATAAACAATGGCAGCCTTTGGGGAAAGCTTTTAAATGCAAGATGGAAGTTCTGCATGCAGATGATGTTTCAAGGCTCTGTAGCTTCCAGAAAGCTCTTTATCAGCTGCCTGGGCACTGGAGACCAATAAACGACATATCCAGGCTGGAGTCATGATTTCCTGCTCATCAAATGCTGTCTTTACAAGCCAGTCCTCCTGCTTGCATTCTCTCTCTCTTTCCTTGCTTGACTTTACAGGATTCAGCCCCAAAGCAATATCCTGAAAACCGGCCTGTGTGGTTTAGGTAGAAGCTACAGCCTGTGTGTGCATGTGGTTTGTGTGCAGTGCTTTTAAACAGGCTTTTTAAAGGCTTGTATATGCTGAGTTCACCTGACTGGAGGGGGAACCAGCACAATCCAGATTTTGAGGAGTTTTCCATTTCCAGTGCAAAACCTTCAGGGGGAAGCCAGGTGGACTGGAGACTTCTGCCAGGCTTTCCACAATCCTTACACTGATTAATTAGGAGGCTGGTGCCAGCTCAAGGGGGCTCTACCTCCCTTCTTGCAATGAAAGATTTAGAAAAGATTCTGGGTGGGTGTGGGTTTTTTGTTTTTTTTTTTTCCTCCCTCAAAAGCAAATTTCCCAGCCATGGTAAGGCACAGGTTGTTCTCCAGCTGGAACATGCTGCCAGCCAGCTTCACTCACAAGACGAGCTGGAAAACACTCAAGCTTCAAGTGGTGGTAACCTGCATGGGGCAGGTCTGCATCCCCAGGAATAAGGGCTGCTCTAACTTGCACATGTTGAGCATGTGTGGAGCCAGTACTTTGCTTCAAATGTTTTAAACTGATTTCCCAACCTGACTTCTGGTTTTGAAAGTGTTAGAAGGGCTGTAGTTAGCAGGTTGAGAGAGGTTCTCCTCCCCCTCTTCTCTGCCCTGGTGGGGCCCTATCTGGAATAGTGTGTCTAATTCTGGGACCCCCAGGTCAAGAAGGACCTCAGGAAACTGCTTGAGAGAGTCCAGCACAGAGCCACAAAGATGCTGAAGGCAGTGGAACATCTCCCTCCTGAGGAAAGGCTGAGGAAGCTGGGGTTCTGTAGCTGGGGAGAGAGGAGCTTGAGGGGTGACCTCATTCATGTTTATAAAGATGTGAAGAGCAATGTCAGGAGGATGGAGTCAGGCTCTGCTCAGTGATGCCCAGTGATAGGACAAGAGACAATGCGTGCAAGCTGGAGCAGAGGAGGTTTCATGGGAACAGAAGGAAAAACTTTCACTGTGTGGTTGCTGCAGCCCTGGAGCAGGCTACCCAGAAAGATTCTAGAGTCCCCTTCTCTAGACACTCAAAACCCATCTGTGTGTGTTCCTGTGTGACCCTGCTGTGGTAGGGGGTGTTGGACTGGATGATCTCTGGAGGTCCCTTCCAACCCCTACTGTTCTGTAGATGGGAAAGGCCTGCCTGTAATAATGATAATAAACTCATACTACAGCTGCACTGGGGAAGCAATATCTGTACAGGGCATTGGAGATTGGGTGGCTCTGTGCCTGCACATATGACTACTGGATTTTCCAAGGAGCTTCTGATTTCTGCTCCCAAACACCACAGAGTTATACACAAAATCCCTTCATCCTCTCTGTGGTTGTGTCAGCACCTCTGAAATTTGACTGTATCACAAGCAAGCTCCCTGGGCAGCCTGTTTCCAGTCTTTGAGAACCCTTTCAGTCAAGAAGTTTCTTCTTAAACCTCCTCTGGTGCAACTTGAGGCCATTTCCTCTCCTCCTATCACCTTATACTAGGGAGAAGAGACCATTCCCCACCTCACCCCAACATCCTTTCAGGGAGTTGTAGCGAGCAAGGTCTCTCCCTCAGCTTCCTTTCCTCTGGGTTAAACACCCCCAGTTCCTTCAGCTGCTCCTCACTTGTTGATGCTATCCATATGTATGGCACCAGCAGCGTATTCAAGTAGTAACAGTCCAGGGGCTGCTTATTCAGCTGGTGTTCCTCTTAATGATATTAAAGCTATTTCTGAGCTGTTGGTTTATTGCTTGCTGGATGGAGAAACTGAAGTTGTCATTTCAGCCTTAGAAAAGGCAGACTATAGTCTATAGATTTGGGTTTGAGGCACAAATGAAGAGAGGGTGGCGTTAGTGGTGACAATCTTCAATGAGAATGTTATTCTTTTCTACTAGCTCCAACACATGTAAATATGCAGGGCAATACTGTACCTGAAGGATGGAGGGGGAAAAGATTTGTGGACTACTATTTCAGGCCCCCTTGGGTCTTCAGAGATGTCCAGCATTGAGCAGCCATCATGCTGAGAACTGAGGACCAAATATTCACAGATTGCATTGGATTGGAAGGGGCCCTCAAAGGCCATCTTGTCTAGCCCCCCTGCAGTCAGCAGAGACACCTCCAACTAGAGCAGGCTGCCCAGAACCTGATCTTGAATGTCTCCAGGGATGAGGCTTCAGTCACATCCCTGGCCAGCCTCTTCCACTGTTTCACCATCCTCATTGTGCAGACCTTCCTTCTAACGTCCAACGTAAATTTCCCTTGTTCCAGTTTCAAACCATTTCCCCTCATCCTACTACCACAAGGCCTTCCAAACAGTCCCTCCCCAGCCTTCCTGTAGGTTCCCTTCATATATTGAAATGTACCTCTAAAATCTTCCTGAAGCCTTCTCTTCTCCAAGCTGAACAGCCCAAATTCTTTCATTCTGTCTCCACTGAAGAGGTGTCCCAGCCCTCTGATCATTTTTGTAGCCTTCTCTATATGAGCTTCAGATGGGAACTGAGCTCATTTAGGATGGTCTCTTTAGCTCCTGTGTTGAGCTGGTTACACATCTGTGCTTTAACTGCACAACTTGTTGACTTGGGTGTTGGTCTGATGGTTTCATGCCTGTAAATAGCTTTTATGATGCAGCTCAGCTGCATTACTTATTCCAGGCCTCCATTTCATTTCTGTCTTGGTTTGTTTCATTGCAGGGAATGATATAGCCCAGAGGATTTTCCTTCATATAGAAGTTGCCAATACTTTCCTCATAAAATGTAGTCCATGTGTGATGGAAATGGGCCCAGCCTACCGGGGATATACTCTGAAGGCAATATCAGCATTAGGAATCTCTCCTTGGTCTGCAGCTGAATAGGACCCAGTCCAGCAAATGTCCTCATGAATACTTTACCCCAAGTGACAAAATCAGAACCATAGAATGCACTGTGTTGGAAAGGACCTTTAAAGGTCATCTAATCCAAGCCCTCTTCATTCAGAAGGGACATCCCCAACTAGATCAGGTTACTTAGAGCCCCACCAAGCCTGACCTTGAATTTCTTCAGGGCTGGGGACTGCAACACCTTTTTGGGCAACCTGTTGCAGTGTTCCAGCACCCTCATAGTAAAGAACTTTTTCCTACTGTCCTGATTCCTCTTGATGCTGATGAAGCTGCTTCTTTCCTCTTGATGTCAACAAAGCTTCTTCAGGATGATCTTTGAGGGTCCCTTCCAACCTGATGCATTCTGTAATCATGCAACATGCCCAGAGAGCTTGCAGGCTGGGATGTTAGCTTTTGTTTGGCACAGCCCCTGAACATGTGCTTGAGATTAGGCAGAACAGGCTTGTGGTCACACTGAAGCACGTGGGGTTTTGGTGCCAAACCAGGATGCTTTTTAGCTTCTTTCCAGGATCACAGGCCTCATTCCCACTTCAGGCCAAGTAGCTGGGCTCTTCTGCCTGCCGGGAGCCTGCCTATATTTAATGTGGCTGCTGGTAAGTGGGGTTTCAAGCTCAAATGGTAAAAACGAGAGCAGCAGCTTGCAATTTGTAATGAATATCTGATGGCAGTTAAGACAGCACAGCAAACAGGGAGTGCATTAACTCAGTAATAGCTCATTGCATCACATCAGGTTGCTCTGTGTGGCGGTGCTAAAGGCTGCCTTTGTCAAGCTGTGCCTCTGGTCAGTGCCCACCGTGCTGCTGGGAGTGGCTGAAGGTTTTCTACCCCTGGTTTTTCACCCCTGTTAGTAGAGTGGGGCTGCTGGGGGCCTTGCTATCGAGGATCATTTCTTGAAAGGTCAAGGGAAGGAAGAACTGAATTGGCAGCCTGACCTGCCAGTCAGGTACCTTGTGCTTCCTGCGGACTGCTCATGCACAGGCACCCTCCACTCACTTTGCTTTCACTTTAGAATAAGAAGTTTTGGATGCCAGTTTTGTAAAATGAAGTAATTTTGCCTTCTTTAGAAGCCAGTAATGAGGGGAGGGAAGGTAATCACCGAGGGTCTGCGAAGGCTTCGTCGACAAAATGTTCCACTTCATTTTGATATCTTACTTGGTTTTAAAATGCTTAAATAATATCCCAAGTCATTTCCAGGCAGGATTTTTTAAGTTGTAAAGAAGTCAATTGCCTTGACCTGCCATTGCTGTTGTTCATTGCCTGCAATTCATACAGGAATCTCACCTGGATGATTTTTGAAATTGTTGCAGAGATGCCAAGAAATGAACCTGCTCCTGAGTTATTTCACAGCCTGAACGTGTGCCCTGCTCTGGTGACTTCTACTCCTGGTGCAGAGCAGCTATCTTGTGGTACTTGTAGCAATTTGATTTTAATTTGTAGGCAAGAAATGGGTTTGGGGTGTAAAACTTCCTGTCTAGAGAGAGATGTAGAAATGGGGAGCAGTGTGGGATGGTTAGTAGATGGTGGTTCTCTAGCAAGCTCCTTTCTGGCTTGTGTGCTGGGAAATGCTGCCATTGGTAATACCAACCTTGTTACCAGTTGTGACTGTGATACACTGCACAGTGCCACCAGGTAACACCATCCACCCATTCCTCACCCTAAATTTTCAAGCTCAGGTTAAAGCAGTGTAGGCATCTCACTGGGTTTGGTCCCGGATCCTTGTCCTCTGTGGCAGCTAGAGACCACAGAATCATTAAGGTTGGAAAAGCCCTCTGAGATCATCCAGTCAACCCAACACCACCATGGCCACTAAACCATGTCCCCAAGTGCCATGTCCACACATTTCTTTGAGTGCCTCCAGAGATGGTGACTCCACTACCTCCCTGGGCAGCCTGTTTCAATACTTGACCACTCTTGCAGCAAAGACGTTTTTCCTAATCTCCCACCTCTGATCCTGTCACCTGGTACTAGGGAGAAGAATCAGAATTATAGAATCATAGAATCAATAAGGTTGGAAAAGACCTCAAAGATCATCAAGTCCAACCTGTCACTTAAGACCTCATGACTGCTAAACCATGGCACCAAATGCCACATCCAATCCCCTCTTGAACACCTCCAGGGATGGTGACTCCACTACCTCTCTGGGAAGCCCATTCCAATGGCCAACAACTCTTTCTGTGAAGAACTTTCTCCTCATCTTGAGCCTAAACTTCCCCTGGTGCAACTTGAGACTGTGTCCTCTTGCTCTAGTGCTGGTTGCCTGGGAGAAGAGACAAACCCCCACCTGGCTACCACCACCTTTCAGGTAGTTGTTGACAGCAATAAGGTCTCCCCTGAGCCTCCTCTTCTCCAGGCTAAACAACCCCAGCTCCCTCAGCCTCTCCTCATAGGGCTTGTGCTCAAGGCCTCTCACCAGCCTTGTTGCCCCTCTCTGGACACGTTCAAGTGTCTCAATGTCCTTCTTAAACTGAGGGGCCCAGAACTGGACACAGTACTCAAGGTGTGGCCTGACCAGTGCTGAGTACAGGGGCACAATCACTTCCCTTCTCCTGCTGGACACACTATTTCCAATGCAGGCCAGGATGCTGTTGGCCTTCTTGGCCACCTGGGCACACTGCTGGCTCATGTTCAGCTGGCTGTCAATCAGTACCCCCAGGTACAATTAGGGTGGTGGCAGGACCATGGGTGTTTGTCAGCAGCGATTGTGCTGTGATGATTGCACACTCCTTGGGCTCCTCCTGCTCTTCTCCAGCTGCTAGTTTGCACACACAGTTTGGGAAAGAGTGTTTGGGGCTGGCTAGACAAACCTGGTGTTTTCATCCCATCAGAGCTGCTCTTTTCAGCATGTTAATTTGTAGTTTGGGCAGAGAAAATTAACTCTTTAGAGGGATTTGGAGCAGGAAGGAAGCTCAATCTCAGTGAAGATCTTCTCTTCCATCTGCAGAAGACCATACTAGGTAAACTGACTGCAGAAATTTTTTCATCAGGCACTTCAAGGGATTTTACTGACTTTTCCTCACCAGTCCACAGAGACCTGTTAATAGCAAACCAACTTTTCAGAGACTAGTTTCAGTTGGAACAGACCTCTAAGATCTGTAAAACCTCTGGGTCTTGGATGAAAGGAAATGGCCTTGGGTTACATTAGGGGAGGTTTAGGTTGGATACAAGGCTCCTCCACTGAAAGGGTTCTCAAAGACTGGTGCAGGATGCCCAGGGAGGTGGTTGAATCCCCACACCTGGCAGTGTTTCAAAGAGGCAAAAATGTGGTGCTGAGGGCCATGGTTTAGCACCAGCCTTGCTAGAATTAGGGAATAGTTGGACTGGATAGTCTTAAAGGGCTTTTCCAATCCAAACAATTCCATGATTCTGTGAATTAAGGCAAGATACAGGGGCTTTGTTGTTGCTTAATACCCACATCTGTGGCTGCACTCTTATAATAATCATCTTAAAATGTGCGAGTGTGAGTGCAGAAAGGGAAAGAGAAATGGAGGGACTGAAGTTTTCCCTCTCTCCTCTTGTCTTTTGGAGCTGGTCACCCTCTCCTCATTCCTTGTTGCTGAAATGAACCAATGTTCCTAGGTGTCTTTTGCTTTCTGCACTTGGGAAATGGACAGCATGAGAAGTGGGATTCATTTAATTCTGCGCCTTCATGGGTTTTAATGGTGGAAATTTTAGAGCTCTGTAAGTTCCTGGTAATTAATTTTGCTACTCTAACTCCTGTCATGAGCAGCTTGAAGCACAGTGTGGGAGAGGAAGAGAGTTACTCTGGGCCGCTTCTCCTCTTTGCCTTCCTTGGTTCTGTCCTGATACTGCAACAGGGAAGCAGCCCCAAATGTCTCTTGCTTAGGACATGTAATGAACAAAAAAAAAAGCCACCCCAGACTTTATTTACAAGTGGTTTGTTTTCTTTTTTTTCCCCCATTAATCAACAGCAAATCTGACCACCCTGTCAGAAGGGACATTTTCTTGGATAGCAATGGATTGATTGATTGATTTTGAAGCTCCATTTTTTTCCATGAGGGTGATTTGTTGAGTCAGGACATTGTTGCCAGCTCCTCTGAAGGCTTGGTCATGAGGAAACCATCAAAGTATATGGGGAGACATTTCATAAATAGCAAGAACTGAAGCAACTCTGCTGCAATGGAGCAGGAAATGAGTGCTGGCATCTGAGACTTCTGCTGTGCTTTACATATCCTAGGAGGATTATTACTGTGTTTTATTCCTCTACGTTTGAAAGCTCCCAAGAGATGAAGTTCAGAAGGCTGGATTTAAGTTTTGTTGTTAGCTGTCTAACTTGTTGTGGGTTTATTTTACATCCTGTGTATTTGGACAGCATTACAGGCGTTACACCTGCTCTGTGATGGGAAGAAACAATTTGAGCTAAGTCTACTTGAGCTACTGGAATCTGATGATTAGAACTTCAAAATTCTCCAGGGAGCTGTGCATTTTATTGTGGTTTTTTTTTGGTGTGTGGTGTTGGTTTTTTTGAGAAATGAGGAAACTTCCATCATATTCTTATTGCTCTCTACAACTGCCTTAAGGGAGGTTGTAGACAGGTGGATGTTGGTCTCTTCTCCCAGGCAGCCAGCACCAGAACAAGACGACGCACTCACAAGCTGCACCAGGGGAAGTTTAGGCTGGAGGTGAGGAGAAAGTTCTTCCCAGAAAGAGAGATTGGCCATTGGAATATGCTGCCCAGGGAAGTGATGGAGTCACCATCATTGGAGTGGTTCAGGAGGAGACTTGATGGGGTGCTTGGTGCCATGGGTTAGTTGATGGGGTGGGTTGAATTAGTTAATAGGTTGGACTCAATGATCTTGAAGGTCTCTTCCAACCTGGTTTATTCTATCTGTTCTACACCTTTGTGTGGATGACCTTAGGACTTTTCAGACTCTGAGAGATCACCTTCCACAACCTAAACCTCTTAGCCTGGTGAAAGGGTGCTGGCAAGAGAAATGGCATCTTCTGCTAAACCATAGAATAGGAACATTAAGGTTGGAAAAGGTCACCCAGACCAAGAATCAACCTAACACCACCAGGGCCATTAAACCATGGCCCCCAAGTGCCATGTCCACATGTTTCTTCATCACATCCAGGGATGGTGACTCCACTGCCTCCCTGGGCAGCCTGTTGCTATGCTTGGCCAATCTTTCAGGATGGAAACCAGCTACCATAGCTGAAAAATAGCAGAGGGTTTCTGGGTGCCAAAGCCCTTTCCAAAGTTAGATATACGCTCAAAGCAGCTGCTGAAAGTTCATTTAGATATGTACCAGTTAGTGTCTTTGAAAGAGAGTGGGTGCCTATAGCCTAGGAGCTGTGGCAGAGCAATAGATAGGTGATAAGTGTCTGATCTCCTGGAAGGAAGCAAGAGGTCCTTCTTAGCCTGTGAAACACACCAAGGTTAGAGAAGGCAGAGATTGTATTGTGCCACAAAACCAATACCTGCATTGAGTTTTCCACTCCTTAGCACAGCTCTCAGCCTTGCTCTGTTTCTCAGAATCATAGAATGTTAGGGGTTGGAAGGGACCTCCAGAGATCATCCAGCCCAGCCCCCCTGCCAGAGCAGGGTCACCTAGGGCAGGTCACACAGGAACACATCCAGGAGGGTTTTGAAAGTCTCTAGAGAAGAAAACTACATAACCTCTCTGGGCAGCCTGCTCCAGGGCTTCAGCACCCTCATAGCAGGTGATGAAAACATCAGTGATACCAAATCACCCCCCAGGACCCTGTGCAGCTCTGTCCCCTGGGCTTTCCCTCAGCTCACCATGGCTGCCAGCTTTGCCAGGGACTGCTAGTTCGTTCCAATATTATATCAGCAGTCACTCACATTGGGATGCTTCACAAGTCATGCAGAAGAGGTTAATTTAACTAATACAGAAAATTATTCCCCAAACCAATTTTTACCTTCCAGACTGGTTGAACCCTCCCCAAGTGCAATCTGCTGCCTCTTAGCTGGTTTCACAGCTCCTTCCAACCCCTCTGACAATCCCCATTCTCTCTGTGCCCACCCTCTGTGACATATTAACCAAGGCTTTATTGAAGTTTGAATGGTCTCCATTCTTGAATGTCTTTTACTTAGGAAATGAGTCTGTAGAGAACACTGCCACCCAAGCCTTCTACCACCTCTCTTTGGGAAGCCCACTCTGTGCTTTTCTGTCTTTTTTTCCCTTTTCTGTTTGCCTGCCTGAAATTGTTCTTTCCTTCAGAAGTTGTTCCTCTCCTGGCAGATTAACGTTTTGTAATTGCCTCCAACTCACACATCTTTCTCACTTCTGTGCTCAGCAGACTGATGTTTTTCAGTCTTGTGACACCAGCCTGAGTTGGCAGCTGTAATAAAATTCCTTTCTGTTAGTTTAGTGATCTCATGAGAATCACTTTAAAAAAGAAAATGGCACTGAAGGCAAAGGGCAAGCTCATGGCAGCAAAGGAGGGAGGGCGAACAAAAAGAGGTCAAGAAAGTGGCTTTACACTCCTCGAGCTGAAAAACAAATCCCTTCCCCCTGCACCTATCACTTCAGGGTAGTTTTCTTGCTCTAGCATTTGGAAGTGCTCAGGTGAGGACCAGCTCATTCAGGCTCCTTTCCTGTTTGGGACTGTAAGGACAAAGGCTCACTGAGAGCAGATATGAGGCGCCCGCTTCTTGAGAAGGAAAAGCAGTGTCTCCCCTGAGAAAGGCCAAGGTACCTTTGCACCATGGTGGGCTGTCTGTGGTCCACACTTAGGCAAGGCTGCCATCAGGGGCCAGCAGCCAGGCTGTCCCCAAGTCATCCCTGAGTTGCAGATAGCCAAATGCTGTGTTTCACACTGGGACTAACACTGGGAAATGTCATCCTCAGGGTCTTTGGGGTAACTGTCGAGTGGAGGAGCCGTCAGCACCGACAGTGGTAACTGGGAGCACTGGTTTAAGAAGCACCTCTTGGTTTCTGCTCAAAACAGTCTGGTCTGAAATATTTTCTGCAGACAGGGATATCTGAACATTCAGCTGGCTCCATTTGCTGGGTAAGGCACTTGTCAGGAGCGTATGCCAGGAGTTGCCCAGTTGTTCCTTGATGTAAAATATCTGTCAAGTCACCACTACTGTACAAAAAAAGAGGACAGCTTTCACTACCTCTAAACCCTTCCTGTATTGTCTGTGCTCAGAGGGAGAGTTCCTGGGTTTTTTCCCCAGAAAATCTGGATGTAGAGCATACATTTGTCACTCCTGCACTGCTCTGTGTTGCTAGATGATTGCAGGCTTTCCAATTATCCAGGCAGCCCTCAGGTCTTTTAAAATAAATAAGATCTCAGGGTTTGCTGACTCCATCAGGAAAGTTTGGCCATTTTTAGCTGTAACTATCAAATATGCACCTTAATCTTAACTAGCATTTGAGAGGCCGTGGTAGTATGGGAGTTGATAGTACCATTAAAATCATCTTTGCGATAGGGGAATAGCTTCATTCATCTTCTTGCTGCTTTGGTCTGTAGAGGAGGTCACACAAGGATGAGAAAATATCAAAGCAGCATAGAATCATTAAAGTTAGAAAAGCCCTCTAAGGTCATCCAGCCCAACTGTCAACCCAACACTCCCATGGCCACTAAACCATGTCCCCAGGTGCCATATCCATGTATTTTTTGGAACACCTCCAGGGTAACTGCACCACCTCCCTGGGCAGCCTGTTCCAGTGCCTGACCACTCCTGCAACAAAGAAATGTTTGCTAATCTCCAACCTAAACCTCCCCTGGTGCCACCTGAGGCTATTTCCTCTTGTTCTATCACTCGTTCCTAGGGAGAAGAAACCAGCACCCATCTCATTTCAACCTCCTTTCAGGGAGTTATAGAGAGCAATGAGGTCTCCCCTCAGCCTCCTTTTCTCCAAACTAAACATTCCCCGTTCTCTGAGCTGCTCCTCACCAACTGTCTTCTCCAGACCCTTCACCAGCTTTGTTTCCCTTCTCCAGACCTGCTCCACCACCACAATATCCTTGGAGTGGGGGCACTAGACCTCCTCCACCACCACAACATCCTTCTTGGAGTGAGGGCACCAAAGCTGAACCCAGTACTGAAGGTGTGACCTCATCAGGGATGAGTACTGGGGTATGATCACTACCATGGTCTTGCTGGCCACAGTGTTGCTGATCCATTCCAGGATGCTTGTGGCCTTCTAAGCATCCTCCCTTGAAAAACATTTTCAATATGTAGTGGAGTTAGAGTTGGACTTTTATATGAGCTTGCAACCACTAACTGCACTACCTCTCACCGACCACCTTGCTGTAGTGAGCAGCACTGTCCCATTTGATGTGACACACATTGGAGAAGGCTACAATCAGGAGAAATGGCTGCAGTGTCACTCTCTAGATTATGGTGATTGCAACTTGTGTGTCTGCTTTGCAGTCACCCAGCTTCAGCACAGGCTTCCATGGTGCTAATCCTGAAATCTTCCCAGGCAGAGCTTTGCTCCTCCCTGCTTCGCTTCCTCCCTTTCTTCTGAAGTGTGCTATGTTTTGCTGTCTCTCTTTTCTTGTCCTGTAAGAGCTGACTTGTGAGGAGTTTTTACATCAGGACTAGCCCAATCCTTATTTTACCAGGAAGCAGGAGAGAAGTTAGATCTGAATGCCCCTTGTGGCCAGGCCCTGGGCAGAACTGGCCTCAGCACAGCTGGATCAGTAGCTTTGTGTGCTCTGTGCTGCCTCCAAGATCAGTTGCACTTTTTCATGGCTATTTGTTACAGAGTTCTCCCCATGCCCTGAGAGCGTCCTGCTGACTTTCCTTACTATAAATCTGAGGGACTTCTGGATTTGGAACAAGTGAAGCGTTCTCCCAGGGTACTTGATTGCCTCTGATGATGTGATCCCAGTGTCACACCATAAATTACCCTTCTGATCTATCAATGGCAAGCATCGATTCCAGCTGCCAGGGCATGTGCTGCTTGTACAAACGTCTGACACTGGATGCAAGCCACCTTTTTACCATGTTAATTGAAGATGGATAGTGAGAACTTGAGATCAACAAATGGGCCTGTTTGTCATGTTGTTAAAACTCAATCTGTCTGAGACTGGAAATGTTTTTCTGCTCCTGAAAATGAAAGGGAAACTGTCAGCTGCAAAATCACATGTCTTATAGCACTGTCATCATCTTCGTTTCACAATCTTCCTCAAATAAGAGCTCCTCCAACACTGAAGCTGAATAAAAGGCTGGAAAATGCAATCTTGCCTTTCATGGAGATGTAGAAAAACATTGGCTAGGTTGGAGTTCTGGTGGGAAAGATCCATAAATGCTAACCCAGCCCTGCTCCATAGTGTCCCTGTGCAGGACTAGCTAGGTCCCTATATTGCTGTGGCACTTCCAGCCAGGTCACTGCTTTCAGGAAGGGCAAAAGCTGGATTTTAGGAGTCTTGAGACAAGAGAAACAGGTATGGGGTAGCTGTGTTCCTCAGCTAGGAGCACTGCCCCTCCAGAAGTCTCAGAAAAATGTCTCGGCTTTCATCAGTGCAGTGTCATTACGAGTGGGTTAGACATGGTCCTGGGCACTGCTGCTTTTCAGTGTGGAAGGTTTCTTGTGTTAGATGTTGAATCATTTGATTACTTTTCCCCCTGCGAGAAGGACATTGTGGGGCTGGAGTGTGTCCAGAGAAGGGCAACAAAGCTGATGAAGGGTCTGGAGAACAGGGCTGGTGGCTGTTCAGCCTGGACAGGAGGTGGCTGAGGGGAGACCTCATTGCTCTCTACAACTCCCTGAAAGTAGGCTGGAGCCAGGTTGGATCTTAGAAGCAACTTCTTGACTGAAAGGGGTTCTCAAAGACTGGAACAGGCTGAATCCACATCCCTGGAGGTGTTTCAAAGAGACAGAGATGTGGTGCTGAGAGGCATGGTTTAGCACCAGCCTGGGTAGCGTTAGAGAATAGTGAGACTGGATGATCTGAAAGGGCTTTTCCAATAGAAACGGTTCTATGGTTCTATGAACTACGATTGGCTCCTTCCCTCCACAGAGCAGATGCTACATTCCCTGCTGAATTAACCCTTAGTGTGTAGATTGTTGGGCTCTTTTGTGTGGCTGTGAATGTTAGTAAGTCATCTCTGTGTTGCTTCTCCTTGAGGTGCTCCAGAGAAAAGTTGAGTTTTCCATTTATAAAGGCTTCTGGATGAACTGGAAAACCTCTGCAATGAGCAGCCCAGGAGGATGCCAGCTGCAGGGGAGCTAGGGAAAGTCAGCAGGTACTTAGAGGAGAATTTATAGAACACGGATTTTGCTGAGCCCACCCCCATCTCCACAGGTGCCCAAGGTGCTCTAAATTCTGAGGAACAGATTTGTGCACAGTGCCTGTCCTCCCTTGACTGCTATTGCTTGGCTGTGGCTTCTTTGAGGACCCTTCACAGGCATGGCTCTCTGTGCTTCCTGAGGCTCATCTTTATCTAGATATGGGGAAAAAAAAAGAGGATTACGTCTCTTGAGCTTATTTATCCCTCTCAAGCAGACTGTTTCTTTATCATCAAGTGAAAGCATTTAGGGATATCTTAAGCTGTGGTTTTCTAATGCATGTATGCATTAATTTTAATGCTGCTCAGTAACAGTCTAAGGCATTGCCAGTCCACACCAGCGCTGCTCTCCTGCTGCATTGTGCTGAGAGGCACAAACTGAAAGATGACAGAATGGTCGGGGTTAGAAGTGACCTCTGGAGAGCATCAAGTCCAACTCCCCTGCCAAAACAGGATCTCCCAGGGCAGGTCATACATAACACATCCAGGAAAGTTTTGAATGTCTCCAGAGAAGGAGACTCTGCAAGCTCTCTGGGAAGCCTGTGCCAGTGCTTCATCACCTTAAATTAATGAAGTTTCTCCTCATCTTTAGATGGAACTTCTTATGTTCAAGTTTGTGCCCATTAGCACTGGGCACCACTGAACAAAGCCTGGTCCGTCCTTCTGACACCCACCCTTTAAGTATTGATCAGCTTTAATGAGATCTGCCCTTAGGCTGCTCTTCTCCCAACTAAATATCACAGTCACAGAATGTCAGGTTGGAAGGGACCCCAAGGATCATCTGTCTCAACCTTTCAAGGTCACAGTACAGTTGAAATGACCTGGCCCAGCACCATGTCATGCTGAGTTTTCAAACTGTCCAGTACAGGGAAGTCCATAGCCTCCCTTGGGAGATGATTCCAATGTCCAACTGTTCCCATGGGGAAACATTTTCTTCTGGAGTCCAATGGGAATCTCCCCAGCAGTAACTTGTCTCCATCACCCCCTGTCTTCTCCATGGGACTCCTTGGAAAAAGGAAATCTCCATCCTCCTAGCAGCCACCCTTTATGTCCTGGTCCATGGTGATAAGGTCTCCCCTCTGTCTCCTCCAGGCTGAACAAACCCATCTCTCTCAGCTGTTCCTCATATGGCATATAAAGAGCCCCAATTCTCTCAGCCTTTCCTCATATGGAAGATGTTCCAGCCCCCTCAGCATCTTTGTATTCCTTTTGTGTACCCTCTCCAGCAAATCCCTGTCCTTGAAGGAAGAGATGCCAAGGGATGTTTGGAAGCCTATGGCTGTGCAGAAGCCCGTGTGAGTCACTGCAGGCCTGCTGCCTTTGGGAGGAGCAGTGATCGACTCTGTTCACAATTCTGCCCTCAGTTCCCATTCATACTGATGGGATTTGTGCATCTGGCCTCCCCAGTGCACTGGGAGGGAAATTGGTTGTAGGAAGATTAACTCCAGCATGGTGGGAAGACGCAGGGGTTGTGGCAATGGGTCGGTTCGTCAATATGCTTTGGACACGTTCCATTGTGGGGCTTTTCATAAGGAATTACTGTAAGCTGCTGCTCTGGGTGATTCCCTTACTGCATTTCCAGAGCACATTATAGGACTGCTGAAACTCCATGAGCCCTAAATTCCTCCTGGCAGCCAGGATCAATCTGATTTCTAATTGGAAGGAAAAACCCAGCACGTGCAGGGAGTGCACCTCACCCTTGCACACATTAAGAGTTCTGCTCTTCTTTGTGGCAGCATTGGAACATTAGTAGTTGTGGTCAACAGTAATGGCTTTTAACAGTAATTTATTTCAGGCTATCTTAATGTATCTGATTCAGTGGCCTCAGAGCTAGTGCCAGCAAAGGTCACAGAATGGTAAGCCTTGGAAGGGACCTCCAGAGATCATCCAGTCCACCCCCCCACCACGGCAGGGTCAGCTAGGGCAGGTCACACAGGAACACATTTAGATAGGTTTGGAAAGTCTCCAGAGAAGAAGACTCCACAGCCTCTCTGGGCAGTCTACTCCAGGGCTCCAGCAGCCACACAGTGAAAGAGTTTTTCCTTCTGTGGAACCTCCTCTGCTCCAGCTTGCACCCATTGCCCCTTGTCCTATCACTGGACATTGCTGAGCAGAGCCTGGCTCCATCCTCCTGACACTGCCCTTCACATCATTATAAACATGAATCAGGTCACCCCTCAGGCTCCTCTGCTCCAAGCTAAAAGGACTCAGCTCCCTTAGCTTTTCCTCACATCTCCTTTCAACATCTTTGTGGCTCTGTGCTGAATTCTCTCAAGCAGTTTCCTGAGGTCCTTCTTGACCTGAGAGGCCTGGAACTGGACACTATGTTCATCTTTCAATGTATCTGTAATTTAGGGCATTCCAACATCCTTTAAGGCATAAGAAGTTTTGCACAAAAAGATGAACTTGGTCTGACCTACCTGTGCCAGGTGCAGAGATGTGGTGCTAAGGGACAAGTTTTAGCACCAGAATTGGAGAGTTAGATAACGGTTGGCCTCATTGATTTCAGGACATGGTTTAATGGTGATGGCGGTATTGAGTAAATGGTTGGCCTTGATGATCTGAGAGGTTTTTTCCAACCTTAACAATTCTATGATTCTAAAGGCTGCATCAAGAACAGTGTGGCCAGCAGGAGCAGGGAGGTCATTCTGCCCCTGTACACTGCACTGGTTAGGCCACACCTCGAGTACTGTGTCCAGTTCTGGGCCCCTCAGTTTAGGAAGGAGGTTGACTTGCTGGAACGAGTCCAGAGAAGAGCAACAAAGTTGGTGAGGGGTTTGGAACACAAGCCCTATGAGGAGAGGCTGAGGGAGCTGGGGCTGCTTAGCCTGGAGAAGAGGAGACTCAGGGGTGACCTTATCACTCTCTACAACTACCTGAAGGGAGGTTGTAGACATGCTGATGATGGTCTCTTCTCCCAGGCACCCAGTACCAGAACAAGAGGACACAGTCTCAGGCTGCGCCAGGGGAGGTTCAGGTTGGATGTTAGGAAGAAGTTCTATACAGAAAGAGTGATTGCCCATTGGAATGGGCTGCCCGGGGAGGTGGTGGAGTCGCCGTCGTTGAGGGTGTTCAGAAGGAGACTTGATGGGGTGCTTGGTGCCATGGGTTAGCTGTTTGAGTGGGTTGGATTGGTTGATGGGTTGGACACGATGATCTTGAAGGTCTCTTCCAACCTGGTTTGGTTTATTCTAATTCTAGTTTATTCTAATTCCATAAGAAACAAGTAAGTCTTATGGGGAACAGCTGTAGGAACTGAGGTTTTTCAGCCCATAGAATAGGAGGCTGAAGGACCTCACAACTACACAAAAGGAGGTTGGAGTGAGGTGGGCATTGGTCTCTTCTCCCTAGCATCAGGTGACAGGATAAGAGGAAATGGCCTCAAATTGTGCCAGGAGAGGTTTAGGTTGGAGATTAAGAAAAATTTCTTTGCTGCAAGAGTGGTGAGGGATTGGAACAGGCTGCCCAGGGAGGTAGTGGAGTCACCATCCCTGGAGATATTTGAGAAACACGTGGGCATGGCACTTGGGGACATGGTTTAGTGGCAATGATGGTGTTGGCTTGATGGTTGGACTCCAACCAAAACAACTCTATGATACATTGAAGAAAAACTTGTTGATGCCCTGTTCCTCAGTGCTCATTTTCAAGCTCTCACCTTCCAGCCAAAGTGATTCTGTGATTCTGTGGTGACCTGCAAATCTCCTGCAGAAAAACTTCATGAAGCCGTTGTTCGAAGTTGAGCTTCATGTTTCGTGAGGCTTCTTGCACTGCTCAAACCACTGTCACAATTCTGGGCTTAGAACAGGAATTCTTGTCTTTTTAATCTTGAAATTATCACTGAGAAGCTGTTTGAAGGCTGACAGGCCAGCAGTGTGCTGAAATCTTTCTGAAGCAAAGGTAGCCTTCCTTTATGCCAACAAACCAAGGGAGATGGTTCCAGTGACTCCTCAACAGCACTTAAAAGTAAATCTACCACTTACAATCTATTGCCTATTTAAGTCTATTTAATTTACAATTAACAAGGCACCTCTTACTCTTTCAACTTAATTAAAGAGCTGCTGCCTCTTAGAAGGATGGAAATGCAATAAAGGAGATAACCTAGTTAGGGGATAATTAAGGGAATTTACGTAAGTAATAAACATGGTATTGCTGCTGCTGAGAAAATACCCTGAACTGGTGATAATTTAACAAAAAAACTTATATTAAAAGAAGCATTCAGACATTTAATTAGCGTGAGGGAAGAGAGCTGGGGTGAATTAATTACATGTAATTTCCCTTAAGTAACCGTTGGAAGCATGATCTGCCAAATGGCCTTTGTGTGAGCTGCCAGCAAGCGAGGTCTTAGCCTCTGCATCTTGGATTAACCCCTTCTGTGCTGCTGCTGAGTTCATCCAAGTTCTACAGGTGTCTCTCCACCAGACTTGGTTGCCCAAGGCCTCATCCCACCTGGCCTTGAATGCCCTCGGGGAGGAGGCAGCCACAGCCTCCCTGGACAGCCTGCTCCAGTGTCTCTCCACTCTTGTACTGACAAACTTCCTAAGATTCAGTCTAACGCTGCTCTGCCTCAGCCCAAACCAGCATATTCCTACAACAGCAGTATCAGAAGCTGTTTCTGTACAACACAAAGACCAAAGTGTATTTCAGGCTGTCTTGTGCCCTGTTAGCAAGCCAGAATGCTTTGGGGCTTGTGGGACTCGCTGTTGCTCAACTTGCGAGGCTCTGACTGGATCCGCCAGGGCTTTCTTTTCTGCTTTCCACTTCCAACAAAACAAAATTCTCCTTCCATGTGCTCTTTTTCCAAGGGGACAAAATTATACCTCTCTAACATAAAGAGTTTGAAACTGCAGCAAGTACATCAAAAAACAGGCTTTAGGTGCGAACCCACTTAAACTGGGGATGAAGCAAGCACAGCTCCCCATGTAAATGAGGTGACCTCAGCAGTGAGGGCCATTAGCGCTGGTGACAGAATGGCAGATGCTTTTTGATTAACAACAAAAAAACCCTCCCCCCACAAATTACATCAAGCCCTTCTTTGCATTTTGAAAGGCAATTATCTGCCTTTTCACCTGCCACCACTGTCAGCTGATGTGTGCTGTCATTGAGCAAGCTGACATCTGAAAATCCACAATTTGCGCTGCTGCGTCCACACAAACCCACCCTTTTCCCTCCCCAGAAGGTTCTGGCCATGCTGCATGTTGCTTCAGCCTGAGGGGAGGAGGGAGGCTTTCCCAGGAAGGTGCTGTTAGGGATGGATTGAATTTTGGGTTATTTCATTTTAGAGAGCGCTGTTTCAGCTACACACTTTTGAACCAAGCATGTCCTGTTTCGATTCCTACTCTAAACCGCAGTCAGATGGCAACTCATCTGCTTCTGTGCATCATCACCTGAAGAACAAATGCCTCATTGCTGTATTCAAACTAATAATCTTGGCTCACCATCCCATTTTAATTGGAGGCTGAAGTGGCTTTGAATCAAAGTGGATATTTAGAGACTGTCAAGGCCAAGCTGCCAAAGCTTGTGTCGATGCAGTGACATTGTTCCTTTAGATGTGGGACTCGGAATATACTTACATGCCTCATAGTGGTGTAATGAAAGATGACAGGTTAATTAACTCTTGGAGCTGGGCCAAGCAGAGGACATGGTGGCCTAGCAGGTGCCCCGTTCCCCATGCAATAGATCATGTTTGTCAATGCACTCGCCAGCTCGCGCAGCTCAGCCTGAGCTGGTAGGAAGTGTTATTGGCAGAGTTGCTGGTGAGGGGTTCGGGTGAGCTGGTGTGCAGAAGACATCTCTGGGGGGTGGCACTCAAGTCTGGCAGGCCAAAGGGGGCTACAAGAGGTGTTTTGTTGAAGGGGGTTAATCCATACGGGATCTTCATGATGACACACCTAAAGAGAGGTATCCTTGGCTTGTGTTTCTGTGCGTGGGCATACCTGTTTGGTGTAGAGTGGCTTCATAAAGGACACACAGGGACTTTGCCTCCATGCCTTCACTTTCTATGTTTCTGTGCTACAGCATGGAGGAAAAATTGGTTGTTTTTTTGTTTTTCTTGTTCTCTTTGTTTTCAGTGGGATCAAAGGGTAGAAGGTGCTGCTTAGACCCTCCTTCCCCTCTCTGCTGCACTCTCGCACTTTATTGATGATCTGGATGAGGGCATTGAGTCCATCATCAGTAAATTTGCAGAGGACACCAAGCTGGGGACAGGAGTTGATCTGCTAGAGGGTAGAGAGGCTTTGCAGAGAGACCTCGACAGGCTGGACAGATGGGCAGAGTCCAACGGCATGAGATTTAATGCATCCAAGTGCCGGGTTCTGCACATTGGCCACAACAACCCCATGCAGAGCTACAGGCTGGGGTCAGAGTGGCTGGAGAGCAGCCAGGCAGAGAGGGACCTGGGGGTGCTGGTTGATGGTAGGATGAACATGAGCCTGCAGTGTGCCCAGGCAGCCAAGAGGGCCAATGGCATCCTGGCCTGCATTAAGAACAGTGTGGCCAGCAGGAGCAGGGAGGTCATTCTGCCCCTGTACACTGCACTGGTTAGGCCACACCTCGAGTACTGTGTCCAGTTCTGGGCCCCTCAGTTTAGGAAGGAGGTTGACTTGCTGGAACGAGTCCAGAGAAGGGCAACGAAGTTAGTGAGGGGCTTGGAACACAAGCCCTATGAGGAGAGACTGAGGGAGCTGGGGCTGCTTAGCCTGGAGAGGAGGAGACTCAGGGGTGACCTTGTTGCTGTCTACAACTACCTGAAGGGAGGTTGTAGCCAGGTGGGGGTTGGTCTCTTCTCCCAGGCAGCCAGCACCAGAACAGGAGGACACAGTCTCAAGCTGTGCCAGGAGAGGTTCAGACTGGATGTTAGGAAGAAGTTCTTCATAGAGAGAGTGATTTGCCATTGGAATTGGCTGCCCAGGGAGGTGGTGGAGTCACCATCATTAGAGGTGTTTGGGATGAGACTTGATAGGGTGCTTGGTTGCATGGTTTAGTTGATTAGATGGTGTTGAATGATAGGTTGGACTTGGAAGGTCAGGTCTAGTCTAGTCTAGTCTATTCTAGGAGGATTTTAGTATTTCTTACTTGGGCTTGGACACCCAGTCTGCTCTTTTACCTGCTCCAAATTTGTCGTGAAGACCGCCCAGAGCAACGGAGAGTGTCACTGGTGGGAAACATTTATGAAGAGAAGGAAATATATTTAGCTAAAATAAAAACAACAGCATGAAAAAGGGGCAACATTGTTCTCCCAGCCAGTTGCTTACAGAGTGGCTGCGTATCACTGATCTGTTTGAACAGGTTTCATTACAGAAAGAGCAAAACCCCTGAGCATGGTTTAAAATATGCTAATCCTTGCTTAGGCAGCAAATGGGAAAGGCTCATTTGCAGTTTAATTTCTAATCCATGTGGGTTGCCATGTTGTATGCCAGGACATCAACAAAAAAAAGCTGAAGTGGAGAGGGCAGCTTGCTCCCAATAAACAGGTGCTGTTGCTTTGCTATTTCAGCTTAACCCTCTCCGAGCCCATGGCAAAGGACGAGCCACAAAATGCTGAGTGCAAGCTATGCCAAAATTGGTCTGGGCGTTTTCTTTTGAGGGGTAGCACAGGGGTGAGAGCTTGGAAATGAGCATAGAGGAGCAGGGCATGAGCAGGTCCTACTAGGATATATCATAGAGTTGTTTTGTCTGAAAAAGATCTCCGAGTCCAACCATCAAACCAACGCCACCATGGTCAGTAAACCATGTCCCCAAGTGCCATGCCCACATATTTCTTGAACTCCTCCAGGGATGGTGACTCCACCACCTCCCTGGGCAGCCTGTTCCAATCGCTCACCACTCTTGCAGCAAAGAAATTGTTCCTAATCTCCAACCTAAACCTCTCCTGGCACAATTTGAGGCCATTTCCTCTTATCCTGTCACTTGATGCTAGGGAGAAGAGATCAACCCCCCACCTCACTCCAGCCTTCTTTCAGGAAGTTGTAGAGAGCAATGAAGTCTCCCCTCAGCCTCCTCCTCTATGGGCTGAAAAACCCCAGTTCCCTCAGCTGCTTCTCACCAGACCATCTCTCCAGACCCTTCACCAGCTTTGCTGCCCTTCTGTGGACCTGCTCCAGCAACTCAGTGTCTTAAATCATAGATTCTTAGAATGGTTTGGGTTGGAAGTGACCTTGAAGATCATCTAGTTCCAAACCCCCTGCCATGGACAGGGCCACCTCCTACTAGACCAGGTTGCTCAATGTGATGGGCACCTACACAAGGAGCTATTACAGCCCTTTTCTTTGGCTGGCAACAAAATGCCCCCCAAAAAGCAACCCCCCCCACTCTGCTGCTGCAAATGCAGTGGGACAAAGGAAGTTCTTCCTTTCTCCTTTTTCTTGATTTTCTTTTTCTCTAGAAATGTTGAGTTGCACAATTAACCCCTTTCTCTCTCCCCCTCCCCCCCTTTTCCCCTGTAACATTAATCAAAGCAACTAATTCCTCTGATTCAATATTTACTCAGGCAATCCTACCAGTCCTGTTATCAGGACTCCCTTATCGGTGTTTAATCAGTTGCCTGATGCTGGATGAGGCAAACACTGTCCCCTGCAGCTTCAAACTCGGGCTGCTCCTTTTTGTGGTGGTTGGAAAGGTGAAGTTGCCAAACTTGCACAGGTGGATCTTTCTTGAAATATCTGCCCCCCTGGAGCTGGAAGGCTGTCCTAAGGTCTCCCTGGAGCCCTCTTCTCCAGGCTGAACAGCCCCAACTCTCCCAGCCTGTCCCCATAGTGGAGGTTCTCCAGCCCTCTGATCATCTTTGTGACCTCTGGTTCCACTCCAGCAGGTCCATGTCTCTCTTGTGCTGGGGACACCAGCACTGGGTGCAGTGCTCCATATTTGAAACTCAGAAAGAAAGGAGGTATTGTGAGCCCAAGAGGGAAAATCCAGCTCTGACAGGAGCCAGGGTGACAGCCCTGGGCTCAAGGAGTGTCCAAAAAGACCTTTTTGTTTGGTTGCTTGCTTGTTTTTCGGGGTTGTTTGCGATGCAGCCTTGGCAGGGCAGTGGCAGCTATTTGCAGGGCTGTGGCAGGGTGTATTTGATGTAGAGCAGCAGAGTTTAATTATGGGCAAGAATCAAATTGATATTCATAGGGTGATAAATAAATGATGTGTGTGCACTCACAGGGAGGGCCAGAGCATTTCTCTGAAGCGAAAGAAATAAAAGCAGCAAAACAGAAATTAAAAGTGGATCTGTTTAGCAGAGCTCCTGGTGACATGGTGGGAGCTTGTCTGTGGGCTCCAGCCTTTTCTTTCTTAAGGAGGGGTTCATGGCTAGGCTGAAAGCTGTGAAACAGGACAGGGGCCCATTTCCCATCCTCTCATCTCTGCTCTCATTTCCACCTAACATTTTCTCTCATCAGGGGGTGAATTGAGCCCTGGGAGGCTCAGCAGCAGCCAAGAGCTAAAACAGAGAAAACTGAGGAGCTGATCTGATGGTGATGGAGCTAGAAGGGGAACTGGGGGTTTGTTCTGCCCACTATGTCAGTGGTTGGATGAGTAAGGGATTCAAACCAGCACACACCTACTTGTCAGGACACTCTTTAAGATGGGTCAGGTTTTAATTAGACCTTCTCAAAAAGCTCTGGGCAGCTCAGCTGGGAGAGTCAGTGCATCAGCACAGTAACTGCTTTTGAGTTTTCCTGATTTCAGTAAATAGCTCCTCAATAGTTGCTGCTTCTGACAAGCTCCTCTCTGAGAAGTGTGTGTTTCTCTGAGATAAGTCTCAGCTTTCACATATCATCTGATGTTTCTTGTGCATGTGCTTGAAAATGGGAAAGAAATCATCTGAAATGAGGAACTGAATGAGAAAAGCAGCAAGTTCCACTCTGAAGTAAATGGTTTGAGTTTTACTCTTGATTTTGGCAAGTGGATATCAGGGCTTGCCTCCTAATGTTTTTAGTACGTGATGCTTAAAGCGGTGTTCAAACCTAGAGCAAACCAGCAAAGGCTGTCAGAAAATGACAGGGACTTGGGTGACTTCTGTTTGTCCACTGAGCATCTTTGAATGTCTCAAAATGGCTTAATCTCAGCTGGGCCTGCAATGGTGTTTTGCTACAGGCTGAGCAGCAGATGTTTCCAGAGATAAGAGAAGGGAGACACCCCCCAGATGTGTTTATAGAGACACAGAATCACAGAACTGTTTTGGTTGGAAAAGTCCTTTAAGATCATCCAGTCTAACCATTCTCAGTCTCTTACTAAGGCTGGTGCTAGCCCATGGCTTTCAGCACCACATCTCTGCCTCTGGGAAACACCTTCAGGGATGGGGATTCAACCACCTCCCTGGGCAGCCTGTGCCAGGCTTTGAGAACCCTTTCAGTCAACAAGTTTCTTCTAATCTCTAACCTAAATCTCCCCTGATGCAACTTGAGGCCATTTCCTCTCCTCTCATCACTTGTTCCTGGGGAGAAGAAACCAACCCCCACCTCACTGCAGCCTCCTTTCAGGCGATTGTAGAGAGCAATGAGGTCTCTCCTCAGCCTCCTCTTCCCCAGACTAAACACCCCCAGTTCCTTCAGCTGCTCCTCACCAACCCTGTTCTCCAGACTCTTCACCAGCTTTGTTCCCCTTCTCTGGACCTGCTCCAGCACCTCAACGTCTTTGTAGTGAGGGCCCTGAAACTGAACCCAAGACTCCAAGTGCAGCCTCCCCAGTGCCGTGTCTAGGAGGAAAACTTTTTGCATTGGCCAGGAATTGAAGCTGAGTCAACTTATAGGCAAGTTTTAAAAAATTAATCTTGGATAGATATCTAAAGGAGCCCTTAGGTCATGCTTGGTGTAGCCACAGCCCAAAGGGGCAAGGCAGGTCCTTGGCTTTCCTCTGCTTCCCTCCAGCCCTACGCTCCAAAGCCAGGTGCCCCAGTATCCAGGGAAAGACCTAATAACTGCTGCCTTGGCAGAGGAGAGCTTGACAAGCATGGAAAAAAATGAATCTAAAATTAATTTTCTTCCTGTTTAAAGGAATCTTGGCCAAGGCAGTGTGGAAGAACAAGAGCTGAAACTAATTATCAAGTGTAGGAATAATAATCTTTGAGTTCTAAGTTTTCTTTCCCCTTGGCTGCCATTCCCACTGAAGTGTCCTTCAGCAGAAATTGAGAGAACAGGTGAAAGAGGGGCAGAGAGCATTGTCTGCTTTCCAGGTGAGCTGGGAGGCTTTTCAAAGTTTTCCAGGAGGTGTCAGCAGTACTTTAAAACTTCCCTTTTGCGTGGCAGAGATTTCTGCAGAAGCTGTTCTTCTGAAATAAAGAAAAGGAAGAGTCCCATGTTGAGGAAATCACCATTCAGTCATCATTCAGTCCCAGCCCTGAGGAGTTGGGTCCTTGCTACTGCCTGGGCTGGGTTTGCAAGCCTTTTGGCACTGCATTTTTTGGCTGGGTTTCTTACCACCAGGCTCTTGGCTAGTGGACTGTATTGGCTTGGTTTCCCTTCCTGTGTTGTTGGTAAATGGCAGCCCTGAAGCTGGCTCTGGGGATCTTCTCGTAAGTTGTGGGACTTGGCAACCTCCAGGTCCTGAAGAACCCCCAGCTTTCATGAACAGAAAGGAAAATTTTTGCCCAGATCCCCTGAGAAAAGCCTTGAAACTACGACACAGTGCAAACAAATCAAAACACAATTAAAATAATTTCAAATGTTTTTATTGTTAATGAAAGCCCTCCCTGCGATGAGGTTTTCAGCACTGGAAGCTCTGCTTTATGGCTGAGGGCAGAAACAGCTCTATTTATACTTCTCTTTCATCAGCCATCCTTGGCTTTCACAGGAGCTGCCAGGATAATCTGGTCCAGGTTCTTGACTGGTGTAAGCTGGCCGAGAGCTCAGCAGGCTTCACAGAGGCTGAGCCAAGTTACACTGCTTTGGAAGCCAACAAAATAATGATAAACACACAGTGAGACCACTTTCCACCTGAGCATCAGGAAGCAGCGTGGGAAGTCCACAGAATCATCATGGCAAGGAGAGGTGGCAGTTAGTGCAGCAGCTGGCAACTCTTTCTCTACCAAATCGAGGTGGGGTGATGTGCAGCCCTCGTATGGCACAACAGGGAATGTAAAACACTGCCCCTTCACATCCTGCAGCAACCCTAGTGAAAGAGACAGGTCCCAGTGTAGGTCACATGCCCAGGCTCACTGTTTTCAGACTGTTCTTGCATGGCTAACTGCAGAATTGTTTCAGCTGGAAAAGACCCCCAAGATGATTGAGTCCAACCATTGACCCAACACCACCATGACCACTAAACCATGTTCCCAGGTGCCGTGCGCACACATTTCATGAGCACTTCCAGGGACTGTGAATCCACCACCTCCCTGGGCAGCCTGTTCCAATCCCTGACCACTCTTGCAGCAAAGAAATTGCTCCTAATCTCCAGCCTAAACCTCTCCTGGCACAATTTAAGGCCATTTCCTCTCCTTCTATCACCCGATGCTAGGGAGAAGAGACCAACCCCTGACTTGAACAACCAGTGGAATAAAGGCTAGAAAACAGTTCATTCAGGGCTTGAAAATGCTTCATTCAGAGCTTGCTGTGAGGATGCCTTAAAGCAAGAACAGGCACTACAAGGAGATGGGTTTTTTCCCCTTTCAAAATCCAGCAGAGTCCAATAAACTCAGGCAGATCGACAGGCACAAAGAATTACAGCCAATTGACTTGTGAAAATGAGTACCACTGGTGGGCAGTGGGCAGATTCACTCACTGAGATCTGCTTTGGGGCTGTCTCATCCAACACTTCGATGTGCTCATAGATATCGTCTAAAAGCCTCATCCTGCTCTTCATGACTTTTCACATTGCAGTAATTAAATGCTGAGATGCTCCATGAGTGCTGGGGAGAGCCTGGGCTGCTGCACAGGGAGTGCTAAGTGTGCCTCAGAAAGCTGCTCCCTGTGTTTTCTTAACCTCTTGTACTTGGTGCTGCCAGGGTGCTGTATTAAATGATTTATTTAAAATAGGTCAGTTGGGTAAATATAATCAAAGAGGGTTGCTGGGAGTTAGGTCAGCTTGGAAAAAAACCTCACTGCACTCTACAAACCATTAATGGCCAGAAGGGTTAGAGATGAAAAGGAAGATAAATCTATTGTGTAGGATTGTGGTGGATGGGAGGACTTGGGCAGAGGCTCTGCCTGAGTCTTACCCTGTGTGAGCAGCCTCTTCACCCATGGATTTGAAGGCTGATCTCACTCTTCCTCTTTTTTACTTCTCCATTTTAGTTTTAACCATCGTAGCACAGACATTAATGGGTTTATAGCTACTTAAGATAGGAAGCCGTTCCTGGGAGAGACTTGAGCTTCTGGCCCACGTGAAATCATAGAATGGCTGGGGTTGGAAGAGACCTCCAAATGTCATCCAGTCCCACCCCTCTGCAGTCAGCAGGGACAGCCTCCACTAGATCAGGTGGCTCAGAGTCTTGTCCAGTCTCATCTTGAATATCTCCAGGGATGGGGCCTCAACTACCTCCCCAGGCAACCCATTGCAGCGTTCCAGCACCCTCATGGTGCAGAACTTGTTCCTAACATCCAGTCTAAATCTGCTCTTCTCTGGTTTCAAACCATTGCCCTTCATCCTGTCACTCTAAGCCCTTGTAAAAAGTCCCTCCCCAGCTCTCCTCTAGCCCCCTTCAGATACTGGAAGGCCACTACTAGATCTCCCTGGAGCCTTCTCTTCTTGAACAGCCCCAGCTCCCCTAGCTTGTTCTTGTAGCAGAGGCGCTCCAGCCTCCTGATCATCCTGGGGGCCCTCCTCTTTTTTCTTTCTTTTCCCTATCTTTTCTGATTTTCCCCTTGCCAGTTCTCTTTCTGGAGCATCCTCTCCCCACCTCCTCCGCGCCGCTCGCTCCATTGCGCCTGCGTGCCGCAGTGCCCTGAGCCATGCTTAATGCGTCCCCAGGAAACCTGCCCCCACCACCCTGGGGGACCACACTTCAAGGCATGTCCCTATTAGCTTATTTTGATGTTTTTATCTTTCCGTGATCGGGAACCATTCTCTGCAGCCAAAACAGACACTTCCCCAACGGCCTCGAGTGCATTTTTAGCTCTCCTCTGAGGAGAGGCCTTCAATAAAAGATGAGGCCGCGCGCCTGGCTGAGCGGCTGAAGTGCTGCAAGGTCTCGGGCGGCTCCTGCCTTCCCCTGTACGTTTACACTCGTGTGAACATCGGCTGGGCTGCCCCTGTGATGCTGCAGGGGAAGGCTTGCACGCAAACATGGCCTCCACCGCATCCAGCTCAGGCGAAAGTGCTTCCCGCAGCTGCCAGGCGCAGCCTCGCGTGGGGCTCGCTGGGGTAATGCTGCCGGCCCTTTGGCATGGGCTCATCTTTTAGTCATGAGGGATGGGGAGCCCTTCCCTCCCACCTCTCACCCTGCCTGGGAAGCAGGGAAGGTTGGTTCAGAGGCACTGGGAGCAGATGGTCTGTGGTGTCTGGTAAGGGGTGCAGCCCTGAAACAAAGTTTTGGAGCAAACTCGGCTGTGGGAGTATTTGTTGAAGGTTTGAAACACACACAAATCTTGCTCTCTGCTGAAACTCCACAGAGACCCTGTCCCCCTCTTCTAACCCCCTGAAACCCCACAGAAGCCCTGTCCCTCTCCTCTGACCCTCTGAAAACCCTCAGAGACCCTGTCCCCCTCCTCTAACCTCCTGAAACCCCACAGAGACCCTGTCCCCCTCCTCTAACCCCCTGAAATCCCACAGAAGCCCTGTCCCCCTCCTCTAACCCCCTGAAAACCCACAGAGACCCTGTCCCCCTCCTCTAACCCCCTGAAACCCCACAGAAGCCCTATCTCACTCCTCTAACCTCCTGAAACCCCACAGAAGCCCTGTCCCTCTCCTCTAACCCCCGAAACCCCACAGAAGCCCTGTCCCTCTCCTCTAACCTCCTGAAACCCCACAGAAGCCCTATCTCACTCCTCTAACCTCCTGAAACCCCACAGAAGCCCTATCTCACTCCTCTAACCTCCTGGAACACCCCTCATAGGCCCTGTCCCCCTTCTTTAAAGTCCTGATTTCTCACCCTCACTTGCTGCAGCTATGAAGAAATAAAATGCAAATAAAACAGCCAGTTTGCTTCTGGAGCTTGGGAGGTGCAGAAGGTCTGTGGGTCATTCTGAAGCTGAAATGACTGAAAATCCATAAGAAATACCAGAATAGTGGGGGGAAGAATGCATCCAGGAGAGTCTCCTTCCCTGGAGACTTCCAAGATGGTGAGTAACTGGCCAGTGGAATGTGCTGCCCAGGAAGGTGATGGACTCACTATCCCTGGAGGTATTCAAAAAAGGATTGGGTGTAGCACTTGGAGACATGGTTTCATTGTCATGAGGTGTTAGGTATTAGGGAGTAGATTGGACTTGATGATCTCTGAGTTCTTTTCCAACCTGGTTGATTCTGTGAAGACCCATCTGGGTGTGTTCCTGTGTGACCTGCCCTAGGTGATCCTGCTTTGGCAGGGGGTTGGACTCTATGATCTCCAGAGGTCCCTTTCAAGCCCTACCAGTCTGTGATTCTATGAAGCTAGTTTTTGCATGTGGTAAATCCTCCTGTGTTTTTTCTGTTTTATGAGGCTAATGCTTCTCTCTTGTTGCTCTTAATTATGGGCTAGTAAACTCCTCCTTGCTCTGGGGCCACCCTGACTCTTTGGTAGCATGGAGTGCTGGAGATGTCCTTAAGGTTCTGCAGCTCCCACCAGCCTGTGGAATTTTGCCCAGAGCACATTAATATCTGGGTGAAACGATGGGGATCCTGCATGCCATTTAAAAACACCCTCTGGCTTCACCCAGGTTGTGTGGTTTATGGGAATGGTTTGTGGAGGTGAGGAGGACATGTGAGAAGGCTCCACAGCACGCTCAGGGTAGAGATGCACATGAAAAGCCCATAGTGAAGAGAAAAAAAACCCACTGTCATGACAAAGATCCTCAGAGCTGGTGGATCTGCACACTGAGGTGTTTCAGTACTGATGCACCCAAACTGAGGAGTAATTGCATCTATGTGCCTCTTGGTAGTTCTTCCTACACCTCCTTTCTGGGGGTTTAAAAACCAGGCTGAGATTGTCTCACCAGCACAGGTGGGGAGAGCTGGGCTAGATAATCATTTCCAGGGGCTGTCCCTCTGGTTTCCCTGCACCATGCAGGAGAGGCAAATCAGGGAACCAAGCTGCAAGTTGATGCTGAAGCAAGTCACGGCAGGAGAAATGCTGGAAACTTTCAGGAGCTGAGACCTGGGGAGATTTAGAGGAGTTTGCAGGGCAAGGGAGCTGCAGGAGAGGAGAGTGCCACTAACAGAAGAGACTGCAGCTGTTTCGGGGTGATTTGGTTTGCAGTGTGTTTGTGGAGCTGCCTTTCACAGCATCTTCTTGGTCCAATATTTAATCTCTTGTTAGCGCCTTCTCCTTCCACGGCTGTCTGTGCTGCAGCAAAGCACGTGGGAAAATGCTGCTGCTGCTGCTGAGAATGGGGGGTTGATAGAAGGGAAACTTTCCAAAAGCAGGTGGCTCTTGTGGTCCCAGGACCCACTGAGCTTCAGGCAAGTTTATTCAGTGGCTCAGGAGCTTTGGAAAAATTATTGAAAGCCTCTCTGCTCTCATTATCGCAGACTCCCCAGCAGGTAGCTCAGGCTCCTGTAATCCCTAAATCAAACACGACAGCTTCTCTCCTGTATTGGTTTTCATTTTCACACTGACGGGTATTTCTCTCCCTCCTTGTTACCAGGGGACTGACAATAACCATTTTAAAAGAGCCAGCAAATATGATCTGGGTTTGTATTTAGGCGTGCCAGCTAACGCTGACTGCCGTGGCGCTGGGTAATTCTGGAGATGAAATAGGTGGGAAAGCCAGAGCCCTGCCACCTGCAGTGCTGTTATTTATGACTCTACTTGCTCTCTCTGTTTTCCAAAAGCTCCTCCATAAAGTCAAACACTTGGCATTCAAAAAAAAAACAAAACAAACCCATCTTAAGATAACAGACTGAAGCGTTCTAAGGAAAATAACCCCCAGTAACTTCCAGCAGCACCTTTTCATTAACCTAGAACTGAAAAAAACAACCCCACCACAAAATAGTGGAATGTTTCCTAGAAGCTTTTTCTCCCACCCTCATCTCCCCACCTTTCCATGCTCATTTTATCACACAGTTTAATCAGGCAAAAGCTTCCTTTGTGCCCCAGTCCTTTCCAACATAAACCGATCTATGAATCTATGAGTTTGACTTTCTCTCATTCCTCCCCCACCCACCCCAATTCCTGCCATGGTTCCTGACATTTTGCAGACTGGCTCATTGGAAGCATGGCATAGGAAGTGCTGTCAGCTATTCATCAAGGTTGGGAAAAGTGATCCTGATTTACTTGTGCCATTAGAGACTCCATCAAAGGAATGAACGAGCGTTTTTCTATCGAAAGCAAACCAAGCAGAGCCTCTCCATCACGTTTTCCCAGTTAGGGTGCTTCAAAAAGTAGGCAAAATCCTGACTTGGATTGCTGATTGCATGGGTAGGTCCAGAGTGATTGTAACCCTCTCGCCCTGGTTAGTTAGCATTTGCTCATCAACAGCAACATTTAACCCTAATGCCCCTGCACTCCATGCCCATCCAGCACTGCCCAACGAGCAGCCAGCCACGGGGAGCTGCTCAACCACTGGTGTGGTGGGGCAGCGAAGCTAGGATGTGATTATTTCGTTTACAAACCTTTCCTTAAGTGAACTGCTCCACCGGGAAGCTCTGCAGGACGCGGCGGGGAAGCACCATTGGGCTCTGCGAGGGCAGGCACTGCTGCCAAAATTACCCCCCCCCCGCCCCGTTAATCCCTTTGGGAATTCTCATGTGCTTAAAATGAGGTGCCTGCTCGAGTACCTTCCCCAGCCACAGCCACAGCCGAGGAATAATAATGATGTTGATAGGAAATGCAGCAGGAAATAAGCTGAAGAGCAGGAGCGCTCGGCACCCTGCCGCTACCCGACTTACCAGGCATTTACACTTCATTTTAAGACTTCCTCCTGCTCCCCACATCCCCCCTCCACAAGAAAGCTTTGGGCAGAGTCCTCCCTTTCCTTTCCCTTAAATAATCGTTTCAGCATATGTGGAGATTCTTGAAGGCTGGGTTAAAAAAGAGAACTACCTACCCCTATCTACTATCTACTTTTGCATCGGGCTCACTGATTAGGAGCTGGAGGGATTCAAGAGGTGCTCACAAAGGGCTGATTACGAAGTCAGGGAGAAGGAGAGATCCTCCAAGCGAGCCTTTCCACCTTTGTACTTTTCCTGCAGCTCTGGACTGTGCCCGTAGGAGCTTTGCACTTTGGTTTTGTTTTTTTTTTTTAACATCTTTTGTTCTTTAGTGAAGAATTCACTGAGCTGGCTGCTTGCTCTGAGGAGCCCCTTCGAGAGATTAGAGGTGTTCTTAAAGAGTCATTCCCTAAGTGCTTAACAGGAGCAAATATTTTAGAGTTCCACTCTGGCAGCTGAAAGTGCATCTAAAACTGGGCTGCACACTGCACGGTGAGAATCTGGGTGGCTTGGGAGAAGTATAAAAGGAGTGGGTTTCTCCTAGGACATTTACAACCACCGTCCCCTGTAAGCAAGTTCCCTGCACTTTGTGTTTCAAAAGAAGTTTACAGAAAGGCATTTACTTTAAGAAGGCTTTGCAAAATAAGCATTTAGGAAGAGAGTTCCCAAAAAGGCATTCCCTAAAAGCGTTTACATCTCGTGCTGCGTGTGGACTGAGGGGGAACGTGACTGCATCTTGTGGGCACATTGCATGCACCTTTTGATGACAGTCTCGGCTGCAGATGTGAAGTGAAGCAGAACAACGACAGCAGCCAAATCAAACCTCCAAACTCCCCTACTTCCAACTTGCCTCCAAGTTCTCACTTGAGAATGAAAAAGTATCAGGAAGGGCAGATGAATGGACTGCGTTCTTATGGCAGCACAAGAGGAGGTGGAATGTTCTTGTTCGGGCAAAAAGAGGTTAAAAGTACCAGATTGTGGTGTAATTACCAAATTATGGCATCTAATTTATAGGTTTAACATGCTAATTAAGTGTGATACATGGGTGGCAGAGGGTGAATACCAAGCACTAGAAGCCTTCCTTTTGTCTTTGTAAATTTGTTTTGATTGGGGGGAGGGGGAGGGGAGAGGAAGAGGATAGAAACCCCGCTGCACCACATAGGGCTGTGTCTTATTCTCTTCACTCTTGTGCCAGGCGGCATCAAAAGCAGCTCTCCAGAGCAGTGGGCGATGTGCTCGTTTTAACAGAAATAGAGGGGGTGACAGGCATTTGGGGGTGGGATGTGTGTGTTAGCTGCCTCTCACCTGCATGCAGCCACTTTTGAGAAGGCAGATTGCCCGAGTGAAGACCAGCACCCTGAAGTTTGGAATGGCACAGTGTGTTTGTGAGGGCTGTCAGCAGTGCCGGTGTTGAAATTGAAGATGAGTTCATGTGTAATTGCCAGTCCTGTCTGCACAGACAGTGTCTGCATTTCCTTTTCCCTCCCCTTTGTATGTGGCTGACAGTGTTTGCTAGTCAATATTGCACAGGACTATTTACCTTGTCAAAAAATGGATGCTTTTAAATTAATTCTGAAGTAGGGACGGTGCCGTTCTGCCTCGCACTTGATGGGCAGGGTTAATATTCTCGCAGCTGAAGATCTGGGGACTAGAGCAAAAATGCAAATGGCCACAGAGGAGAAGGCTTGAGGAAAGGGCTGCGGGGGGTGGGGGTGGTTGACAGCAGGGGAAGCGAGAAGGAAGGAAATGACCTACATTTTGCTGAAGTGAACTTGGTCATTAACGAAAGAGAGGAGCACGCAGTAATTTGTACCTTTATCTGTCTACATTTGTGATCCCCACACCTGCAGCAAAGGCAAATCTGCCTGGAAATCACTGGGAGTTGTTAAACAGCTCTCAAGAAAGGCTGCTGCACCTAGGCAGCAGGTGCAGTTGAGCTGAATCCTCTAGGATTGCAGCACTGGGCTTGGAAAAACTCAGCCAGTGTTGGAAAAAGAACCAAACCAACCCAACCCCAACAGCCCCTTTTTTTTTGTGCTGCTCAGGCAAAATGTAAACATTTTCGTTTTCACAGGAGATGTATCTCTGCAGCTCCTATAAATGTGGTGTTTCAGTTTAAAACAAACCAACACAAACCAAAAAAACCCCCACCCCAAGCTGGCAGCTGTTTTCATGTGAGTTTCAATGTTCAGAACTTGCAGCCACATTTGGGGGGAGGGGAGGCTGCATCACAGGCTGATTAATCATTAGCAGTAACACAAGGCACTCAGACGAAACCCTCTTCAAATCAATAGCAATCCTGGTGCAGGACAGATTTAAAGAGCCGCACATTTCACATCAGAAACCCATTTTTACCTTGGAGATAAGAGAAACTTATCTCCACTGAGCTTAGTTGCATTAATAATAGTTATTACATGTCAAATTGTATACATTCTACCCCACGTAAGGCACACTGCAGCAGCAAACCCTTCATTAATAAGAGATGCAGGAGTGCGTTGCACGGGAGAATGAAACCTGAGAGGGGAGGCAGGGAGGAGGGTTACAAAGTCAGTATTTTATTTGCATGTTGGCGTGATTCTGCTGTTGTTTTTTTTCCCCCTCCCATAACTTCAAACCCTTCAAGAAAACAGATTATGCTGGGGTGTGTTTGTTGTTCCTGCAACAAAAGAGAGTTACAGTCCAAGGGGTTGGAAAATGAAAATGCTGCAAACTGAGAATGTTGCAAAGTGGGAAGAATGAAAATGTTGCAAACTGAAACTGTTGCATGAGGATAATGCTGGGAAACGAAAGCAGCGTCAAATGGACACCAAAGCAGCTCACAGCTTAGAGCACCGTTGAGAGAGGCAATGCAAGGAGCTAAGGAACATGTCAGTCATGGGCAGCAATCTGGATTTCAGGGAGCTGTATCCATCTTCCAAAACCTGAGAAACAAACGCAGATAGTTTTATAAAAGAGGTGGCACACGTGCATTTGGAAAGAGAGGGAAGGCTCAGATCAACACCTTATAACCAGCAGGCAAATGCAGGCTTTGCAGCATGCCTTTGCAATGTCAAGATGCTCTTTAGTGGCAGCAGATCCACTCTCCCAGTGTGGCTCATTGTCACTTTGGTCTGATGTTTCCAGTTAGAAATAGACCAGGTTAGTCAGACCCTGGCTGTCAGAAGACCCTGAGGCTGACTGCACCTCCAGAGGAGGGCATGAAGATGATCAGAGGGCTGGAGAAGCTCCCCTATGGGAGAGTTGGGGCTGTTCAGCCTGGAGAAGAGAAGGGTCCAGGGAGACCTTAGAGCAGCCTTACAGTGCCTAAAGAGGGCTACAGAAGAGCTGGGGAGGGACTTTTGACAGTGGCTTGTAGCGACAGGATGAGGGGCAATGGCTTTCTGCTGGAAGAGGGAAGATTGAGACTGGAGATTAGGAAGAAATTCATTCCAGTGAGGGTGGTGAGACACTGGAACAGGTTGCCTAGGGAAGTTGTGGATACTTCCTCCCTGGGGGTGTTGAAGGCCAGGTTGGATGTGACCTTGAGCAACCCAGCCTAGTGGGAGGTGTCCCTGCCCATGGCAGGGGGTTCAGAACTGGATGATCTTTGAGGTCCCTTCCAACCCAACGCATTCCGTGAATCTATGAATCTATATGTCATAATTTATCAATTTCCCCCCCTCCATTTTACCTTGTGTGGCTCAGCAGGAAATGGAACATGTTTGATTTGATCCTAATTATTTTTTTGATAAAAAAATATTTTAAATCTCAGCTGTGGAGACAATTTACATTAATTAAGCTTCAGTTGGCTTTAAAATTGTCATGTATCAATTTCAGCAGCGTTTATAGGGCAGAAGATGGATGATTTAAATTAGACACCATATGGGGCAGTGCTGGGGACATTTGCTATTGTGTTAATTGCTTCGAGCTACACTTTCTATCCCCCCTTGGAGTGGAAGATATTTGCTCTTGTGCTGACAGTACGAGGTGAAGGGTTTCTGCTCAGATGGAGAGTGTGCAGATTCCTCCCTCTCCTGCTGGCTTTTTCTCTGCTGCAACGATCAGTTTTTCAGAGGGGCTCTGCTGCCCTTAACCCCAGCAGCACCGCTTGCCTTTGGTTGGAGGCAGAGGTGAAGGTGTCTGAGGGGTCCCCTGGTGATACACCAGGTTCCCAACACATCTCCTCAGGGAAGGCAAGTGCTTGCTGTCTGTGAAAATAAGCAACTCTCTTCATTGCCAGGGAGGAGGGAGGCATGTCTAGTTGGGTCTCAAAACGAGTTTGCATTTTTCCACCCTGAGAGCTCTCACAGAGCTCATGTTCAGATGGAGTTTCTCATGTTCCAGTTTGTTCCCCTTAGCCCTTGTCCTGTCACTGGGGACCACTGAACAAAACCTGGTCCCATTCTCCTGACAACCACCCTCAGCATTGATGAGATCCCCCCTCAGGCTGCTCCTCTCCAGAGTAAAAATCATGGACTCACAGAATGCTGGGTTGGAAGGGACCTCAAGAAGCGCATGGTCCAACCTTTCTAGGTCACAGTACAGTTGAAATGACGTGGCCCAGCACCATGTCATGTTAAGTCTTCAAACTGTCCAATACAGGGAAGTCCATAGCCACCCTTGGGAGATGATTCCAATGTCCAACTGTTCCCACGGGGAAACATTTTCTTCTGGAGTCCAATGGGAATCTCCCCAGCAGTAACTTGTCCCCATCACCCCCTGTCTTCTCCATGGGACTCCTTGTTAAAAGGAAGTCTCCATCCTCCTAGCAGCCACCCTTTATGTCCTGGTCCATGGTGATAAGGTCTCCCCTCTGCCTCCTCCAGGCTGAACAGCCTGGCAGCTCTTTCAGTCCTCCAATCATTCTCTTGGCCTTCTCTGGACACTTTCCAGCCTGTCATCATAGTTGTGTTATGAGTGTGTTGGCACAAAAGGAACCAGCCCCATGAGTGATCCCCAGCCTGTTTCTGCTGCAGGTGAACTGCATTTGCAAGATGCAGCTACTACTTCATAGCTTTATTTGCTTTGATGGTTGGCAAAATGGTGCTGGATGTGCCACTGGGGAAAGGGCTTTTGTGGAAACCAGCAGGGTGCTATGGGTACAACAGCTGGCTTGGAGGAAGGGGCTTTGCAGGGTCAGCTACTAGGCAGTGACATTCCTTTTTTACCTCAACTTTGCAGCTGATATTTCTGAGAGAGCTTGGTGAACCAGAGTGTTTTGAGGTGGGGGAAATCAGCTTGAATTACCTTAGCAGCTCAAAGAATAAAGACTGGTGAGTAGCATCCTCTTGAGAAATATGGATTAGAGATCCTCTCTCTGGTGAAACGTCTAACCTTCCCCTGTCCCTTTAAAATGTCCACATCCTCTTGAAGTAAGAAAGAGCAAAAGAGATCAGATGGTTAGAGGGCAAATATTCAGTATGCTCAGCAGAGCTTTTCTCCTTGGAGACCTTTCCAAGTGAGCACTCAAAACCTGAAGAGGTTGAAACCAGAGGTCTTAGTCCTGTTCTGTATCCCTGCCAGACAGAAATCTTTGCAAAAAACCCTCTCAAACCTCTGACCATCAGCACAAATCACTTTGCCTAGCAAGACCAGCAGCCACTTGAAGGCTTCCCCATGGCTTGCATCAAAGAAATGGGGATCTGAAGCCCAGGCAGATGTTAGAGGGCTGCTGTGTACGGCCACCTCTACCCGTTTGCAGCACAATTCTGCATCTGTCTGGTGCTTCCTGCCTGGCAGGATTGTAATGGGATTCTCCCATATTAATATTTTAAATGAATAAATAAATATCTGATGAGATGCTGTGGATCTCTGCAATCTTCTCATAAATTCTGTGGAAGGTAAAAAGAGAATTAAAGATGAGATTAAAACAGCCTGGGTGATGTATTTCTCTGGCATGTGGTAAAGTCTCTAGGTATTTATGCTGTGCTGTCTATGTTACAAGTTACATCTATATTAAAAAGCATGTGTGTGTCTATCTCTATCTATATCTGTATCTATCTGTCTCCATAAAGGCCATGCAGGCTGTCTGACATCAAGGAGGGTCCTGATTGCTGCTGGAATTCTAACTGCTGTAGTACTAATAATGGCAGCATTCGGTTTTTAAAGCCTCAGTGCCTCATACCAGTGTGGCTTTGCTTCCTGTTGGTCTGAATCTGCTTGAGGAAATAAGGCAGCTGTATGGGGACTGGAAGCCTTTTTATTTCCCTTGCACTTTGGGAAATGTAATGCTTGCCTTTTTCTTTTTCACTTCTTTTTTTTTTTTTTTCCCTCTCTGGCTCTGCATTGCAGAGTCCAGTTCTGGCATGGAAGGATGCTGAGCCCTGACTCACAGTCAGCATAAAGTGCTGGGTGAGAAAAGGTGATGGAAAGAATCCACTCAGTCTCCATGAATAGAAGTGGAATCCCCAAGAGCCTATCAGAAATGCTGCCATGCTCCAGGACCAATCCGAGTGTTATTCCCAGCACGCTAAGTACATCATTCTGCTGTTAACATAGATCACCATGCTACACTGAGAGCAAAGGCCCTGCTTGCTGCATGAGCCTCAGGAGAACTCTGAACTTGCATTCCTAAATCAGGAATAAAACTTACATGGACCTTCCCAGGGCCATGTGCTCAGATGTCCCCTTCCTCCTTCCTTGTCCCCTTCCTCCTTCCCTTTCTCCTTCACTATCCCCTTTCCCCTGTGTTATGTGAAGAGATCTAGGTCTTTTGGGGAAAACCTCTGCCTCTTGAGAGGTTCCCCAAATCAAGTCAGGTGAAGGGTGACAAAGCTGATGAAGAGTCTAGAGAACAGGTCTGGAGCAGCTGAGGGTTGTTGAACCTGGAGAAGGGGAGGCTGAGACTCATTGCTCTCTACAGTTCCTGAAAGGAGGTTGCAGTGAGGTGACAGTTGGTCTCTTCTCCTCAGTCTCAGGTGATAGAAAGAGAGGAAGTGGCCTGAAATTGTGCTGGGGGAAGTTTAGGTTGGAGATTAGAAAAAAATTCTTTGCTGCAAGTGTGGTCAGGCATTGGAACAGGCTGCCTGGGGAGGTGGTGGAGTCACCACCCCTGGAGGTGTGCAAGAAACACGTGGATGTGGCACTTGTGGACATGGCTTAATGGCCATGGTGGTGTTGGGTTGGTGATTGGCCTGGATGATCTTAGAGGTCTCTTCCAACCAAAACAATTTCAGATTCAGTGTTTCTATAAACTGACATCCCTTGTTTCAGCTGGGAATGATCTGTACCTTTTATCTGTATTCTCTGCAAGGGCAAACATCTCCAACTTCCCTTGCTGTGGAGCACCCCATGAATTTATAGAGGGCTGGGGGAGAAGCATGGGTAATTCCCCTAAATCCCTACACTTCTTTCTAGGTGTTTCTGTCATGCCAGCTGTGGCCAGAAGATGACTGAGATGTCTTTCAGCAAATTCTGTCTTTGTGTGTGTTGTTTGTTGTCTGTACCTGGCGTGGAGCTCTGGTCGATATTTCTACATGACAAACATTTCTCTTGATGGGAAATGTAGAATTGACAAAGTGCTGGGGGAAGGCAGCCTGATTTTCACCAGCAGAACTCTTAATAGGAATAAACGATGACATCTCCTCATTTCTCAGAGTATTTCACTCTGAAACTTTAATAACTTCCAGCTCCATCTCTGGAGTCATTCCTCAGCACAACCTGAAGCTTCCTACCAGGCAGCTGTGTTCTGCTGGCAGGTAGAAGTCTCATTGTAATTTTAGAATCATAGCATGGTTTGGGTTGAAAGGAACCTTAAAGATCATCCTGTTCCAACCCCCCTGCCATGCTCCCCCACTAGACCAGGTTGCTCAAGGCGAAATTCCAACCTGGCTTCCAATGCTTCCAGGGAGGGGACATCGAGATCCTTCTTGGGGAAACTGTTCCACTGTCTCGCCACCCTCACTGTCAAGAATTTCTTCCTAATCTCCAGTCTCAATCTCCCCTCTTCCAGCTCAAAGCCATTGCCCCTCCTCCTATCACCACAAGCCCTTGTCAAAAGTCCCTCCCTGGCTTTCTGTCATGTCAGTTGTGAATACAAGATGACTGAGATGACTGCACCAAAAGCTGTGGTGCCAGCACGTTGAGAGGAGTGATTCAGCCCCTCCGCTCTGCTCTGGCCAGACCTCACCTGCAGTGCTGTGTCCAGCTATGGGACCCCCAACACAGAGAGACATGGACCTGTTGGAGAGGGTCCAGAGGAGGCAATCGAGATGATCAGAGGGCTGGAGCACCTCTGCTATGGGGATAGGCTGAGAGAGGGCCTGTTTAGAAGGACCTTTGGTGATTGGATGAGGGGCAATGGTTTGAAACTGGAGCTGGGGAGATTTAGGTTGGCCATCAGGAGGAAGTTCTGCGCAACAAGGGTGGTAAAGCACTGGGACAGGTTGCCCAGGGATGTGATTGAGGCCCCATGCCTAGAGACATTCAAGATCATCCTTGATGTGGCCCTGGGCAGCCTGCTTTAGTTGGAGGTGTCCCTGCTGCCTGCAGGGGGCTTGGACAAGATGCCCTTTGAGCCCAATGCACTCTGTGAGATTTCTTTCGGTAAATTTTGCCTTTACCTGCATTTTGCCCAAGTTCTGACTTTGACCTTCTGCTGCATGCAAAGAGAAAGCTCCCAGTGAAGCGCTGGAGCCCAGTGGGCTCTGGAGCATCACTGCAGGCAGGCCTGAAGAGCCTCAGGAGGAGACAATGGCGTTGTAGACTCCAAACCGTTCCTCTGTTCTCCGTGCTGTGTGCTGTGTTTCTGGCTACCTGTATCCATCAGCTGGAATGCGAGGAGCAGGCTCCTGGCTGCACGCTAATGACCCCTGCTCTTTAACGTTCTCTCTCTAGTTAATTAATCTGTTGCTGGTAATGCTGTGTCTCATTTTTGTGCTCTCACTCCAGAGGCTGTGTTTATATTATCCTGCTGCAGAGCATTGATTGCTCCTATTATCATTTATCATTAAAGGCAGCAGCACTGCTCTGGCCTAGCCTGCCAATAATTTTTCAATTAATTGCTTTTTCTTTGCTTTTGGCCTTTGCCTCAGCAGAGGAGGCCTTTCAGCTTCCTCCTGACTCCTTTGAAACTTGGCAACAGCGGTTTTTTCACCACTGAGGGATCTGAAGCACAGACTCACAGAATCACAGAGTGGTAGAGGTTGGAAGGGATCTCCAGAGATCACAGAATACCAGGTTGGAAGGGACCCCAAGGATAATCTTGCCCAACATTTCAAGGTCACATTAGAGTCAAATGACCTGGCCCAGCGCCCTTTCAAGCTGAGTCTTCAAACAGTCCCATGGAGGGGGATCCACTGCTTCCTTTGGGCGATCATTCCAATGTCCAACTGTTCTCAGAGGGAAACATTTTCTTCTGGAGTCCAATGGGAATCTCCCCAGCAGTAACTTGTCCCAGTCACCCCTTGCCTTCTCCATGAGACTCCTTGTTAAAAGGGAGTCTCCATCCTCCTGGCAGTCACCTCTTATGTCCTGGTCCATGGTGATAAGGTCTCCCCTCTACCTTCTCTACTCCAGGCAGAACAAACCCAGCTCTAGATCATCTAGTCCAGCCCCACTGCTAAAGCAGGTTCACCTAGATCAAGTCACACAGGAACATGTCCAGGAAGGTTTTCAAAGTCTCCCAAGAAGGAGACTCCACAACCTCTCCGGGCAGGCTGCTCCAGGGCTCCAGCACTCTCATGGTGAAGATGTTTCTCCTCATCTTCAAGATAAACCTCTTGTGTTCTAGCTCCCTCAGGTGCTACTCCCCAGACCTATTCTCCAGGCCCTTCACCAGCTTCATTGCTGTTCTCTTGACCTGTACCAGCACCTCAATGTCTTTGTTGTAGTGAGGGTGCCACAAGCTTGTGTTTGTCTGTATTTCAGCCCTCTGGAGCCCTGTACTTGCTCAAAAAAAAGCACAAGAAGTTGGGAAGCAGAACAGCCTCAAACCACTCTGTGTGTATGTTTAGGGGGTGCTTGTGAAACAGGTGATGATTGCTACAAGTGTTTGGATTTTCTGTCTTTGCCAGAGCTTCAGTCTGTGTGATCTGCTCATCTTGCATTTAGTTTTGTTTGCAGCCCCATGGCTACTTGTTTCCTTCCACATGCTCCGAAGTGTTATTATGTAGTAGCTGCTCCTCTGGACGGCCTTCATGCCAATTTTTGTCCTCTGTTCTTTTATCAGTACAGCAATATGAAATATTTACTAAGAAGTTATCACTGTGGCCAGTATGAAAGATTAAACACTGCTGTCAGCCTCAGGTCCTGCGGCGGAAACCTGGGATGCAGGAAGAGTCAGGAGATGCAGCATCAAACACGGAGTCAGATCAGACCATGGGAAGGGCTGCTTTGTGTGCAGCAGCTTCTTCTTTCGCCATGCCAAAGGCAAGGGAGGAGGAGCAGAGCTGTATTCGAATCTAAGTTTGCTGAATCTGAAACCAAATCAGCCTTCCCCTGCAGAAGAGAGGGCAGGGTAGCAAACCTTTGTGCCCAGGAGCCCTGTGAACAAGTTGTCACCCCGTCAGTGCTTCTGTGCCTTTAACCTGGCTCCTGCGTCCCCTCGGCTTTTACCTGTGCCTGGGAAATAGCTGGCTTTTACCCCACCCTCCCCTGGGATCCTGCTCTTATTTTTTTTTCTCTTACCCAAGTTGCTGCAAGCCCCTCCTCTGAAGGGCACCGGCAAAAGCAGTGCGTGCACAGCAGCTTCCCAGCGCGGCTGGTGCAGGGCTCTTGGGGACTGCTGGGCAGGAGGTGGCTCAGGCAGCTTCTCACACATAGAATGATGGTGTGCTAGATGGTAGAAAAATTGTTGAAGCAGCCCCAGCAGTCACACTGATGAAAAATGGCAGTGGTCAATCATTTGCACTTCTGGGGGAAATCAGAGAGGCTTTTTATGGAGGCAGCTGAAAGAGTGTGAGAAACAACCACAGCAGAATTAATTTTCTGTCTCATGCTGCAGAGGCCCTTGAGCTCTCCCCAAAACCTCCCATTCTCCTCACACTGACAGCAACAGAGTCCTCACAGAACCACAGAGTGGTAGGGGTTGGAAGTGACTCCAGAGATCATCCAGTCCAAGCCCCCTGCCAGAGCAGGATCACCCAGGTCAGGTCACACAGGAACACATCCAGGTGGATTTTTAATGTCTCCAGAGGAGACTCCACAACCTCTCTGGGCAGCTTGCTCCAAGGCTCCAGCACCCTCACAGTGAAACAGTTTTTCCTTCTGTTCCCATGGACCCTCCTCTGCTCCAGCTTGCACCCATTGCCCCTTGTCCTATCATTGGGCATCACTGAGCAGAGCCTGGTTCCATCCTCCCAACACTGCCCTTCACATCTTTATAAACATGAATGAGGTCACCCCTCAGGCTCCTCTGCTCCAAGCTAAAGAGCCCCAGCTCGCTCAGGGATATGTTCCACTGCCTTCAGCATCTTTGTGGCTCTGCTTGGCCCTTGTGGGCATGGGGCTTTTCAGCCAAGCAACTCCACTGCTGTGGAGCAGTTTGCACTCACACAGAATTGTTCTTCTAGCCAACGAGCCTGCTTTGCTCAGCCATTCCTCCTGAAATGAAGTTGTTTTTCTTCAGCTGCCTTTCTTCAGCACACACAGCTGCAGCATTCAGGGTTTGTATGGGCTGTGTAAGCTGCTGTCACACCACAAAGTCCCACTCTAGACCCAGACTCTGAGCACCCACTAATCCTCTTACCAAAGTTAATATCCCCTGTGCTTCCACGATAAGCAACAGTGAATAGAAATTCTCAGCCTGCCCTATATCTTAAAGTTCAAGAGAGAAATTAACATACATGGCTAATGAGGGAGATTTAAATACTCACAGCATTGTCTTGAACCAGGAAAACCTCCTGCTATTTTCCTCCCATAATGGTATCTCCATTTACCTCTGCCTTTCAAACTTCCCATGGAGTCAGACATCCTTTGATGCCAATTCACAAACACTCAGTGAATTCCCATCACCCCTAATCCCTCTCATTCTTTATAAAATGTCTTAATGCCTCCAACCAGGCCCATTAGCACTGCAAACATGGGCTGCCTAGCCCCTGCCTCTATTGAGGGAAGCAAAGCAAGGGCCTGTTTCTAAGCCAATCTTGCCCTCCATCTAATCCTTTCTCCTCTGGGTTGATTTCCTGTTGGTTTTGTTTCACCTCTTAACTCAGTGCATTCACAGCACATTGACTGGGCCTGACACCTGTGGCACCACCCCCCTCACACAGCTTGGGCCTGCTGAGCATGGCCCCATCACTAACTGCTGTCCCTCACATGGGTGGCAGAAGCAGCAGCTCTGTTACGGAAGGGACCTTAAAGACCATACAGTTCCAAACCCCCTCCCCCTTCCCCTGCCATGGGCAGGGACACCTCCCACTGGACCAGGTTGATCAAGGCCTCATCCAACCTGGTGATTAATACCTCCAGGGAAGGGGCATCTACAACCTCCCTGGGCAACCTGTTCCAGTGTCTCACCACCCTCATTGGAAAGAATTTCTTCCTAATCTCCAGGCTCAATCTCCCCTCTTCCAGCTCAAAGCCATTGTCCCTCATCCTGTCACTACAAGCCCTTGTCAAAAGTCCCTCCCCAGCTCTCCTGTATCCCTCTTCAGGCACTGGAAGGCTGCTCTAAGGTCTCCCTGGACCCTTCTCTTCTCCGGGCTGAACAGCACCAACTCTCTCAGCCTGTCTCCACAGGGGAGATTCTCCAGCCCTCTGATCATCTTTATGGCCTTCTCTGGACCTGATCAAGCAGCTCTATGTCTTCTGTTGGGGTCCTTAGAACTGGATACAGTGCTGCAGGTGGAGTCTCACAAGAGCAGATCAGAGGGGAGAATCACAACCCAATAAATGACAACTGATGTGCAGTGCAGTTGCTCATCACCCGCTGACCAATGCCCAGACAGCGAGCCACCCATCCTGGCAAGCTCTGCCTGGTTTATATACTGCTCATGATGATAGCAGGGAACATCTCTTTGACAGTCTAGAGATCCTGCTGCTAGTGGTGGGTTTGAGAGATGAATATGGCTTAGCAGAATTCACAGATTCACAGATTGCACTGGGCTGGAAGAGACCTTCAAAGGTCATCTTGTCCAAGCCCCCTGCAGGCAGCAGGGACACCTCCAACTAGAGCAGGCTGCCCAGGGACACATCAAGGCTGATCTTGAATGTCTCCAGGGATGGGGCCTCAACCACATCCCTGGGCAACCTGTTGCAATGTCTTACCACCCTCTTTGTGCAGAACTTCTGATGGCCAACCTAAATCTACCCTGATCCAGGTTCAAACCATTGCCCCTCATCCTGTCACCACAGGCCTTTCTAAACAAACAGTCCCTTCCCAGCCCCCTTGCAGGTCCCCTTCAGATACTGAAATGCAGCTATGGAAGTGTAGCTGCAGACTGGGATTCTGCAGTGCTGCTGCCAGAGCCTGTGCTGTCAAAAAGCTGCAATGAAGCTGTCACTGGAGGAGCCCACCCAGGCTAGGTGACAGTGGGTCCTCTCTCCTGAAGTATGACACAATTTCCAATCAAAGCTGATCCTTTCCCAGGGCCTAGGATTTTGCCAGTGCTATGTCAGGCTGCAAACAGAGAACATTTTCACCTTTGTCAAACTGGATTTAATGTATCTGGGAAAACAGGCAATCTGATAATGTGTTGCTGCTATTGACTTCAAGGAAGGAGCAGGAGGTGTGCTCTCCTCACAGGCATCTCCTGGGGAACTCAATATTTGACTACAAAAGCCTTGAGTTCTTTCATCCAGGCATACTTGATTTCAGAGGTGATAGGCAGAGCACCAGTCCTGCTGTACAGCTCAACTGCAGGGGGGTTGATGTAGTTGCTCCTCAGAGGTTTGCTTGGCCAAGTGAGACTGGTCACTGAGGTGTCCCTGCTGACTGCAGGGGAGTTGGACAAGATGATCTTTGAGGGACCCTCCCAACCCAGGGCAATCTGTGACTCTGTAAAGGATCAGGAGCTTTGGACAAAATGGCCCAAAGGTCCCCTCCACAATAAATCCTCTCTGCATCATCACAGAATCATGGAATGATTTGGGTTGGAAGAGACCTTAAAGATTATCTGGTTCCAAACCCCCTGCTGTGGGCAGGGACACCTCCCACTAGACCACATTGCCCAAGGCCTCATCCAACCTGGCCTCCAACACCTCCAGGGAGGAGGCATCTACAACTGGTTCCAGTGTCTCACCACCATCACTCAAGAATTTCTTCCTTATCTCCACTCTCTATCTCTCTTCTTCCAGCTTTAAGTAATTTCCCTCATCCTGTCACTGCAAGCTCTCATCAAAAGGCCCTCCCCAGCTCTCCTGTAGCCTCCTTCAGGTACTGGAAGGCTGCTCAAAGGTCTCCCTGGAGCCTTCTCTTCTCCAGGCTGAACAGCACCAGCTTTCTTAGCCAGTCCCTATAGGGGAGGTTTTCCAGCCCTCTGATTATCTTCATGGCCTCCCCTGGGCTTGTTCCAACAGTTTCTTGTCCCTCCTGTTACTTCTGGCAACAGAACTGGATGCAGTGCTGCAGGCTGGGTCTCAGCAGAGCAGTGCAGAGCAAAGCAGTGAAGGCAGAGCAGAGCAGGGCAGGGCAGAGGGGAGAATCACCCCTCTTGTCCTGCTGGTCACATTAGAGGGGGAGAATTTATTAACACAAGGGTGCATGTGGTCCTGCTAGGGCCTTGGACTCTTGGACTAGCAACTCTTGGACTTCTGGATCTTCCTTTGTGTTACAGCCACTTAGATACTGAGTGCATAGCAACATCTCTTGCCTCCTCCCTAGCTCAGATTTCACCCTAAAGAATCAGAAAATAAATAATAGCCCAATGTGAAATTTCATGACGAAAAGTATTAGTGTAAGAATGAAGTGATCTGAGCCTGGGAGCATTCTCTGGGGAGGTTTTTTTGCTGCAATACACTGCTGCTGCTCCCAGCCACAGAGCAGTAACATGCAGCAAGGGCTCTGCTAGCACAGAAAGCCTTTGTAAGTCTTTCCCTTTGAGCTGTTATCTGAAGGAAAAAACTCTGAGCCAACATGAATAAGTAATGTGCTGATAAGATTGTCCAGCAATACCTACTCTGCAGTAAAGCAACCTCAGGTGATCAGCTGGAAATCAGTGGCCCCTCAAGAGTGTGTTGATGCCCTGAGAAGAGTCACAACTGCAAGCACACAATGCCAAAAGCAACAATAACAGCTACAAGGAAAAAGGCTAAGTGGGAATGAAACGTGGCACAGGACAAAAATGTTAGGCAGGTCTGTGCCTCCCTCTGTCTGAGGCTGAAACCATCTGTGTGGTGCTGCTGCTCCACTGAAAGGCAATAGTGCAGAGATGAGGCCAGTTCTAAGGGGCAGAGCAGTGCTGGTGTTAATGGCAGCCAGTGCAGAGCTGTGAGCTGTGATGTGCCCTCAAAGCTGAATTTCTTTCCTAGGAATGGCTGGAGAGCTCCTTAACATCTCCTGCCTTTTGTGGCATGAAGGTATTTTTATCAAAGTTCCAACAAGCCTTGTGCTAGAATCTCTACCAGCTAAGGGGAAAGGCAGGGGACAAAAAGGTGGTGCAGGTTTTAGGTGTTTTCATTAACCTGGCTCTGTGGGTGGAGGCACTCTGGCAGCCAAGGGTAATTGCTGGCTTTGCCATGGACAGAGCTGCTGACATCATCACCACAGTCACAGAATCACCACAGTGTCACCAAGTCACTGAATAATAGAATCATTTGGGTTGGAAAAGCCTTCTAAGATCATCCAGTCCAACCATCAACCTAACACCAGCAAGTCCCCAGGTGTCATGTCCCCCTGTTTCTTGAACACCTCCAGGGATGGGGACTCCACCACCTCCCTGGGTAACCTTTGCTCCTTGGATTAAAAAAAACTCACCTCTCTCCCTAAACCAAGAGAGGAATGGGCAGCAGAGAATCTTTTCCAAAACCCAGCTGGCAAAACATGGACCAAGCCCTTACTGAATCCAAGCCATGGAAGAACTGCCCAGAGCCATGTCCAAAAGTGCCACATCTATTCATTTCCTGAACACCTCCAGGGATGGTGACTCCACCACCTCCCTGGGCAGCCTGTTCCAATGCCTGACCATTCTTGCAGGAAAGAATTTTTTCCTGCTCTCTAATCTAATCCTCCCTTCTCTGTGTTCTTGCTTCTTGAGCTTTTTATCCATCACATCATTTCACACCGACTCAGCGCTGACTCCTGGGAGCCAGCAGTCACCTGCCTTGTGTTTGTGTCTAGAATAATGAGAGGCTCTAGCTGCTTGGACCTTAAGGCTCATTTGCAAAGCTGTTAATAAACCCCAGGTTCATCAGGCTGCCCTGGACATCAGCTTTGTCACTATCACTCCTGGACTAGGAGTTGGGAGCTCTCATTGGCTGAGTCCTCCAAATGACTTGCTAATGCAATGCAGCAGTTGAACACATTTCCAATTAAATGCACCTACTTTATAAAACAATGTTTAAGTTTCTGGCCTAAATTACTCCTTAATTAGGTCATTTTTTTCCTAATTGATTAAAAATAGGATTTCAAATTAAAACAGAGAGATTGAGTGACATCACACAAATGATATTATTCAGATCTGAAAGGAAGTGGGGGGGGGGGGGGGGGGGGGGGAGGAAGTCTTCCAAAAGGCAAGAACCCTTCTAGTGAATTGCAGATCAGCTGTAGATGTGACATCTGGGATTGTTCTCCAGGAAATCTATTATTTTCCACCTTTGAAATTAGGGCAAGGATGCAATCCAATAAAAAAGTTTAAAGCCCAGAAGTAAAAAAAAAGCCATTAGAAGGCAGCTGATCAAACACCAAGTTATAACGGCACAGCCTCCGTAGCACAGGAGCACCCAGAGACGCAGGCTAAGGCCACAAAGACAAATGAGCCCTGCCCTGGAGAACCTGCAGCTGAAGGCAACAAGCCAGGTGATGGCACAGAAGTGAGAGACAGGCACTGTACAAAGACAAATGAACCCTGCCTTGGAGAACCTGCAGCTGAAGTCAGCAAGCCAGGTGATGGAAAAAAAAAGTAGAGCAGGAGAATTTAACTTCCAAAACATGTGAGAAGAGTTACAGTTGGCTCAAGAAGCAGGGCCAAGAGGCCTATTGGGCTCTTCTGCTTTTGAAGAAACACAGCTTCATGCCACTGTGGCTACCAAAGAGAGCTCCAGCAGTGACATTTATTGATGGAAACATTTAAAAGTACTCATTCTAAACTAGAAAACACTCTAAAATACTCATTCTAAACTCTGAAACACTCTAATTAATGGTTCTAAACTACACTCTGTGCTTAAAAAACCCGCTGCAGTCTAATCTGCAGTAACTTTAGTCCTCACAATGTCATAAACCACCAGAAGAGCAAACAAAGCTCACATTTCTGATGAGGCTTTTGAGAGACAGTTTAGAGGGTGGTTGATTGGTTGGTTGGTTTCTTTGGTGAAATAAATCCAACCCAGGCCGACCTCCCTGAGGTGAATAGAGCCTAACACAGCTGCACTAATTTCTTAACACCAAGTGATTTAGGTGTGTCAGCATCAAAGGGGTTTGACTTTGGTGAAGAGCTTTTAAAGACCCAATCCCCTGGCTTCACTACTGCCCCCTGATTTAAATGAGAGGAGAAAAAAGTTCCCCGTTGAAGTTCAGCTCTGTGGGTTTAGGCAGTGCTTTACTGCATCATGTCCTTAGCACAGCAGAAATTGGTGTTGGCTGATGAGAAGCTCACCGTGAGGCAGCAATGGTCCCTGGCAGCCCAGGAGGCAGCTGTGTGCTGGGCTGTATCCAAAGCAGTGAGAACAGCACGACAGGGAGGGGATTCTGCCCCTCTGCTCTACTGAGTCTTGCTTGGACTTCTCATAACCCACCTCCAAACCCTGCCCAGTTATTCTTGGAGGACCAGAACGGCAGCAGGCATGCAGGGTGCAGGCACAGCAGCACAGTGATGTCTCTTGCTCTGTTCCTTTTGCCTCTCCTCTAATTTATGGACTTCGTAGACCAACACTGATGTCTGCCTTCCCGAGGAAGTGTTTGTGATTTAGAGCACACCACTGAACATTTATGATCACTACTATTTTTCTATATGCTTTACTTTGTGTTTATTGACCCTGACCTTCAGCTTTGATTTTATCTGGTGGTTTCTGACAGATCTTTATGCCACTACTTAAGGTTAACTTTTTGCTTGAAAAACCTTGAATAATTTAGGAACACAAGCAGAATCTGTTTCCTTGTTGTGCACAACCTCTCTCCAATAAGCTGAACCAGTTCACCCTAAATGAGCTCTGAGGAACTCTACCACTAACCTGCCTCAATTCATTCCCACTTATTTTCTCTGCTACTACAAGGCAATAATCTCTGGAAGGATCTTTTGTTTAATGCAATGGATCAGAAAGAGAGAGTACTGTGGCCTTGAGGTTCTTGAAGTTGCTGCAAGGTCCTTAAACAATAATCACAGAATAGAGTCATAGAGTTGTTTCTGTTGGAAAAAGCCATTTAAACTCATCCAGTCCAACCATTCCCTAACTCTACCAAGGCTGGTGCTATACCAAGGTCCTCAGCACCACATCTCTGCCTCTTTGAAGCACCTTCAGGGATGGGGATTCAGCCACCTCCCTGGGCAGTCTGCTCCAGCCTTTGAGAACCCTTTTGGTTAAGAAGTCGCTTCTAATCTCCAACCTAACCTTCCTAAAGCTTCCCTGGTGCAGCTTGAGGCAATTTCTTCTCCTCCTATCACTTTAATAGGGAGAAGACACCAATGCCACCTCACAGAATCACAGAATCATTAAGGCTGGAAAAGACCTCTGAGATCATGAAGTCCAACCTGTGACCTAATACCATCATATCAGCTAAACCCTGCCCTAAGTGACACATCCAAGCTCATCTTAAAACCTCCAGGGATGGCACCACCTCCCTGGGCAGTCCATCCCAGTGCCCAGTCAGCCTTTCTGTGAGGAAGTGCTTCTTAATATCCAACCTAAACCTCCCCTGGGACAGCTTCAGGCCATAGAATCATGGAATTGTCAGGGTTGGAAGGGACCTCAAGGATCATCCAGTTCCAACCCCCCTGCCATGGGCAGGGACACCTTACACTAGGGCAGGTTGCTCACAGCCACAGCCAGCCTGGCCTTAAAAACCTCCAGGGATGTGGCTTCCACCACTTCCCTGGGCAACCTCACTACAATGCCAATCACAACAATCACTCGTAGTGAGGGGCAATGGTTTTGAGTGGGAAGAGGGGAGATTGAGACTGGAGATTAGGAAGAAACTCTTGACAGTGATGGTGGTAAGACACTGGAACAGGTTGCCCAGGTAGGTTGTGGATGCCCCCTCCCTGGAGCTGTTCAAGGCCAAACTGGATGAGGCCTTGAGCACCCTGGTCTAGTGGAAGGTGCCCCATGGCTGGGGGTTGGAACTGGATGATTTTTGAGGTCCCTTCCAATCTAAACCATTCTATGATTCCATGGTTTCCATTGTCCTGCTCCATATGGCTAATCCCACACTAGGCTGAAAAAAAAAACCCCACCCCTGAGCACATCTCTTGGAACGGATCCTCTCTGCCTTTTTTTTCCAGAGATAAAATCAATGGCACAGATCATTTTGAATGGCCAAACATCTTGTGGTTTAGAAAAGTGCTTGAACAGGCCTGTCTGTCAGGATTGAATTTGTCAGGCCACTCCAGAAATAATTGGTTTATATTTATATAATTCCTTTCATCACAAAGGATTTTCCTCTGCTTTCCAGAAAGAGATTTCCAGTCGAGCCTCTACTGAAATAAAACTTCTACTTAACAGCACTATTAGTTTACAGTATGAGGCAGGAGGGGAAAAAAAAACACCAACAGAAAGAACAAGCTTCTCTAAAATGCAGCCATTTTCATTCCAAATTATGCCTTCTAGGAAAAGGAAAACAAACCCAAACCACAACAAAACAAAACCCAACAAAGTGCCACCCCGGCATAAAAAGCTGTAGGATTTGAGTGTGTGAAACTGAGCTGATTATATGACATCTGGGGGGGGAGGGGGGAATGGTAACATTCCTCATCCCAGGAGCTAGACATACCTTTGAAATGGTTGCTCTGGCATCTTTAATTCATCCTCACACCCTGAGACCGCTGTCACCTGAAATGTGCTGGGTTTGTTGCAGCTCTCCAGGCAGTTTCAGAGTGACTTGCAAGGAAGCTTGCTTTGTCAGAGCATCAGAAGCATCACAGCTTGGTGGCACAGCTTACCCTCCAAATTCTGTCATGCTTAACAGGGTACTTGTGTGGCCCTTAGAACACCAGCTTGGTTTCAGCAGCAGCTGAAGCACTGTGCTCTCTCTGTATTTTATTTATTTATTTTAGGTGTGACTTGGGGATGCAATTATTGGTAATTGTTTGAGTATTGATAGCTATTTCTGTACACTAGTGATCAAAGTAAGCTCAGCACGTGCGCAGCAGTTGGCCACAACAACCCCATGAATGTCCAGGCTTGGGGCAGAGTGGTTGGAAACTGTCCAGCAGAGAAAGACCTGGATGTGTTGGCCAACAGCTGGCTGAAGATGAGCCAGGGTGCGCCCAGGTGGCCAAGAAGGCCACCAGCATCCTGGCCTAGACCAGCAATAGGGTGGCCAGCAGGACCAGGGCATGGATTGTGTCCCTGTACTCAGCACTGGGGAGGCCACATCTTGAGTTCTGGGTTCAGTTTTAGGGCCCTCTCTACAAGAAGGACATCGAGGTGCTGGAGCAGATCCAGAGAAGGGCAATGAAGCTGGTGAAGGGTCTGGAGAACAGGGCTGGTGAGGAGCAGCTGAGGGAACCTGGGTAGTTTAGTTTGGAGAAGAGGAGGCTGAGGGGAACCTCATTGCTCTTCACAGCTCCCTGAAAGGATGTTGGGGTGAGGTGGGAGTTGGTCTCTTCTCCCTAGGAACAAGGGCTAGAAGGAGAGGAAATGGCCTCAAATTGCACCAGGGGAGGTTTAGATTGGACATTAGATGAAACCTGTTGACTGAAAGGGTTCTCAAAGCCTGGCACAGGCTGCTCAGGGAGGTGGTTGGATCCCCATCCCTGGAGGTGTTTCCAAGAGGCAGAGGTGTGGTGCCAAGGGCCATGGTATAGCCCCAGCCTTGGTAGTTAGAGCATGGTTGGGACTGGATGATCTTAGAGGGCTTTCTGAAATCAAACAAGTCTGTGATTCTTATTGTTGGTGTCATTTGGAGGTGCTACGAGGTCATTGATGACAGTAACTCTGTGCTGACTTACACAATGTCTTCATTTCTACATTAACAACCCTGGTGGGATGGCAAAGGAGGACAGAATGTGGCCTACTGTTCACAGGCATTTGTGTTTATTTAGCTCTGACTATCCCTCCAGATCTTTTCCTACCTGCTTGATAATTGGGTTTAAATGATCTTTAATTACATCATCTGGGGCTTTGTTAAGACCAGCCCCAAAGTATTTGTACTATATTTTTTGGGTGCCCTCTTCAGATTCCATGAGGTGAACAGGGCTGAAGGACAAACTGCAGCAAGCTGCATCCTTGCAGTCTCAGAGTCATTAATTTTGTGCAATGATACCTTTGAACTCAGAGAGCAATATTCATTAGAGCAGGAGGGGACGTGGGTGAGGCCTTAATTAACAGTAGGATATCATCAGCATAAAGTCATAGTTTAATGTTCCACAGATCAGCAGGATGAGCAGTGGAGCCCTTCAGACTGTTGGTTTTCCCATTTTAGACTGTGCCAACCTAAATCTGTCATTGTCTGAATGCTTTTACCACACTGCCAGGGCTCTCTAGGTACTGCCCACAGCTCCCCACTTCTTATGAGTGACCCACAGCTTCCATGCAATACCCCAGACCATAGAACCATAGACTGGCTCAGATTGGCAGAAACCTCAGAGACCAGAGACCATCTCTTCCTACCCCCCTGCCATGGGCAGGGACACCTCTCAACTAGACTTGATTGCTCAAGGCCTTATTCAATCTGGCTTTGAAAACCTCCATCCACAACCTCCCTGGGCAACCTTTTCAAGAGTTTCACCATCCTTGTACAGAAGAACTGCTTCCTAAGATCCAGTCTAACCCTACTCTCCCTCAGCTTCAAACCATTCCCCCTTGTCCTGTCTGTAGACACCCTGATGAAAAGTCCCTCTGCAGCCTTCCTGTAGGATCCCTTCAGGTACTGGAAGGCAGCTCTAAGGTCTCCCTGGGGTCTTCTCTTATCCAGACTAAACAACTCCAGCTCTCTCAGTCTATCCTCACAGCAGAAGTGATCCAGCCCTTGGATCATCTTTGTGGCTTCCTCTGGACTCTCTCCAAGAGCTCTCTGTCCTTCTTATGCTGGGGACACTACAACTGGATGCAGTATTAGAAGTGAGGTCTCAGCAGAGCAGAATAAAGGGGCAGAATCCCCTCTCTTGCCCTGCTGACCACACTCCTCTTGCTGCAGCCCAGCACACAGCTGCCTCCTGGGCTGCATGAGGGCACTGCTGGCTCATGGTGAGCTTCTCAGCAACCAACATCCCCAAGTCTCTTTCTTCAGGGCTGCTCTCAACCTGTTTTGTACCCAGCCTGGATTTGTGCCTGGGGTTGGCCTGATCCAGATGCAGGACCTTGCACTGTGACTTGTTGAACCTCATGCAGTTAGCACTGGCTCACTTCTCAAGCCTGTCAAGATCCTTCTGGATGGATCCCTGACCTCAAGTGAGTCCCCTGCACCACGCAGCTTTGTGTCATGAGCAGACTTGCTGAGGGTGCTTCAGTTCCACTGCCCATGCTGCTGACAAAGATCAATGCCCTAGTTTCTCAGACCTCTGTTTCCATGTGCACATGAACAGCAATGGACTTTTCCCCAAATCCAACACAAGCTGCTGCCTGTCCTCTGTCTTGGCACCCAGTGCAGGCAGATTTCCACACTAATGGGCAGGTTTCCATAATTTACATATGTGTTGAGTTGCATTCGTAGGACTTGGAGCACTGAAGAAGTGTGAACAGAAAGTCCTTGAGAGGGCCTGGACTTGCACCAAATCCCAGCCATACTCCCAGGGACCTGAGCAGACAGTGGCTGGAAAAGAGCCACCTTGGTATCAGGAAATATTTCATCACTGAAAGGCTTCTCAAACATTGGAATGGTCTGGCCAGGGCAGTGGTGGAGTCACCATGACTATGGGTGTTTAAGCAGCATGTGGACCTGGTGCTTAGGTTTAGTGTTGACCCTTCAGTGCTGGGTCAAAGACTGGACTGGATGATTTTGCAGGCCTCTTCCAACCAAAGACATTCTGTGATTCTGTGGTTCCCTCCACTGCCTTGGTAGGAAACTGAATTTCTGTCACCTTGCCAGCAGCATGCTGAGAGCAGCTGAAAGAGTCACTTTTGAAGGACAGCAACTGCTCATAAACATCTCCAGCACCAAGGAACTTGTCAGAACAGCTTTGGAATCCAAGTGAGCCTTAACACCTCTAGAATGTTGCCTTTAAGAGCAACATTCCAACTACCCCATGTGGTGGGTTAACACCCTTTTCTGAAAACAAAAGAAGAAAGCCGGGTGGAGGGCTTGCGGGTACTGTACCCTCCCTGCAGGGCATTTCCCCTGGGAAAGCTGAGTCTGTTCCACTCCCCCCTCCCTGCCCAGCTAGGGTATAAAAAGCAGGATATCATAGCTGTTGGATCTCCTTTTGGGTCCTGCCTCTGCTGGATGAGAGCTACTGCAGCTGCCCTCCTGCTCCTCAGCCACGTGGCCAGACCTGATCCTTTTCCCTGCTGCCTCTGCACCTCCTCAGAGAAAGGCTGGTTTTGTATTATTCTTTTCTGTCCCCCTCCCATCCATTCTTGTTCCTTGCCCTTGTGAACTTTTTTTTTTCTTTTCTGTTATTGTCATATATGTAATTTAAAGAAAAATTCTTCACCTCTCTACTTCCAAGCTGACTCCAGATTGTTGTTTAGGGGATTTACTCCTTACCCTTTTTTTTTTTTTCCCCTCTCCCTGTTTGGAGGGAGGAGGGGGGGGGGTAGTGGGGAAGAGATTCTCAGCCTTTTCTCCATTTGAGCTTTTAACTCCCAGTTAAGGCTCAAACCACTACACCCCATTCCATATCAATCATCAAACTGGTTTTGTCTCAACCTACCAGTCCCCTCATCTCTATCTCCCTGGGGCAGGTGCAGTGAGTGGCTGTGTGGTGTTTGGCTGAAGCATGGCTTCACACCACATCAAGTCTACAGAGCAAGCAGATCTGAGCTGCTCTGTTGGGGGAGTTTGGGCAGGAGCAGCCACATGGAGCAGCTCAGGGCAGGGCCTGCCCCTGGAGGTTGGCCTACCCCCCTGGGGTTGGTCTCTTCTCCCAGGCAACCAGCACCAGAACAAGAGGACACAGTCTCAAGCTGCGACAGGGGAGGTTTAGGCTGGACGTTAGGAAGAAGTTCTTCATAGAAAGAGTGATTGGCCATTGCAATGGGCTGCTCAGGGAGGTGGTGGAGTCACCATCACTGGAGGTGTTTAGGAAGAGACTGGATGGGGTGCTTAGTGCTATGGTTTAGTTGATTAGTGTTGGGTGATAGGTTGGACTCGATGATCTTGAAGGTCTTTTCCAACCTGGTCTGGTCTATTCTATTCTATTCTATTCTATTCTATTCTATTCTATTCTATTCTATTCTATTCTAACACCCACTGCTACTCTTCAGGTCTCTCAGAGACTGTCCCTTGGCAGTGCTGGATACCTGCTCTGGCATACCTTACCTGGGCTGTTTCATCACAGACCTTTATTCATCCTCTCTTGCTTCTCTTTGCTTTTGTGCTCATTTTTCCAAGGACTAGAGCTCAGCATTCAGAAGTCTTCAAGTGGCTGACACAGCATGAAGAGGGAGTGTTCCAGTGACATGTCTGTGAAGAGAAACAAGAGGTAACAAGCTTTTACCATTGAAAAAATATAAAGTGCAGTTAATACCTTACACAAGTGGTAGATTAGAAGAAACTTCTTGGCAGAAAGAGCTCTCAAAGACAGGAACAGTCTCCTCAGGAGGTGGCTGAATCCCCACCCCTGGAGGTGTTTCAAAGAGGCAGAGATGTGGTGCTGAGGGCCATGGGTTAGCACCAACCTTGGCAAAGTTAGAGAATAGTTGGACTTGATGATCTTAAAAGTTGCTTCCAACTGGAACAGTTCCATGATTCTGTGATTCACCTGTGCCAGGTGTCCTGGAGATCTGTGAGGTTCTTCGGGTGTAGTGCCAGCGACATCCACTCTACATCCAGCAGACAGCAGCAATTTATTTTCTGCTTAGTGCAGTGCTGCAGGTCAGCAGCTTTGTCCTGCAAGAAGAAGGTAAGAGCTAATTTATGCAGGGAAGACATAATCCAAAACCTGACTGAAATGGGTAAATAACTTTTCACTTTCTCCAGCAGAGTCTGGCTTGGTCTGGGATGAACTCAGGTTTCACATGGAGCTCACACTGCAGGCAGGCAGCGTGGTCCAGCACTTCACTGGGCTTGACTTGCTGCTGCTGCTTCTTCTTCTTTTTTTGTCTTTTTAGAATACAAGAACCAGAGCAGAATTTTTATGATGCCCTGACTGCAGAGCTGCTTCATTTCTTCTACCACCTTGGTCTTTCGCTTAGTTACACTTCAGGAGTTTATGACAATCAATTAACTTGGCATTTAAACAGTGCTTGCTGCAGTGGTGTGCTGACACTGAAAACAGTCACAACAGCCCTGCACTGTGGTGTGATTTATATATATACATTTTTACATTCATTATTTATTATTCTATTTCTTATTCATTGTTCCATTCCTATAGTCTTACATCAGACCAAATTCCACAGCGGCCTCATCACCAAAGAAAAGCTGTGCTTTGTTCCTACACTTCACACACTTTCTGGAGTCCCTCTGGGGTCAGTACGGGACCAGTGCTGTTTAACATCTCTGGCAGACACATGGGCAGTGGGTCTGAGGCACCCTCAGAAAGTCTGAGGTGACACCAAGCTGTGTGATGTTGTTGACACGCTGGAGGGAAGGGATCCATCCAGGTGGACTTGGACAGGCTGGAGAGCTGGGCCCAAGCCAACCTCATGAAGTTCAACAAGGCTAAGTGCAAGGTCCTGCACTTGTGTCAGGGCAATCCCAAACACAAATCCAGAACAGGTGAGGAGTGACTCAAGAGCAGTCTGGAGGAGAAGGACTTGGGGGTGTCAGTTGATGACACACTCACCATGAGCCAGCAATGGTCACTGGCAGCCCAGAAGGCAGTCCTGTGCTGGGCTGCATCCAAAGCACTGAGAGCAGCAGGAGAGGGAGGGGATTCTGCCCCTCTGCTCTGCTGAGACCCCGCCTGAAGCATTGTGTCCAGTTCTGGTGCTCCCAGCACAAGAAGGAGATGGAGCTGCTGGAGAGAGTCCAGAGGAGATGAGCAGAGGACTGGAGAACCTCCCCTACAGGAGCAAGGCTAGGAGAGTTGGGGCTGTTCAGCCTGGAGAAGAGAAGGCTTCCAGTACCTGAAGGGGGGTACAGGAGAGCTATGCAGGGACTTTTGGTAAGGGCTTGTAGTGACAGGCTGAGTGGCAATAGGTTTGATCTGGAAAAGGGGAGATTGAAGCTGGAGATTGGGAAGAAATTCTTGACAGTGAGGGTGGTGAGACTCAGGAACAAGTTGCCCAGGAAGGCTGTAGATGCCCTAGAGCACATACCTAGAGGTGTTCAAGGCCAGGCTGAATGAGGCTTTGGGCAGCCTGGTCTAGTGGAAGGTGTCCCTGCCCATGGCAGTGGGGTTGAAACTGGATGACCTTTGAGTTCCCTCCCAACTTGAACCATTCTATGACTGTATTAATATACCTGTTTGGTTTTTGAGGTGTTTTGTTTGTTTGTTTTTTAATTCAGATATTGGAAGAGACAAGAACTAGACTTCCATGTGCAAAGAGAAGCAGCTGTAGGAAACACTGAACCTGCTTTGTGTGCTGGTTGCAGTTTGTATGCACCCAAACACACAGCATGCACTGCAGCAATGGCAATCTCTAAATGCACTGCACTGCCTCTCTTCACAGGAGGAAGGCATCGTTATTCCCTCCAGGAACTGGAGTTTTCTCTCTCTCTGTTCATGAAATATCAATTTGTACCAGCAGAATACATCCTGACATTCAAATATTTACATACACAGCGTTACAGCTCCTGCAGACACCTGAGCTGTTTGAGTAAATGTGTCCCCTTGCTGAGATCACACACAGATTGCACTGCACTGAAAGGGACCTCTAGAAATCATCCTGTCCAAACCCCTGCAGTCAGCAGAGACATCCCCAACTAGAGCAGGCTGCTCAGAGCCCCTTCAAGCTTTACTTTGAATGTCTCCAGGGATGGGGACACCATCACCAGCCCACCCCCCAGCCCCACCCCGGCAACATGTTCCAGCACTCCACCATCCCCATAGTAAAGAACATGTTCCTGATGTCCAACCTAAGTCTACCTTGCTCAGTTTCAAATCATTGCCCACTGTCCCATGGCTAAAAGCCCTTGTGTAAAGTCCCTCCCCAGCTTTCTTGGAGGTTCCCTGCAGGGCTAGAGCCCCTCCCCTATGGGGACAGGCTGAAAGAATTGGGGCTGTTCAGCCTGGAGAAGAGAAGGCTCCAGGGAGGCCTTAGAGCTGCATTTCAATACTTGAAGGGATCCTCCAGGAAGGCTGCAGAGGGACTTTTCATCAGGGTGTCTAGAGACAGGACAAGGGGGAATGGTTTGAAGCTGAGGGAGAGTAGGGTTAGACTGGATCTTAGGAAGAAGTTCTGTTCCAGTGTTTGAGACCCCTTTTAGTGAATAAATATTGCCTAACACCCAGCCTGAACCTCCACTCTTGCATCTTGAAACCGTTTCTTCTGGTCCTGTTGCTTGCCACCAGGAAGAAGAGGCTGTCCTCCTCCTCACTCCAACCTCCCTTTTAACCAGGGTTAGGGTTAGAGAGCTGTGTCTCCAAGACACCTCCAGGGATGGGGGTTCAGTCACCTCCCTGGGCAGCCTGTGCCGGTCCTTGAGAACCCTTTCAGTTAAGAGACTTCTTCTAAGGTCCAACCTAAACCTCCTCTGGGGCAACTTGAGGCCTTTTCCTCTCATCCTGTCACTTGTTCATAGGGAGAAGAGACCAACCTCACCTGGCTCCAACCTCCTTTCAGATTGCTGAGGAGAGCAAAGAGGTCTCCCCTCAGCCTCTTCTCCAGACTAAACAACCCCAGCTCTCTCAGCTGCTCCTCACAAGGTAAGGAGATGTGCTGGTTTGTGGACCATCTGTCAGGCAGCGTTGAGGCACTGATGAAATATTTGCAGCTACCTCTCTTTTGAAACAAAGTTCTATTGAAAGCACTTCCAAGAACAGAAAAAAGGGGAGTGGGGGGAAAAAAAAGGAAAGAAAAAAATGTTAATGTGTTTAGATTACATTAAAGTTTTAAGATTAAGCAAAAGAAAGGGAGAGCAAAGTCTGCTAATGGGCAGAGCTCAGCAGAGAGGCATTATTCTATTACTTGTAATGCACATAAAGCATCTCCTATTAAAAAGGGATGGCAGGTTTACATCCTATTAAATATATCAAAGCTGTGCTTCAATTACAAAGCCTTTCACAGGCATGTTTTAACAAATATGGCTTTGATAGCAGAGAGCAGCAGCAGGAGCTGTTAAAATGCTAAACAAGATCCCTGCAATACAGCACCCAGGCAGAAAACAGTAGCAGAAGATGGTAGCTGTGTGGCAGGGGAGGGAGGGATCTGTTTCAATCTTCCTACTCCCTTTGTAGCTCACAGGACAGAGTTTCCAAACCATTCCATTATGCATAGCAGGACCCTGATAAAACAGTACAACCTGCAACCAGCAGGCACCGAAGGAGTCTGGCAAGATGCTGTTGTTTCCTCACATCCTTATCTTGGAAAACAAGCTGTGTGCTAATAATGCTGGGAACAACAAAACCAAACAGCAATCCCTGCTTGGCTGAGGCCTGCTCTGGGCGAAAAATAACATCTCAGCCAGGCCTGCACCTAAAGCACCTTCCCCAGAGAAAGGAGCCTTCTCCAGCCTGGAGCAGACCCTGAAGTGATGATGCAGAGAGAATCACAGAGTCATAGAATTATTTAGGTTGGAAAAGACCTCCAAGATCATCCAGTCCAACCATCAACCCAACACTACCATGGCCATTAAGCCATGTCCCAAAATGCCACCAGAAACACATGGGTGTTTATTGAACACCTCCAGGGAGGGTGACTCGACCAGCTCCCTCAGCAGCCTGTTCCAATCCCTGACTACTCTTGCAGCAAAGAAATTGTTCCTAATCTCCAACCTAAACCTAAACCTCCCCTGGCACTATTTCAGGCCATTTCCACTCCTTCTATCACCTGATACTAGGGAGAAGAGCTCAACCCCCACCTTAGCCAGCTTCCTGTCAGCGAGTCATAGAGAGCAATGAGGTCTCCCCTCAGCCTCCTCTTCTCCAGAGTAAACAACCCCAGGTCCCTCAGCTGCTCCTCACCAGCCCTGTTCTCCAGACCCTTCCCCAGATTCGTTGCCCTTCTCTGGACCTGCTCCAGCCCCTCAATGTCCTTCTGAGGGACCCCAAATGTGTCCCCAGTACTCAAGGTGTGGCCTCCCCAGTGCTGAGTACAGGAGCACAATCAGTTCCCTGGTCCTGCTGCTCACACTATTCCTGATCCAGGCCACATGGTCCTGGCCTGTGGACTTACCCAACAAGCATCACTGCCAAAAGCAACCAAGTTCCTGATTTTACCTTAGAAAACCCAGCATGTGAATCAGTGCTCTGAGGTGGGCAGGCTGGAACTACCTGAACCAGGGGGAGCCACAGCATTAGAAAGATCAAAGAAAGCCAAAAAGGGTCCCAAAGTGATCCTGAGTTCAAGTCATTAAGCCCTTCTGGGGCTGTTTAGTCTGCAGAAGAGAAGGCTGTGTGGGGATCTTATCAATGTCTATAAATATCTGAAGGATGAGCAACAAAGCTGGGGAGGGGTCTGGAGCACAAGCCCTGTGAGGAGAGGCTGAGGGAGCTGGGGTTGCTTAGCCTGGAGAAGAGGAGGCTCAGGGGAGACCTTATTGCTCTCTACAACTACCTGAAGGGAGGTTGTAGCCAGGTGGGGGCTGGTCTCTTGTCCCAGGCAGCCAGCACCAGAACAAGAGGACACAGTCTCAAATTGCACCAGGGGAGGTTTAGGCTGGATGTTAGGAAGAAGTTCTTCATAGAAAGAGTGATTTGCCATTGGAATGTGCTGCCTGGGGAGGTGGTGGAGTCACCATCACTGGAGGTGTTTAGGAAGAGACTGGATGGGGTGCTTGGTGTCATGGTTTAGTTGATTAGATGGTGCTGGATGATAGGTTGGACTCGATGATCTTGAAGGTCTTTTCCAACCTGATTAATTCTATTCTATCCTATGAAGAAGGGGCCAGGCTCTTTTCAGTGGTGCCCAGTGATAGGACAAAGGGCAATGGACAGAAACTGGAACACAGGAAGTTCCACCTCAACATGAGAAAATTCTTTGATATGAGGGTGACAGAGCCCTTGAGCAGGCTGCCCAGAGAGGTTGTGGAGTCCACTTCTCTGGGGACCTTCAAAACTCACATGGACATGTTCCTGGGTGACCCTGCTCTGGCAGAGGAGTTGGACTGAATGATCACTGGAGGCCCCTTCCAACCCTTAATGTTCTGTGATTCTTTCTCTGCCAGCAGTTGCTAGGGCTGAGCAGTATGCTGCAGGTTCTCCTGGGCCACCTTCTGAGCAAAGAGCCAGCTTCTTGCACGGCTTTCCTGTACCTGGCCCCCTGGGAATGGAGTGTTGGTGTTTCAGTTTCCTACCTTCAAGACACTGGAGTACAGATCCTAGTTTCTTATCCTGCCCACCCCTAGCCTTGTTAATTATGCAAAACCCCAACTCCATTCCTGCTCAGGCTGGGCTGGAGTCACCATGTTAATTAGCTGGGGCAGCAGGCTGCCCCAAGCCCAGCTCCCCTGGCACAGATCAGGTTTTATTGACACCTGGCAGAGCAATGAGCCCTGCCCATGGAAATACATGAACCTGTAATTAGCTTTTTCAGGCTTCTGATGAATTAATTGAATAGAGGTTCATCAATCTTAAAAAGAAGGCAAAAGATGTGATAATAATAAAGAGCAGTAATAAATTCTGCTTAGCCTTTTGTCCCTCCTGCTTCTTGCTTATGGAGATACAGAAAGCTGGAGAGATTTAGTGAAATTAAGTCGCTTAGCTAGAAAATGATGATGAGCACCAGCACTGTAGTGTCATAACTCTAATTTCCATAGGACCAAGCACCAGGGCTGTCACAGCACTCACGCAGTTAGGTCTTATCAGGCTGTCCTCTGCTGCTGTTCATGCCTACAGAGAATCACAGAATCATTTGGCTGGAAAAGCCCTTTCAGATCATTGAGTCCAACCATTCTCTAACTCTACCAAGGCTGGTGCTAAACCAAGGCCCTCAGCAGCACATCTCTGTCTCTTGGAAACACCTTCAGGGATGAGGATTCAATCACCTCCCTGGGCAGCCTCTTCCAGGCTTTGAGAACCATTTCAGTCAAGAAGTTGCTTCTCATATCCAACCTAAACCTCCCCTGCTACAACTTCAGGCCATTTCCTCTCCTCCTAGCCCTTGTTCCTTGGGATAAGAGACCAACACTCACCTGGCTCCAGCCTCCTTTCAGGGAGTTGTAGAAAGCAATGAGGTCTCCCCTCAGCCTCCTCTTCACCAGGGTAAACAGCCCTAGGTCCCTCAGCTACTCCTCACCATACCTGTTCTCCAGACCAGCTTTGGTCTCTTCACCAGCTTTGTTGCCCTTCTCAGGACCTAGGTCCTCAATGTTCTTCTTGTAGTGTGGGGCCCCAAATGTGACCCCAGTACTCATGGTGTAACCTCACCAGTCCTGAGTACAGGGGAACAATCCCTGCCCTGGTCTTGCTGGCCACACTATTCCAGGATGCTGTTAGCTTCTTGGCCACCTGGGCACATCATGGCTCATCTTCAGCTGCTGTCACCAACACCCTCAGGTCTTTCTCTGCTGGGCAGTTTCCATCCATTCTGCCCCAAGCCTGGCACCTACATGGGGCCATTGTGCTTCAGGTTCAGGATCCTTCTCCCCTTCTCCCAGCAGCAAAAGCACTTGCAGAAATCTGTGCATTCAGAGAGTCAGTCCCAGAGCTGCCCAAGATGACACCAGCTGTGAAACAGAGGGACAGAGCCAGGAGAAAGGAGCTGTGGTCCCTGATTGCTACCCTATGTCCAAAGGCCCCACTGTATGACTATACCTTGTATTCTCATACACCACTTCTAGGACAACCAGCCTGCAGAAGACAGATACTGTGCTCTCTAGCTGAAGAGATGCCACCCAAAGGACACTCTACCTCCCTTTGTTTCAGGGCCAAACCCTCTGGGTGCCATAGATCAGTATCACACCACTGAAGTCAACATTACAGATTCCAGCTGGCTAAATTGGCTTCCATCCACTCAGCCAATGAATCAGCTGCTTAGCAGGTGATGGCCAGTGACTGCCTGAGCAATCACTGCATGCAGGGACTCCTACAGCTGCTCTGAAGGCTAAGCAAACAAGACAAACCAGGTTCCTCTTCTGACCTCATGTGTGTCACTTCACCTTAAAGCCATCTATTGCCTTGAAGAGATCAGCCTTACTTCCAGCAGCTCCTGGTGCTGGGAACTGACAGTATTTATGGCTGTGTTTATTTGTGCTGATTTTTCCCCCCCTCTTCCTTTTTCCAGCTGCCTCTATTAGCACAATAGTTAAATGCAAATCCAAATCGCTGTGGTGATTAGCTGTGAATATTGCTTTCTGCGATGGGCTGGGGGTCCCAGTGAACAAAGGACTGTTCTCCAGTGCACTGCAGACAGCACCATTGTGTGCTTCACAGATGTCTTCACACAATCAGCTTTGCAGTCATAGGCACATAGAATGGTTTGGGCAGGAAGGGACCTTAAAGATCCAGCCCTCTGCCATGGGCAGGGACACCTTCCACTACACCTCATCCAGCCTGGCTTTAAACACCTCCATGAAGGGGGCATCCACAACCTCCCCGGGCAACCTGTCCCAGGCCTAACATAAGTCTTGATAGCACTGAAAGAAACGAGTAGCCTGTGGTGGGAAGCAAAAGGTACCTGACCAGCCACACACAACATTTCCTCCCCTCCAGACCTATCAGTTACCAAGGGGCTGCTGACTGAAGGAGGTGCTACTCAGTGTGAGTGTGGATGGAACAACTTCTATGTAGTTAAACACAAGAACAAATGACCTGTTAAAAAACTTATAGTGACTACCCCATAGCATTATAATTCATAGCCAGGTGCTCTTCCCTCAGCTTTTCTCTGTGATAAGAAACCCCTGCAGCCCCCAAAGGAAGGAGCTGTTTCTAGAGCTAAAGAGATAGTGAGGGGAAAAAACCTACAACAACCTGTCTCCTGAGGCAGGAGCAAGGAAATATTTCTTCAAAGTTGTGAAACCTGCTTGTAGGAGCAACTGGGCTAAGCACAAGCTCCTCAAGAAGTGAAACAAGTCTAGGGAAGAGCAGACAAAAAGATGACCAAGTAATTTGCAAGTTTGCAAAAAGTAAAAATGGAAGGTGAGTCTGTTCCTTACATCCACAGGAAACAGATCAAGTAGTCATGGCTGAGGGAGATTTAGATTAGACAAGTTTGAATGACAGAGAATAATTGCTGCACTTCCATTACAGCTCATTTTTCAAGGCTAGACAAATGTGTTGGACAAGAAAAAGGTAGAGCTGATCCTGCCTTGAGGAACAAAAAGACACCAAGTGATCTCTTTGAAGTACTGCTGGAGTGAGTCCAGAGGAGGGCCACAAAGATGATCCAAGGGCTGAAGCATCTCTGCTGTGAGGACAGGCTGAGGGAGCTGGGGTTGTTTAGCCTGGAGAAGAGGAGACCCCAGGGAGACCTTAGAGCTACTTTCCAATACCTGAGGGGATCCTACAGGAAGGCTGGAGAGGGACTTTTCCTACAGTTGTCCAGAGACAGCACGAGGGGGAATGAAGCTGAGGGAGGGCAGGGTTAGACTGGATCTTAGGAAGCAGTTCTTCAGTACAAGGATGGTGAAACTCTGGAAGAGCTTGCCTAGGGAGGTTGTGGATGTCTCCTCCCTGGAGGTGTTGAAGGCCAGGTTAGATGAGGCCCTGATCAGCCAAGTCTAGTTAAGAGGTGTCCGTGCCCATGGCAAGGAGGTGGGATCTCTGAGGTCCCTTCCAACCTAAGGCATTCTGTGATTCCATGATACCTTCCCATGTTGTTTGCCCCCTCTGATTATGATCTAGGATTGTGTTGGTAAAGCCTTGGCCCCAGCAGATCACAAATTTCACCTCCAGGGAGAATTGGAATCTCTGTGTTAAGAAGCACTGGGTGCACATCTGCACTGCTGCTCCATTGGCTTTCTCGTGAGCAACGGTGTGTGTGCTCAAAACAGGAAGAAAGGGGTGAATTGAGGTCCCTTCCAACCCCTAATGTACTGTGATACTATGAAGAGCAAGCATTTAAGAGCAGGCTTAATCACATCAACTCAAACCTGTGCTGGGTTATGTGCTGTGCCAGGCTGGAGATGCAATTTTTAAGGCATGATGCTGGAATACAGAATCACAGAGGTTGGAAGGGACCTCCAGAGATATCTAGGTGAACTCCAGGACCTCACACCTTGTTGAACAGAAGTCAAGGCATGAATACTGGAAGAAGAAAGGGAGCCCTGCATGGAGAACAGGAACATTGCACTGCTGTCAGTGACTGAGCAAAGGGAAAGCCAGGAAAAGTTTTTGAACGCCAGTGCAATAGTGAGGAGGCTTTCAGACCCATAGCCCCAGACTGCAGCACTGCAGCAGCAAAACTAAGGCTGAAGAGGAATTTCTGCTCTAACAGGTCAGGTGGTAGATAAAGGAATATGGGGTGGTAGAAAGGAAAGGAGAGGTGGCAAGATGCAGCAGCACCTGCTAGTAATACACTGTGCTCCTCACAAATGTAGCCAAAATTCAGAGAGGCAGGAAAGACACACACACACACAAACCAAACCAACATTTCCAGGGGATTCCCTGCTGCTCCCAAAGGAAGGGCTTGGGCCAGGTCTCTGCTCATAGGGATATAATCAGGAAAGATAAAGTCCACTCCCAATTTTGCCAGTAGCTTGTCATGTGGAAAATCTTTGGGAGAAGAGCTTTGAGCAAATCACCATCTCTGGGTTTGCCCACTGTCTGTGGTCACACAGAGAACAGAGATCCAGAGATTCATAGAATGAGTTGTGCTGGAAGGGACCTTAAAGATCATCCAGTTCCAACCCCCTTACCATGGGCAGGGACACCTTCCACTACATCAGGTTGCTCGAGACCTTATCCAACCTGGCCTTGAACACCTGCAAGGAGGGGACACCCACAACCTCCTTGGGCACCCTGTTCATCATGAGCAAATCAACAAATGAAGCACCTGACCTATCTGAGAGGGCATAACACAGGGGGAAGCAGGATGTTCTGTGCTTGAGATTTACTCCAGAGGAAAGCTGTGAGGTTTCTACCTTTAATATTAATAAAATGTCTCAATACTGATGACATTTTGGCAGCAAAGTTAATGCTTCATTATCAGGGAGAAAAAAAAACAACCCTTGGGCTCCAGTAAAGCCTTTCTCAATGCTGCAAGGTCCAAGCAGTCTCCCAAACACCACTCTTTTAACTACCTCTCTTGCCTTATAGCTCGAAACAGTAAGAAAGTGACAAGGGAAAGATGTGATCAATAATTAAAGGGCTGGAAATGAACAAATGGAATTAATTGTTCCAAGAAGGGTGAAGAAAGGAACCTGAGAAGTATCATCTATCTTTATCTCCCAGTCTGGCAGAGCATTTACCAAGCATCTTTAGAAAAGGAGACTCTGAGTTTATGTCTTCACTGATTCAGGTTTCTGAGTGATGCAAATTTAGGGGGTTGGGATTTTTTGTTTAGTTGTGGGTTGGGTTTTTTCCCCTTCTTTCTTTTTACATTATGCTTTCTCATTTTATGACATGTCTCAGACTTGAATCACTCACAGCAGATGGCTCCATGAATACTGGATATTTCCATAAATAATGACAGATTTCCTTCCAGTCTCCCCACCCTCCTCCACTCCACATGCCCAGGCCTTTTGTGTGCTATCTGCAGATAGGCATTCAAATTCTGGTCAGCAAACAAGCCCATCTAGGACCATTGTCATTCCTGTAAGCCCAGTAGAATCACTAAAACAATGAACTCATCATCCCATTTCATTCAAAAGTGGGTTTTTTTCCAAGCCATTCTGAGCTGGAAAGGCAAATCCACAAGGCATTTGCTGGAACTGAATACCTCCATGGGCAGCAGCAGAGAACCACTCTCTATAGCGTCCTAACACTCTGCAGCCCTGCTGAGACAGATTTTCTGCGCTGACTTTCAGTTCAGTGGTGGCAAGGCAACACTTTCAAGTTCTCTGAACTCTTTGGCCACCAAGGAAACTCCAGTCTTTATAGCAGGTGAAGAACTGACCCTGAATTCAGCTATGGACACTCTGTTTGCACGAGAGGAATTCCTAACGAAACAAGGAGCCATAACAATCCTCCATGTTGGTGTAGTATTTGTGTTTGATTTATTTAGTGCTGCTGCCTCAGAGAGAGAAAAGCAAGGTGGCTTTTAATCCAGGGCATTAGAAGGGACATATTAAAAGATTCTTATCAAAGCAATAATTTATGGATAACTTATTACTTCAAGTGCTCCTCATCTGCAATCTCTATACATTGCTATCGAATGACCCTGTAAATAATTAATAGCTCTAATTCTGTCAGTGTTGCCAGGGCAGGTTTCCCTGTAGAAGGTTAATGCTATGGTTTAATCCTTTATTTATGTGATTAGCAGCCCCAGTCAGGCTGGTTTAATGAGGTCACAGGCAGCAAATCATCACCACTGGGTAGGAACCCTTCAGCACCCTGCAGGTATTGGGGAGCAAAACCAGGCCACTAGCCAGGCACCAAACACCAGGTAGCCCTTTCCAGGTAGTCTGACCCATGTTAAGATAGCCACAGTGGTCCAGGTGAGACATGGAAACACTACAATCACTGGAGCTCATAAGCCCCAGTTTCATCTGGCCCTGCACCCTGTTAAGCTGAGTCTTCAAACTGTCCTGTGGAGGAGACTCCACTGCTTCCCTTGGGAGATAATTCCAGTGTCCAGCTGTTCCCATGGGGAAATATTTCCTTCTGGAGCCCAATGGGAATCTTCCCAGCAGTAACCTGTCCCCATCATTCCTTGTATGCTCCATGGGACTCCTTGTTAAAAGGGAGTCTCCATCTTCCTGGTATCCACCCTTTATATCCTGGTCCATGGTGATAAGGTCTCCCTTCAGCCTTCTCTTCTCCAGGCTGAACAAACCCATCTCTCTTATCCTGCCCTCACATGGCAGGTCCTCTAGCCTTCTGATCACTCTCCTGGGCCTTCTCTGGTCACTTTCCTTGTTTAGTTTCTCTCCTTCCTTGTTTCATCAGTGTACTCCAGCTCTCTAGATCTTTCCCCAGCCTGCCTTAGGTATTAAGGGCCAAATGCCAATAATCACTTTCATAGGGACCTCTGAGACCAAAGCACCCACCTTGAACTCTAACCTCCTTACTCTTCACAAGGGGCACTGTAAGGGACACTCTGCTGTCAGAGATTCTGATTTTAACAGGGTTGAAAATAAGAAGGGAACTCTGAAAAGGCCTGGCCTGCCTGAGCAGAAAACAGAGATATCTCTGTGTTTTGTTATTCCCAAACACCATTCAGACTGGCTAGAGAGGGCAGGAGGCTGAGGGAAGACCCTCTTGCTCTCTGTAACTCCCTAAAAGGAGGTTGCAGTGAGCTGGGGCTTTGTTTCTTCTCCTTGGGAACAAGTGATGGGAGGAGAAGAAATGACCTCAAGTTGCACCAGGGGAGGTTTGAGTTGGTTATCGGGGAAAATTCTTGCCTGAAAGTGTTCTCAGAGACAGGAGCAGGCTGCCCAGGGAGGTGGCTGAATCCCCATCCCCAGAGGTGTTTCAGAGAGGCAGAGATGTGGTGCTGAGGGCTATAGGTTAACACCTGCCTTGGTGGAGTTAGAGAATGGTTGGAGTGGAAGATCAGGAAGGGCTTTTCCAACCAAAACCATTCTGTGAGTCAAAACAGCTCAGGTGTTTCTTTTCTGTCTTATACTTTCCCCCTTCCTCTGTCAACAAAGCTACCTCTTGACTTGGGGTGGTGGTGGTTTGTTTTTGGGGGGGTTATTTGTTATTTTCAGTGGGGTTAGGTTTGTTGTTGTTTTTTTTTTTAATTATTGAGTCTTGTTTTTGCAGCCAAAGTGCCTTCAGCTCCTGTTCTGTTTATTATACTCTGCACAGAAAGGGATGAAAAGGGAACAAGTCTTGGAGGAGAAACAAAAGCCTGCAATAAGCTGTGTTCTCAATTACCCTGTAGCATGCTGACTGGGAACAAGGAAACTCGCCACATTGACATTTACAGCTGGAAATTGGCTTTGCCTGCTATGGTGGTGTGCAAGAAAGCCCTGCACTGCATCCCTCCTTGCAGACTGCCCTTTGTGAGCTCTCCACCAATTATTGGCACAGGTATAAAAATGTCCTTTGGACAACAGACAGTTCAGGTGAGCTCTGGAGAAATCAAAGCAGGGAAGCAGATCAAAGGCTAGCAATATTTCTATCACTAACCCATGGACAGGTTTTTCCTCTCTAACAATTTCCACCTTGGCAAAGCTCTGGGTCACTAAAACAATATCCAGCACCATGAATTAAAGGCTGAAAGAGATCACACAAAACCCAGCCTTCTCAGAGAAAGGCAGAAGCTCCTTCTGTGTTTTGCTTAACCCTAGGCCTCCATCAGGCCCTGAACTTTTCTGCCTCACTCACACAGTTGCTGGGCTTCCAGTGTTAAATCCTACTGAAAATAAGGTATAAGGTGAAGTGCAGGGATGGGGTCCCCATATGGGGCCGTCTCACCTTCTGATTAGATCTTCAGGAGGCTACAGATGTAAGATTCTTGCTTAGGAATTTCTGTGCTATGACCAGGGAAGAAGAGCCAGCCTCCTTCATTCAGACACTCAGCATCACAGTCCCTGCTGGTTTAAGCCATCACTGAGTTTGCAAGTCCAATGGCTGAGACACTAGGATCCAAATCCCTCTGTACAAACCCCAGCAGAGGCGTAGTGGCAAGGATCAAGCCTGGGCTGGCCACTAGCAAAGAGTCAGACACTCTCTACCAGCCCCTCTCCCTTCCCAAAGGGAAGAGAAAGGCAACAAGGGACTGGTGGGTTGAGAAAGAAACTGAAACTGCTTTAATGAAACTAATAACAATAAAATTAAATAGATACTAACCAATACCGAACCCAACCCCTGATGGCAATTGGTCACTGTCACCACTGATGCTGTGGCAGACGTCCCAGACAGGACTTGAGAGCAGATGCAAACCAGATTCCAAACCTGGATTCTGGAATTCAGGAACTCATGGATGAGGAACAAAGGCAGAATGGACAGAGTCCTCCTTGGATGCTGGCCATTGAAGAAGAGAGTGAAGAAAAACCTGAACCTGGTGATCCCTCAGCTTTACATCAAATATGACATCCAATGATGGAATCCCTTGCTGGACAGTTTAGGGTCACTGGAACTGTCCATTCCACCCTGGTGTGGCCTTTCACTCTGCACCCTCACATAGCACCCAAACTGTAGCAGTGCCCCCAGTCTGCAGCCCAACCCTTAGTGCTGACTCTGCCCATTACCTTCGCACTGCTGGCAGGAGCCACAGTCAAGAAGAACATGACCTGAGCTGCAGAAGGTGCAGAGCCTGACAACCACTGACCAGCATCTGCTCTGCTCTCACCCAGACCAGTCCAGGCAGGGATGTCAGCTATGGTCACAGAGTCTTTCAGACTGTCTCACCAGGAGCTGAGCACACATACTTGTCACTGCCCAATGGGCCGGCAGCTGGGCTGGCTGCATCCCACCAGGAACGCTCTGCAGGGCACAACCCAGCGATGTCCTTTGGGTTTGGTACACCCAGGCAGGACTGGCTGAGGTAAAGCTGCTCTCTTTCTGCACAGGTACCTCCCTGATCCTGGCAGGGAGCATTCACTGCTTGTTTTGGTGCTTTATTGCTCTCCATCATTTCAAAGCAGCCATGCAGGCAGGGGCAATGTTTTGTCTCAAGAGCCAAATAAAAGAGAGGAAAATGCTGAGCCCACCAGCACTGCCTGCCCAGGCTGCAGATGACTGCAGGACTCAGGAGATGAGCTGTAAAAAGCTCTCCTAAAGACCCTACTGAGGAAGCATCACATACAGTGCAATGTCCTCCTTATTCTGATACAGCAAGCAAACAGCTGCATGGGTCCTGGGGGACTGGGAGTGAGGGAGCAGAGCACCCAGGCAGCCTCTCGTACATCTTCACCTGCAGCTCCAGCAGCTTCAGCAAGCCAGCCTGCCCTTGTAGAGGGGAGGCAAACGCTACCTGTTCAATGTGTGCTGGATTGTTTTCTGAGCTTTCCTTTGCATTGCTCTCTTTAGGGAAGTGTGTATCATAGAATCAGGGAATGGTTTGGTTTGGAAGGAACCTCAAAGGTCATCCAGTTCCAACCTCCTGCCATGGGCAGGGACACCTTCCTCTAGACCAGGTTGCTCAAGGCCTTCATTCAGCCTGGCCTTCAACACCTCCAGGGAGGGGGCATCCACAACCTCCCTGGGCAACCTGTTCCACTGTCTCACCACCTCCCTCACTGGAAAGAATTGCTTCTTCATCTCCAGTCTCAGTCTCCCCTTTTCCAGCTCAAAGCCATTGCTCCTCATCCTGTCACTATAAACCCTTGTCAAAAGTCCCTCCCCAGCTCTTCTGTAGCCCCCTTCAGGCACTGGAAGGCTGCTCTAAGGTCTCCCTGGACCCTTCTCTTCTCTGGGCTTCACAGTTTCAACTCTCCCAGCCTGTCCCCATAGGGGAGTGTCTCCAGCCCTCTGACCACCTTCATGGCCTCCTCCGGACCTGCTCCCAGAGTCCCACTTATGCTGGGGCACCAGAACTGGGCGCAATGCCCCATGTGGGGTCTCAGCAGAGCAGAGGGGAGAATCACCTCTTCTAACTGCTTTCTATTCATGTAATTTACAAACAAAACCTCTGCTGAAGATCTCTGGCTCCCACAGATCCCCTTGTTTGTTTCTTTTTAATAGGGGAAGAATCAATCCAGAGAATGGAGACGGATGAGGCTCCCTTTTCCCATACCTGCCATAAATTCAGAGGGCACATTTCCCTTCTGCTCCTGCGGCTGTACAAGCATGGCTTGCAAAGTGCTGTTCTCTGTGATAATAGGTCTGCTAACATCTGGTTCCATTCCCTGAAATTCCCCCTTCTATTTCACATCCTGCTTCTCTCTCAAACACAGCCTGATCTCCAGGCAGCTTCAAACTGCCAATTATTTACATTTCTGGATCTCTCTCTCTTCTTCTTTTTTTTTTCAGTAAGGCTCTCACTGCTGTGCTTCTCTTGCAGTCTGAAGACTATCTGGAGATGTATCTGTGCAGTGCAGGACAGTGTGGACATCAAAACAAGCACAACTCCTGGAGCTGTGCCCAGGCTAAACTGAGGAAAGGGCTAGGGGAGCTTCTCCATCCATCCATTCTCTCTCTGAAGTCACCCAACAGATTAGCAAATCATGACTTTCATCACAAACCCCTGCCTGGCTCTTTGTCACTATGATATTTATTGCTGCTCTCACTCACTTCTGGGTTTATTCTGTTATTGTTATGGCTTCTATCAATGCAGTTACTGTAGAGAATCAGAAGCCCAGCATGGCAGGGGTTGGAAGGGACATCTGAAGACCACAGAATCACAGAGTGGCCAGGGCTGTAAGCGACCTCTGAAGACCATGTCCTACACCTCTGCTAGGACAGGGGCACTTAGAGTAAATCACACAGGGACACATCCAAGTGGGTTTTGAAAGTCTCCAGAGAAGGAGACTCCACGACAGCTCTGGACAGCTCCAGGGCTCTGCCACCCTCAAAAGGAAGAATTTTTTTCCTTATGTTTTTTTTGCAACCCCCTGTGTTCCAGTTTGCATCCATTGCCCCTTGTCCTGTCACTGGACACCACTGAGAAGAGTCTGGCTCCATCCTCCCTTTAGATATTGATCAGCATTGATAAGATTCCCTCTCAGGCTGTGGAGCTCTAGGATTCTCTCAGCAAACAGTTAAAAAACTAATGCTCAGTGATGTTGCTGTGGCCCTTGCTCTCTGGTCCCAGCAGACAAGCTGGGGATGCTATACACCAGTTGTCTTATTTCATTCCTGCTCTGCCAGGAGAGGCATTCTGCCATGAGAACCTCCCTGTGCTCTTCCACAGCAAAAATCACAAGCCATTTCATGTTCCTGAGCATCCCTTCTGTTATTGTTTACTGCTCCTACAGACCCCAGCAAGCTTTCTGTTTATTCCAGGACTTCTTAGGAATTTTTCTGTGTGCTTTCTCCAAGCTTCTCCAATTCTTCCTGCCTCCCTTATCATATTTTTCCCTATTAGGTGCCTGAGTTTATGAACCTTTCTGCTTTTCTCATCTGTCAGGCCCTAGCTATTTGAAGGATGCCTTCTTACTCTCAGTAATGTGCTTTACCTGCTGTTCAGCCATCTCAGCTTCCTGCTGCTTTGCTTGATTTTTTTTTTCTCAAGGTGATTTATTTTTGATACATGGGATACATTTGCTCTGGGATTCCATTGCTGTGGGCTTTAAATAGTCTTTATGTAGCTTGCTATGATTTAACTCTTTCAGCCTCTCCTAGCCTCTCCTTTTTGAAGTCTAGTCTGACAGCAGTGGGTGGCTATGAAGATGATCAGAGGATGGAGAACCTCCCATATAGGGACAGGCTGGGAGAGCTGGAGCTGTTTAGGCTTGAGAAGAGAAGGCTCCAGGGAGACCTTAGAGCAGCCTTCCAGTATCACAGTATCACAGTATCACAGTATCACTTAGGTTGGAAAGGACCTCGAGGATCATCGAGTCCAACCTGACACCGCAGACCCCATGACTAGACCATGGCACCAAGTGCCATGTCCAATCTCCCCTTGAACGCCTCCAGGGTCGATGACTCAACCACCTCCCTGGGCAACCCATTCCAATGCCGAATGACTCGCTCGGTGAAGAACTTCCTCCTCACCTCGAGTCTGAACCTCCCCTGGTGCAGCTTGAGACTGTGTCCCCTTGTTCTGGTGCTGGTTGCCTGGGAGAAGAGGCCAACTCCCTCCTGGCTACAACCACCCTTCAGGTAGTTGTAGAGGGCAATGAGGTCACCCCTGAGCCTCCTCTTCTCCAGGCTAAACAATCCCAGCTCCCTCAGCCTCTCCTCATAGGGCTTGTGTTCAAGGCCTCTCACCAGCCTTGTTGCCCTTCTCTGGACACGCTCAAGTGTCTCAATGTCCTTCTTAAACTGAGGAGCCCAGAACTGGACACAGTACTCAAGGTGCGGCCTAACCAGAGCAGAGTACAGGGGCACAATGACCTCCCTGCTCCTGCTGGCCACACTATTCCTAATGCAGGCCAGAATGCTATTGGCCCTCCTGGCCACCTGAGCACACTGCTGGCTCATATTCAGGTGGCTGTCGATCAGCACACCCAGGTCCCTCTCTGTCTGGGAGCTCTCCAGCCACTCCGACCCCAGCCTATAGCTCTGCATGGGATTGCTACAGGAGAGCTGGGGAGGGACTTTTGACAAGGGCTTGTGGTGACAGGATGAGGGGCAATGCCTTTGAGCTGGAAGAGGGGAGATTGAGACTGGAGATTATTAAGAAATTCTTTCCAGTGAGGGTGGTGAGACACTGGAACAGGTTGCCCAGGGAAGTTGTGGATACTTCCTCCCTGGGGGTGTTGAAGGCCAGGTTGGATGAGACCTTGAGCAACCTGGTGTAGTGGAAGGTCCCGCCCGACCTTTTCCAGCTCAAAGCTACCTCATCTCTAAATGCTAAGTGGTGAAATACTGGAACAGGTTGCCCAGGAATGCGGTTGAGGCCCCATTCACGGGAGATATTCAAGATCAGACTCAATGTGTCCCTGGGCAGCCTGATCTGGTTGGAGGTGTCCCTGCTGCCTGCAGGGGGGTTGGACAAAGATGCCCTTTGAGGGTGCCTTCCAACGCAGTGCAATCTGTGACTCTGTAAATGAGCAAAAGCAAACCAAACTGCTGCCTTCCTGTCAAAGAGCTCTCCACTCGCTCATGTTGTCACATGCCCACTGGTAACAGGCTTGTATCAGAGAGCCAGATCTGAAAGAGCACTGAGAGGTGACATTTGGGCTGTGAAGCCTTCACTGAGGCCCCGTGCTGATTAGAGTGTTTTAATATCGTAATAACTGATAAATAGACTGTGTGTCAGACATTTCACTGCCTTTTAATCAAAACTCCTAGGCTGCTAAATTAATCACCCCCTTGGGGTACAGGAGCAGATTTCCAATTTAGTCATAGAGCATCATTAATAATGAAAAGTTCTGGAGGCAATTTCTTCCCTTCATCTTCCTTTGTATGATCCAGCAGGTTTAAAGAGACAAGAGAGGGAAGGGAGGAGGCATCGACACCTTGCAGCAATCAACAAACCAGCAAACATCATTTCTGATGTCACTCTTCTCGTGACTCTCCTCCTTGCATTTCAAGAGCATCACAAAACACAGAAAAGCCAACCAGAAGAGTTTTGGTTTTACTGAAATGGTGTCAACAAAACCAAAGCTACAAGAAGGCTGCAGAGAGACTGCTTCCAAAGGCCTGCAGTGACAGGATGAGGGGCAGTGGTTTGAAATGAGAGAAGAGCTGATTTAGATTGGATGATAGGAACAAGTTCTGCACCTCAAGGCTGCTGGAACACTGCAACAGGTTGCATGGAGAGGTAGTTGAGGCCCAATCCCTGGACATATTCAAGGTGAGGCTGGACAAGGCTCTGAGCAACCTGATCTCGTGGAGGATGTGCCTGCTGACTGCAGGGGGGTGGACTGGATAACCTTTGAAGGTCCCTTCCAACCCAAACCATTCTATGATTCTGTGGCTGTATTTTCATAGAAACATGGCATGGTTTGTGTTGGAAGGGGCCTTAATGATCATCTAGTTCCAGTCCCCTGCCATGAACAGGGACACTTCCTACTAGATCACATTGCTCAAGACCCTGTCCAACCTGCCTTTGCCTCCACAAATTCTCTAGGCAGCCTGTTCCAGTGCCTCACCACCACCATGGGGAAGAATTTATTCCTAATGTCTCATCTCAGTCAAGCTTCTTCCAGTGTGAGGCCATCACCACTCATCCTGTCACTCCAGGCCTTTGTAAAAAGTCTCTCACCAGCTTTCCTGTAGCCCCCTTCAGGTCTCAAGCTGTGCCAGGGGAAGTTTAGACTCGAGGTGAGGAGAAAGTTCTTCACCGAGTTATTCATCATCGGAATGTGCTGCCCAGGGAGGTGGTTGAGTCACCATCCCTGGAGGTGTTCAAGAGAGGATTGGACGTGGCACTTGGTGCCATGGTTTAGTCATGAGGTCTGTGGTGACAGGTTGGACTTGATGATCTTTGAGGTCTCTTCCAACCTTGGTGATACTGTGATACTGTGATACTGAGAGGCTGCTCTAAGATCTCCATGGAGTCTTCTTGCCTCCAGGCAGAGCAGTCCCTACTCTCTCAGCCTGTCCGCACAGGGGAGGTTCTCCAGCCCTCTGATCATCTTGGTGGCCTCCTCTGGACCTGCTCCAGCAGCTTCATGTCCTGCTTGTGTTGGACACAGTGCTGTAGGTAGGGTCTCAGCAGAACAGAGCCAAGGGGCAGAATGCCCTCCCTTGACCTTCTGCCCATGTTGCTTTGGATGCAGCCCAGGACAGGGTTGTTTCTGGGCTGCCTGTGTGTGTTGCTGACTCATGCTGAGCTTGCCATCACCCAGCACCCCCAAGTCCTTCTCCTCAGCACTGCTCTCTGTCCATTGTCCACCCAGCCTGGATTTGTGCTTGGGATTGCCCTGACCTAGGTGCAGGACCTTGCACTTACCCATGTTGAACTTCATGAAGCCAGCCTGTCCATCCTGTCCTGGTCCCTGTGGATGCCATTTCTTCCCTCCAGGACATCAGCTGCACCACACAGCTTGGTGTCCTTGGCCAACTTGCTGCAGGTGCCTTGATCCTGCTGCCTGTGATCAGCTCCTGTGCTGGAGCACTGTAAATTCAGTCTCTCTAAAGGGGCTCATTTCAGGATGAAACCCTTTCTGAGCAAGCATTCTTTATCTGGGATGGCTTGATTTGTCTCACTGAAAAAAAAAAAAACAATCACTAAAACCATTTCTCTGCTCTTCTGTCAAAGCTCAAACAAATGTCTGCATGGAGGAGAAATTTATCCCCCCCACACTAATGGATGTGCTCCATTTGCTGTTCAAGTGTTGTCTCAAGACATCCATCACTTCTTGATCATTTGATGACAATGGTAGCTGGGGAGAATGAGTAGCACAGGCTGCATGCAGAGCCCATGGAAATACTGATTTTGCTGCTTTTTAGGGAAGCACTTTCCCTTGCTATCCAGCCTGTATCCTCCAATCCATGCAGGATGACAGACTGACTCTGAAACCTGCTCAGGGTACAGGCCAAGATACGCATTCAAGTGTCCATCACTGCTTGAGAAGAGGAGGCTGAGAAGGGATCTTATCAATGCTTACAAGTATCTAAGGGGTATGTGTCAGGAAGTGGGGCCAGAGTCTTCTCAGTGGTGCCCAGTGACAGGACAAGAGGTGATGGGAATACATTTGAACACAGAAAATTCATCTCAACATGAGAAGGAACTTCTTTGCTTTGAGGGTGGCAGAGCACTGGAGCAGGCTGCCCAGAGAGGTTGTGGAGTCTCCTCTGGAGACTTTCAAGACCCATCTGCATGTGTTCCTGTGTGACCTGCCCTAAGTGACCTTGTTCTGGCAGGGGCATTGGACTCCTTCTTCAGAGGTCCCTTCCAACCCCCACCATTCTGTGATTTTTCCTTTCTCCTCTCCTATGTGCAACAGCAGCACAGGTACCCGCAGGGTAACTCCACATAGCCATCCGCTGCCATTCCCACAATGCCATGCCTTTATCTTTTGCTACTGCCACCAGGATCAACACAGGGAGGGAGGAACTTTAGGTAGCCACCAACTCCCTTAGATTTACAAGTTCACAGTATCCAAACACTCTAGAGTTTGCAGCACATACTGGGCTACCACATTTAGTACCAAATAAAGTAATGCACATTCACTAAGCTGGTGCTTGGATGTCAAGCAAAGGAGTTCTGCACGATGAGGGTGCTGAAATACTGCAAGAGGTTGCCCAGGGATGTGGTTGAGCCCCCATCCATGGAGACATTCAAGGTCAGACTCGATGTGTCCCTGGGCAGCCTGCTGTAGTTGGAGTTGCCCCTGCTGCCTGCAGCGGGTTGGACAAGATGACCTTGCAGGGTCCCTCCCAACCCAGTGCAACCTGTGAATCATCTGTGAACATCTAGTGCTGATTCAGACACAGCTACAGCTGCTAACACAGCAAATTAGCTCCACATACCTATATTTGCATCTCAGTTGTCCATGCTGAGAGATCATCTCCTCCTGATGCCCCGCTCAGCTTCAAGCTCCACAACTAACAGATCTATGATGTGGGCAGGAGAGCTCAAGCCATACAAACACATTGCGGGTTAGAAGCTTGCTTTCTGTTTCTGAGGCTTGAAAGAGTTTCTGCAGGTCCATGGTGCTTTCAGATCAAACCCTTCTGCAGCTCTCCCAGGCATGCTGACAGTCTACACCATTCCTGTCCCTCCTCCTCTGGAGAAGCCATAGAAGCCCAAGGCCAGAGATTGCTGCTGATCCAACAAGCAGCAGTGATTTACGGCTGACAGCAACATCTGACCTCATCAAACTCCACTCTGGGCCATTTATCACTGCTCTGGGGCACAGCAAAAGCATTAAGACTGGGGAGGGATTGAGGGAGAGAGAAGGGAGGGAAAGGGCAGAACAGTCACATTAGCTCCACTAAAAGGTACAGAAAAAAGCCACCAGTGCCTCAGTGTCCCAGAAAGGCAGGGTCCCAAGAGAAAAGCACCTGGGCTTGAAGTGAAGTGGATTTAAAACACATGCTCAAATTCACCAAGGAGCTGAGTAACCGCTTATACAGAAAGCAGAATTAACCAGGTTGGAAAAGACCTTTGAGATCATCAAGTCCAACCTATCACCCAACATCACCTAATCAACTAAACCATGGCACCGAGTGCCTCATCCAGTCTCTTTTTAAACACTTCCAGGGATGGTGACTCCACTACCTCCCTGGGCAGCACATCACTCCCACATTTGTCTCCATAGCTACACTGCAAAGAAGTGTCCAGAGCAGGGCAACAAAGCTGGGGAAGGCTCTGGCAACAGGGCTGGTGAGGAGCAGCTGAGGGAACTGGGGGTGTTCAGTCTGGATGAGAGGAGGCTGTGAGGAGACCTCATTGCTCTCTACAACTCCCTGAAAGGAGGCTGCAGTGAGGTGGGGGCTGGTCTCTTCTCCCTAATGACAAGTGATAGGAGAAGACATAGTCTCAAGTTGCCCCAGGGGAGGTTTAGGCTGGATCTTAGAAGCAGCTTCTTGATTGAAAGGGTTCTCAAAGACTGGAACAGGCCGCCCAAGGAGATGGTTGAATCCCCATCCCTGGAGGTGTTTCCAAGAGGCAGAGATGTGGTGCTGAAGGCCATGGTTTAGCCCCAGCCTTGGCAGAGCTAGAGAAAGGTTGGACTGGATGAGATTAAAGGGCTTTTCCCAACTGAAATGGTTCTGTGATTCTAAGAAATAAACTACAAAGGACAACCAGTGGGAAAGTTGGAGTGTGTCTGGCAAGAGGCATACAACAGACGGATCAGAAGCAACTGTTTGAGGGAACCAAGTGAACTGATCACCTGAGCCTTTTACTCAAACATTGTCCCAGAGGAACACTTGTCCCATCAGTGATGCACACACAGAATCACAGATTGGTAGGAGTTGGAAAGGACCTCTGGAGATCCTCCAGTCCAATCCCCCTGCCAGAGCAGGATCACCTAGAGCAGGTCACAGAGGAACACATCCAGACAGGTTTTGAAAGTCTCCAGAGAAGCACACACTGCCTTCTGTTCCTTTTCTCTGTATTTTGGAACAGGCTCTAGAAAGAGAGCTACCAAAACACTCCTTAAGGGCAAGAGTGGTCTGTGAGCAGGGAGTAATGAAGGAAAACCAAGACTTCACAAAAAGACCTTTCACAATGCCTTTTCTCAGTTTCTCCTTCCAAATTTCAAGCCCTCCCAACGATGCCTTTAGACAGGTGGCAGAAGGAAGGCTCTCCAAACCACTGCTGGCTTCCCAAAATCCCAGCTTTCAGTTTTATCAGAACAGTCTGATTCTCAGACACACCTTCACTTTGCCTGAAGGGAACTGCTGAGAAGAGGACCACAGGAGCACTTAGCAGCACTCCAAACCACACATGTTCACTTAACTGAGACAGGTGAGGCTCCAGTGGCCCTTTGCACCATCAGGAGATTGAGCTAGTCTGAATCATAGCTACCCTGTGCTCCTCAGATCAGCAATTTCTGGTGAAAAAATCATAGAACCACGTGGCCCAGGTTGGAAGGGACCTCAGAGACTATCTACTCCAGCCTCCCCACCATGGGCAGGGACACCTCTCAACTAGATTCAGCTGATCAAGGCCTCATCCAACCTGGCCTTGAACACCCCCAGGGAGAAGGCATCCACAACCTCCATGGGCAACCTGTTCCACTCTCACAACCCATGTACTGAAGAAATTCTTCCTAAGATCCAGTCTATCCCTATTCAGCTTCAAACCATTCCCCCTCGTCCTGTCTCTGGACACCCTTAAGAAAAGTCCCTCTCCAGCCTTCCTCACCAGAGCTTTCCAAGGCAGCAATCCCATGAGAAGCTGTGTTGTCAGTTTGAGGTGCCCTGGGAAGTAAGTTGGTGCTAGATGGCATCCAACTACATTCATCACTATGATTTCCTAATCTTGTATTAACATTTCCCAGTTTAGCCCCTCAGTCATCCAGCATCATACTGCTGAAGTGCACATCCTCAGCTTGATACTGTGCAGAACATTTTGGCCTCTCTCTGCTAGGCTGTCATTGCTTCAGGTTTTGAATAACCATGATCTTCTCACATTTTCTGGCCCTGTGAAGTGTGTAGGATTCCATACAGAAGATTGTTTTATCTTCTCAGTTGCAGTCACAGCATTAGATCACAGGATCGCAGACTTCAGTTGGAACAGGGAAGTGGCTGAGTCACCGTCCCTGAAGATGCATGGATGTGGTGCTGAGGGACAGGGCTCTGCCCTGAGTGCAGTGCTCTTGAACATCTTTGTCAGCAACATGGGTAGTGACATTGAAGTACCCTCAGCAAATTTGCTCATGTCACCAAGCTGTGTGGTGCTCTGGACTCACTTGAGGGCAGGGATCCATCCAGAGGATCTTGGCAGGCTTGAGAAGTGAGCCAGTGCTAACTGCATGAGGTTCAACAAGTCACAGTGCAAGGTCCTGCATCTGCGTCAGGCCAACCCCAGGCACAAATCCAGGCTGGGTGCAGAGTGACTTGAGAGCATTTTCTAGTTGGGGAGTGACCAGAGCTGTTGTCCTCTGAAGGGCAGCTGAGGGAATTGGGTTGTTTTGTCTGAACACAAGAAGGACAAGAGGAAATGGCCTCGTATTGCACCAGTGGACTTTTAGGTTGGATATACCATTGAAAGGGTCCTCAACAGGACTGGAACAGGCTGCCCAGGGAGGTGGTTGACTCCTCATCTCTGGGGGTGTTCAAATAACACAGAGATGTTCCTCCTTCAACTACTCTTCAACCTTCTTTGCCTTTCTTCCTTCACAGCATGAAACTAAGAGGTGCAAAAATGGTATCACTGTGCACAGGACTGGCACATGAAGAAACTGTGGACTCTTCCAGCCTGACAACCCACATGACAGATCCTTCACTTGGCTACATAGCTGTCCTGCTTGGGATGTCAGTTTACTTAGTGGAGGACATGGCTAAGTAATGCTATCTCTAAAAGAGGATGCATAATTTAGCCCAAAGAAGTTGACATCAAGGCTGGAAGATCACCCAGTCTGATGTCAGACAGATAATGTCACTTGGTGACTCTTAGGTCATGGGGAAGCAATGAGAGAAGCTGGCCTTGAAAGCATGCAGTTGTTTGTAAAACATCATTCTCAAACCCACCATTAATTAAAAAGCAAAATGACAAAAGAGAACATGACATCAATTTTTGTTTCTCTGCAATGGGTTATCAATAATGCATCCTTTGCTTTAAGAGAATGGATGCACACAGGTGGCTGGCGACAGCAATTTCCTGCGGCTCCTCGCTCCAGAGAAGGCTAAATACAGTTTTGAGCTTTTTCTATAACTTTGCTTTCTTCTTCCCCCCTCCCATATGCAGCTTTGCCATTGTGTGATGATGCATCAACTTAGGGAGTGTGGCTCAATCTCCCATGAGAAAAGGAAGCCAGCGGCCTGCAGTAGGCATCCCTGCACACCCCCATGCACCCCTACAGGTTGTCAGTGACATGGGCAGTGCCATTTAGGCATGTCAGCAGGTTTGCTAATGACACAAAGCTGCGTGGTGCAGGGGACTCACTTGAGGGCAGGGATCCATCCAGAAGGATCTTGACAGGCTTGAGAAGTGGGCCAGTGCTAACTGCATGAGGTTCAACAAGTCACAGTGCAAGGTCCTGCATCTGGATCAGGCCAACCCCAGGCACAAATCCAGGCTGGGTGCAGAGTGAAGATAGAGACCTGGGGGGAAGTTGGTTGTTGAGAAGCTCCCCATGAGCCAGCAGTGCCCTCATGCAGCTCTGAAGGCAGCTGTGTGCCAGGTTGCAGCAAGAGGAGTGTGGCCAGCAGGGAGAGAGAGGGGATTCTGCCCCTTTCCTTTGCTCTGCTGAGACTCCACCCCCAACACTGCATCCAGTTGTAGTGTCCCCAGCATAGGAAGGACACAGAGCTGTTGGAGAAAGTTCAGAGGAGGCCACAAAGATGATCCAAAAGCTGGAGCACCACTGCTATGGATAGGCTGAAGCAGTTGGGGTTGTTCAGCCTGAAGAAGAGAAGACCCCAGGGAGACCTTAGAGCTGCCTTCCAATACCTGAAGTGATCCTACAGGAAAGCTGCAGAGGGACTTTTCATAAGAATGTCTGGAGACAGGACAAAGGGGAATGGTTTGAAGCTGAGGGAGAGCAGGGTTAGACTGGATCTTAGGAAGAAGTTCTTCAGTACAAGGGTGCTGAGATACTACAATATGCTGCCCATGGAGGTTGTGGATGCCCCCTCCCTGGAGATGTTCAAGGCCAGGTTGGATGAAACCTTGAACAACCTAGTGTAGTGGAAGACGTCCCTGCCCATGACAGAGGGCTTGGAGTAGATGCTGTCTGAGGTCCCTTGCAACCTGAGCCATTCTGTGATTCTGAAAAACTTTTGACAGGTCTTTGTTAGCATTGTGAGCTATGAAAGGCAGCATTTTCAGCATGTCCTTGCCAACCTAATTACCATTTTCCAAGCTGAAGCAGGTAGGTACATGCTGCAATATCAAAAGAACTGAATTGCAGGAGTACCATTCAGCACTGAAAAGAGCAACAGCTCTTGGCTGTTATTCAATGAATTCCACAGGAACCTACAGTCTCAGTATGGCCTGAGATCCAGGCAAGTGAGATGTCTGTGAGGAACTAAATCCATCATAGCTGTAAAAGCGGCACACTTAGGGTTGTATAGTCCTTAGTACATGTGGAAAATACGTTCCAGGGATCATTGCACATCCTCCACTAGGTCAGGTTGCTCAGAGCCTTGTCCAGCCTGATCTTGAATATCTTCAGGGATGGGGCCTCAACTACCTCCCTGGACAACCTGCTGCAGTGTTCCACTTTTGCATAGCCGGTATCTTCTGCATCTACAATTTCATTGACAAAAGCCTCCCTGAGATTCTCCACCTCTCTGTTGGACACCCTCTCCTCATTCTAACCCACTCAGGTTCTCTCTTGGGCATGCACTTAGCCCTCATCACCATCAGGTCCCCTGATTCCAACTGGTCAAACACAAAACTTTACAGTTCACTGAAAATCAGAGGAAGAAAAGAAAACTTGGTGGAAGCTAGTGGCAGACTTGCCCTGACAAGGGTAAAACATTTCAGAATCAGATTCCTGCACCGTGAGCCTGTCCTAGGCCCCCACTGGGTGGCAGGTACCTGCTTTTGCAGAACAAGTTCATTTCTATTTCTTTCACAGTCTCCCACTAGCATTAAAAAATCCCCAGCACACACATGGAGCCCCAAGCACCAGCATGGCTGGAGGGCAAGAGAAAAAGCAGCTGGCTATTGATGACATTCCTTGCTACACAAGACCAAAGTTTCAGCCCCTATCCTCCTGCACACCTGGTGAGTAACTCAAAGAGATCAGGTAAGAGTAGAGGGGTTAATTAAGAAGCAGTAATTTGTATGATGTTCCGGTGTGATCCACAGTCCATTGAAATCAATGGAAAGGATCCCTGCAGTTAATTCAAATTAATTAATCCAGCTATGATTGACTCTTGAGTGCAGTATGCAGCAAGCTAGAAATCAGAAACAGGGTTATATGATATAATTTCATATGAGAGATTAAAAGCCACTATGGTCAGGACACAAAAAATAGCATTTCCTTTGTGTTCTTAGAGCCATGTGTCCCTCTGCAGGCTGAATCTCTGCTGAAATACTGTAAGCAATTAATATTGCTTAGAAGGGGTTGGAGCCAGCTGAGGCTTGGTCTCTTCTCCAAGAGGAAATGGCCTCAAATTGCATCAGGAGAGGTTTAGGTTGGACCTTAGAAGAAACTTCTTGACTGAAAGGGTTCTCAAAGACTGACACAGGCTGCCCAGGGAGGTGGTTGAAGCCCCATGCCTGGAGGTGTTTCCAAGAGGCAGAGATGTGGTGCTGAGGGCCATGGTATAGCCCCAGCCTTGGTAGATTTAGAGAATGGCCGAACTGGATGATCTGAAAGAGCTTTTCCAACCAAAATGATTCTGTGGCTCTAAGAAATGAAAATGTCCAGTTCAGAGCTGCTGGGAAGAATTCCTTAAGCATGAGCACCATCAGGATTATCCACCAGATTTCCCAGCTGGTCAGAGGCATGATGTGTAGTAGTCTGGGGACAAGCCATGCCTGCCTGGGGAGCTTTTGCAAGAGTATGTAGGGACAGGACAAGGGCTGATGGTTTTAAACTAAAAGAGGACGTTTCAGACTAGAAACTCCATCCCCAGAACCATTTCAGGTCAGGTTGTTTGGGGCTCTGAGCAACCTACTCTGGTTGCAGATGTCCCTGCTGACTGCAGAGCAGTTGGGCTGGATGACCTTTAAAAGTCTCTTCTCACCTAAACTAGTCTATGATTGTATGATTCCTTGATTCTAGGATTCTTTGATTCTGTGACTCCTTGATTCTGTAATTCTATGCCCTGACTGTCAAAGCCATCCATCCTGCACCTCCCTTTGAACTCTATGTTAGATCTGTAAATTGGTCAATACATAGTCCAAAGCCTCAAGCAGCCACCACCAACCAATACATTGTCCAAAGTATCACACAACAAACACCTACAAGAGGCTTATCTTGAAGCATCCAAAACTTGCAGCTGAACTTAAGTCTCAAAAGTAGAACGGATGCACTCCAAAGGGTCTGGATGAGAGGACAAGAGGGAAGAGGGAGGAGAGATTTAGTCTGGAGACCAGTGAGGGTGGTAAGACAATGGAACAGGTTGCCCAAGGAGGTTGTGGATACCAGGCCATGGTCAGGTTGGATGAGGTCTTGAGCAACCTGCACTAGTGGAAGGTGCCTCTGCCATGGCAGAGGGTTTGGACCTAAATGATCTTCAAGAACCCTTCCAACCCAACCCATTCTATGAATCTGTGAACCTGGATATTTGCTGAAATCAAAATATTTGTGTTGACACAGTTTGCATGAACTCACCCTAGTAAACAAAATCCACTGGGACTGGCTCAGCACCCTGCACTTTGTCAGGATGGCTACTACAGGCACCAGAATTTGCTTTGTGTGTACCTCAAGTGCCTCTCTCCCTTGGAGTTTCCAGGGCCAAGAAATTCAAAGTCTCTGGGATTTCCCAGAGGGTTGTGGACCCAATAAACATTCTGTATCTCTATAAGCACCATCAATGTCTTTTAAAGGACATTGTGGAAACAAGATTCATTTTTGTACTTTCCCCCCACCCCCTAACAACTATCACACAGTGAGAAAAACACTATGGAAGCTTTACATCCAAATCAAGGAGCAGTTATGACCTCCCCAAGGTCACTCTGGCAGTTTGATTATCACAGACACAGGAGCAAATGTCGCAAAAGCAGCTCTGTATTATGCTTCACTACAGGGTCTGGAGCTAAATTACTTTAGATATTGTGCCAGTGATAGTTCTGATAATACCTTTGGAGACCAGGCAGGGGTCATGTCACATCCATGGATTATGTATGGAGCTGTCAACATTTCCAGGAAAGCTTCTGCTGCTTTGTGCACACATCTGTGTGCTGGTAGCCAAGTCTGTGATAGTATTTGGAATTATAAAGTGCCAACAAGTACAAACACTGGAAGGCATTTAGGATTTGGTCTTGCACATATATAATAGCAACATATATTGACTTCTAGCTGATCCTGCCAGACCTTAACGCTTTACACCTTAGAGCAGCCTTCCAGTAACTGAAGGGGCTACAGGAGAGCTGGGGAGTGACTTTTGACAAGGGCTCGCAGTGACAGGATGAGGGCCAATGGTTTTGAGCTGGAAGAGGGGAGATTGAGATTGGAGATTAAGAAGAAATTCTTGGCAGTGAGGGTGGTGAGACACTGGAACAGGTTGCCCAGGGAGGCTGTAGATGCCTCCTCCCTGGAGGTGTTGGAGGCCAGGTTGGATGAGGCCTTAGACAACATGGTCTAGCGGGAGGTGTCCCTGCCCACAGCAGGGGGGTTGGAACCAGATAATCTTTAAGGTCCCTTCCAACCCAAATCATTCCATGATTCTGTGATAATGCAGAGAGGATTCACTGTGGAGGGGACCTTTGGGCCATTTTGTCCACAGCTCCTGATGCTTTACAGAGTCACAGATTGCCCTGGGTTGGGAGGGTCCCTCAAAGGTCATCTTGTCCAACTCCCCTGCAGTCAGCAGGGACACTTCAGTGACCAGTCTCACTTGGCCAAGCAAACCTCTGAGGAGCAACTACATCAAACCCCCTGCAGTTGAGCTGTACAGCAGGACAGGTGCTCTGCCTATGACAGGATGAGGGGCAATGTCTTTGAGCTGGAAGAGTGGAGATTAAGACTGGAGATTATGAAGAAATTTTTTAGCGTGAGGGTGGTGAGACACTGGAACAGGTTGCTCAGGGAGGCTGTGGATGCCCCCTCCCTGAAGGTGTTGGGGGGTCAGGTTGTAGTGCAGGGTGTCCTGGTCAAGCCCAATGGGGTAGGAGCTAGATGATCTTTTAGGTCTCTTCCAACCCAAACCATTCTACGCACCTGTGAATCTAGTCCAGCCTCCTTCTAGGGCAGAATCATTCAGAGTCATCTCACAGAAATACATCCAGGCAGGTTTGGAATGCCTCCAGGAATATTTTTTTTCCTTATGTTTTTGTGCAACCTCCTGTGTTCCAGTTTGTGTCTGTTGTCCCTAGTCCTGTCACTGGACACCACTGAAAAGAGTCTGGCTCCATTCTCCTGACACTGTACCTTTAGATATTGATCAGCATTAATGAGATACCTGCTAAGTCTCCTCCAGGCTAAGCAGCCCCAGGTCTCTCAGCCTCTTTTTATAAAGCAGATGCTCCGGACCACTCAGTACCTCAGTGGCTTTCTGTTGGACTTTCCAGTAGTTCTTTATCCTTCTTGAACTGGGAAGCCCAGAACTGGACACAATATTTCAGATGAGGCCGTAGCAGAGAAGAGGGATAGGAGTCACAGGGGCAAAATCTTCTTGTCTGCCCAAAATATTCTCTGCTCACCTTTTTCTCCAATGAGCCTTGTTATGGCTCTCCAGCTACTCTCTAATGACAATCAGGGCTGTAAGCAAGTAGAAAGTGCTTTTAGCACACAGGAAAACATAAGCTTTGACAACTCTTGTCTGGAAAAACAATAGCGCCTTTCCTTTGCAAATTAATTTTAATAACTGTGGCTAGTTGAGTAGTTTTGCATGAATACACACAATTAAATTAATATGCAAATGTCCCTGCTCCCCAGAGAATACCAGGAGGCATTCTTTACAGCGTGCGAGACAAGGAGGAGGAAAGGAAGAAACCATAGCAGCTCCCAAAAGAGTCTTGTTTAGGAGGGTGCCATGTCTTTTCTTTGGCTAAGCCACTGAAAGGGGCTGTGAGTCTGACTGAAACAATGCTTGTTGATGAAGCAGAAATAAAGGAGGAAGAGGAACCTTTGGGATAAAGGAAAGAGGAAAAGCCTGGAGCATCCCACGTTGTTAAAATCTGACCTCAGCCAGTCTAAATTTTCACAAAGGTGGCATTTACTGTGTCAGGCCTCACAAAGGTTCCCATTCTTCCTTTGCCTACAGAGACCCCCCTCTTTCTCCAGCCATGTTTGAGCAAGGGCCCTAGACAATTAGCAGAGACTCTGGCCCCGCAACCTTCGGCTGTCAATCACCTTCCCAAGCAGATGGGCAGCAGAACAAGAAAAGATGGTTTCCAGGAGGCTCTGCCCTTCGGCTGCTATCTGTGCGCCAGGGGCCCCTGGGAATGGCGGCCTGGCTGGGAGGCTTGTTGGGCTCCCTGACAGCAGACACCTCTGTGCCACCCGGGGCATGGCAGCACGCAGGCAGGGCCCATTGTACAGCTGCGGCATGAGAGCGAGAGCCTGGACGGGCTTCCCAGGAGCCACAAAAGACCCTCTGGAAGTCAGAATGACTCCACAGTCACCAAAAGTCATTATGGAAAAAGCAGCCCTTTCACTCGGGCCGTTGCTTGCTGGCTTTGTAGGCTGGGACAAAACGACGCACTCCCCAGACCCCGGATACAGCACGGGAGAGAGTCTGTGACAGAAAGATAGATTAGAAAAGACTGGGAGGATGGAGGGAGGTCGATGTAGATGTGGATCTCCAGAGAGGGCAGGGAAATAGATGGGACACAAAGGCACTCCTGTACTGGGCTGCTCTCAGCGCAGTGCCTTTCTCTGACCTCATACCAGACTGAAGGGAACCATGACCACTGGTAACGCCGCATGGGAATGTTTGTAAGCAAGGCCAGGAAGCAGGATACAACTCCCAGTTCCTCTCCCACCAGCCTGCCCTAGCCTGGGAGTAAAAGAGAGGGGAGTATTGTGGGATGAACAGAACTACACAGGCAGCAGAGCAAATACATCCAAACAGGCAGGAAAGCATTCATGCCTCATCTGAACAGCAAGGGAAGAGCCAGGGGACAAGGAAGCAAACATTGTTTTGAACTAGGATGAGGCAGTACAAGTCTGAGATCAGCTGGGGACAGCATGGCTCTGGTCTGAAACAAAAAGCTCTCTATAGATGACTGTCAGCAGGTCCCAAAGGCTAATCAGCAAAATCACCCTCCTTGGCCAGAGAATGACATCAAGGGGCTGGGAAGCACCCATCTTCAACTGCCTGGCATATGCTCCTATCTCCTCAGTCTGCACAAGTTCTGGAAGACAGTGGTCTGCAACAAGGACATGCATGTGATAAGAGACACAGCCCAGGGCTACCTGCCCTGCAGCCCCAGGCAGCGTGACACAGCGAGGATGTCACACAGGGGTAACCAGGACTGCAGGGGGGCAGTGACAACCAGGGCGTTGTCACTTCTCTGATTTACTTTTTACACTGCCTGCCTTTGAGGCGTGAGGATGCTCTGAAAGGAACTGAAACTTATCCAGAAGAATCTGACAGTCCAGATTATGGCTGACAGAAAGAGGTGTTTTGCCAGAAACTGCCCCCCTGTTTTACAGACTCACAAACATAAATGCAGAGGAAGAATGCAATTTGTTAATGTTCTCTTCTTCCGCTGATGCCAGGCTGCCATCCCTCATTCTGAGGAGCCCAGAACAACTGAGAATGAATATAAACAGCTTCTCCTTCCCTCTAAAATCCTATAACTGGCTAAAACCTCCATGAGATTTTAATAAGAAGGATCCAATTTGTTTTTTATTTACCTTCTGGTTTTAAGTCTTTAAGAAACAAATTGCTCTGCAGCTTCGCCGGCTAAAATAAATAAATCATTACACAAATCAATCACCAAGTACAGTGAACAAAAATAAACAAATAAATCATTTTGTAAAAACAAACCAAACCAAAACAACCCCGCCACGAAATTAAAGGAGACTGACACTTTCACAGTCCCCAGCTCCCAGGAGCTGGCATGGGAAGGAGTGCAGCAGATTGCGCCCTGCTCTCAGAAACAATAGCAAAATGTATTAAGACTTTATGCATTCTTGCTGCCTTTCTGCTGTTATGGCTGAGCCTACTCTGCCTTGCTTTTTCCTTGCCTCACGCACACCACCTGCTAGCGAGTGCCAGGAGAGCGGGAGAAGGAGATGATTATTTGTAGCTGCAGAAGGAGGCCAGAGTACAAGTTGAAAAGGTAAAGGCAATCTATGCTCTAGGAGGATGAGGCATCAAAGGAGAGGTGGGTGAGAGAAGAGGCAGAAGCTGCAGAACTGTCACTTTGCCTCGGGGGTCTAGGCCTCGATGGCAGAGGTGATGCCCTTGATCTTAATCTTCTTGAGGAGCACAAAGGGAAGAAGGATTTATGACACAAATAAAGGAATTACTATGAATAAAATGTCTGTCTGAGCTACAGTGAAAAATGCCAGGCCCAGAGTTTTATTGTGTTTTTATTTAACCTCCTCACACAAGGCAGTGGGAGGGAAGAGGGGAAGCCTCGGCCAACACCTCCATACGGACAGCAGCAAGCAAACACAGGCCACGACCAGGAGATCAGCTCTCATTTGGAGTGGGCTCTGCAGTCCCAGAGGGATCTGCAGGCACAGACACAAGTTTTCCAATATGAATGTGCAGGTAGTACCAATATTGCTTCACGGACACAGGGGTCCCTTCTGCCCAAGACCAAATATTCTACCCAACCACTGGGACCCAAGTCGATTGCTAGGATATGTGCTGCTTTCCCAGCGCCTGCTTTCTGGGGAGCTTTCGGCCAAGAGCTGAAAACCAGGAATCTAATTGAAGTATAACTTCTCTTTCCTGAGGAGGAACTGCCTGGAGATGCAACTGAGGTGCAGCTCTCAGAGGTGCTCTCCTCTGACACAGAACAGGCAACAGGCAAGCTTTGGTCTAAGCTTTGCTCCACACTTGTACAGCAGAGATAACATTTCTCCGTTTCATGTGTTTACAACTAGCCACAGGCTTAAGTGCTTAACAAACTAAGGCAGGACCTCCTGCTATTATTTAAATCTGCCTGTTTGCTTCCCTTTATGATCATTGCCTCCTTATCACTGGATACCCTCTCATTTCAGATGGCTGTGTCTACCTATTGATTGCCTGCTGAGGAGCAGTTAATAAAATTTGAGGAACTTTAGCCCTTTGTCTTTCAGCCTGTTAGTGAGCAGCATTTATTTTTCTGCTCTGAAAATGTGAATATCTTGGAAATTAAAAGCTGTGACCTGAGCCAGGTGAATCGACAGAGAAATAAAACCTGCAATAACAGACTAGCCAAGATATTCCTAGAATGGCTTTCTGAGAGCAAATGCTTCCTGAGAGGGCTTTGGTGACAATTTGTGGTGGACAAAAGCACGTTGCTGTTACACGAAGCTGTGGCTGCTTATAACAAACCTAAAGAGCAGGTGAAGATGAAGTGTGGCCAGCAGGGCAAGAGAGGGGTTTCTTGCCACCTTACTCTGCTCTGATGAGACCTCACCTCCAATACTGCGTCCAGTTCTGGTGTCTTCAGCAGAAGAAAGGAGTGAGTCCAGAGGAGGCCACAAAGATGATCCAGGGGCTGGAGCAGCTCTGCTGTGACAGGCTGAAGGAACTGGGGTTGTCCAGTCTTGAGAGAAGAGTCTGGGGGACACCTTAGAGCTGCCTTCCAATACCTGAAGGGATCCTACAGGAAGGCTGCAGAAGGACTTTTCATCAGGGTGTCTAGAGACAGGACAAGGGGGAATGGTTTGAACTTGAGAGTCCCAAGGAAAAGACAAGGGGTGATGGGGACAAGTCAATGCTGGAGAGATTCCCATTGAACTCCAGAAGAAAAGGTTTCCCCATGAGAACAGTTGGACATTGGAATCCTCTCCCAAGGGAAGCAGTGGAGTCCCCTACACTGGGTGCTTTGAGCACTCAGCTTGACAGGGAATCTTTCTCTTGCTGGAACCAGCTATCAAGAACAACCATCACAAAGAGTAGCATTTCAGGTTAGTTCCCCACCCCAACATTCAAAGTTGGAATTAGAAGGATTCTGTGATGACTGTGCAGGAATGATTCAGATCTACAGTGAGCAGCAGAAGCACGATCCATCATGGAAAGGCCTTTTTGAACAGGTGCTTTGGCAATGTTTTATGAAGAAAAGTGCTGCTGTGACTCAGAACAGGCCATGGCTTGTTACAGAAAGGCTGCACTTTCCCAGGGCAATTTTGAACTTCCCATCTCAGGCATGAAAAATCAAGCCAGCTCAAGATGTACCTTAAATCATCTATTTAACTGCAAATCCAGCCAGTGCTGCCTGTAGCTATAAAATCATAGTCTTCAGGAAACACTTTTCTAATGTGCTCAAATATTCTGACGGAGCTGTGATTTCCAACCTCTCCCTGAGGGATCCACTGGTGATGATGCAGTGGGGATTGCCCTGCTGCCTAAGCATTCACAGATTGAATAAACCTTTATTTTTAGAATAAACCAAACCAGGTTGGAAGAGACCTTCAAGATCATCGTGTCCAACCCATCAACCAATCCAACCCACCTAAACAACTAACCCATGGCACCAAGCACCCCATCAAGTCTCCTCCAGAAAACCTCCAATGACGGCGACTCCACCTCCTCCTCAGGAAGCCCATTCCAATGGGCAATCACTCTCTCTGTATAGAACTTCTTCCTAACATCCAACCTGAACCTCCCCTGGCACAGCCTGAGACTGTGTCCTCTTGTTCTGGTACTGGCTGCCTGGGAGAAGAGACCAACATCCGCCTGTCTGCAACCTCCCTTCAGGTAGTTGTAGAGAGTGATAAGGTCACCCCTGAGTCTCCTCTTCTCCAGGCTGAACAATCCCAGCTCCCTCAGTCTTTCCTCATAGGGCTTGTGTTCCAAACCCCTCACCAACTTTGTTGCCCTTCTCTGGACACTCTCCAGCAAGTCAACATCCTTCCTAAACTGAGGGGCCCAGAACTGGACACAGTACTCGAGGTGTGGCCTAACCAGTGCAGTGTACAGGGGCAGAATGACCTCCCTGCTCCTGCTGGCCATACTCTTCCTGATGCAGGCCAGGATGCCATTGGCCCTCTTGGCTGTTGTGACCGTTCGAGGCTGTCCCCTTAAGAAAGGGAATATTGTGGTCGGATGTTTGTAAACGAAAGATGGATCTAAACTAATGTCATTGGTAGATTGGGATGAAGCACCTTTTGAACTGGGAGTACAGCAGAGAATCCTGGGCATTCCTGAACTTTTCTGGTCAGTCTGTCTTCCCCCTCCTTCGGTGGCTTGCAGCTCTCAGCTTCTGGGCTGATAAACTGCAAGGCCTGTATTAACTGCTTTCCAATTAACACACAACTGCTTTTAATCTTTTTCTTTTTCTCTCTTTCTAACCCTCTCTGGGGAAAGGGGGAGAGAAGGGGGAGCAGAGGTGGGGAAGCCCCTCAGCAGAGGGGGGAACTCTCATTTCTGTGCTACTTTGTTGTATATTTCTGCATATATTGTAAATACTGTAAATTCTGTATATGTTTCCCTGCATTTCCCTAAACTGCTTTGTAAATATACAGCACACACTGCTTTGCTAATTCAGCTGTGAGGTTTTTTTTTCCTTCACTTTCCGGGAGGAGGAGAAGGCCCGACCTTTCCCCCAACCCTACAACAGCTGCCTAGGCACACTGCAGGCTCATGTTCAGCCTGCCATCAACCAGGACCCCCAGGTCCCTCTCTGCCTGGCTGCTCTCCAGCCACTCTGACCCCAGCCTGTGGCTCTGCATGGGGTTGTTGTGGCCAATGTGCAGAACCCAGCACTTGGATGTGTTAAATCTCATGCCATTGGGTTCTGCCCATCTATCCAGCCTGTCAAGGTCCCTCTGCAGAGCCTCTCTACCCTCCAGCAGATCAACTCCTACCCCCAGCTTGGGGGGTACTGATGATGGACTCAATGCCCCCATCCAGATCATCAATAAAGATGTTAAAGATTGCATTGAGTTGGAAAGGTCCAACCCAAGGGTCACCTTGTCCAACCCCGCTGCAGGCAGCAGGGACACTCCATAGTGTTTTGCATTTGACCAAGCAAAACCAAACCCTGCCTAGTCCAACCGAGACAAGTGAGCCAAAGAAGGAAATCCTGTTTTCTCCAAGACCCAGCAAGTGCTGAATGAGCTCCTCAGACATGCTCTTCCCAACAATACATTGATCATCTCTGCCCAAGCTTAATGGCCATGATTGCTCTCTTCAGCTTCAAGAGTGACTTATAGCTGGAGAAACTCTCAGTATCCTACAGCCTGAGAGCAGGAAACCCCTCTGTGCAACCAGCCAAGGCTATGGCATATGACTGCTGCCAGAGAAGCACAGGTGTTGTGGTAGGCCAAGAAATTTTGAGGGGAGGTGAAGTTCTTGAAGCCTTATTTCCACAGGATACCACATGTATCAGAGTAAAACTGAAAACAAGCCATAAGGAGGAAGACTGATTTATAATCTAAGCAAAAAACCCTGTCTGTTTTCACCAGCTCAGTGCTCCCAACAGTTCTCACAGTGGTTAGAGAATATCCATTCCTAGGGAACTGCTGAGGTGCTGCTCACCCAGGTGGAGCTAAGCATCGACTATAAACACACCTTTGTGATTGTCCAGTCTCACTCATTTGTGAACACAATGGGATCTGTGATCCTGTGGTAAGCCCTGGCAGAGTGGAAACCCTCCAAGCAGAAAATACATCACAGAATGATAGAATCATAGAATGGTTTGGGTTAAAAGGGACTTCCAAAGGTCATCTAGTCCAGCTCCTTTGCAGTGAGAAACAACCCCTTCTACCTGAGCAGAGAGGGTTGGGTCTCTTCCACCTATGCCATGGGTCTCTCTATAGCAAGGTTTGAAGGGAGCACACCCTGACCCTCTCAAGGTGAGTGCCATGCCCAGTACAGTCTTAAGCTCACTCTAACAGTCCAGCTCCACTTCATAGAATCCTAGAATGGTATGGGTTTGAAGGGACCTCTAAAGGTCATCCATCTATGATTCTATCAATTTATCAAGAGTGCTCTGGTTGTGCATCAGAAAGGCTTTTCTGCTCTGAAAGCCCCACAGTGACCAGAGTCTGTGCAAACAGCTCAGTGGTAGGATGGAAAAGCAGACACTGATTTACTGATCAAAGTAACAGTAGCCATGATGTAATGTCCTTGCCTCAGAGCAAATGGTTATCCAGGGGACAATCCTTTTATTAAGGGCAGCATAAAGTCCTAGCAGCTAGAGAACATGTGGATGGTTCTGCCCACACAGACCACAGCTAACAGCTGCTGGAAAGTGCAATTTTCCAGCAAGTCACATATGTACAGTGGTCTGAGTAGAGACTAACAGCTCCACCAGTTACCCTGCTCTCCCCTCTCCATAAAGCTGTCAGTGAAGCTGGTCAACCATCACCACATCTTCAGCCAGGAAACAGCATGCAGTTTGCAAATCAAAAGTGATGTCTTGGAGCACACTTCTTGGGTACCAGCCTGTATTTCAGAAAGAAGTTTAATCTCATAACGTATCTATTCCCACTATTTGCTGTCCCCTGCACACAGGTAATTACTGGAGTATTAAAGATATGATTGAAATGAGAGAAATAGTGTGAAGGGCTGTGGTCTTCAACCACCCCAGTATCAGTGTACACAACGATGATCTCTGATAGGATCACAGAATCATATCACTTGGAAAAGCCCTTTCAGATCATCCAGTCCAGTCAATCTCTAACTACCCAATCTGGTGCTAGACCATGGCCCTCAGCACTACATCTCTGCCTCTTTGAAACACCTCCAGGGATGGGCATTCAGTCACCTTCTTGGGTAGTCCTTGAGAACCCTTTCAGTCAACAAGTTGCTTCTAAAATCTGAGCCAAACATCCCCTGGTACAACTTGAGGCCATTTCCTCTCCTATCACTTGCTCCTAGAGAGAAGAGACCAACTCCCACCTGGCTACATCCTCCTTCCAGGGAGCTGTAGAGAGTGAGAAGGTTTCCTCTTAGCCTTTACATATGTCTTTCAGACTTGTTTCCAAACCTCAGGTAGGTTGCTGGAATGACCAACACAGGGAACACTGAATTTCTTCAAGTGTCTCGGTATGAAGGATAGCAACAATGCTTTGTGCTCTATATTCCAGCAGCCTCTGGCCTTGACAAGTGTCTGCATTAAACTGATACCCACCTGACTCTCAGAACACTCAGAAATGAGAAATATCTAAAGAGACACCCAGGCAAATCCAGTGTTGCTATTTGTCAAAGGCTTCAGTCAAAATTAATTCTGTTCCAAGGATGTCATGCTGGTCAATTTGAGTGGCACTGAGGAGCTGTGGGAGGTACTGGCAGTGGTGCATGCATTGGCAGCCATGCAGAAAGAGGACAGTGTTCAGCCCTCCTCAAACATGCAGCTGGTGGAAAACAGAGAGCTGCTCATTCTCTGTGGCGCTTTGCTGCTAAATCACCCTGCTGCCAGGGCCAGCAGTGCTCTCTGTGCCTCTTTCCTGACACAGAAGGAGCAGGCTGATTGCACAGGCTCATTAAACAAATAACCAATGCTGGCCAGGGTGCTGGAGTGCTCTACTGAGAGGAAGAGGAGAAGGAGGAGGAAGAGTTCACCCTAACATACTGATGAAGAGAAACACATGCCCAATAAAATAACCATGACCAAAGCACAAAGGGGAGGAGGATTTGTGCTGTAAACCTGCCAAGGAGGTGAGCTGTAAACAGAAGTGAAAAGCTACAGTCAGAACTACTGCCCTTGACATGTATCAGAGAATCATGAGGGTTGGAAAACACTTCCATAATCATCCGGTCCAACCATAACCCAGCTTCCATGACCATCAAATCATGTCCTGAAGCACCACATCTACAGCTTCTTGGACAGCTCCAGGAATGGTGATTCTGCCACCTCCCTGGGCAGCCTGTTCCAATCCCTGACCACTCTTGCAGCAAAGAAATTTTTCCTAATCTCCAACCTAAAGCTCCCCTGGCACAATTCCAGGCCATTTTCTCTCATTATATCACCTGATGCTAGGGAGAAGAGACCAAACCCTACCTCACTCTAACCTCCTTTCAGGGAGCTGTAAAAGGCAAAGGGATCTCCCATCAGCCTCCCCCAGACTAAACAACCCCAGTTCCTTCAGCTGCTCCTCATCAGCCCTGTTCTCCAGACCCTTCCCCAGCTTCATTGCACTTCAGTGGACATGCTTCATCCTCTCAATATCCTTCTTGGAGTGAGGAACACCAATCTTTCAGGAAAAACATTTCAACAAACATTTCAGCAAACAACTTCAGCCCCTGTATGCTCTTCTTCAAAGCTAAAATGCACTTCATGGTTCTTGTAGTTATGCTCACCTTACAAATACACACCAGGATCCAAGCCCCCAAGTGGACAAAGAAACCTGACCCAGGTGGGCAGAGAGACTTGGCTTTCCCCTCCCACGGGGAGGAGTCCTCAGGTCAAGGTTCTCTGAAAAACTTGGGCTGCCTTCCAACACCTGAAAGCATCCTACAGGAAGGCTGCAGAGGGACTTTTCATCAGGCTGACTAGAGACAGGACAAGGGGGAATGGTTTGAAGCTGAGGGAGAGGAGGATTAGACTGGATCTTAGGAAGAAGTTCTTCAGAGAACCATTCCATTCCCCCTTCCTGTCCAACAAGCCTATTTTAGGGGAGCCATCTTCCTGCTTCTCTCTCTTGTTTCTGTGCCTTGCCTGCCTGCCAGACCTCTTTGCTGCTCCTGCTCCTGCAGTTACCATGTGGTGTGGCATGCTTATGCTGCATCCCAACTCCTAAGGACTACCTCTAGAGAGAATCCACATTTACATCAAGGGAGTCCTATGCTAACAGGGCCTGGGTTTGTATATGCTTTCATTTAGCCCTTTTCCTTATTCCTTTGTAACTTCCCTTTTACTCAAATGCCATATATATTTTGTTAAACTTCCCTTTTTACTTCCAAATCAATTCCAGATTGTTTCTTTTGTGATTTTACCTCTTTTCTTTCTTTTTCTAATTTTTTCCCCTCCTGCCTAATTTGCTTTTACCCTACTGGGAAAAAGGGAGAGGGGAAGCAATCTAAATCTGTTCCATTTGGGCTTTTGGACTCTGGGAAAGCTTAAACCACATTATCACAGGGAAGAGGAAGTCCATGCAGTCTTCTACAGACAACAGAAAACAGCCTCCCAACTACAGGCCCTTGTCCTCAAGGGGGACTTCAGTCACCCTGACATTTGCTGGAAAGACAACACAGTGAGGCACCAACAGTCCAGAAGGTACCAGCAAAACCCCTTTGGATGAGTTCCTGTGTAATCTAATCTAGGTGACCCTGCTTTAGCAGGAGAACTGGACTAGATGATCTTCAGAAGCCTTCAGGCATGTTCTCAGCCTGTCCAGTGAACACATCATATCCTAGCCTGCATCAAGAGGAGTGTGGCCAGCAGGGCAAGAGAGGGGATTCTGCCCCTTTCCTCTGCTCTGCTGAGGCCCCACCTCCAATACTGCATCCAGTTCTGGTGTCCCCAGCATAAGAAGGACACCGAGCTGTTGGAGTGACTCCAGAGGAAGCCACAAAGATGACTCAAGGGTTGGAGCACCTCTGCTATGAGGATAGGCAGAGGGAGCTGGGATTGTTTGGTCTGGGGAAGACTCTAGGAGGACTTTAAGGCTGCCTTCCAACACCTGAAGGGATCCTACAGGAAGGCTGCAGAGGAACATTTCATCAGGGTGTCTAGAGACAGGATAAGGGGAAATAGTTTGAAGCTGAGGCATAGCAGAGTTAGACTGGATCTTAGGATGAAGTTCTTCAGTAGGAGGGTAGTGAGACTGTAGAACAGGTTGCCCAGGGAGGCTGTGGATGCCTCCTCCCTGGGGGTGTTCAAGGCCAGGTTGGATGAGACTTTGAGCAGCCGAGTCCAGTTGAGAGGTGTCCCTGCCCATGGTGGGGAGGTTGGAATAGATGACCTCTGAGGTCCCTTCCAACATGAGCCATGCTATGAGTGAATCATCTTCAGCTTTTGTGTCACTCTTCCCAGCTTCTGATTTTGTCCCTAGCACTCTGTCTTGCCTAAAAAAGCCTGCAGAGAGCAAAGCAATACAGGAGATAGTTCAAGTGCCGAATTGAAGATGCTGCCTCTAAGGGGAAGCTTTGAAAACAAGTTTACTTGTGAAGCTAGGAGAGAAAAGCATAAAAGTTGATCTAATAATCAGAGGGTAAAATCCAATAGTCTGCAGCACCCGAGAGGTCAGGAACAACGAGTGCACTGCCTTCAAAGCATGGAAATTGAGAGCTGCTTTAGGATTCGTAGACAGGTCAATAAAATTTACTCTGCTCATGAAGTGCTCCTGGTAGACATAAAATTAACTCTCTGTAGCTTCTTGCTCATGTCTGCCCTTTGTCATGGCTTTTCCAGTCCACTGTCCTTCGGCTCCTGGGTTTGTTGCTAAGTGCAAAGTCCTGCATCTGTGTTGGGGCAATCCCAAGCACGAATCCAGGCTGGGTGAGGAGTGGCTCAAGAGCAGTCTGAAGGAGAAGGATTTGGGGGTTTCAGCTGATGACAAACTCACCGTGATCCAGCAATGGTCACTGGCAGCCCAGAAGGCAGCCCTGTGCTGGGCTGCATCCATAGCAGTGAGAGCAGCAGGACAGAGGAGGGGATTCCGCCCCTCTGCTCTGCTGAGACCCCACCTGCAGCACTGTGTCCAGTTCTGGTGCCCTTAGCACAACAGAGACAAGGAGCTGCAGGAGAGGGTCAAGAAGAGGCCACAAAGATGATCAGAGGCTGGAAAACCTCCCCTAAGGGGAGAGGCTGGGAGTGTTGGGGCTGTTCCGCCTGGAGAAGAGAAGGCTCTGGGCAGAGCTTAGCGCAACCTTCCAGTACCTGAAAAAGACTACAGGAAAGCTGAGGAGGGACTTCGACAAGGGCTTGGAGTGACAGGATGAGGGGCAATGACTTTGAGCTGGAAGAGGGGAGATTGAGACTGGAGATTAGGAAGAAATTCTTGAGAGTGAGGGTGCTGGGACACTGGAACAAGTTGCCCAGGGGGGTCATAGTTGCTCTCTTCCTGTAGGTGCTTAAAACCAGTCTGGATGAGGCCTTGAGCAAGCTGGTCTAGTGGGAGGGGTCCCTGCCCATGGCAGGGGGTTGGACTGGATGATCTTTGAGGTCCCTTCCAACCCAAACCATTCTATGAATTGGCTATCCATGCTTCCTTCTGTTCAAGAAGTTCTTTACCATGTTATGTATTTGTTTACTCCCTATCACCCTACTTAGCAGAAGAGAGATTTCTTCCTCTGCCATTCAGCTCTCCCACACTCTCTCTGTTTCTCCTCTGTCAGCCTTCTTTTTATTTTCTGCCTTGAGGGAGACAAATCTGAGCAAAGCCCTCCAGAGGACTGGCAGGCAGGGGTTGACAGGGATACTGGCATACAGGCACAGGATGCCAACACATCCAAAATTTGTCTTAAATAGCTTCTGAATGCTTGCTCTCATGATGGATTGTAGTTCTCATGACTGATCATGATGATCATTAGCTCTTTCTACATTGGCAAAGATAGGCACAAACCAGGTGTACCCTTATCAGATCTTGAAGGTCAGACAACTCAACTGAGTAACCCTCTGTTGAAGTGCAGCTTCTGAAATTAATTTGACAAGAAGACTTTGATATATTGGAAATTTTGGGAGGAAACCAGAATTGTGGGATCACTGAACTGGAGGGACTTTTAAGGTCACCAGGCTGTCATCCCACAAATTGAAATAATGATGAGAAGAGGCTGGATCCAAAATGCTGCCTGCTGCCTTTGCCCCCCTGCATGCCAATGGCCACAGAACACTCTGCTGACATACAGCTAAGGGCACTAACAGCACAGGAGACCTAAAGCTGCAGCAGCAGAAATAAAATGAAAATAAGCCCAACACCACAGCTCTTTACTCTAGCTGAAGCATACACCAGGTGAAGACTTGTCTCATAACTGTCTTCAGATGTGTGCCCTTTCAGCATGGGAAGGAATGATGCTGTTTTCACCAGCCAGAGGGCCCAGGAGATGCATTTCACAGCCACAGGATTCATAGCTTCAGAGAATGGTATGAGTTTGAAGGCACCTTGAAGGTCATTGACTTCCAACCCTGGCATTGTCAGGGACACCTCCCACTATCCCAGGCTGCTCAAGGCCTCGTCCTCATGATCATATCCTAGGAGCAGTCAGGATTCCTGCCAGCCATGCTACCCACTGATTGAAGAAGAGCTAGCTCAAGAGGTGTTTAATTTCAAGGGGTACCAGATCAGCCTCTAGGCTCCCTTTGTGTGGACTAGATATCCCACTGCCCCCTGTGACTTTGAAAAGGCCTCCCAGTGTATTTGAGCTCAAGAGAAGCTGACCAGAAACTGGAGCAAGCCAGCAGATCACTCCGATCAGTCCCTAGTGACAGATTTTGGTTGGAAGCCATCACTTCCTTACTTATTTTTTTTTAACTGCTTGCTTGTGATAAGATTTTTCAAGGTTACAGGCAGAAACTGCATCAAATTGCTGTATAATTTAGTGTTTCAAATACTTTTTTCCATGGCTATCTATGTCGGGGCCACTCCTGCAGCAAGGATTGAAGTGAGAGAGGTTTTTTTCGTTGGCTGACAAACCCAGAACTCTAACATTTGTCCTCAACAGAAACCAATTCCCCTTTCCTCTGGTCCTCCTTCTCTCATTTTGGGGAGAAAATCTAATCCACTCTTGATTTGTACAAATATTTCACTTAGCTGAGAATAGAAACCTGTCCTCTAGGGGAGGTCTTTTTCCTCCTTTGAAAAGTTAGGAATTAACTTCAGCAAAATGTCATTCAGATAAGAGAACCTGAAATGTTTCAAGGCTTTCCCAAATTCTTATCAACCTTACCCTTCTGTCAGCTGAAAGTATTTGACCCAAATTCATAAATGCTTTTGGTTAACATCAACAAAATATTACTATCAGGGGAAAAAAAAACCCAACCCAAATCAATCCAAAACCCCAAAAAACAAATAGACAAAATAACACCAAACACACACACAAAACTCCCCAAAAAACAAACAAAGCCCCCAAACCCACACAAAACCAAAGCACACAAAACCCCCAAAACATAAAGAAAATAAGTTTTATTTGAGAGTTTCCTTGTTTCTAGCCAGAGGCAAAACTGCCATCATGCATTCTCTGGGATAAGAGCTGTGTCCTCTGACTCTCCTCCAAGGTGACTAATTCACACCCAGCTTTCCTCCTGTGCTGGGAAACAAAGTCATAGAATCCCCTCATGGCAGGGGGGTTGGAACTAGATGATCCTTGTGGTCCCTTCCAACCCTGATTGATACTATGATACTAATCACAGAATGGCTCAGGTTGGAAGGGACCTCAGGGATAATCTGCTCCACCCCCCTGCCATGGTCAGGGACACCTCTCAGCTAGACTCAGTGGCTCAAGGCCTCATCCAACCTGGCCTTGAACACCTCCAGGGAGGAGATATCTACAACCTCCCTGGGCAGCCTATTGCAGTATCTCACCACCCTTGCATTGATGAATTTCTTCCTAAGATCCAGTCTAACCCTACTCTCCCTCAGCTTCAAACCATCCCCCCTTGTCCTGTTGTTAGACAAAGTCCCTCTCCAGCCAGGCATTCATTTCACTGGATTTTTGTTTTGGTTTGTGGGTTTTGGGGTTTTGTTTGGTGATTTGTGGTTTTGCTTTCCTTTTTTTTCCCCTTTTACACTAATTCTAATGGTGGGCAATTGAAAATACATATCCTTAAAAATTGTGGAAAGCTTTCCTAATAAAAGGATATTGAGTGGGGACACTGAGAATTCAGAGTGGCAAAGAGAGAAGCACATGGCCAAGACTATGCACTTGCACAAGTTGTCTGAGAAACAAGCTGCAGAGAGAAAGGAACAGAGGAAGCCTGCTGAAGGCAACATTTGCTTTAATGACAATTAGTGAGCTTCTGTAAGCAGTATCAGAGCTCTCAAGGCAACAACATTAACAGGAGGTGGTAAACATAGAGCAGCTTCTTCAGTATCTCACTTGGAAATAAAAAGGAGGAACTGGCTTTTCTGGATCTTGTTCTTTGTTTCTGTCCTGCTGCTGAGTATGGAAAGACAGCTGGCTGAAGATGAGCCAGCAGTGTGTCTAGGTAATCATGAAGGCCACCAGCATCCTGGCCAGCAGGAGCAGGGAACTAATTGTCCCCCTGTGCTCAGCACTGGGGAGAGCACAGCTTCAGTGCAGGGTTCAGTTTTGGGCCTTCAGTCCAAGAAGAACATTGAGGGGCTGGAGCAGGTCCAGAGAAGAGAAAAAAAGCTGGTGAAGGGTCTGGAGAATAGAGCTGGTGAGGAGCAGCTGAGGGAACTGGGGGTGTTTAGTCTGGAGAAGAGGAGGCTAAGGGGAGACCTCATTGCTCTTTACAGCTCCCTGAAAGGAGGCTGGAGCCAGGTGGGGGTTGGTCTCCTCTGCTTTGTAGCAAGTGATAGGAGGAGAGGAAATGGCTTCAAGTTGCAGCAGATGAACTTTGTAGAGGACTTCAAGATGAGTGGGGAGGTTGACACTCCAGAAGGCCAAACCACCCTCCAGGAAGACCTGGACAGGCTGCAGGAGTGGGCAGGTGAGAACCTTATGAAGTTCAGCAGTGAAAAATGTAGGGTCCTGCACCAGGGAATATCTAACCCAGGAGTGCAGTTCAAACTGGGATCCACCAGGCTGGAAAGCAGACCTGTGGAAAGGGACCTGGGGTCTTGGTGGACAGAAAGCTCAGCATGAGCAGGGGCAAAAAAAGCCAACAAGATGCTGGGCTGCATCAACAAGGGCATCAACAACAGAGATGAAAAAGTCATTGTCCTACTCTGCTCAGTGCTGGACAGACCACAGCTGGAGTACTGCCTGAAGTTTTGGTCCCTGCTGCACAGAAAAGATGTGGAGAGGCTGGAAGTGTCCAGAGAAGGGCCAAGAGAGTGATCAGAGGCCTGGCAGCCCTGAATGTGAGGTGAGGCGGAGAGAGCTGGGTTTGTTCAGCCTAGAGAAAAGAAGACAGAGGGGAGACCTTATCACCATGGACCAGGACTTAAAGGGTGGCTGCCAGGAGGATGGACACTCCTTTTTAACAAGGAGTCCTATGGAGAAGACAAGGGGTGATGGGGACAAGTTACTGCTGGGGAGATTCCCATTGGACTCCAGAAGAAAATATTTCTCCACAAGAGCAGTTGGACACTGGAATCATCTCCCAAGGTGTGACCGGTTTTTTCCTTTCCCTTCAATTTTTCCTTCCCTTTACTTTACCGGGGTGGGGGGGAGGTAGGAGGCTTTTTGGCCTTACCCTTCCAACCCTATGACACAAGGGAAGCAGTGGAGTCCCCTACACTGGACACTTTGAAGACTCAGCTTAACAACGTGCTGGGCCAGCTCATCTATATTCTACTGTCACCTAGAAAGTTTGGAACAGATGATCCTTGTGGTCTCTCCCAACCTGGCATTCTGTGACTCTGTGATAATCCTTATCTTGGTAAGAACTGTTAGAAATCCTTATCTGGATAAGAACTGCTCTTCAACCCAGTCCCTTTAGTTGATGCTGGAAGGAGGATGAGTTGCTCAGGGCTCTGTACATCCGAACACATCCCGCCAGGTTCCTCTGGGTGCCGTTTGCCTCTAATAACAATGTGAGGGTTGCAATTTCCTCCCCTCAGATCATGACTGCGTGAAACTCCTGTGTGCTCCGTGACTGCAAATCCAAAAGTGATTAAAACGTCCTGGGGGAAATTACAAATGCCTTTCCTTTAAGGAAATTCATAACTTTTGTTTAGAAATGATCATTTTTTTTTTGATTTGTGCCTTTAATAGAATGGAATTCTGTAAGTGGATTTACATATTAGATTATAATTATGAAACTAAAATTAATTACATTTAATACCATCTGTGGAGGCACTTAATGAAGGAACTAGAAATTCAAATTTGTCAGTTGGAACCCAGTAATTGTTTTCAAACAGGAACTGTACCTGGAAGTGTGGAGCTGGGTGCCACTGTGGTTTGATCTCCTGGCTCGTGGCTTTTTCTGACATCATGAAGGATTTCTGAGGGACTCTGGTTTGGAAATTAGGGGGGTCCTAGCTCTGCTCCAACTGTCTTCATCCTCTGTATTTCTGCCCCTGACTCTATGTAACTGTCAGATCTTCCTGTACTCAAAAAGCTACTCCTAGTGACCAAAAACACATCATAGATTGTACATTTAGAATGGTAGAACCACAGAACAGTTTTGGTAGGAAAACACCTTCAAGATAATCCAGTTTGACCATTCTCTAACTCTGCCAAGGCTGATGCTAAGCCACGGTCCTCGGCAGCACATCTTGGACTCTTTGAAACACCTCCAGGGATAGGGATTCAGCCACCTTCCTGGGCAGCCTTTGCAAGTCTTTAAGAACCCATTCAGTCAACAAGTTGCCTCTAAGATCCAGCCTAGACCTCCCCTGGTGCAGTTTGAGGCCATGTCCTCTCCTTCTATCACTTGCTCCTAGGGAGAAGAAACCAACCTGCTGCTGGCTTCTGACTCCTTGGGCTGAGGGGCCCTAAACTGAACCCAGTACTCACGCTGTACTCTCCCCAGTGCTGAGCACAGGGAAACAATTAGTTCCTGCTCCTGCTGACCACACTGTTGCTGATCCAGGCCAGGATGCTGGTGGCCTTCTTGGCCACCTGGGCACACTGCTGGCTCATCTTCAGCTGCCTGCCAACCAGCACCCTCAGGTCTTTCTTTCCTGAGCAGTTTCCAGCTATTCTGCCCCAAGCCTGCATCATTCATGGGGTTGTTGTGACCCAAGTGCAAGACCCAGCACTTGGCCTTGTTAAACCTCTTCCAACTGACCCTGGCCATCGTTCCAACCTGTCCAGGCCACTTTGCAGAGCCTTCCTTTAGTAGATCTGCACTGCCAGGTTAATGTCATCTGCAAACTTACCGAGAGTTCCCTCTATCCTCTCATTCAGGTAATTGATAAATATTTTAACTAGAACTGGCCCCAGGACTGAGAATGACAGAAGGAAAGTCTCTACAGAGCAGAAAGAACTCTGAAATCCATCTCCATCTGTAGAAGGAATCAGAGCTCAAGTCCATTAACAACCCAGCCATATAAATCTTGGCTGCTGCACACACTGGATTTGGCTTTTGTTTTCCTGTAGTAACTGAAACACTGCAATACAATTCCCTGTGGGATGTTAAAAACGGGCAGTATGGGTCCTTCAGAAAATTCAATTGCCTAATTCCCACCCAGGAGCAAACTTCAATGATGGCTTTTAAAGCTTCTGAAAAAAAAAAGAAGCAGTTGGTCACAGTGGCTGAAGCTGAAGTGAGATTCGCATCCATTTCCAAATGCCTTAAAAACAACACGCAGCAATAATGGTCCCTGCACAATGGAGCTGGAAAAATTAGAGGTTCCACCAGAAAGAGTTCTTTAGACAAGAAAATGAGAGCTGCACGTTTGCACATCTGCACCTTGACAATCGTATCTATGAGAATGTTGTAATTGCTATGAATTATGCAAAATGCTAATTAAGAACTCTAATTCACTAATCATCTCACAGGGCCGCAACCACAGCGGAATTTTATTAAGGACCTGCAGCTCTGTGAAAGGGATTTGTGCACCACAGCTCTTCCCTGAGGCAAGAGAGGAGGGCACGCAGCCCTTGTGGGTCAGCTGGAAGGGAGGGATTCAGTTCCTGGGCCTTCACTACAAGAAGGACACGGAGTGGCTGAAGCAGGTCCATAGAAGGACAACAAAGCTGGTGAAGGGGCTGGTGAACAGGGCTGGTGAGGAGCAGCTGAGGGAACTGGGGGTGTTTAGCCTGGAGAAGAGAAGGCTGAGGGGAGACCTCATTGCTCTCTGTATAACTCCCTGAAAGGAGGCTGAAGCGAGGTGGGAGTTGGTCTCTTCTGCTTTGTAACAAGCAATAATAGGAGAGGACATGGCTTCAAGTTGCACCAGAGAACGTTTAGGCTGGATCTTAGAAACAACTTCTTGACTGAGAGTTCTCAAAGACTGGAACAGGCTGACCAGGAAGGTGGTTGAATCCTCATCTCTGGAGGTGTTTCAAAGGGGCAGAGATGTGGTGCTGAGAGCCACGGGTTAACCCCAGCCTTGGTAGAGTTAGAGAATGGTTGGACTGGGTGATCCAAAAGGGCTTTTCCAACCACAGCCATTCTTTATTCCCAAGAGGAAGATGTCTGGGCAGCCCAGCTGATGGTATCCTTTATGACTTTTTATTAATATCTTTCTCCCTCCATTTTCCTCCACATAAGATGAGGAGACAACCTTCCTACCTTCCCCAGGGATGCGTAAGGCTTACAAAATGTCACCTGTGTGACACTGCATGGCTCTTCAAAAAGCTACCTGAAACTGTTGTAGCTGGCTGATATCTTTGTTAACAAGCATCTAAGATAAAATTTGCTGCTAATGTGCATGTGATATCACAGTATCACAGTATCACTAGGGCTTGAAGAGACCTCAAAGATCATCAAGTCCAACCTGTCACCACAGACCTCACGACTAGACCATGGCACCAAGTGCCACATCCAGTCCCCTCTTGAACACCTCCAGGGATGGTGACTCTACCACCTCCCTGGGCAGCACATTCCAATGACTAATGACTCTCTCGGTGAAGAACCTTCTTCTCACCTCGAGCCTAAACTTCCCCTGGCACAGCTTGAGACTGTATGTTATAGATGACTCCAGGTAAAAGTTTCTGTGCAGTCTGAATTCTATCCCTTTAACACAAATCACAGAATCACTGGTACATTCATAACACGGTATCTCTTCTGAAAACTGGAGGCAGAGGTTAAAACCAAAAAGGAACCCGGCAGGAAAGGGGGAAGAGACACAGCGTGCTTCAGGTCACTCGTTGGCTGATGATCAGGGATGGAAATACTCCTCTGATTTGATGAGCTCTGTTTGCAAAATGTTACTGACCCTGAGATGACAGAGATCCTCCTGAGGCAATGCCTAACTGTGTGAAAGTACACAATGGCACCAGCTGAAGGAAACTGCACCCACAAGGAAGGCCATAGCCAGGTGACTCCTCAGAGGAAAATGCATTTGTTCTAAATGAGATCTGAATGCCCAAGGCCCATTACTGCTGCTGGTGGAAGAAGCTTTTGGATTCATTATCTGGGGGTAGGGATCTGTTACCAGGGGTTGGGTATCACAACTTGGAAATACTGCAGGGAGGCTGGCAGGCAGCTGATGGGCACAGATACAGGCAATGAAGTCAGCTGCCCTCTCCACTCCACGTGCTATGGAGCTCCTGGGCTGTTCTGCAGTTGCAGGCTGTGGACACATGCTGAGATGTATGGGGCTCCTACCATAATTAGATCAACGTCTATCTGCACCAGGCTCTTCACTCCAGACAAATCTTTCTCTGCAGCACTGATCAAGGCTTCCAAACATACATTTGCCCTAACAAGAAATCCACACTGAAGGGCTTGTGGCAGCCTGCAGAAACACACTTCAGATTAAAGAGGGCATAAAGCATTCTCTGGAAAGCAAGCTGCTCTGTGCCATTCGTCTGGTGCAGAAAGCAGGTGTGGAGCTCTGTGTTTGCCGAGAACACAGCAGCCCTGTTACACCAGAACAGGAACTGACACCAACTTCACAGCTACCAGGAGAGATCTCCAAATTGGTGACAGTCAAACATCTTTTCCCTTCTTTTCAAGCTCTGCATGCTTCTCTACCTCATGTTCTAAATTAGAGCAAATTTTCATCCAGAATGCAAGAGGAGGAAAGAGACTCAGGACTAAGCACAGTTTTGTCATCTGAGAGAACGGTGACACCAAGGGGCACCTAGCTGGATGGAGCACCTTTTTCAGCTCATAGTGGGGCTGGGCAGGGCTGCAGAAGACAAGACTGTGGTAAGTACAGCACCCAGGCTGTCTCTCATCTGCTCAGAATCACAGAAGCACAGAATGTCAGGTTTAGTCTGGAAAAGAGCAGTGTGATGGGGGAATCTCATCAATGCTGATCAATAATTACGGGGGGAGGGGGGGTGTCAGGAGGATGGGAACAGGCTTTGTTCAGTTGTGCCCAGTGACAGGAGAAGGGGTAACAGGCACCAGCTGGAACATCAGAAGTTCCATCTAAACACATGGAGGAGCTTCTTTAATTTAAGGGTGCTGGAGCACTGGCACAGGCTGCCCAGAGTGGTGGTGGAGTCTCCATCTCCATGGAGACATTCCAAACCCATCTGTGTGACCTTCGTTAGGTGTCCCTGCCCTGGCACAGGGCTCAGACTCGATCCCCAGAGGTCCCTTCCAACCCTACCATTCTGTGATCATGAACTGTCAAGACAAGAACCAGAAAGGCTTGCAGGGAGATGTTTCCTCACCAGGACTCAGCTACAAGTGCTTGGCAAACCTTCTCTGAGCATTAGATGCTCACAGAAACAAGCTTCCCTTTGCTACCAGAAAGCGGGTGGTGTGGTCATAGGTTGAATTCTGACCTGGCGTAAAGTAAACACTGCTAATAAGAGAGGATCTAGCCTGATGTTTTCTGGGATGGATGCATCTACCTTTCAGCAGTGGGCAAAGAGGAAGGAAAGAGATGATAAAGCACAAAAATAAACCCAATTAGAAAAATAAAAATAGCTAATGTTTTCTTTTCATCTTTTCTAATTTACATCTCTTGATCAAATAAATTAAATTAAATAAAACCAATTTAAAAGTATAATCACATCCCAAGGGCTGTCTTGCAGCAGCTACCACCAGAGCAGATAGAGGATACTCCAATAAAGAGGGCAGAGCAGGTGATTTGTCCCAGAGCTGACTGCTGTGCTGTCAGCTGATTCACAGGGAGATGGGAAAGGAGCTCAGTGCTGGTGGCACTGCAAATGCAACTCAAGAGTGCAAATGCAAGAATCATAGAAGCATTTTGACTGAAAAAGACCCTTAAGGACATCAAATCCAACCACGAACCTGCCACTGCCAGGGCTATCAATGAACCAAGCCATTCAGCACCACATTGTTTAAACCCTTCTGGACATGAGCAGTCCACTACTTCCATGGCTTGCTTGCTACAGGGCTTGACAACCTTTTTGGTGAATTGGGCTGAGAGACCTGGGGTTGTTCAGCCTGGAAAAGAGAAGGCTCTCACCTTAGAGCTGCAATTCCATATTTGAAGGGGACCTACAGGAAGGCTGAGGAGGGACTTCTGGGACTGCTGTGGTGATAGGACAAGGGGCAGTAGTTTGAAACTGGAGTAGGGGAGATTTAGGTTGGACATCAGAAGGAAGTTCTGCTCAATGAGGGTTGTGAAACACTGGAACAGGTTGCCCAGGGATGTGGTTGAGGCCCTGTCTCTGGAGACATTCAGATCAGAATTGATGTGGCCCTGAGTAGCCTGCTCTAGTTGAAAGTGCCCCTGCTGCCTGCAGGGTGGTTGGACAAGGTGACCTTGAAGGGTCCTTTCCAACCCAATGCAATCTGTGACTCTGTGAATTCCCATGGCTCTGTGGAAGCTCTGTTGAACATATTGTGTTCCAGTTCTGGCTCTTGAAGGACACAAGTCCTCAGAAGAGGAACTCAGAATATTGTGCAGTTTTGCTGCTCAGGGAGGTGGTGGAGTGACTGCCCCTGGAGCTGTTCAAGAAACCTGTGGATGTGGCACTTGGGGACATGGTTTAATGGCCATGGTGGTCTTAGAGATCTTTCCAACCCAAACAATTCTATGATTCTATGATTCCATGAAAACTGTTACTCTTCCTTCTGACTATTAAGCTGACAGATGAGCCTGTGGGTCACAGTGTGTGACTGATGCCTAAGGCATGTGGATTCTTTGCATGGATCTGACTTGGCCCTGCTGCAGAAGCCAAGGGAATTCACTCAGTCAGGCTGTGACCCTAGGATATCATCTCTGCTCTTTTTCCCATCACTCCTCTCCAGCTTGTTGAGCTGCAAGCAGCGTGACTGACAAGCTCCCACTGTGTGCCTCTATTCCACCTACCACAAAGAGTCTCCAGCCTAGGTTAAAATAAGCTTCAAGGACAGCGGGAGCCCCTCAGATGATAAAAACTCATTATCCTCTTGGATTTGTATCAGAAACTTGAGCATTTGGCATTCCTGGGACTGTCAGTTGCTACATACTTCCACTGTGTATTCAGTTTAGGGTTATGATTGTTATCAGTCATGGAAGGAGTGTGGGTATACGACAATATCTAACAGAGATAAACTGCTCAGATATTAGCTGGAAAAGGAGCAGCTCAGGTTAGAGACTGGGTAGGACTTCAAATGCTCTTCAAGATCTGTTGTCAACATTGGAATGGCAGCAGCAGCTGCAAGATGGGGCTGGTTGACAGTTTTGCTTAAAGCAAATACCCACTCAGACTGGCAACACTCCTGCTGGCAGGAATGCCCCAGGCATCCCTGGCCCAGTGTCCTGCACACACCAACAATCCAGTGATGAGAGGGTCCAAGACAAGAGCTACCAGGTAGACCACAGGGGTTCTCCTTATCCTAACCAGGGCAGCAGGGAATGTCTCCCTTTGTTAAAAGTGGAGAACAATATTTTAAAAGGGCTGTAGAGTTGTTTCTGTTAGAAAAGCCCTTTCAGATCATCTAGTCCAACCATTCTCTAACTCTATCAAAGCTGGTGCTAAAGCATGGCCCTCAGCACCACATCTCTGCATCCATTAAACACCTCCAGGGATGAGGATTCAACCACCTCCCTGGGCAGCCTGGTCCAGGCTTTGAAAACTATTTCAGTCAACAAGTTGCTTCCATCATCCAACCAAAACCTCTCCTGCTGCAACTTGAGGCCTCTCTTCCTATCACTTCTTCCTAAGGAAAACAGACCAACCCCCACCTCACACCAGCTCAAAACTGACTCCAGGTCTTAAAGTGTGGCCTCACCAGCACTGAAGAAGATACACATGGTGCCCCTTAGGGTGACCACAGAGTACTTCAGGTGCCCATCGACTATAGAAACAGTGCCCTGATCTTGAAAGGGCTGGAAGAGCACCGCTGCATCAAGTGGGGGAGTTTTCCCGGGTGGAAAAGTGCAGTGTGAGAGGTGTTCCACTCCTGCAGCATTCCCAGGGAGCTGAGTGAAGGAAGCAATCAGTTTGTCCTTTAGGAAGAGTAATCACAGAGCAGCAAATGGCTAGGAGTCAATATTTATTAAACTGCAAGCCAGTTGCGTTTTGCCAGCGCCAAAAGTGAGAACATTGTTATAAGATCTTATAAATCAAAGCCCTGAGAGTAAACACACTGTGTAAGCTACAATTATATGCCTCTGCAAGATCAATAATTCAAGAGGTTTCAGCCACATTATGCATGATGGCCTATGGGAAGTTGGCCCCTGGAGAGTGCTTGCTTGGACTGAGAACAGCTGCAGGGGCTTGTGAAGGATTCCTGTCTCCAAATTTCAGTCAGTCGACTGTCACACCTTCAGAGGTGCAGGAATTATTTCCAGTGGGTGGAAGGGCAGCTATTCCTCCTGTGCTAATGCCAGGTGCAGAAGGCTCTCTGGGGACTGCTCACATGTGCATACCCACTAGCTTTGCAGGGAGCTCTTTGCTCCTCAGGGAGTGCTGCACAGTTAGGCTTTGCTGGGTGTCACTTAAAAGCCAGCAGTGGCACATTAAGGTCCACTGTTCTGTAGTGAAGTGCTCACTCCAGCTGAAGGAGCTTAGGAGAAGTGGTCCCTTCACTCTTCTTGTGGATGACTCTCAGCACAGCATCCATTCAAAGTAAACCTGTAGCTAGCAAGCACTGTGTCTTCTCTGCTATTGAATAGGTGTAGACCCAGTTCATGAGCATGGAGTAGAGGGGGAAGGGGAAGAAACATCCTGCTTTGTCTTCTAGGTAACACACAGAGCTGAGAGGAGAGAAAAGAGAGAAAAAAGAAAAGAGAAGAGAGAAATAAGAGAGAAGAGAGGAGAGAGAGGAGTGAGGAGAGGAATGGGAGGAAGTGCCCTGCTTTCTCTTCTGTGTGACACTGAATGCAGAGGCAATGGCACTGCAAGACACCTCTAGCCAGTCAGCCCCACAGAGAAGTGTATGAGAGCACTGAGATTGTCATGAACCCTCAGGGAGTTGCTCTCCAGGTAGAATCACAGAACCATTTCTGTCTGAAAAGCCCTTTAAGATGATCGAGTCCAACTATGCCCTAACTCTACCAAGGCTGGTACTAAATCATGCTCCTTAGGCACCTCTCTGGAGCCTGTTTCTCCCACTGTTCAACAGAACCATCTCCCTTTTCCTGTCAGCAGCAGAACTCCCAGGGTTTGCTGTAAGTAGGTTACTCTGGTGTCCATCTGTTGATGTAAATTCCCCTAAAAGCCCTTCAAATGGCTTTCTTGCATTGGCCATAATCAATCCCACTGCTTCTTGCCCTCCCCAGCCTGTGTTTTTCTGAAGAATGCTCTCAAACACAAAGCCTGCTTGACCTTTACTGCATAGCCAGGGCCTGTTTGTTTCTTAGTCTTCTTCTTCAGGAGGGTACCTGCCTTGCTGTGAGTCTGCTGGAGCAGCCTCCATGCTGAGTCTACTGATTAGCCAAAGATTCATTTATCAGCAGATGAGGTTATGAGGTTGTCTTAGCTACACTCCCCAGCAACCTGCTTGATACTGATTTCATTTGCAGTAATAGCACCATAAAGCAAACAGCCTTGCCTTTGTTATTTGCTTTAAAGCAATCAATGCAGTGTGCAACTCATTCACTCTGGGGCTTAATCAAATTAACTATATTTGTTCCCCACTTATTGCTATGGATTTCAGTCTTAATTAAGCTCCTAATCCATGAAGTTGTTTTCTTCCTGGGATACCACGGGAAAGGCTGTTCCCACCTCCTTCCCCCCTCCCTCTCACGCAGGGTTATGTCAATTGGAAAGCTGTTCCCTCCAAGAAGATGCAGCTACTTCTGCTATCAAGTTGCCAGAACTCAATGCCATCGAGTTTCTAATTAAAAATCTAAATAATTTGAAAGGGGCTAAATATATAACTCCAGAAGGGTAGTCAGTTAGCTGAGCTCATCAGAAATATGCTGGCATATGCCAGGGCAGAATCTCATTTTCTAAGGGTGGCTTCATTTTCAGGCAGGCTTCAGCCAAGTGTTTCTAAAAGCAGGCTGCTTCCAGAGGCAGTGACTCTCCCTGCCTGGGAATGCTCTGCTGTCCTAGAGGAACTGGAAGCATGCTCTCCTCCTTTGTCTACTATTCCTTCACCAAATCTCCTGAACTTTTCATCCAACATTTGAAAGAAAGATGGACAGCTCAAAGATATTGTGGCCAAGAAGGCCAGTGGCATTCCCAAGAAGAGTGTGGCCAGTAGGTCAAGGGAGGTTCTCCTCCCCCATTGCTTTACCCTGGTGAGTCCTCATATAGAGCATTGTGTCCAGTTCTGGGGTCTCCAGTTCAAGAGGGACAGGGAACTGCTTGAGAGGGTACAGCAAAGGGCTGCAAAGATGATTAGGAGACTAGAACATCTCTAAGTGAAGAAAGGCTGAGCAAATTGTGGGAGGGAAGGGGAAGGGAGGTTCGGTTCAGAGAGGTTTGGTTTGGAGAGGTTTGGTTCAGTTCAGAGAGGAGAGGTTTGGAGAGGAGAGGTTAGGAGAGGTTTGGAGAGGCTCGGAGAGAGCCATCAACACCTCAAAAACCCACATCACCCCAAACCTGCCCAAGTGCAGAACAGAAAGATTTTGGTTGGGAATGACCCTTAAACTCAGCCAGTCCAACCATGCTCTAGCTCTACCAAGGCTTGTGCTAAACCATGGCCCTCAACACCACACCTCTTGGAAACACCTCCAGGGATGGGGATTCAACCACCTCCTTGGGTAGCCTGTTTCAGTCTTTCAGAACCCTTTCAGTCAAGAAGTTGCTTCTGACAGCCAACCTGAATCTCCTCTGGTGCAAACTGAGGCCATTTCCTCTACTACCATCACTTGTTACAAAGGAGAACACACCAACCTCCACCTCACTCAACTTCCTTTCAGAGTTGTAGAGAGCAATGAGGCCTCCTGTCAGCCTCCTCTTCTCCAGGCTGAACAACCTCAGTTCCCTCAGCTGCTCCTCACCAGCACTGTTCTCCAGCCCCTTCACCAGCTTCGTTGTCCTTCTCTGGACCTGCTCCAGCACCTCAGTGTCTTGCAAGTAAAATCAAAAGTCCATGTTTTCCAGGTTGAATTCTCAGGCCTCTTCAGTCTAACCATTATTAAGCACATCTTGGCATTCAGCCTAACTAAAGTCTATTAAAATGCTCTTTTTTTTTGCCCAGCTATGTTTTTCAAAGGCAGGAGAACAGCACTGCAGAGCCATTATTCACTCTCAGTTGTGAAAATTCCTCTTGAAAATATCTAGATATTATGTGTTCTACCCAGGAAGTCCCTGTTAGCATCTATTATGTGTTTCTATATTAGTCAATGTTTTATATTTCTTATATTTTACTTGGTCTCTTCTTCCTAGTACAAACAGCAGGGACAAGAGGAAATGGCCTCAAGTTACACCAGGGGAGGTTTAGATTGACTGTTAGAAGAAAAATCTTGACTGAAAGGGTTCTCAACACCTGGAACAGGCTGTCCAGGAGGTGGTGGAAACTCCATCCCTGACGGTGTTTCAAAGAGGCAGAGATGTGGTGCTAAGGACTATGGTTTAGCACCAGCCCTGATAGAGTTAAAGAATGGTTGGACTGGATGGTCTGAAAGGGCTTTTCTAACCCAAACCATTCTGTGATTCTATAAGTCTAACATCTCATAACTTGGATGCTTTAAAATGAAGCCATTAAATCCATACTCACTCAATGCATAAGTGCCCTGAATTCCTGAACAGTTCTCTAAATCACATCTTACCCAGATCATATCAATCATATTAAGACATTTCTTTAAAGGCTCAGCAGGTGGCTTTCCAGGGAAACCTGTGGAGCCACAGAGTTTGAACCAACCTTGGAAGAGTTGATCTGCTCTGAAAGCTGCCAGGTTTAAGGGCAATCCCTCCTTTGTGACTCTAGGGTAAAGAGTGCTCCTCTGTCTCTGCTGCAGAACCTCTTTGCCTCAGACAGCAGAACACTCCCCAGGTACCCCTTTGCAGCCCTTATGGCAGATGCACAATCACTGCTAGGTGGCAATGAACTTCCTAGAGAAAGAGTTCTGGTATTTTCTTCTTCTCCTTTGCTCTAATCATCACAAGCAACCTGCCAATATTTCACAGTGGGGCAAGAATGGATGGAGCACATTTATATGAAGGGCTCCATTAAGCAACAGCAGAAAATTATCAGGTGCCACAAAGTGATCAGAAGTGACTCACTGTCTACTCTTGGCTAGAAAACACAAGGCAGGAGAGAAATGAACTGTGGAAGCTACCAGCCAAAGAAGAGCCTTCAAGCAATTCCTCAGACTCCAGAGCTGAGACTGCAAATCATGTTAGAAGAAAAGCAAGACAAAGATTTTGTGTGTGGAAGCAAAAATCTCTTAACCCCTCACGCATTTACCTCAGTCTATCTTTATCTCCTCAACAGCCTGAGTTTGGCATCTTGCAACATGCTATATCTGTTCTCCTTCCCTGTCCCACAGTTAGAGCTGACACTTTGACCCCAATGAAGCCATCTCACAGATTCATAGAATCATAGAATGGGGTCAGGTTGGAAGGAACCTTAAAGATCCTCCAGTTTCAATCCCCCTGCCATGAGCATGAACACCTTCCACTAGAGCAGGTTGCTCAAGGCCTCATCCAACCTGGCCTTAAACACCTCCAGGAAGGGAGCATCCATAGCCTCCGTAGGCAACCTGTTCCTGTGTCTCACCACCCTCACTGTCAAGAATTTCTTCCTAATCTGCAGTTTAAATCTGCCCTTTTCTAGCTTGAAGCCACTGCCCCTCATCCTGTCACTACAAGCCCTTGTCAAAAGTCCCTCCCCTGCTCTCCTGTAGGCTGCTTCACATACTGGAAGACTGCTCCAAGGTCTCTCTTCTCCAGGCTGAACAGCCTTAACTCTCCCAGCCTGTCCCCACAGGGGAGATTCTCCAGCCCTCTGATCTGCTTTGTGGCATCCTCTGGACCCTCTCCAGCAGTTTCATGTCTCTCTTGTGTTGGGGGCCCCAGAACTGGATGCAGTGCTGCAGGTGGGATCTCAACAGAGCAGAGCAGAGGGTCAGAATCCCCTCCCTGTTCTGCTGCTCTCACTGCTTTGGATGCAGCCCAGGATCTGGTTGAATCTTTGGGGATGAGGAGCAGGAGCACACTAGGATGGGTCTGAGCTGACATTGCTGCTATCACTGCTCAGCATCTGTAGCCCACAGTCACAGACTCTCTGCCTTCCTGCACTCCTGCCTTCCTTGCCTTTCCCTAGCTGTCAGTGCGCCAAAGATCCAAATGCATAATATAGCACCTGGGAAAAAATGCTGGGGGTTGGTGGCACTCCCTGGAGGGCTTTGGGCCCGTGGAGCACTGAATGGAGTATAATGAGCTATAAATACAGGACTCTCAGCTGTGACAGGATCCTGCTCTGCTATTCATACAACGGAAGGGCAAACTGCCCATTCTCTCCAGACCAATAATCTGAAAACTCAAGGAGGGGAAAGAAAAATAAAGAGAAAGCATCTCTAGGCACAAATTAAGCAGACAAATATGCAAGACAACATATTTAGCAGCAGCTTTGGGAACTTTGAATAAGAAAAACGTATGCAATTGTCTTTTAATTATTCTGAATGATAACAGCAGAACAGCTAGACCGAAAGAAAAGCACCATGGTGTTGGGCAGGAAAGGAGGATGCAATTCTACTCCTGATTACCCTTCCTTTTGGTCACCCCTGTAAAACCGCTTTTGCTGCCAGGCACAGCCTCAATCTCTCCTGCAGGTTTGCCAAATTAGAGTTATTTCCCAAAATCACTGTCCCTCCAGAGGAGGGGGCCTTTCTTCTGTCCCTGCAAGTGAGTCACCTCACACCACATTGTGCAGAGCTCTGCCTAACCTCCTCGGCCACAATGTTTCCACTACTCCTTGCCTACTTAGCTGGTGCCACCAGCAACTATTAATCTGTCAGCATGCTTCATTCAGAGCTCTTTTGTACCCAAGCTGGTAAGTAAGCAGCCTCCAGGCAGTCTGCTGCACACTCTGGGTCTGAAAAAACCCTGTCAGTCATCTTCCTTTCAAGCAGCATTTGGATAAAGCAGATGGACTGTTCTTCTCTGAAATCACACCCACTGAGGGGACTCATGGCAAGTGTGCATGGGTTACAGTGATTGACAGCAGACAGAGAGCTGAGATCCAGGAACTGCAAGAGCCGTCTTCCTGGACTTCTGTGCTAACAAGAGGAACAAACATCTTGTATCTTGAGGGTAGGAAGGCTCTACAGAGGGACATGGACAGACTGGATCTATGGGCTGAGGCCAGCTGTATGAGATTCAACAAGGCCAAGAGCTGGGTCAGAAGGTCAAGGGCATCCTGCCTTCTATAAGGAATAGTGTGACCAGCAGGACCAGGGCTGTGATTGTCCACGTGGACTCATCACTGGTGAGGCCACATTTTCAGTCCTAGGCTCAGTTTTTTAGCTTTGGGGCTCTCACTCCAAGAAAGACATAGAGGTGCTGGAGTGTGCCCAGAGAAGGGCAACAAAGCTGGTTAAAGGTCTGGAGAACAGGGCTGGTGAGGAGCAGCTGAAGGAGCTGGGGGTGTTTAGTCTGGAGAAGAGGAGGCTGAGGCAAGATCTCCTTGAAAGGAGGTTGGAGTCAGGTGGGGGTTAGTCTCTTCTCCTTAGTAGCAAGTGATAGGAGGAAAGGTTGTACCAGAATAGGTTTAGATTGGATGTTAAAAGAAACTTCCTGACTGAAAGGGCACTCAAAGACCGGCACAGGCTGCCCAGGGAGGTGGTTGAATCCCCATCCCTTGAGGCAGAGATGTGGCACCGAGGGCCATGGTTAGCACCAGCCTTGGTAGAGTTAGAGCATGGTTGGACTGGGTGATTTTAAGGGTCTTTCCAGTTGGAACAATTCCATGTTTCTATCATTCTGTATTTCAAGCTGAAAATTCCTCTCATGGCTGCCCTCACTGCAGCCCAGTGCTGGTGACCATCCTCCCAGTATCCCTGCACCATACTGACGTCAAGAGCAGAGCAAGGTGTGCTATGCCTGTGTGGCTCTCCACTTGCAAACTAATGTTTACAAGAGTTCCCCAAGAAGGTCACAGGACTCAGACCACATACAAGTACCAAGTGTTTGAAATTCAAGCACAATGCCTTTCTGGATCAGTCTGTGCAACAGGGAGAAACCAGAGGGATTCAGGGACTCGGAAGGAAGAGAGTGGAAGTAAAGACACACAGCAAGGCCCAGCCTGAGCTTTGGAGCAGCACGCACCTGCAGAGAGCTCTGTCTTAAAATAACAACAAAGCATGTGGGACAAGCAGGTGCTTGGATCTGGGCAACATGTCTGCGCTCAAAGAGAAGTCCTAAGCACACAGCTCAAGCAGAGATGTGAGTGCCAACATGTTTCCAAGGCTGAGGAAAAAAAGATTCCTTCTTGATGATCTTCCCAGCTTTGTTTCTCTTTTTTTCATTCCTCCCCCCACCTTGCCCCTACATTTGCCAAGAGAGCTTTCTAGAAGATTTGCACAGGGATGTCACTCACTTGAAATGGAAGAGAAATCATAGGTTCCTAGAATAGTTTAAGTTGGAAGGGACCTTGAAGATCATTCATTTGCAACCCCCCCTGCCATGGGCAGGGACACCTCCCACCAGGTCAGGTCACTTGTTTCGACTTTCATCGAGACTGCTCAAAGCATGGCTGAAAATCAGGCTGCTTATTTTGGTATTTCAGTCCATCCAAAGAGGACTTTCAGCCTGGGAGGAGAAGGCTCCAGTGGCAGCCTTCCAGTACTTGAAGGGGGCTACAAGGGGGCTGCAGAGGCACTGTTTCTGAAGGCCTGCAGTGACAAGACGAAGGGGCAATGGTTTGAAATGAGAGAAGAGCAGATTTAGAGTGGATATTGGGAACACGTTCTGCACCATGAGGGTGCTGGAACGCTGAAACAGGTTGTCAAGAGAGGTACTTGAGGCTCCATCCCTGGAGGTATTCAAGATAAAGCTGGACAAGACTCTGAGCCACCTGATCTAGTGGAGGTGTCCCTGCTGACTGACTGCAGGAGGGGTTGGACTAGGTGGCATTTCCAACACAAACTTTTCTGTGATTCTATGGTTCTGTGAATTTAAAACAGACCCAATTAAGAAAAAAAAAGAGGCATGAATTTTTCCATGCACTTTGTGCTTCAAGATTGCTCCCTAGCCAGGGGTATCCCTTTTCCTGTAAAACTTTGACACATTAGAAGAGCAAATCCAGAATGTCTCTGCAAAGGCCAGGAGTTTTCCTTCAATTTTCATTTTGAAGTCTGAAGGAGTGAGGCATACAAACTCCCAGAAATGCAATTTGAGAAGAATCACTGAAAATCCCAGCCCACGTGGCAAACAAAATCAGTTCTCCATAATTTTAGAATCACAGAATTGCTTTGGTTGGAAAAGCCCTTTCAGATCATCCAGTCCAGCCATTCTCTAAATCTACCAAGGCTGAGGCTAACTCATGTCTCTCAGCACCAGATCTCTGTGTCTTTGAAACACCTCCAGGGATGGGGATTCAACCACCATGGGCAGCCTGTGCCAGTCTTTGAGAACACTTGCATTCAATAACTTGCTTCTAAGATCCAACCTAAATCTCCCCTGGTGCAAACTGAGGCCATTTCCTCTCCTACTATCACTTTTAACAAAGGAGAAGAGACCAACCCTCACCTCACTCCAACCTCCTTTCAGGGAGTTATAGAGAGCAATGAGGTCTCCCCTCAGCCTTCTCTTCTCTACACCCCCAGTTCTCTCAGCTGTTCCTCTCCAGACCCTTCAGCAGTTTCATTGCCCTTCTCTGGACTCCTTCCAGCCCCTCAATATCCTTTGTGGAGTGAGGGCACCAAAACTAAACCTGGGACTCCACATGTACAGAAGCAGACTTGCTGTTCCTTCAGCAAGGAAATTCTCTGTGGTTTTCAGCCATCAGCAGCTTCTAGAAGTGTAACCAGCCCCAGACATGAGCAATCCCATCAACTCCAAGGGAACTGCTCTGTGGCTCGAAGGTAACAATAATTAAGCAGATCTGAGAGAGTAGCAGCCCCGTGTCCCTGTCACAGATACTATTAAGAAGGTCAATGCTTTGATTCCCATTGCACAGATGTGGAAATGGAGGTGATATGACTGAGCCAGTCTGAGTGGCAGAGCCAGGATAAATACCACCCTGGTTATTACCCCCTTTGCAAAGTGTTTAATTACTGGAGTCTCATAAGGAAATTTATGAAATAGAATCCATTTCCCTGTCCTCCCTCTTTCCTGAGCACTGATTCCAGCTAATCATCATTCATCCTCCGTGTCATCACATGGAAGTTAACTACAGAGAGAATAAAGACAGTATTTAAACAGCTAAGGAAGGATTTACATAGCTGGCACCTCAGGAGCATTTACCATGCAGAGGATGAAAAATCAATTTCTAAACTATAGCCTAAACAAAGAGATATTTGCCTTACAGACTGTGAGGACTCATTTGGAGCACTGATGGGGCAGGAGAAAAACTTCCTGCTCATCTGAAGGTCTGCAGGACCACTAACTCAGACCAAAATCATACTACAGATGCTGCTGCGGAGGCTTTGCTGCTCATAGCAGACTGACCAGGAGCATGAGGAGATGTCATGATACCTGGCAATCTTGGACTGACTTAGGATCCTTTTGGTTGGAAAAGACCTTTCAGATTATCAGGCCAAATCATTATTTAACTCTTCCAAGGCTGGTGCAACCATGGCATTCAGCACCACATTTCTGTCTATTTGAAGCACCTCCAGGGATGGGGATTCAACCACCTCCCTGGGCAGCCTGTACCAGTTTTGAGAGCTCTTTCAGTCAAGAAGTTGCTTCTTGTATCCAACCTAAATCCCCCCTGCATTTCCCCTGCCGCAACTTGAGGCCATTTTCTCTCCTCCTATTGCTGTTACTAGGGAGAAGAGACCAAGCTCCACCTCACTCAACTTCCTTTCAGAGTCGTAGATAGCAATGAGGCCTCCTGTAAGCCATCTCTTCTCCAGGCTGAACAGCCCCAGTTCCCTCAGCTGCTCCTCACCAGCCCTGTTCTCCATACCCTTCACCAGCTTTGCTGCCCTTCCCTGGACCTGCTCCAGCCCCTCTATGTCCTTGTCTGAGGACCCCAAAACCGAGCTCAGGAGTCAAGGCGTGGCCTCACCAGAGCTGAGTAAAAAGGGACAACCACTGCCCTAGTCCTGCTGCTCACACTGTTCCAGATCCACACCAGGTTGCTGGTGGCCTTCTTGGCCAGCTGGGCACACCCCCAGGTCTTTCTCTGCGGGGCAGTTTCAAACCACTCTTCCCTAAGCCTGGAGTGTTCATGGGGTTGTTGTGACTCAAGTGCAGGAGCCAGCACATGGCCTTGTGGAATCTCCTACAGTTGGCTTTGGCCCATCAATCCAGCCTGGCCAGATCCCTCTGTAGAGCCTTCCTACCCTCCAGCAGAGCAGCTTCTGGAGAACCTCCCCTATGGGGACAGGCTGAGAGAGTTGGGGCTGTTCAGCCTGGAGAAGAGAAGGCTCCAGGGAGATCTTAGAGCAGCCTTCGAGTACCTGAAGGGGGCTACAGGAGAGCTAGGGAGGGACTCTTGACAAGGGCTTGTAGTGACAGGATGAGGGGCAATGCCTTTGAGCTGGAAGAGGGCAGTTTGAGACTGGAGATTAGGAAGAAATTCTTTAGAGTGAGGGTGGTGAGACATTGGAACAGGTTGCCCAGGAAGGTTGTGGATGTTCCCTCCATGAAGGTGTTGAAGGCCAGGTTGGATGGGACCTTGACCAACCTGGTTTAGTGTGAAGTGTCCCTGCCCATTGCAGGGGGGTTGGAACCTTAAGGCTCCTTCCAACCCAACCCGTTCTATGAATCTATGAATGCTTTTCTCTGAGGCAGAAGGACTATATTTGTCATCTATCTAAGCTCATCTTCCACTTCACTTGACAAGATTTAGTTTCATGTTGAAAATGGTGTTGTTCCAGGCCTTCACGCTTCTGGGCACCGAGGGAAGAGTAGGCAGAGCTGTGAATCTGCAATCTTGGCATGGCTTAGCCTTTCCATTTCCTTTACTGGTCACTCATGGCATATTACAACAAATTTATTTCTGGCAGAACCAAACTGCAAGAGATTTCTATCTCCTTTTGCTTAATTATTTTTTGGCTTGGACTTGTTCCTGATTATCTTTAAATTAACTGTGAGAGAAGGGAGAGATTCCTTTGAATCTCTTGGCCTCCAAATTATTGGAAATGCTTCTTTTTTTTTTTTCCCCTTTCCCCATTTCTGTCTCCTGCAGACACAGGCAGAGTGTCCATGAGGCAATTTACACAACCTTCCACCAATTCTTTCAGTTCTTTGACGCACTGTGAACCTTGCAGTCTTCATTGTCCTCTTATTTCCATGTCAGAGTCAAGAAAAATAAGGACAAATAGTGAGAGGACAAGGGGATTGCTTTGAAGCTGAGGGAGAGCAGGGTTAGAATAGGACAGGACAGGACAGGATAGGATAGGATAGGATAGGATAGGATAGGATAGGATAGGATAGGATAGACCAGTCCAGGTTGGAAAAGACCTTCGAGATCATCAAGTTCAACCTATCATCCAACACCACCTAATCAACTAAACCATGGCACCAAGTGCCTCATCCAGTCTCCTCCTAAACACCTCCAGTGATGGTGACTCCACCACCTCCCTGGGCAGCACATTCCAATGGCAAATCACTCTTTCTGTGAAGAACTTCTTCCTAACATCCAACCTGAACCTCCCCTGGTGCAGCTTGAGACTATGTCCTCTTGTTCTGGTGCTGCTTGCCTGGGAGAAGAGACCAACCCTCACCTGGCTACAACCTCCCTTCAGGTAGTTGTAGACAGCAATAAGGTCTCCCCTGAGCCTCCTCTTCTCCAGGCTAAGCAACCCCAGCTCCCTCAGCCTCTCCTCATGGGGCTTGTGCTCCAAATCCCTCACCAGCTTTGTTGCCCTTCTCTGGACATGTTCCAGCAACTCAACATCTTTCTGGAATTGAGGGGCCTAGAACTGGACACAGGACTCAAGGTGTGGCCTGGATCTTAAGAAGATGTTCTTCAGTATGAGGGTGGTGAGACTCTGGAACAGGTTGCCCAGGAAGAGAGTGAATGCCTCCTCCCTGGGCACGTTCAAGGCCAGGTTAGATGAGACCTTGAGCAACCAAGTCTAGTTGAGAGGTATCCCTGCTCATGGCAGGAGTGTTGGAGTAGATGATCTCTGAGGTCCCTTCCAGCCTGAGGCATTCTGTGATTCCATGATTCCTCTAAACCCCACACTGATCAGAAAGACACTAACCTGTGCCTACCCTCTGCTGCTTCTGGTACCAACACAACACTCTTCACACTGCAGAGTTTTAATTCACATAACTCACTTTTCAGCTGTTAAGTGAAGTACCCATGATCCTGGGCTGTCCCATACAGCAACTCCCCACAATTCTCATTTAAAACAATAAATGGACTCACTTTCAGATTCTAGCCTGCATTTGCTGGCCTGTTGAAGCAGGAGAGTTTCTTGCTGTTGGTTTGCTCAGTAGGTGGTTTTGTTTTTTCTCATGGACAACTTTCTGACACCAGATAGCTCCCAGTGGTTGACAGCTACCTGTTGGTAAACACTGCTGGCAGAGAGTCTGATGCCTCATTTTCTGCATCTGTGTGATGTGTTTAAAAATGACACCAAAACTCCATGTAGCTCTTCTAACAGCCAGAGCACTGCCTACCCTCTTCTCTCAGCTGATGGAAGGAGAGGAAATTGCCTGAAATTGAGCCAGGGGAGGGTTAGGTTGGAGATTAGGAAAAATTTCTTTGCTGCAAGAGTAGTCAGGGATTGGAACAGGCTGCCCAGGGAAGTGGTGGACTCACCATCCCTGAAGGTATTCAAGAACCGTGTGGACTTTGGGAGACGGTTTAATAGCCATGGTGGTGTTGGGTTGCTGGTTGGAATCGCTGATCTTAGAGGGCATTTCCAACCCAAACAATTCTATGATTCTAAGATTTGTTCAATTTACAGAGGCTGCCATGTGACAAAAATGAAAATTCATGCTTTTTACATTTTCCTCTCAATAGCTGAGCTGGGCAACTGGGCAGCTGGGCAACTTCAGCAGACAATCACTAGTTTAAAGCTGGGAGTCACAGCTGTGATTTTCTTGCAGACCCAAAATCTTGTGGTCACATTTCTGAGATCAGCAGGGGGCCCTTTGGAAGAGATTCTCATTTTTAAATGGCAGATACACAGGATTGTCCCTGGAGGTGTTCCAGAAACACGTGGGCATGGCAATTAGAACCACAGTTTGAGGGCCATAGCAGAGTTGATGGGTGACCTCCGTGATCGCAAAGGTCTCTTCCAACCCAAACAATTGTATTGTATGATTCTATGATTCTGTAGCTACAGATGGTGCTGGATAACCCAGCTGAAGGGTTCCTGCAATCCCAAACCAGAGGCATGCCTTAAACATTTGCAGCAACAAGTGCAGACAGACACTAAGTGCAAATAAACAGGGCTCCCACAGGTGCCTGCTCTGGCTCCCCAGGGAATATTTTCTAGCAGAACTGTTCTGTTTAATGCTGCATCTGTGTGCTGCAACAAGCTTGATACAAATCACCATGGAAAGTCTGCAGAAAGGCACATTCAGGTTACGTGCAGCTACAAAACTGCTGTTTGGGGAACCATCTCATCAAAATGGAGTTTGCACCCTTGCAGTTTACTTTATAGGGGGAATTCCAGCAGCATTTTGTCTAGTTACAGTCAAGTTTCTGCCCTGATTTTTAAGTTGACTGCCTCGGCTGTGGTCTGAGCAGACATTTTTCACCTGCTGCACTCAGCAATCTTTAGCAGAGCAGGTTTCTCTCTGTGAAACACCTCCCAGCCAAACAGTTGGGAAAACCTTGGGAAGCCATTAGTAGGTTACAATTTTGGATAAACACTGGCAATCTCTTCCAGAAGAAAAACCTGATCTAGAGAAAAGCATTCTAAAAAAACTACCAGACTATTGCACGACATCTTGCTTTGCTCTTTCCCTTTCCATTTTCCCCAAGTTATGACTCATTTCACTTAGCAGATTCTTTCTCCCTCAGGAATTTATTTTCCTATTTACTTTCCCCCAGAGGCACAACATTTTTATGGAATCACAGAATGGCTCAGGTTGGAGAGGACCTCAGAGTTCATCTATTCCAACTGCCCTGCCGTGAGTCTCAGCTAGACTCAGCTGCTCAAGGCCTCATCCAACCTAGCCTTGAACACCCCTAGGCAGGAGACATCCACAACCTCTGTGGGCAATCTGTTCCAGAGTCTCACCACCCTTGTACTGAAGAACTTCTTCCTAAGATCCAGGCCAACCCTGCTCTCTCTCAAAACATTTCCCCTTATCCTGTCTCTAGACACCCTGATGAAAAGTCTCTCTCCAGCCTCCCTGTAGGATCCCTTCAGGTATTACCACAGAAGGTGACTTCTGACACTGTGGTGATTTTACATCATCTCTTTTCCAAAGGCTTCAATAGTCCTGAATCTTTACACTTCTTGTGTTAGAAAGGCCTTAGTTCATCATTCTGATGGAATGGAAGGAAGGGCTAACAGCCTCAACACACAGGCATGGAGTCTGGTCTGGCTAAAAGGCACGGACAGAGACAGACAAGTTGATACAAGCCACTGCTTCAGTCTCCACAGTGTTCCACCTAAGTGGCTAAGCATGTGAAGGACTTTACAGAATCAAAGAATCACTAAGGTTGGAAAAGCCCTCTGAGATGATCAAGTCCAACCAACAACCCAACACCAACATGGCCATTAAACCATGTCCCAAAGTGCCATGGCCACACATTTCTTGAATGCCTCTAGGTATGGTGACTCCACCAGCTCCCTGGGCAGCCTGTTCCAATCCTTGACCACTCTTGCAGCAAAGAAATTGTTCCTAATCTCCAATCTAACCTCACCCCTGGAGAAACTTGAGGCCATTTCCCCTCACCCTATTCCTCATCACTTGGCAGAACCTTTGGAGGTGCCTTCCAACCCAAACCATTCTATGGTTCTGTCATTCTCTGATTCTGTCTCCTCATGAACACAGTTCTTTGTTCAACTTAACTCACTCATGACAATTTACAAGGGGAAGTTGAAGTCCCAAAGGCTGGGTACATAAACCATAGTAAAACACACCATCTGATCCAGCATCTTCCCGGGTGCCCCTGTCACGCTCTTCTCTCACTACATGCCTGGTCCCAAAACTCACTGATGGCCCAGCTGCTTGTGGTTTTCATGATAGCGACACCCTCCACTGGTCTGTGGTTTGTGAGCTTAGCATGTCAGCATTTGCTCACTGATAGAGAAGGCATGAAATGAGCTAGGTTTAGCAGGCTGGGCTTGCTGTTGATTTAGTTTGCGTTAACCCATGCAAGCTGACTGCTGAAGAGAAGAATTGCAGCTCCAAGGGTGCCACAGGAAACAAAGATTATTAAGAGACTTTCTGAGTTCCCTGACACCATCCCAGCAGTCCCAGACATGGCCTCAGAAGAAAGCAGTCCTCGTGAGTATGAATCTTCCTGCCAGCAGTGAGGTAGCACAGATAGGCAACTGGCTTGAGCAGACAACAGAATACTGCCAAGAGAATTCATCCTCATGTAGCTTTAGAGAATCACTGAACTGTTTTGGTTAGAAAATACCTTTCAGATCACCCAGTCCAAGCAGTCTCTAACTCTACCATGGCTGGGGCTAAACCATGGCCCTCAGCACCACATCTCTGCCTCTTTGAAACACCTCCAGGGATGGGAATTCGACCACCTCCTTGAGCAGCCTGTGCCAGGCTTGGAGAACGCTTTCAATTAAGCTTTTTCTTCTTGCATCCAGTCTAAACCTCCTCTGGTGCAACTTGAGGCCATTTTCTTTCCTCTTCAGCTTCCTCATTCTTTGCATGGCCACAACCCAATTACGTCTTCCAGTCTTTCATACTGCAGGTGTCTACTGACTGAGAAAGAGAAGTAGGAGGCATCTCCAACCACTTCATATTGAAGGCACATGTTCACACCATCTCATCTGAAGCATTTTAATTTAGGTGCCAAAATTATTCAACTGATCAGGCTGCCAGAGGGTGTCCCAGAAAGCAGTAGTCAGGCTGCCAGGTCCATGTCAGTGTCTGACAGAGATGTCCCCTCTGCCAGCTGGAGCAGGAAGTGTGAATTCTCTCTGCCACAGATCTCAGCTCAGTCTTTTGACTCATTCTGCTACCAGAGACCTTGCACTTCACTCAGCAAGCAGCTCCATGAAATTAAAGCAGCTGGGAATACTGTTCAGTCTGATCTCGCTCCTTCTCCTCAGGAACTCTGGACTAGTTGCAGAAGCTGTCCCTTGGCATAATTAGTCTTGAGAAGAGAAGGCTGAAAGGGGACCTTATCAACGTCTATAAATAGCTGAGGGGTGGGTTCCAACTCCGTGAGAAGGGAGGGAGTGTGTGTGTGTGGGGGGATTGTGTGGAGGTTGGGAGGAAAATAGAGATAATCACTAAAAAAAACTGAAAAAAATGACTTCTATGTGAGAGAGAGAAGCAGAGAATTGTTTCTGTTGGAAAAGGCCTTTCAACTCATCCAGTCCAAAGATTCTCTAATTCTTCCAAGGCTGCTGCTAATGGCTCTCAGCACCACACCTCTGCCTCTTTGAAACACCTCCAGGGATGGGGATTCAGCCACCTTCCTGGGCAGCCTGTTCCAGTCTGTGAGAACCTTTTCAGCCATGAATTTGCTTCTAAGATCCAACCTAAACCTCCCCTGGTGCACCTTCAGGCCATTTCCTCTCCTCCTATCATCTGATACTAGGGAGAAGAGACCAAGCCCCACCGTACTTCAACCTCCTTTCAGCATGCTCCAGCACCTCAATGTCTTTCTTGTAGTAACTGAAGAGTAGAGATTTTCACAAGTAGCAAAAGACTTGATTCATGAATAAATTATTCATTGCAAATTAGTCACTCAGCTCCAACAGAGACAGACTTTCTGCTCTTCCAGAGAAAAAGAAAAAGCAAAAATATTCTACAAAAGCCAGAAAGGAAATATTAGAGATATTATTTACACTCAAACTGAACAGATCATTCACAGGGTGCTGAAAGCAATCTTTTCAACCCAGTGATGCATCATACTGTCAAGAAGCCAAATTTTCAGGAGGACTCACCACCCAGCAAGTCCTGCTGAGAGCAGCAGCCTATAGCAAGCTGCAACCACTTCATGGACATGCTGAAATCAGAGCTGGCAGGTTTGGAAACCTGCCCTTGGCTTCCCCTGCTAGCATGCTGGGCACCCTGCCTTGCCCAGGTCATCCCACACAGCCACAGGTTCTCTCTTCAATGTCATTGACACAGGCACAAATCCAGGCTGGGTACAAACGGGTTGAGAGCAGCCCTGAAGAAAAAGACTTGGGGGTGCTGGTTGCTGAGAAGCTCACCATGAGCCAGCAGTGCCCTCATGCAGCCCAGGAGGCAGCTGTGTGCTGGGCTGCAGCAAGAGGAATGTGGCCAGCAGGGCAAGAGAGGGGATTCTGCCCCTTTGCTCTGCTCAGCTGAAACCCTGCCCCCAATACTGCACCCAGTTGTGGTGTCCCCAGCATAAGAGGGACACAGAGCTGTTGGAGTGAGTCCAGAGGAGGCCACAAAGATGACCTAGGGGCTGGAGCCTGGAAAAGAGAAGACTCTGGGGTGCCTTAGAGCTGCCTTCCAATACCTGAAGGGATCCTCCAGGAAGGCTGCAGAGGGACTTCTCATGAGGGTGCCTAGAGACAGGACAGGGGGGAGTGGTTTGAAGCTGAGGGAGAGCAGGGTTGGAGTAGATCTTAGGAAGAAGTTCTTCAGTATGAAGGTGGGGAGATTGGAATAGGTTACCCATAGAGGTCATGGATGCCTCCTCCCTGGGGGTGTTCAAGGCCAGTTTGGATGAGGCTTTGAGTAGCTGAGTCTAGTTGAGAGGTATCCCTGCCCACAGCAGGGGGTTTGGCATAGATGATCCCTGAGGTCCCTTCCAACCTGAGCCATTCTGTGATTACCTGCAGCGTGATGAAGACAACCTGTCAGTATTTTCAGATGCAGTGAGGGAGAATAGAAAGATAAATCCCTGCATCCTTCCAGAGCCCTGGAGCAGGCTGCCCAGAGAGGTTGTGGAATCTCCTTCTCTGGAGACGTTCAAAACCCACCTGGATATATTCCTGTGTGACCTGCCCTAGGTGATCCTGGGAATTGGACTCAATGATCTTCAGAGGTCCTTTCTTACACCTACCTTTCTATGATTCTGTGATTCCCACTCCTCCAGAATTTTCCAGACTCTCCAAAGAGGGCAATGCAGCCCTCTCTTTACAGCCTGTGTTTTGCAAGGAGAAAGTCTTAAGGACCAGACCAGGCTCTAGTGTTAATAAAGCTGTCAGGGCTGACACAGAGTATCCAGCTCTTTCCCCTTCTCCTCCATCTCAAGCAGGATGCAGGGATTATGCAGATGAGCCACAACATTGTGCTGGGCTCAGAAACATTGTCCTGCATGCTTGGCCTAGCCTGAATTCATTTCCATTCCCCTGAATGCCCACAGCTATGAACTGTCTTGGTGGGATAAATACCTTAACAAAGCTGTTAGCAGAGTCACTAAATGGTTGTGGCAGGCATAAACATTTCTCATGAATGGCAGAATGTCCTCAGCCTGCTTCCTCACTCTCCAGCCTTTGAAGTTCTAGGCATGATTTATGCAACCCTTAAAGCTACACTGCTTCCTTCATGCAAGCACAGAATCACAGAATCACGTTAGGGGTTGGAAGGGAACTCTGGAGATCAACCAGCCCAACCCCCTGCCAAAGCAGGACCACCTAGGGCAGGTCACACAGGAATGCATCCAGAAGGGTCTTCAAGTCTCCAGAGAAGGAGATTCCACAACCTCTGTAAACAGCCTGCTCCAGGGCTCTGTCACCCTCCCCACAAACAAATTTCTCCTCGTGTTGAGGTGTTCCAGCTTGTACCTGCTGCCCCTTGTCCTATGGATGGACAGCGCCAAAATAGCTTGGCACCTTCATCTTGACACCCACCCCTCAGATATTCATGGAGTGTAATCCCAGTCTGAAAGCTCTTGCTTTTCTGAGCCACAGACCAAGCCCCACAGAGTTAAAAGGGGGGTGCAGGATGGCTGGCTGTCACAGGCAGGGCATAGAATCACAGAATCACAAAATCATTGGCTAGTTTGGGTGGGAAGGGATTGTTAAAGGTCCATATCCTTATCATGCTGGGGGCATCAGAACTGAATGCAGTGCTGCAGGTAGGGTCTCAGCAAAGCAGAGCAGAGGGTCAGAATTCCCTCCCTGTCCTGATGCTTCTACTGCTTTGGATGCAGCCCAGGATCTGGTTGACTTTCTGGGCTGCAGCTGACCCATACTAATCTGCTACACTACTGTTAGGAAACCACAGACATGAGTATTAAAGGGTGGGTGTCAGGAGGATGGGAACAGACGTTGTTCAGTGGTGCCCAGTGACAGGACAAGGGTTAAGGGGCACAAACTTGAACAGAAGAAGTGCCATCTAAACATGAGGAGGAAATTCTCTGATGTAAGGGTGATAGAGCATTGGCACAGGCTGCCCAGAGAGGTGGTGGAGTCTCCATCTCTGGAGACATTCAAAACCTGCCTGGATGTGTTCCTGTGTGATGCTATTTAGGTGACCCTGCCTTGGCAGAGGGGTTGGACTTGATGATCCCCAGAGGTCCCTTCCAACCCTTACTATTCTGTGATTATGTGAGAAGCATCACAGCTGATCTCCTATAAGGAGGGTCCATCCTAGTGTAAATTAAAGGATGAAGGAAGCAAAAGCTTGGGCTAGATAATGCCTAGATACAGCAGAGGTCCTTTATCATGTCATCTCTATTCCTTGCCTGCTCTGGGAATACCACAGCTGATTGCAGTGAATTATGACAGCAGGGACTGCTGAAAAGTAGTCATTGAAACTTGATTGTTGATCTGGTCTCTATTCTTCCACTGTTGTGTCTCTCAGAGGGAGAAGAATGAGGAGTAATAGCACATCAAAACAAAGCAGGCTTTAAATACTAGGCTGGACACATCACCTTCTCTTCCTTCTTTTGTTAGTATCTGAAGGATGAATTGACAGCTTTGACAAGATGGGCATTGAAAGAATTTGAAATAAGGCCAGAGCTACAGGATCTAATCAAGACAGACTCTCCAGCCAGCCTCTGCAGAAGAAAGGGCTGTGTGCAGGTGGACTGCATACTAAAACTCAGAAGGGCAGGGAGTCACCACAGGGTGGATTATTTTTTTTTTCCCCTCCTGGTTTTAGGGAAACAGAGCTGGATGTTCTGAGTCTCTATGCTCAGCTCCTGCTGATATCTTGCCTTTCCTCCTTAGGCAACTTGGACTTGTGAGTGCTGGTGGATGAGAAGCTGGACATGAGCCAGCAATGGGCACTTGCAGCCCAAAAGGCCAATGGCAGCCTGAATTGCATTCAAAGCAGTGTGGCCAGCAGATGGAGAGAGGTGATTCTGCCCCTCTGCTCTGCTCTGCTGAGACCTCACCTGCAGTGCTGTGTCCAGCTATGGGGCCCCAATGCAAGAGAGACTTGGATCTGATGGAGCAGGTCCACAGGAGGGCCACCAAGATGATCAGAGGGCTGGGGCAGCTCTCCTGTGGGGACAAGCTGAAAGAATTAGAGCTGTTCAGCCTGGAGAAGAGAAGGCACTAGAGAGACCCTAGAGCTGCATTTCAATAACTGAAGGGGAACTACAGGAAGGCTGGGGAGGGACTGTTTAGAATGGTCTGTGAAGGTTGGATGAGAGGCAATGGTTTGAAACTGAAGCAGAGGAAATTTAGGCTGGACATCAAGACATCTGCACAATGAGGGTGGTGAGACACTGGAAGAGGCTGCCCAAAGATGTAGATGTAGTTGAGGCTCCATCCCCGGAGACATTCAAGATCAGACTGGATGTGGCCCTGGTCATCCTGTTCTCGTTGAATGTGTCCCTGCTGAGTGCAGGGGAGTTGGACAAGATGACCTTTGAGGGTCCCTTCCAACCCTGTGCAATCTGTGACTATGACTCCTTTCCCTCCCCCACAACCTGATTAGCTCCACCAACCTTGCATATGGGCAGGTCCAAGCTGTGGCTGATAGCAGGTCTTTGTCATGCAAAGCGTGAAGGCAAGGAGGAGCTGCTGCAGTGCATCTGAAAAATGGCAGGCTTCTGCACAGCACACGGCCTCAGGAGGCCAGGCCCAATTAGAATATCATCCAAGATCACTTTTCATTTAGCTTCTATTCATGACTACTTGGCTTAGCAAATTAATTCCGTTTCCTGTGCAAACAAAACCACAAGTCTGAGAAGGTGAAGAGATCAGAAGATGATTTCTTGAGAGGATGCTTTCAACCCAAAACCGAAGGAGAATCTAATGGTTTAGCCTGTGAAAATCTCAAACATCATCTCCTTGATTCTACTTAAAGTCTAGGCTTATTCTGTACCCATTGCTCTTCTGAGTGAGGGAAAGGTGACAAACAGTAAACAGAGTTAGTAAACAGAGATAAATTAATAGTCAATAGAAACTGATTAATAGTAAATAGTGATAAATCCAGTTGTCTTCTTCTTACATAGCAGCAGGACCAAGACTCAAAAAGGCTCTTGTGCACATGGTGGTGTAAACACACTCTCTCCATGCTCTCTTTCCAGGCTCCTGCACTGTCTCATCTGGTTTCCTTACAGACCCTTTGTCACAGCCACATCTCCCATCTAACAAAGGGGAGGTTGTCTCAGGCTCTTCTACCCACTTGTTCAACAAGTCTTCTTTTCCCCAAGACCCTTTCTCTGCAACAACCACTCAGCACACATCCAAATTTGCCTCTTCTTCCTTAGTGTTGGCCCAGACCATCCTTTTCCCATGTAGTCCTTGCTTTGCACCTCTCTTCCTAGTCAGAAACCCTCTGACAGCTTTCTCCTCAGGCTCTGCACCTGCTGACTGTTTCCTAGAGCCTTTGTGTTCCTTTTGGCAGAGGAGTACAAATCCATCTAACACATGCCTGGTTCAGAACACCAGTGAGTCTTTCAAAATCAGAAAGAAGAAGAACTGCAGGAAGGTGTCCCCAGCATAAGAGGGACCTGGAGCTGCTGGAGTGGGCCCAGAAGAGGCCATGAGGCTGGAGAACCTCCCCTTTGGAGAACAGGATAGAAGAGTTGAGGCTGCTCAGCCTGAAGAAGAGAAGGCTCCAGGGAGACCTTAGAGCTTTCTTCCAGTGCCTGAAGTGGGCTACAGAAGATCAGGGCAGGGACTTCTGACAAGGGCTTGTGGTGACAGGACGAGGAGCAATGGCTTTAAACTGGAAGAGGGCAGATTGAGACTGGAGATAAGGAAGAAATTCTTTCTAGTGAGGGTGTGAAGGCACTGGAACAGGTTGCCCAGGGAGGTCCTGGATATCTACTCTCCAGAGGTGTCCAAGGCCAGATTGGTTGGGGCCTTAACAGCCTGGTCTAGTGGAAGGTGTCCCTGCCCATGGCAGGGGGGTTGAAACTAGATGATATTCAAGGTCCCTTCCAAGGCAACCTATTCCATGAATCTATGAAGATATTTTGAGTAGCAGAAGACACCATTCCAACACCTCCATAGACAAGATTGTATAGTAGCAAAGGAGAACTTAAACTTCTCTTGTCATTTGAAGGACCGATGCATGTTGCTATTTATTGTAAGCCTCTTTAGCAGTGCTTAGCAGGAACATGTCTGTCATAAATTACTTACAACAGGATTACACATCAGAGATACAAGCCATGGCTGATGGAATTCTGTTCAAATACAGAAAAACTGAAGGGTTCAGAGGAGTTTCTCAGGCTTGACACCACCGTAATTAAAACCTGAAGAGAGAACATTCTCTCACTGTACCCCCCGCGGTAGGCTGTAGTGTTTATTTTTACTGCAGTGTTCACTTCCCATGCAGAAATCCAGATCTCCAGTCCTCACTTGACTGTTTCATAGCTGACATCCTAATTTATGCCAGTGCAAAATAGGTTTAGAGCACTAACAAATCAAGGCAGTTATGTTACTTGAGATTAAATGACCCGAGGAAGCTCCTGGCAATGAAATATCAGGTCTTCTGCATTTCGGTGTGAGTGTCTCAGAGGTAACCTCCAAATCTGACCTCAGAGCAACTGAGGAGGAATAATTAGCATATCTCACTCTGTAAATATTCCAAACACTGTCACCCTCCTTAACCAACATCAGAAATTGGGGTTGCAGAGGCAGCTCAGGAGCTGATCTGTGAGAGCCTATTGCTATTTGTGATTCTTTGCATTGCCTGCAGGGCTTCTGTTTGTTTCTTTTAACTAATCACAGCAATAGATCTTTAAATGCCAGCAGGTACACGTGTGAGATGCACACATCACATCTTCTCTGAAACAGTTTCAGGATCTGCCTTCATGAAAAATGGGACCCAAGGAGAGTGAGCAGCAACAGAATCATAGGATTGTTTTGGCTGGAAAAGCTCTTTCAGATCGTCCAGTCCAACCATTCTCTAACTCCACCAAGGCTGCTGCTAACCCATGGCACTCAGCACCACATCTCTGCCTCTCTGAAACACCTCCAGGGATGGGATTCATCTGGCTCCCTGGGCAGCCTATTCCAGGCTTTGAAAAACTTTTCAGTCAAGAAGTTGCTTCTAAAATAAAATCCAATCTAAACCTCCCCTGATCATCTCTGTGGCCTGTTCTAACTGGTCCAGAGCTGGACATGGTACTCCAGGTGAGGTCTCACCAGAGCAGAGCGGCAGAATCACCTCTCTTGATTTCTATCAAACCAATGTTCCCCCCATTTCTTCAGTCTGTCTTTGATGTATGAAAGAGATATGCAGTGCTGGGTGATAAATAGATGGGAGAATCTGATTGCACGTTCCAGGAATAGCTCTGAATTCCATGGATTAATTTGATACTCAATGCCTGTAAAATTTGATGGTCCTCGTGGGGTGAAGCACAGAAACTTGTAGCCTCCACCCATAAAGCAGACATCCAGCATCTGGATCCCTGCTATTTGCTATGACCCTCTCTGCACTCTTTTACTGGTGGAGACACTAGAACACGTGGTACTTGAAGGATACTTCTTTTCCATGTTAAGGCATAACTGCTCTGAGGCCAGTCCCAATGTCTGCCAAATGAATTGGTTCAGCATTCGCAGAAGCTGGCAAACAAGGCTGGTAGAGCTCCTCTGGTGAGAGCAAGGGCAGAACACACCCATGCTACCTGCAGAGCTCAAACAAACCTGAAACAGCATCTGTGGTTGGGATTTTTTCATAGGATAGGATAGGATAGGATAGGACAGGACAGGACAGGACAGGACAGGATAGGATAGGATAGGATAGGATAGGATAGGATAGGATAGGATAGGATAGGATAGGATAGGATAGGATAGGATAGGACAGGATAGGATAGGATAGGATAGGATAGGATAGGATAGGATAGGATAGGATAGGAGTAGAATAGAGTAGAATAGAACAGACCAGGTTGGAAGAGACCTTCAAGATCATCACGTCCAATCCATCATCATCTTAATGTCAGGCACTCTGATCCCACTGAAATTCACTTTGTCACACTGGTCCAGCTATTCTCCAACAGCTGGGTTCCAAACTTTCCATTAGCACTCTTTGATTTGTCCCAGCAGAGCTCTGAGCTTTCTCCACTACTGGCTGGAACTCACACTACACAGTGGAACAGCAGCTCTACCAACAAATATTTGCTGATACTTGCTGGTGTTTGCTCCTACCTCTTTGTTAGCCTCCTTGCTCTAAGCAGCCAGTTTAACTTATTGCTGCCACACTTCCCTGGTCCCCTTGGGCCGATGATTGAAATTAGCAATCTGCCCAGCAGCAGCAGCAGGTTTCACACAGGAAACACAAAAGCAAAGTCACTCCAAGCTTAGCCAGAAAAAATTGCAGGGGTCATCACTAAATTTAAAGAGACCTCTCACGGTCAAGAGTCAGCCACAAACTGCCACCACTAATTTCCATAACCACTAATTTCCATATCCTCCCCTTCTGATGAAGAGGAAGCAGTTTGGGTTGTGCCACTTGTTTGTCCCTTACACCAACAAATAACATTTCTCCTTGCCACTCAGTGTCCCTTTTCCCACTTGGCAAGCACTTATCTGTTCCCCACTGCATCGCCTTCTGTGCAAGAAGCTGGTCCTGCAACTGTTGGGGTTTGATTACTTGTTTTTATTAGCATGGTCTACAGCAGCTCAGCTTTGGGACCCTGGCTAAAGTCCTTCCAACAGCCTTTTCCTCTTGACAGCTTACTTGTCCCACAGCAGGAAACCTGTCTTGCACACAGGCAAATTTTAACTACCCATTGCTGGAAGGTGGCTGCAGCTGGGCACAGGTTGTTCTGGTGATTCATAGAATGGCTTGGGTTGAAAGAGAACTCAAAGATCATCCAGTTCCAATCCCCTGCCATAGGCAGGGACACCTTCCACTAGACCAGGCTGCTCAGGGTCTCACCCAACCTGACCTTGAATACCTCCAGGCAGAGGGCATCTACAACCTCCCTGGACAACCTGTTCCAGGGTCTCACCACCCTCACTGGAAAGAATTTCTCCCTAATCTCCAGTCTCAATCTCTTCTCCTCATGCTGTCACTGCAAGCCCTTGTCAAAGGTCCCTCCCCAGCATTCCTTCAGTCCCTTTCAGGTACAGGAAGGCTGCTTTAAGGTCTCCCCAGAGCCCTCTCCAGGCTAAACAGCCCCAGCTCTCATAGCCTATCTGAGCAGTTCAGAGGAAGGAATTTAGCAATTGAGAAGTCCATTTTTGGCTACCACACCACAGCACCCCACCACAGCACAGGTGTTCCCTGGTGATACCCTAGGACACCCTCCAAGCAGTTTGTTAGCAGTGAGTTTGATATGGGGAAAAAGTAAACTACAGCAGTTTCAGTACAGCCAGGACTCCAGGAACTGAGCCTCAGTCCTTCAGTTCCAAGTGCTGCCTTTGCTGCTGAAAGCAACAAAGAACTGAAATAGACTCTGCTTGCACACCTTCAAATCCCAAGGGATTATGTCAGAAACAGCAGGTGATCTCCTCCAGTCCTGCTCAATCCTCTGCACAGATAGAAAATTACTTAAAGAAATGGAACTTTCAACCTAGGCTTTTTTATTTTTTCTCTCCACACTAAGAAAGAACCTTACAAATGAACACAAACCCAACAAAACAAGACAACACAATACCGCTGCTTTCACCTCTTGTCTGTTTTCCGAGCTGCATTCAGACATACCTGGACCACGGAGTCCTGCAGCAGCTGGAGAGCTCTCTTCATTCCTCCAAGTGTGGAACACACTCTAATCTAATGGCTGTGAGAAAAGACAGAAAGAGAATGATGTTACCTTGCTGTTCTAAGGTATTAGCCTCGAAGGTAAGTACCCTCTTCTCCTGTACTCAGCATTGGAGAAGCCACCCCTTAAGTACCGGGGTCTGTTTTGGGGCCCTCATTCCATGAAAGAGATTGAGGGGTTGTCTAGAGAAGGGCAACAAAGCTGGTGAAGGGCCTGTAGAATAGGGCTGGTGAGGAGCAGCTGAGGGAACTGGGGTTGTTTAGTGTGGAGAAGGGGAGGCTGAGGGGAGACCTCATTGCTCTCTACAACTCCCTGAAAGGAAGTTGCAGTGAGGTGGGAATTGGTCTCTTCTACCTAGTATCGAGCGATAGGAGAGGAAATGGCCTGAAATTGTGCCAGGGGAGGTTCAGGTTGGATATTAGAAGAAACTTCTTGACTAAAAGCGTTCTGAGTGAGTAGCACAGGCTGCCCAGGGAGGTGGTTGAATCTCCATCCCTGGAGGTGTTTCCAAAAGGCAGAGATGTGATGCCATGCATGGCTCATTAAGTTCACCCTTATCTTCTCCTTTATCTCTACTCACTCTCTCCATTCCTACCTCCTTTCTCAAGCTAAAATGAAGCTTCCTGAACCTTTTTAGTCAATATTTCTGGAAAGTTCTCAGAACTCATAGCCTCGATCAGTACTCCAGAAAAGTGTAATTCTCCTTTAACTTGCATGTTGGAAAAGATGAAGCTTTCAGACATACCCAACACAGAAAACAGATCTCAGTAGAAGATACTAGAGGCACAAATACATCCCAGCATCGGTGGCAAAGCAGCAGCTGCAGAGATGGAAAAGCAAGCACTCCTTTTCTACAGCCCCCATGGTTAAATTGCAATGCTGACACGAGGCTCTGGCCCTCTGCTGTAATTGAGTGTTCCCTTCCTTGCCCTTTATTACCGGTTTCAAGAATAATCTTCTGCCTTGTGGGGCAGGCGGAAGAGGGCAGAGAGAAATCAACATTTCTATTGAATGGGAAAATCTAGTAATTCTGTGGGTATTTTTCTTCTGTGTGGGAGAAAATAGAAGCTCTTATAAGAAAGCATTTGCTTTTTTTTTTTCCCTTTTCTTTTTTTTTTCTCTCTTTTATTTTTTCTTTTCTTGAGAATAAAAGAGTTGAGGAAAGAAAGAAAAAAAATAGCTGTTTCATTTTTATTAAACAGCTCAACAAAGACCAGCCATGGAAATCCTCTTCCCTGTTGCACCAGGCCTGCCTGGGGCAGGTGAGGAGCAGCTGAGGGAACTGGGGATATTTAGGCTGGAAAAGAGGAGGCTGAGGAGAGACCTCATTGCTCTCTACAACTCCCTGAAAAGGTGGTTGCAGTGAGGTGGGGGTTAGCTTAAAATTGTGCCAGGGGAGGTTTAGGTTGGAGACTAGGAAAAATTTCTTTGCTGCAAGAGAGATCAAGCATTGGAACAGGCTGCCCAGGGAGGTGGTGGAGTCATTATCTCTGGAGGTGTTCAAGAAACGTGGCCATGGCACTAGGGGACGTGGTTTATTGGCCATGGTGGAGTTGTGTTGAAGGTTGGACTCAACGATCTTGAAAGTCTGTTCCAACCTTTGCACAGGTGAGTTTCAGACTTGGATATTTATTTAATGGAAAAAGCATTTTAAAAACAGACTACAGAGAAAAAAGTGAACTAAGAGAAGCACACAAATCCCTGTCTCCTGCTGTGCAATTTCATTGTAGGATGTCAGCTGAAACCACAGAGAGCACTATGAAAACAACAGCTGAAGTCCTGTGAAGGAGAAAAGACATGGACGATGGTTCAGTTTCAAGACCTTCTCAAGCATACTAGACGTGATTCACAGAGTCACAGGTTGCACTGGGTTGGAAGGGACCCTCACAGGTCATCTTGTCCAACACCCATTCACTCTGCAGGGATACCTCCAACTACTGCAGTCTGCTGAGGGGCACATTACATCTGACTTTAAATGTCTCCAGGGGTGGGGTCTCAACCACATCCCTGGGCAGCCCCTTCTAGTGTTTTCACTGCCCTCATTGTGAAACCTCCTCCTGATGTCCAACCTAAAATCTCCCCTGTTCCAGTTTCAAACCATTGCCCTTCCTCCTATCACCACAGGCCCTTTCAAACAGTCCCTCCCGGCCTTCCTGTAAGTCCCCTTCAGATACTGAAATGCAGTTCTCAGGCTCTCTGGAGCCTTCTCTTCTCCAGGCTGAACAGCCTCAACTATCTCAGCCTGTCCTCACAGGAGAAGTGCTCCAGCCCTCTGATCATCTTTGTGGCCTCCCCTGGACCTGCTCCATCATGTACCTGTCTTTCTTGTGTTGTGGTCCGCAGAGCTGGACACAGAGCTGCTTGTCTTTTTTTTTACACAGAGCAGAAAGTGCTCCCACTTGAGCAAGAGTGTGATTCCCTTAGGCTCTGAAGCAGTCCAGCTCTGCCTCTCACTGGGAAGTGATGGTGGGAGGCAGAGAGCATGAGGATAGGACAGGACACACAGGGGTCACCAAATCAAATTGCTGATTGCTTCACTTTTTGGTAATTTGAGGCCAGTTCTTAGAACTCAGTCCCTGGGAGGCACGTCAGAAGTAAATAGTCCCTTATGGAAAGGCATCTCACGCAAAATAGGGAGCACACGAAAAGAATTCACTCTCTAAATATCAGCTGTACCTGTTCAAATTGAGTTCATCATTCTATCACCTTTGCCCACCTTTCTCTCCTCTCTGATGAGGTCACAACTAATAAATTTCCTGCTGTGATGCCAACCCCTGGTGAAAAACCCATTCCAATAGGTGTAGGTTGGCAGAGAGGCCTCTGTTAATGAGCTGACATTAGAAACGCAGCTCTCATCTCCTGCAGTCATTGCTTTAAGGAGGTGCTTAGGTGATCTCTAAATGCTAATGTCATTCTTCTGTTCAGAAACATAGAATCACAGACTGATAGAATGGTTTGGGTTGGAAGGAACCTCCAAAGCTCATCCAGCCCAACCCCCCTGCAGTCAACAGGGACATCCTCCACTAGATCAGGTTGCTCAGAGCCTTGTCCAGCCTCACCTTGAATATCTCCAGGGACGGGGCCTCAACATCCTCCCTGGGCAACCTGTTGCAGTGTTCCAGCAGCCTAGAGGTGTAGAACTTGTTCCTAACATCCAATTTAAATTTAAATTTAAATTTCTTCTCTCATTTCAAACCACTGCCTCTCATCCTGTCACTGCAGGCCCTTGGAAACAGTCCCTCTGCAGCCTTCTTGCAGCCCCCGTAGGTACTGCAAGGCTGTGGTTAGGCCTCTTTCAGCCTGACCTTGTAGCAGAGGATTTCACATGACATTAAGGGTTGGAAGGGACCTCTGGAGATCTTCGGGTCCAACCCCCCTGCCAGAGCAGGACCATACAATCTAGTCTAGGTGACACAGGAATGCATCCAGATGGGTCTTGAAAGTCTGAGACTCTACCACCTCTCTGTGGAGCCTGTTCCAGTGAACCTTACAGTAAAGGTCTTCCATCTCCCTGATCATTTTGGTGGCTCAATGTGGTCATGACTGGGCTTCCAGGCCCTTGGGAATTATATTTCTATGGAGATTAAACTTAATGAGCAACAAACAAACCCTACTGCCTCAAAAGCTGGGTTGGTATCCTTCTGCTGCACCAACACCTCCAAGTCATCAGCAGCCTTCGAGCAGCTTTGTGTGCTCACCTCTGCTGAGATAGCTGCTAAACTTGGCAGCTTGTTCCAGGGATATATTGCAGCACCTCCAGCTTATGCAGCCCTTTGTAAGCTGGAAGATCAGCTTTCTTTCCAGAAGAGTTCCCACACAAGGAAGCATGACTAGTGAAGAGAGTTAGATGGTGGTTGGGCTCGATGATCTTCAAGGTCCTTTCCAACTGAAGTGATTTCATGATTCTGTTGATGTTAAGCTTTATCTGTGAAGAGAAAACACAAGGGGCTCCCCCCTCACTTCCAGGAAACAGGGTCTGTCCTCTCACCCTGTCTCACTCTCAGTCTGATATTTAAGTCTCACATCCTCAGACTCAAGAGAGAAAGTACCACCAAGTGGACAGCCCATAGAAGTTTTCTCCAGACCACACTTTTCTTTGCATTGATGTTTGCTGCCAAGTTGTAACTACCCGTGGGGAGCAGCCATCTGCCTGTGTTCACTACTGCAAGCTGGAACCCCACATGCTTTGCTGAGTCAGGCCAGTGATTGCTCTCCCTCCTTCATAGAAACAAAAGGTGCAGGGCTAGAGCATCCCACCAGGACTGAAGAAAATAATTGCCCTGAAGCAAATGTCTTTGGTTTAGGCCTGTTTGAGTGACAAGTCCTAATGTTTGCACCATTATCTCTTCTACTATGTAGATTAAAGGCCTTGCTGCTGGCACTGGCCAAGAGGTAAAATCACTGCTGTCTGCATCCCATCCCATCCTCTAACAAATATCTCTAGATGTATCTCAGCACTCAGGCTACCAGCACTATGTGTGTCTCTGTGCTTTTACACCTGCACATATTGTTGAAGCTAAATTACTGCCCCCTCTCCCAGCCTTCTCTGCAATGTTCAGTCCCGGCTTCTCACTACATGTGGTGCTGAGTGCCATGGTTTAGCACTAGCCTTGGTAGAATTACAGAATGGTTGGACTCAATGATTACTACAAGAAGGACATTAAGGTGCTGGAGCATGTCAAGAGAAGGGCAAATAAGCTGGTGAAGGGTCTGGAGAACAGGGCTGGTGAGGAGCAGCTGAGAGAACTTGTGTAGTTCAGCCTAGAGAAGAGGAGGCAGAGGGGAGGCCTCATTGCCCTCTACAACTCCCTGAAAGGATGTTGCAGTGAGGTGGGGGTTGGTCTTTTCCGCCTAGGTGACATTGAAAGAAAGGGAATCATAGAATCAGTCAGGGTTGGAAGGGACCACAAAGATCACTTAGTTCCAACCCCCCTGCCATGGACAGGGACACCTCACACTAGATCAGGCTGGCCAGAGCCTCATCCAGCCTGGTCTTAAACACCTCCAGGGACGGGGCCTCAACCACCTCCCTGGACAACCCATTCCAGGGCTTCACCACTCTCACAATGAAGAACTTCTTCCTCACATCCAGTCTGAAATGGTCTCAAGTTGCACCAAGGCAGGTTTAGGTTAGAGATTAGGAAAAATGTCTTTGCTGCAAGAGTGGCCAGGGCTTGAAAAAGGCTACCCAGGGTGGTGGTGGAGTCACCATCTCTAGAGGTGTTCAAGAAATGTGTGCACATGGAACTTTGGGACGTGGTCTAATGGCCACGGTGGTGTTGGATTGGTGGCTGGATTCGACAATCTCAGAGGTCTCCTGCAACCAAAACAATTCTATGATACTGTGATGCTGAAGCTAAAGTACTGCCTGTATTATTTTTTTGTACATATTCATTGCATTCCATATTTCTAGATTGTAGTTGTGCTTGTAAATAGAGCTTCATTTCCTGTCATCTGAGCTAGTCTGGCAATTTTATTTTGGGGGGTAGTATCAACCCACCACAACACCAAAACCCACTGCATTCTCCCTTTTTTCATACCATCTCAGACTTCAGTGACTGTGCCACCTTGGGAGAAGCGCTGACTGCATTGGGAACGTGGAGCTGAGCTGCAGCAGATGTCATTTGCAAAGCCTGCCTTGCCATTGCTTCACAAACACAAGCAAATCACTGAGACATGCTTGAAAAATTATCTCCCTGTTGCACACAGATAATTTGCCTCCCAAAATGTCTCCCTCCTCTTTGTTTTCTTTTCTTTTCCCTTCCCATCTGAGATTTCAAACCTGGAGGGAGGTGGGGGGAAGAGCGAGGAGTAGGTGCTTTAAGAAATAAAGCAGGACTAAATGGGAAGCTTTAAGAAATAAAGCAGGACTAAATGGGAAGCTAAAGTCTGCAAATGGAAAAGTGCCAGAATTGTATCAAAACTACTTTTTGAGTGGAGGGAAGAAATAAAAAAAAAAGAAAGAAAAAAAGGCTTTGCTTCTCAAACTTGCATTTTCTTCTGAAAAATTGACTTCAGTTTTCACATCAGATATGGGCTGCAAGCTGCTTCTATCCTTCAAGAAGTTCTGTATTTACACTGTGGCAGGCTTCTATTTATTGAACTTGCTGATAAATGAAGAAAAGGAGGTAGGACTGTGGTTGAGGGCTCCGTGCTGAGTATTAGATATTAAGCTGATAGATTATTATGATCTAAATATCTTAAAGTCCCATTAGTTAACACTAATGACAATGCGAGGGCGGGTTTCCTGAAGAGCCTTTCTGTCTCCAAGCCATCAGCACACAGCAGACTACAGGAGCAGCATTTCAGCACTCACTCAGACTTCTCTGCTAGGCTTCAACAGCACCCTGTGCAACACTACATGCATGAAGCAAGAGTGGCTGGAAATTGCCCAGCAGAGAGAGAACTGGGGATGCTGGCTGACAGCAGCTGAAGATGAGCCAGGGTGTACCCAGGTGACCAAGAAGGCCACCAGCAGCCTGGCCTGGATCAGAATTGGTGTGACAAGCAGGAGTAGGGAAGGGATTGTGCCCCTGTACTTAGCATTGGTGAAGTCACATCTTGAGTCCTGGGCTCAGTTTTTAGTTTGGGCCCTCACTCCAAGAAGAAAGCTGGTGAAGGATCTAGAGAACAGGTCTGAGTGACCTAGGGGTGTCTAGTCTGGAGAAGAGAAGGCTGAGAGGAGTCCTCATAGCTCTCTATCCTGAAAGGAGATTGAAGCCAGGTGGGGGTTGATTTCTTCTCCCTAGGAACATCTGGCAGGAGGAGAGGAGGTGGCCTCAAATTGCACCAAGGGAGGTTTAGGTTGGATCTTCTAAGCAATATCTTGACTGAAAGGGTTCCCAAACACTGGCACAGGCTGCCTAGGGAGATGGTTAAATCCCCATCCCTGGAGGTGTTTCAAAGAGGTAGAGATGGGGTGCTGAGGACCATAGTTTAAGCCAAGCCTTGACAGAGTCAGAGAATGGTTAGACTGGATGAGCTTGAAGGGCTTTCCCAACAGGAACAATTCTATGACTCCACAACACTCTATGCCCAAGAAAGACAAAATGCCATCCAGCTGATCCTACTAGGTCTGAGTGCTCTCCTTAGCAGCTGTGGAGTTGGCTTATTGGTGCTTACAAAGCGACCTCTTTCCATATCTGTTCAATTAGAGATAACAATTGAGGACATTAATCACACAGTTACAAGAAAAGCTTTCTACAGCTAGAGACATCCTGCAGATGGTGCGATCCACCATCCATCTCCCTGCTTGTGTTTTATGGCTGCGCTCTCTTTGGTCTGAAAGAAAGAATCAAAATTGACCAGTTCTCCTCTCATCAGACCATGTCACAGACTGTCCTGGTTTGGATGAGAACAGAGCAGGCTCTGGTCAGTGCTGTCCCTTCCCAGCTCAGGCTCTGCACCTTCTGCAGCTCAGGTCATGTTCACACTGATGGTGGCTGCTGCCAGCAGTAAGAAGGTGATGGGCAGAGTCAGCACTAAGGGTTGGGGTGCAGACCAGGGGTACAGCATGTGTGCTGTGTGAGGGTGCAGAGTGAAAGTTCACACCTGCAAGGAGAAGTGGATGGTTCAGGTGACCCTAAACTAGTCAGCAAGGGATTCCATTGCTGGTTGTCATATTTGGTGTAAAGCTGAAGGATCACCAGGGTCAAGCTCTTTTTCCTCTTCTTCAATGGCCACCATCCAAGGAGAACTCAATCCATTCTGCCTCTGATCCCAATCCAGTTCCAAAATCCAGTCCCTGAATCTAGTTCCCATCTGTCACTGAGTCCAGTCTGGGACTTGTGCCACAGCATCCATGGTGACAGTGACCAATTGCCATGAGGGGCTGGGTTCCATACTGGTTTGTATCTATTTGTATCTATTTCATTTTGTTGTTTTAGTTTCACTAACATAGTTTCAGGTTTTTTTTCCAATCCATAATGGTTCAACTTGGTGTTCTGAGAGTTTTTTTACCCAACCCAAACCACACAATTCTATGATTCTGTTTCAATGATTCTGGCAGCCTCCATGCCCACAATCTGTGGCCCACACCTCCTTTCTGAGGCAGATGCTCTACATTCCTCATCTCTGTATTTAAAGTGTTACTGTGAATCAAAGAAAAAGCATCCAGCTGTCCCCCAAGCCTGTGTTTTCCCAGGACCTCATAGGAAACTGATAGGACAAGGGGCAATGGTTTGAAACTGGAGTAGGGGAGGTTTAGGCTGGACATCACAAGAACGTTTTGCACAATGAGGGTGGTGAAACACTGGGACAGGCTGCCCAGGGATGTGGTTGAGGCCCTGTCCCTGGAGGCATTCAAGATCAGACTGAATGAGGCCCTGGCAGCCTCCTCTAGTTGGAAGTGTCCCTACTGACTGCAGGGGACTTGGACAAGATGACCTTGGAGGGTCCCTTCCAACATGATACAATCTGTGACTTGTGAAACAAAAGTTATTACTGCAGGAGGTGCTCAGACTGCACAGAGCAGAATCAGAAAGAGAACCTGCAGGGATAAAAGTTTTTTTCCCCTTCCATTAGTTCTGCACACACAACACCAAGTTTCACATCATAGAGCAGCTGTACCCTTCCACACCCACACCAAGCTGCCTGGAGCTCTGCCCTGTCAAATCCTCTAAGCAGATAGATGAGAGCCTCATCTGTTGCTGGTAGGTTCCACAGAAAGATTCCCTTTAGCAGCAGGGTCCTCATGACACTCCATTCATTAGCCTGCCAGCTCTGCCTCCTGGAAGGTTCTCTAGATCATGGAGCTATTCGGTTAGGTCTCAGGTAGTACCATGACTTAACAGCTCCATTTGCTACAGAACATAAAGAAAAGGTCTCACATCACATGAGTTGCTTCTTCAGAGGCCAGGGAAAGGCACTGGCATCTCTCCACCATGCTGTCTGCTCAGGACAAGGCTCTTTTGGTTAGCACTGAACAGCAGCAAGGTGAGTTCATGTTAGGTGATGAGCAAAAATCAACCCAAAGAAAAAGCAAGGTGGGAGAGAAGAACATGCAACTTGAGCTGAAAATGCTGGGAGCTTCCTGAAGTTTCTCTGCAAAGAGACAAGATCTGACAGAGCCTCAGGAGAAACTGCCCTTTATTCTGAAAGGATCTGTCACAGGCTGTCACCTGTCACAGATGAAATTATCCACACTGTACCCAAACAGAAACATCAGCAGGGCTTAGGGCAAGAGCAGAGCAAACTGCAGTTGTGTCCTGCAGAATATCCCCATCACCAGGGGAGACATTTGCTCATTACATGAAAGCCTTCCCTATGACAAGTCCCTGCTGAAGTATCATAGAACCACAGAAGGGTTTGGATTGGAAGCTCCAACCCCCCTGCCATGGGCAGGGCACCTTCCACTAGAGCAGGTTGCTCAAGACCTCATCCAACCTGGCCTTCAACACCCCCAGGGAGGGGGCATCCACAACCTCCCTGGGCAACCACCCTCACTGTCAAGATTTTCTTTCTAATTCTCAGTCTCAATCTCCCCTCTTCCATCTCAAAGCCATTGGCTCTCATCCTATCACTACAAGCCCTTGTCAAAAGTCCCTCCCCAGCTCTCCTGTAACCCTCTTCAGGTACTGGAAGGCTGCTCTCAGGTCTCAGTGGAATATGTCCACATGGTAAAAAAATCCCCTTCCTTCAGCATATATTTCCAAAAAACCATCACAAGCTTGACTCAGCTGCTCACAATTCTTCTTAAGGCTGCTCCTGGATTCCTGTGATAACATGAAAAAAAAAATCCAACTGCAGCTATAAGAAAAAACCCAACTAAAACCCAGCCCAAGTTCTTGCTACTTCCTGCTGAATATGTATGGGCAGGGAACAGCTGAGGTGTGAACACTGCCATGTGGCAAGGGAAAAGCACTGAGCACCAGGACAGCATCATCACAGGTGGCTGATGGGAGGAAGAGGAGCAAAAGCTCTGCTCTGAAGCCAGGCTCACAGTTGAATGACACTGAAAGACAAAAGACCTTCCTCCTTTAGATTACAGAGAGGTGGTTGAGTCTCCATCTCTGGAGACTTTCAAAACTCATTTGGACATGTTCCTGTGTGACCTTCTCTAGGTAAACCTGCCTTGGCAGAGTTGTTCATAGAATCACAGAATGGTTTAGGTTGGAAGGATCTTAAGATCATCTAGTTCCAACCCCCTGTCATGGGCAGGGACACCTCCCACCAGCCCAGGTTGCTCAAGGCCTCATCCAACCTGGTCCTGAACACTTCAGAGAGGGGGCATTCACAATCTTCCTGGGCAACCTGTTCCAGTGTCTCACCACCCTCACTTTAAGAATTTCTTCTTAATCTTGCCTCCCTGGAGATCAACACAACACATAGCCAGACACAGCTTGCCAGACTGAGCACTCGATGTGAAGAAACAGAGCTAAGTGATATTAATAAACATTAAGTCCCCTATATCAATGCCATATCAGAGCAGAATCCCATCAGCACACCTACAAGGAGCTCATCCATTTGCTTTTGCCATTTATTTTAAATAAATAACCAGAGCAGTTGTTTAACTCAGGGAAAATCACGCCAGGTTTCTTTCTTTGGATGGGGAGGGAATCCTTACCTGTGACCCACTCAAAGCCATTTTTTATTATTATTGTTATTTTTAGTTTGGCAGCTGAACCTAAAAATCAATTACTTGTACAGTCCTGGCTGACAGCTGGAAAAGCAGCTTCTAATCTTGTGTCAGTAAAGGCTGTTGCCATGAGCAGCAAGATCCTCTGAGTGACACTCAAACCCGTGGCTCTCAGAAGGATTTGACAGCTCTTTTTCTTTAGCATTCTTCTGGTTTGCTGCGTGGTTTGGGGGAGGGGTTTCTTTGTTGGTGTTTTTTTAAACAGGAAAGTCTCTTATTATCATTTACACACAGCAGTTCCTCTCCCCAGTATATAAGCTGGAAAGACATTGGTTTAATTAAGCTTTAGGCTGTGAGCCTTTTGTTCCTTCCCTGTGATGGACTTAGACATGGAAGCAGAGTCTCTGCAGGTGACACAACCATAGAATGGCTCAGGTTGGAAGGGACCTCAGGGGTCATCTACTCCAACCCCCCCGCCATGGGCAGCGACTCCTCTCAGCTAACTCATCTGCTCAAGGCCTCATCTAACCTGGCCTTGAACATCCCCAGGCAGTAAAGGGGCACAATCCCCTCTCTTGCCCTGCTGGCCACACTCCTCTTGCTGCACCCCAGCGCACAGCTGCCTCCTGGGCTGCATGAGGGCACTGCTGGCTCATGGTGAGCTTCTCAGCACCCAACATCCCCAAGTCTCTTTCTTCAGGGCTCCTTTCAACTCACTCTGCGCCCAGCCTGGATTTGTGCCTGGGGTTGGCCCCACCTAGATGCAGGCCCTTGTACTTTGACTTGTGGAACCTCATGCGCTGGCTGACTACTCAAGCCTCTCAAGATCCTTCTGGATAGATCCCTACACTCAAGTGAGTCTGGAGCACCACACAGCTCACCACCACCAAATCATCAGGTTACTGTCTTCTTAAACAGATTACTGGTCCAAGTCATTTTAGCAAGGTCTTGCTGACTTGAATCGAGGGGGAGAAGCTGCAGCCAGTCCGCTTTCAGCCATTGCAGATGACAATGTTATTCTTCTAACAAGACAGAAAAGTCACAGTGCATCTGGGGACAGAAATGCAAACATCAAATAAGTAGCAAGACCCAGTCAGCTTAAGAAGCTGTTGACAAGACAGACAAGTGTAGTGCTAGATGCTCCTACCTAAGGTTATCCAGCAGAGCTGTGAGTGCAGAGCAGAACCGTGATGCCAGTTCTGCCTTTAATTAATAAAGAGAAGTGGTTCCCTGTTCAAGGCTTCCATCTCAGGAGTTTGACTGACATGTGGACTACTTTTCTTCACAAAAAGCAGGAGCTCAGAAGAAACCCCATAAATGTTGTGCAGCTGGTGGGTAAAATACTCAGTCTGGGGAGAAATAAGAGAAAGCTAAAGAAAATTTCCCCCATCCCTTCATAATCCCTGTCCTCTTTTGTGGCACTTTCCTTCCCTCAATTCAAACTCTTTGACAATCTTTTACCAAGGCAGATATAAACCAAAAGCAATTATGATGAGTGCATTTTCATTCACCATGCTGCACACTGTATGTGTTCTCCCATCACCCTCAATAAATCTCATTTTGAGTGAGCAGACACGTTAAAGAAATTTCATCAAACTTTAGGCCATAACAAAACAAAATTATATTCAACAAATCATAACAGACAAGATAGTCAAACACAGATAAGACAGCACACAGCAGACCAGTCAACATTGATTAGCAGGCTTGCTAAATATATTTGCAGTAGGTGGCAAAACAGAGAGCAAAAATAAGTTGTCTTAGTTGAAGCCCTTACTGCTTTTCCCATCATCTCCAAAGCAGGCAGAGGAACAGTGTTAGTATGCCACACATGCCCACAGCTGAGCACGCAGAGCACAAGCTTGGTGTGTGCTTTAGAAGGGCTGTTGGAGACCAGGACTCTGATAGCCCTTAAAAACCCAGTCCAAGACAAGAGATGGCAGAAATGTGAAGTGTCACTTCCTTGACACCAGTGTGCAGGGAACCTCCATTCCCAACTGTAAGGAAAAGTGAACCAAGATCATCCGTGAGACCAGCAGCCAAAGAATAGAATAGAATAAAGCAGGTTGGAAGAGACCTTCAAGATCATTGTGTACAACCCATCAACCAATCCAACCCACCTAAACAACTAACCCATGGCACCAAGCACCCCATCAAGTCTCCTCCTGAACACCTCCAATGATGGTGACTCCACCACCTCCCCAGGCAGCCTATTCCAATGGGCAATCACTCTCTCTGTATAGAACTTCTTCCTAACATCCAACCTAAACCTCGCCTGGCACAGCCTGAGACTATGTCCTCTTGTTCTGGTGCTGGCTGCCTGGGAGAAGAGACCAACATCCACCCGTATACAACCCCCCTTCAGGTAGTTGTAGAGAGTGATAAGGTCACCCCTGAGTCTCCTCCTCTCCAGGCTAAGCAGCCCCAGCTCCCTCAGTCTTTCCTCATAGGGCTTGTGTTCCAAACCCCTCACCAACTTCGTTGCCCTTCTCTGAACTCGTTCCAGCAACTCAACCTCCTTCCTAAACTGAGGGGCCCAGAACTGGACACAGTACTGGAGGTGTGGCCTAACCAGTGCAGTGTCCAGGGGCAGAATGACCTCCCTGCTCCTGCTGGCCACACTGTTCTTGATGCAGGCCAGGATGCCATTGGCCCTCTTGGCTGCCTGGGCACACTGCAGGCTCATGTTCAGCCTACCATCGACCAGTACCCCCAAGTCCCTCTCTACCTGGTTGCTCTAAAAGCCTGATGCAGAGAAATTACCTCTCTCTCTGGATGTAAGGGGAAAGATGAAACCCTTGGAAGCAGCAGGACCACAGAACTTGTAGGGTGCCGTTATTATGTTGGGTTTTTTCTGCTTCTCAGGTAATTCATGGAATCACAGAATGGTAGGGGTGGGAAGGGACCTCTGGCAATCACCAAATCCAACGCCCCCCATCCCCCCCCCAAGGCAGGGTCACCTAAAGAAGGTCACAGAAGAACATGCACAGATTGGTTTGGAATGTCTCCAGAGATGGAGACTCCATCACCTTCTTGGGTACCCTATTGGAATGCCACAAACTGGCATAAGTGGATCCCTGTCTGGCACAGCCGCAGGAAGAATCCATCAGTGTTGGCATTCTCCACACCAGGACTTCCCCACATAACTATCTTTACCCAGAAAAATGTTAGGCTTCAAACTTTGTGCTCCAATGCACCAAACCCCCTTCCCCTGTCTTTCCACACAGAATGGTAGGGTTGGAACGGACCTCTGCAGATCATCAAGCCCAACCCCCTGCCAAATCAGGGTCATCTAGTAAAGGTCACACAGGAACACATTCAGGTGGGTTTTGAAAGTCTCCAGAGATGGAGACTCCACAACCTCTCCTGGCAGCCTGCTCCAGTGCTCCAGCACCCTTAAAGAAGTTCCTCCTCATCCTTGGATGGAACTTCTTATGTTCAAGTTACACCAGATGAAGTTTGTAGATGAATGGGGAGGTTGACACTCCAGAAGGCAGAGCCACACTCAAGGAAGACCTGAAGTGCTGAAATCACCAAGAAGCTGAGTAACCCCTTGTCTCTAAAGCTACCCGGGCAAAGAACTGTCCAGAGCAGGGCATCAAAGCTGGTGAAGGGTCTAGAGAACAGGTCTGGTGAGGAGCAGCTGAGGGAACTGGGGCTGTTTAGTCTGGAGAAGAGAAGGCTGAGGGAAGACCTAATTGATGCCTACAACTCCCTAAAAGGAGGTTGGAGCCTGGTAGGCATTGGTCTCTTCTGCTTAGTATCAGAATAGAATGAGAAGTATCAGGTGGAATGATCAGATAGAATTTCTTCAAATGGCCTGAAATTGTGCCAGGGGAGGTTTAGGTTGGAAATTAGAAGAAACTCCTGGATTGAAAGGGTTCTCAAAGCCTGGAATAGGCTGCCCAGGGAGGTGGTTGAATTCCCCCATCCCTGGAGGTGTTTCAGAGATGTGGTGCTGAGGGCCAGTGCTTAGCATCAGCCTTGCCAGAGTTTGAGAATGCTTGGACTGGATGATCTGAAAGGGATTTGAACTGGATGATCTGAAAGGGATTTTCTGACTAAAATGGTTCTGTGATTCTATGAGGTGGCTCTACAGCTATGCAGAACAGAGCCATGAAGCTCCCCATCACAGTATCACAGTATCACCAAGGTTGGAAGAGACCTCAAAGATCATCAAGTCCAACCTATCACCCAAGACCTCATGACTAGACCATGGCACTGAGTGCCACGTCCAATCACCTTATACTTGCTCCTGAAGATGCAGCCTCATGGGTCATCCTCTGCAGATTCAGAGATTCACAGCTTCACAGAATGCACTGGGTTGGAAGAGACCCTCAAAGAGCATCTCATCCAAACCCCCTGCACTCAGCAGGGGCACTTCCAACTAGAGCAGGCTGCCCAGGGACACATTCAGTCTGATCTTGAATGTTTCCAGGCACACAGCCATAACCACATCCCTGGGCAACTTATTCCAGTATTTCCCTATCCTCGTGGTACAGAACTTCCTCCTGATGTCCAACTTAAATCTCCACTGCTCCAGTATCAAACCATTCACTTGTGCTATCACCACAGTCCATCCCCAGCCTTCCTGTAGGACCCCTTCAGATACTGAAATGCAGCTCTAAGGTCTCCCTGGAGCCTTCTGTTCTCCAGGCTGAACAGCCCCAACCCTTTAAGCCTGTCCCCACAGGGGAGGTTCTCCAGCCCACTGATCATCACGGCCTCCTCTGTTCAGGGCCACACAGATGGACACAGCACTGCAGGTGATGTCTCACCAGAGCAGACTAGAGTGGCAGAATCACCTCTTTTCCTCTCCACTCATTCCCTGCTGTGTTGTTTTTGTACTGTGACCATCACTGTCAGTCCTTCAGAATAGAGGAGCCTCAGTGATACCAAGTCACATTTTGTTTTCTTCTGTTCGTGGGTCATTAATGAAAGCCGAGAAGCACCTCTCCTCACAGCAGCCCCTGACTGTTCTTCCTCCCTTCATTATGTACCATTCTTTGCTTTGTGATATTTGTGGGCTTCCTGACAATCTTCAATACTCCCTGTCTCAGTCCAAATTTATCTGAACTCAGTTTTCTAGCAGCGCTGGGGAGAACACCACAATAAACGCTTCAGTTACATCTAGATGTGTGACAGCACAGCTGGCACTGCTGCTAAGCAGGTGAAACAAAGCAGATCAGGACTGTTTCAGGTGGCTTTTCTTCACCTAATGTCATTTTCCTTGAAAAGAAAACAAGCAAATCACACAGATATGACAGACCATGCTCAGCATACTGCCACAGAATCACAGAATGGTGGGAGCTGCAAGGAACCTTCAGAGATCATCCAGTCCAGTCCCCCTGCCAGAGCAGGATCACCTAGAGCAGCTTGCCCAGGATCACAGTGTCCAGGTAATTTTAGAAAGTCTCCAGAGAAGGAGACTCCACAACTTCTCTGGGCAGCCTGCTTCAGTGCTCCAGCACCCTCAAAGTAAACACATGTCTTGTTAGGTTCAAGTGAAACCTTCTGGGTTCCAGTTTGTGCTCAGTGCTGTAATGGGTTGGGGCAGACCCTTTCCCCACCACGGGCAGAAATAACGACTCAGACAAATGGATTGCAAAAGTGATGGAAAGTTTAAATAGAAGGCAGTGAATGTTTACAAAAAGCCAAAAACACAGTGACAAGAGAAACCCCCAAGCAGACCCAGAAACATCCCATCCCCAACTAAGGGTGCACCCAAGACCCCCAGGCCTCCCTCTTCCCCGCCCTCCCCACTGCTAGGTTAGTCTCAGCTGGCCAGATCTGAGACTGCCCATCCCCCCATGGCCTTGGGCCTAACCAGGCTCAAAGCCAGGAGGCATCTCCCCCAGTTACTGGGTAGCAGAGAGGAAGTAAGAGGAAGTGCCAGACCCCACTGTGGATTTTATAGTGGTGTAGGAATTATGGTAGGAAATACGTAATTTCCTGTGTCCACCCACTGGGCTGGACTCTGGACAGAGGAAACACCCCCGTAGCAGAGGGCACCCAGCCCAAACTGCAACAAGTGCCCATTATCCTGCCACTGGGCACCACTAAAAAGGGCCCAGCCTCATCCTCTTGACCCCCTCAGGTCCTTCAGCTTTTGCTGAGCATTGATCAGATCCCTCTCTCAGGCTGCTCTTCTCGAGGCTAAATAGCCCTAGGTCTATAAGCCTTTCCTAATCAGAGAGATGCTCCAGGCCCCTCAGCATCTCTCTTGGATGCTCTCCAGTAGTTCCCTGTCCCTCCTGAACTGGGAGCCCAGAACTGGACACAATACGCCAGCTGCAGCCTCAGCAGGGCAGAGCAGAGTAGAGTGGCAGAAGAGCCTCCCTCAACTTGCCGGCCACAATCTGCTGTGAAAGTGCTGGAGCTCTGGATCACACTACTGTGAGAGACTAAAAGTTTGTCTGTCTTGGTGTGAAGTCAACAAAGATAAAATCACTTGCTGCTTGCGCAGACAATAGCTGATATGTGTTGGACAGAGCCACTGGAACGACTCTTGGAAGGTGCAAAGATAACATTGCTCACTGGGCCACAGCTGGCCTACAACAATGACCCAGCCATTCACGCCTTCAGGACAAGATAATCTCCACCCATCAAGTACCCTGGAAAGGGTAGACAATGATGTGTAATGAGTGTGGAGGATTTGTCTGGATGGAGGCCAAGGAGGCGGAGGGCCCCCCTCCACCCCCCATCCAGATCTCTTGCCCAAACACACAGAAATACACAGAAAGATTTCCGGGGTGTCGTACGGCTGGGGGAAAGGCCAGGCCCTCCCGCCCCTCACTGTGAGTAGGGGGAAGAAAATTGAAGGGGAAAAAAAACCTCACAGCTGAATTAGCAAAGGAGTGTGTGCTGTATATTTACAAAGCAGTTTAGGGAATGCAGGGAAATATATACAGAATTTACAGTATTTACAATACATACAGAAATATACAACAAAGTAACACAGAAATGAGGGTTCCCTCCTCTGCTGAGGGGGGGTTCCCCACCTCTGCTCCCCCTTCTCTCCCCCTTTCCCCAGAGAGGGTTAGAAAGAGAGAAAAGAGAAAATTAATTAAAAGCAGTTATGTGTTAATTGGAAAGCAGTTAATACAGGCCTTGCAGTTTATCAGTTTCAAGGTCAAGCCTGGCCGAAAGCCGACAAGCTGCGAGCCACCGAAGGAGGGGAAGACAGACTGAGGAAAAGTGCAGGAATGCCCAGGATTCTCTGCTGTACTCCCAGTTCTAAAGGTGCTTCCCCCCAATCTACCAACGAAATTAGTTTAGATCCGTCTTTCGTTTACAAACATCCGACCACAATATTCCCTTTCTTAAGGGGACAGCCTCAAATGGTCACACGGGGAAACGCCTGCCCCTGGAATTCCTGAGGGACAATACTTGGATACATACCTAAGGACTAAGAACTGTATAAAAGACTTAAGCAACTACTGGCGAGTTAGTGAGAAGAAAAATGCAGAAGGAAAATGTGGGGGACTGTGTCTCCCAGACTGGATGATTAAAGGGGAGAAAAATGGAGATGAAGGAAAGCACAGGAGACGGACCATGCCGCTGAGAAGGGAAAGCCGGGACAATGCTGCTCCGGAGAAAAGAGGCTGCCCAGAGTACCACAGCTCTTCTCCAGCCAAAGCCTCAGCACCCTTTCTCTACAGACCCAGGCTGCCCAGAGGACCACCGCTCTTCTCCAGCCAGAGCCTCAGCACCGTTCCTGTACCAACCCAACATCTCCCCCAGCTCTTCTCCAGCCAGAGCCTCAGCATCGTTCCTGTACCAACCCAACATCTCCTGCAGCACCTTTCCTCCACAGACTCAAACTGTCTTGGGGGGAATGAGTGGTGTGGTAATATAATTCCTTTCCTCTTCTCTCTCTCTCTTCTCTCTCTTCCTATTTTCTCCCTCTCCCCTTCTTATGTCCACTTCATTTATGCAATAAATAGTCTAGCTGTTGATATTTTGGCCTCGTTTGTGCCTCTAATTTCACATCACGGGAATATTCTAAAATAATTGAGTCTCTTTCCCTCTCCGGACCAAGACAGACTACCCAGAGAGTTTGTGAAGTCTCCTTCTCTGGACACTTTCAAGACCCATCTGGATTCGTTCCTGTGTGACCTGCCCTAGGTGACCCTACTTTGGCAGGGACTCAATGATCTCCAGAGGTCCCTCCTTCCAACCCCTACCACCCTGTGATGTACCTGCAGCTTGAAAGTCTGTTACCCCTTTATGAGTAAAGCACAGGAAAAAACCCATAGTGGGAAGCACCCAGCAACACAGCAGCATTTTCTTTCTGAGCATTATTAAATCTTTGCAAGTAGGCTTCATGCCACACTGAAAACTGGGAGCCTTGTTACTAATCATGATGACAATGGGTCTGTTACAGAGAGAAACCTGAGCTCAGAATCAGATGAGTCACTTGAGCAGCAGAAGTTGTTAAACAAATCAAATACATGACAAAACATCTTAGGTGTAAAGCTGTGCTTGCAGGATTGAGGAAGAACATGAGATCCTGAGGTACAGTGCAGTGATTGACTAAGGGCTGAGAGACAGGAATTCCCCATAAAGAAGGCTTCCCATGTCATGGCAGAGGGAAAATACTACTGACAGGCCTTTAAGCACAAGATCTGAAGCAGGATTGAGAAATCAGTCAGAGAATCCCCTGAAATGCTCTAGGTAGTCCAAGTGTCCCTACTCAAGGAGAAGGGAGAGACAAGGGGAACCATATCATAAGAACTCCAGAAAAGAAGCCACATAAGCAAGCTAAGGTCTAGGGAAAGCAGAAAGGAAGGAAGGATCACAGAATGGTAGGAATTGGAAGGGACCTCTGCAGATCATTAAGTCCAACCCCCTGCCAAGACAGGATCACCTAGGGACACAGGTGCTGCAGGACACAGGAACATACCCAGGTGGGTTTTGAACATCTCTAGAGATGGAGACTCCACAACCTCTCTGGACAGCCTGCTCCAGATCTCTGCCACCCTTATAGAAGGCCCTCCTCATGTTTAGATGGAACTTCTTGTGTTCAAGTTTGTGCCCATTAAGAAAGTGTCTCCCAAATGTCTGCATGAATAGATCCTAGTGGAGTCAGTGAAGGTCTTGAAACCAAACATGATCAAATCCACCTTAGAAATGAAAGCACACAGTTTAATTTTTGATATTTGACTATTTCTATAACTAATCCAAGTCTCACAAGATGTGCTTTTTGAAGTACCTGCAGAAGGACTGCTTCCAAAAGCCTGCAGTGACAGGACAAGCGACAATGGTTTGAAATGAGAGAAGAGCAGATTCAGAATGGGTACAAGTTCTGCACCATGAGGGTGCTGGAACACTGCAACAGGGTGCCCAGGGAGGAAGTTGAGGCCCCATCCCTGGAGACAGTCAAGGTGAGGCTGGACAAGGCTCTGAGCAACCTGATCTAGTGGAGGATATCCCTGCTGACTGCAGGGAGGTTGGGCTGGATGGCCTCTGGAGGTCCTTTCCAGCCCAAACCATTCTATGATTTTGTTATTCTGCCTTTGCTCCAAACAGAAAGCACAAACATGATACTGGCTGGACTCCATGATCTTAAAGGTCTTTTCCAACTAGAACAGTGATTGTTTGATGAAGAACTCCATTATGGGCACCCTGTGAAAGAATGGCAGACCTTTGGCACTCATTTTGAACAGAGTCAGGCTTCAAAATGGACCTGCTTGGTCACTCCTAAGTGTGAAACTGAGACACTGCACTGCTTTAATTGAGTTTAATTAATTTCATTTAAGCCTAACTCATCCCTGCTGGCAGCTGTGCACTACACCACTGTCCCCACAGCAATCTATCATCCCATTTGAAACCAAGAGGTCTCTGCTAAGTTGATATCCCAGTGAATGCTGCAGTGAGGGGCTCTGAAGGCTGCCCAAGTTGGATGCTGAAAGGAACCTACTGTGGAAGAGACAGTCTCATCTATCACTCCGGAGGCCAAGTCACCAAGAGGAATGGTCAAAAACCAGTACAGATGATCTCACTTTTTATTGTTGCAGCTGAGACAACCCAAGCCTTAAAAGCTTAGTGAGGTTATCAGAGGAAAAAGTGAAGTCTCTGAAGGCTTCTCTGAGCCAGTTTACAAAACGATCAAAACCCAGGGAATGAAATTTGTTTTAGCTTCCCAAGCTTCTCCAAAGTTTACTTGTTCCTTTTCCCTCAAGCTGAAAGAGATCAGCTTTGTACCTCAACCCCCCTCTATGCTAGGTTCTTGCTGCAGTTTCAAAGCCTAGGTTCCCTTGACTTCTCCTTGCTGCTTCTATACACAAAGTTCCTCAAGGATCTATTGCCATAGGTGCCAAAGGAGACATCTGAGGGAAAAAAAACCAACCCTATTCTTTCCTTCAAAAAGGGAATAACAACAAGAAGAAAATTTTACCTTCCTTCTAGAATCCTTCAAGTGACTGATTTGGGTGTTTCAAGCCAAATACTTGCTTGGTTTGCCCATTCAGACTGAATAAGTCTGGTTATCCAGGCTAAAAACCCCAGGCCAAGGATGCCAAGGAGGAACAACCCCCCACACCAGTATAGATTAGGGGCTGACCTGCAGGAATGCAGCTCCATAGAGATGGACCTGGGAGTCCTGGGGGACAAGAAGTTCTCCATGGGACAGCAATGAGCCCTGGTGGCCAAGGCGGCCAATGGCATCCTGGGGTGCTATAAAAATAGTGTGGAGATTCTCCTCTCCCTCTACTCTGCCCTGCTGAGACCACATCTGGAGTATTGCATCCAGTTCAGGGCTCCCCAGTTCCAGAGGGACAGGGATATACCGGGGAGATACCGAGGGAGGCTATGGGGATGCTGAAGGGACTGGAACATCAGTGTGATGAGGAAAGGGTGAGAGACCTGGGGCGGATTAGTCCGGAGAAGAGAGGGCATCTGATCAATGTTTATAAATATCTGAAGGGTGGGTGCCAAGAAGGGGCCAGGCTCTTTTTGGTGTTGTCCTCTGATAGGACAATGGACAAAAACTGGAACCCAGGAAGTTCCTAGGTCTTGTAGGAAGAGAATTAGGGAGGCAAAAGCACACTTGGAGCTTAAACTGGCCTCTACTGTGAAGGACAACAAAAAGTCCTTCTATAAATACATTAATAGTAAGAGGAAGGGGAAGGAAAACCTCCACTCCTTGGTGGATACGGAGGGGAACATTGTAACCAAGGATAAGGAAAAGGCAGAGATACTTAACACCTTCTTTGCCTCAATTTTTACTAGAAGGGCAGAACGTCTTCCTGACAGCTGGCCTGCAGAGCTAGCAGAAGGAGCCAGGGAGCTGCACAGTTTCCCTATGTTCCATGAGGCGGTGGTTGGAACTCTCCTTAGCAGCCTGGATCCCCACAAGTCCATGGGACCAGATGGGATTCATCCTAGGGTGCTGAGAGAGCTGGCAGATGAGCTGGCCAAGCCACTCTCCATCATTTTTCAGCAGTCCTGGCTCACTGGCGAGGTCCCAGAGGACTGGAAGCTGGCCAACGTGGTGCCCATCCATAAGAAGGGCCGGTTGGATGAGCCAGGGAATTACAGGCCTGTCAGCCTGACCTCAGTGCCAGGCAAGATCATGGAACAGGTCATCCTGAGTTCAATAACACAACACTTACAGGATGGCCAAGGGATCAGGCCTAGCCAGCATGGATTTAGGAAGGGCAGGTCCTGCCTGACCAACCTGATCTCCTTCTATGATCAGGTGACCTGCCTGGTGGATGTGGGGAGGCCTGTGGATGTAGTCTACCTGGACCTCAGCAAGGCCTTTGACACCGTCCCCCATAGCAAACTGCTGGCCAAGCTGTCAGCCCATGGCTTGGACGGGAGCACACTGCGATGGGTTAGGAACTGGCTGGAGGGCCGAGCCCAGAGAGTGGTGGTGAATGGTGCCACATCCAGCTGGCAGCCAGTCACTAGTGGTGTGCCCCAAGGATCAGTGCTGGGCCCTGTGCTCTTTAACATCTTTATTGATGATCTGGATGAGGGCATTGAGTCCATCATCAGTAAATTTGCTGACGACACCAAGCTGGGGGCAAGAGTTGATCTGCTGGAGGGTAGAGAGGTTCTGCAGAGAGACCTGGACAGGCTGGACAGATGGGCAGAATCCAACGGCATGAGATTTAACACATCCAAGTGCCGGGTTCTGCACATTGGCCACAACAACCCCATGCAGTGCTACAGGCTGGGGTCAGAGTGGCTAGAGAGCAGCCAGGCAGAGAGGGACCTGGGGGTGCTGGTTGATGGTAGGCTGAACATGAGCCTGCAGTGTGCCCAGGCAGCCAAGAGGGCCAATGGCATCCTGGCCTGCATCAAGAACAGTGTGGCCAGCAGGAGCAGGGAGGTCATTCTGCCCCTGGACACTGCACTGGTTAGGCCACACCTCGAGTACTGTGTCCAGTTCTGGGCCCCTCAGTTTAGGAAGGAGGTTGACTTGCTGGAACGAGTCCAGAGAAGAGCAACAAAGTTGGTGAGGGCTTTGGAACACAAGCCCTATGAGGAGAGACTGAGGGAGCTGGGGCTGCTTAGCCTGGAGAAGAGGAGACTCAGGGGTGACCTTATCACTCTCTACAACTACCTGAAGGGAGGTTGTAGACAGGCTGATGATGGTCTCTTCTCCCAGGCACCCAGTACCAGAACAAGAGGACACAGTCTCAGGCTGCGCCAGGGGAGGTTCAGGTTGGATGTTAGGAAGAAGTTCTATACAGAAAGAGTGATTGCGCTATGGAATGGGTTGCCCGGGGAGGTGGTGGAGTCGCCGTCATTGAAGGTGTTCAGAAGGAGACTTGATGGGGTGCTTGGTGCCATGGGTTAGCTGTTTGGGTGGGTTGGATTGGTTGATGGGTTGGACACGATGATCTTGAAGGTCTCTTCCAACCTGGTTTGGTTTATTCTATTCTAATTTACTGTTTATTCTATTCCACCTCAAGATGAGGAGAAACTTCTTTGGTGTGAGAGTGACAGAGCCCTGGAGAAGGCTGCCCAGAGAGGTTGTGGAGTCTCCTTCTCTGGAGACTTTCAAGACCTGTCTGGCTGTGTTTCTGTGTGACCTTCCCTAGGTGACCCTGCTTTGGCAGGGTGCTTGGACTGGATGATCTCCTGATGTCCATTCCAACCCCTACCATTCCATGGTTCCATGATTCCCACTGGAGCTTTACAAACCGAGGAAAGTAACACAGGCATTCTGAACATGAAAACCCATGAGAGCTGTCACAAATGGCAAACTGGGGTTCCTCCAAAGAAATCTATTTTGCATTTCCTTTTACTGCAAGCCACCCCAAACTTCTCTGCTGGATTGGCTTCCCCCCTGAGGAGTGAATATTCAAACACTGCATAAATATGACAACTCCAGAAAAGATGGTTCAGATGTTATCTCGACTACATTTCAACACCAAATGTTCCCTCTGAGTGTTTTATTTTCACCTCTGCTACTTCCCACATTAATGCCTGATAATGAAAAATTCAATGAGCAAACTCTGCCAAGCTGCCAATTTTTAGTTTGCACTCCCAAGTTTTTGAACACACTTTTGGAAGTTTTGTCGTCTTACCCCAACTGAAGACAAATTCCTTCAGTGGGGAAATGCAAATTAGCAAGAACAATGAGGTGGTTTGGTCTGGAGAAAAGGGGGCTGAGGGGAGACCTTCTGGCTCTCTACAATGCCCTGAAAGGAGGCTGGAGCCAGGTGCAGTTTGGCCTCTTCTCCCTAGGAGCAAGTGATAGGAGGAAAGGAAATGGTCTCAAGTTGCGCCAGAGGAGGTTTAGGTTGGAGATTAGAAGCAACTTCTTGACTGACAGGGTTCCAAAAGTTTGGAACGGGCTGCCCAGAGAAGGGGTTGAATCCCCATCTGTGGAGGTGTTTCAGAGGCAGAGATATGGTGCTGTGGGCCGTTGTTTAGCCCTAGCTTTGGCAGACTTAGAGAATGGTTGGACTGGGTGATCTGAAAGGGTTTTCCAACCCAAACATTCTGTAAGTCTAATAAAGCAATGTTAGCATCCCCTGTAAGAGGACTCACTGAGCTAGCTGATAGAAGCTCTGGTTTCCCATTTGCTGTCTCTGTTGTGGGGTTTATCACACAACTATGAAGAGTCTCCTGCAACAGACCTTGTTCTCCAGCACCACCTACTACGTACACTTCCTACTTCAGAGTCTTACAACATGCTTGACATTTTCAAAATTACCAAAGGAAGCTGCAGCAGGAATGAGACCCCAGCTGCTTAAAATGCTTAACAAAGCTATTAGAGAATGTAGAGATTGCAAGAGAGCTCCAGAGATCATCCAACCCCCCTGCCAGAACAGGATCACCTAGGGCAGGTCACAAAGGAACACATCCAGATGTGTCTGGAAAGACTCCAGAGAAGGAGATTCCACAAACTCTCTGGGCAGCCTGCTCCAGGGCTCCAGCACCCTCACAGCAAAGAAGCTCTTCCTCACATTGAAGTGGAACTTCCTCTGCTCCAGCTTGTGCCTGTTGTTCCTTGTCCTATCACTGGGCACCACTGTAAACAGCCTGATATCTTGACATCCATCCCTCATATATTTAGAGACACTGATCAGATCCCCTCTCAGCCTTCTCTTTTCCAGGATAAACAGCCCCAGGTCTTTCAGCCTGTCTTCACAGGAGAGATGTTCAAGTCCCCCAGTCATCCTCATAGCCCTCTGTTGTACTCTCTCCAGCAGTTCCCTGTCCCTCTTGAACTAGGGAGTCCAAAACTGGACACAGCATTCCAGGTGTGGTCTCACCAGGGCAGAGTAGGGGGGCAGGAAAAGTGCTGCACCTTCTGAAAGACACAGACTACAGAGCAGGCTTTGAGTCTCAGTATTCCCTTTTAAGTGAGGAATATTCAAAACTTCACTTTCCGAAGACGCTTGATTGCTATTCACAAAGCAGCTAAAGCCATCTGCTCCCTCTGACCTCAGCACATCATCAGCATTCAGTGTGGCTTGAAGCCTTTAACTGAGAGGGGAAATCAGTCTCACGGTTCACAGTTGTGTGAGGATGCTTAAGAAAGGCACATTCCTATATTTTCCTTAATTAAGCAAAAGTTACCTTTGAATTTCACAGAATCATTTGGGTTGGAAAAAGCTTTTAACATCATCCAGTCCAACCACTATCTCTGTTCAGTCTGGTGCTAAACCATGACCCTCAGCACCACATCTCTGCCTCTTTGAAACACCTCCAGGGATGAGGATTCAACCATCTCCTTGGGCAGCCTGTTCCAGTCTTTAAGAACCCTTTCAGTCAAGAAGTTGCTTCTAAGATCCAGCCTAAACCTCCCCTGGGGCAATTTGAGGTCATATCCTCTCATACTATCACCTGCCTGGATTGGAAAGTCCATTTAAGATCACTGAATCCAAGCATTTGCCCGACACTGACAAGTCCTTCACTAAACCACATCCCTCAGCATTACATATATGCAACTCTAAAACACCTCCAGGGATGGGAACTCCACCACCTCCCTGGGCAGCCTGTTCCAAGGTCTGAGAACCCTTTCTGTGAAGAAATTCTTTCTAATATCCAACCTGAACTGCCCTTGCAGCAACTTGAGAACATTTCCTCTCCTTGTATCACTTCATACTAAGGAGAAGAAACCAGCCCCCACCTCACTCCAACCTCCTTTCAGGGAGTTGTAGAGAGCAATAAGGTCTCTCCTCAGCCTCCTCTTCTCCAAACTAAACACCCCCAGCTCCCTCAGCTTCTCCTCACCAGCTTCCTTGCCCTTTTCTGGACCATCTCCAGCACCTCAATGTCCTTCCTGCAGTGAGCACCCTAAAACTGAACCAAGGATTCTAGTTGGGATCTCCCCAGTGCTGAGTATAGGGGGACAATGACTGCCCTGGTCCTGCTGGCCACACCATTGCTGATCCAGGCCAGGATTCTGGTGGCCTTCCTGACCACACTGCTGATTCATCCTCAGCTGCTGTCAACAATCACCCCCAGGTCTTTCTCTGCTGGGCAGTTTCCAGCCACTCTGCCCCAAGCCTGGAGCATTCACAGGGTTGTTGTGACCCAAGCACAGGACCTAGCACTTGGCCTTGCTGAATCTCATACAGTTGGCCCTGGATCATCTATCAAGTCTGTCCAGGTCCCTCTGTGGAACCTTCCCACTCCCAAGCAGATCAACACTCCCATCCTGCCTGGTATTTTCTACAGACTCAGTGGAGGTCCCTGAATGCCTTTGTCCAGGTCACTGACAGAGTTGTTGAACAGGACTGGCCCCAGCACTGAGCCCTGGGGACACCACTGAAGCTTCTTGGCCTGTCTGAAAAAAAAAATAAATCACAGAGTGCTTGCTGCCAGCTGCGGGCAGTGTTTAAAATGCTTTTGTTATCAGTCCTCAGAAAAAGCACTGAAGAAAACTAAATAAATATTTCAGCTTCCTTCAGCTCCGTCAGGGAAAAGACAAACAATCTGTGAGTGGGTTTAAGCTTGAAGGAAGTGTTTAAAAGGCAGCTGGTATCACCTTCCATCTTGTAGTCAGGGGCCAGCACTGCAGCTACAGGCATCAGAGCGAATTCCTTGGCTGTGCTTGGCTTTCTAAACAGCAGTGGGTGGGAGGGCTAACTGCACACAGCTAGGAAGTTAAAACATCCCCCTGAATGCTGCTGCTGCTAAAAGATGCACAGAGCAGAGGCGTGGAATTGGTTCAGTTGGAGAGGACCTCTAATATCATCGAGTCCAACCTGTAACCTGACACCACCATAGCCGTTAAACCATGCACCAGAGGGCCAAGTTTACACTTTTCCTGAACACCTCCAGGGATGGTGACTCCACCAGCTCCCTGGGCACCCTCTTCCAATGTCTGACCACCTCTGCAGGACAGACATTTTTCCTAATCACCTATGTTCTTCATCAACCAATCTGTCTGACACATGTTTTGTAAGCTACTCTAAATTGATCCTCCTAAATGCAACATGAGTCCTTAGGCCTGCATTTTCTGAAGGAAAGAGGAGTAAGTAGAGAGAAGACTCAAAGAGAAGCACTGCCAGCAGGACTATTAGTGAGCCATGCAGCATCAACCTTAGCAGTCTGCCCTCCAGCATCATGGGACAGCAGGAATTACTGCTGTCCTACTGCTGAAATGCTTCCAGGAAGAAATTAAGTGGGAAGCTGAGTGCTGTGTTTTCTGAAGAGGTCTGAAACCCCAGCAGTAGCCTCCACACTTCTGGCAGGAGCATCTAAAGCAATCATGAAAGATGGGCAGCAGGCTCCAAGCTCACACATCTTTCTGTTTTCTGTGCTGAGGCCAGGGCTGGAATTGTTAAAGTTTTGCTTTGTCCAGATTCTTTCCTCCATTTAGGCCCAGGACAACAGCTCATTGCTCCAACTCAAGCACTTAGCAACACCACTGTCACCAGGGGATTGCTGCCTATAGGGATGCTGGAGCCAATTATTTGCCCTGGATGTTAGGAACAAGTTCTGCACCAAGAGATTGCTGGAACATTGCAACAAAAGCAGCAGTTTTATGATGAAGAGAGTTATTCTAATTCATAGAACCCCACAATGGTTTGGGTGGAAGGGACCTTAAAGATCATCCAGTTCCAACCCCACTGCCATGTGCAGGGACACCTCCCACTAGAGCAGATTGCTTAAGGCCTCATCCAACATGTTCTTGAACACCTCAAGGGAGGGGGTGTTCACAACCTCCCTGGGTAACCTCTTTCAGTGTCTCACCACCCTCTCTGTCAAGAATTTCTTCCTAATCTCCAGTCTGAATCTTCCCTCTTCCAGATGAAAGCCATTTCCCCTCGTCCTGTCACTCCAAGCCCTTGTCAAAATTTGCTCCCCAGCTCTCGTGTAGCCCCCTTCAGGTACTGGAAAGCTGCTCTAAGGTCTCACTGGAGCCTTCTCTTCTTCAGGCTGAAGAGCCTCAACTCTCCAAGCCTGTTTCTGTAGGGGAGGTTCTCCAGCCCTCTGATCATCTTTGCAGCCTCCTCTCGACCCTCTCCAGCACTTCCATGTCCCTCTTGTGCTGGGAGCTTGAGAACTAGATGCAATGTTGCAGGTGGGGTCTCAGCAGAGCAAAGCAGGGGGGCAGAATCCCCTCCCCCTGTCCTGCTGTTCTCCCTGCTTTGGATGCAGCCCAGCACATGCTCAGGCTTCTGGCCTGATCAGGCAGCAGTGTCTTCTCTAAATTAACAAATGCCCACACCCCCAATTTAAAGCATTAGCATGGCCTGTGGTGAGATGACATTTTGTTGCTAATGGATCCATGGTGGAAGATGACACCAGTTGTGCTGTCCCCTGGGATTTACAGGCATACAAGACAGGTTTATTTCAGCTCTAAAAGGCTCTGCTAATGGCTTCAGCACTTCTGTGTTAAGTAATCAACACTCTCCCCCTTGGCAGTCAATGCATCCGTAATGCAATCCATGTTTTCCTGGGATAATTGGCCTTTCTTTCCTCAATCAGAGGGATGATGAAATTCCAGACAAGGTTTGTGCTAGAGACAAATCAGCTATGCCTATAGGCTGTCTCCAGCTTTCATTGGTTTTCTCTCTTTTAAAAGTCTTTGAGATGTTTTCAGCGTGTTTGTGCTCCTTAATACAGGTGAGGCATTGACCTGCTGGAAAACAGCTCCATGGAGACGGACCTGGGAATCCTGGGGGACACGAAGTTCTCCATGGGACAGCAATGAGCCCTGGTGGCCAAGAAGGCCAATGGCATCCTGAAGTGCTTTAAGAAGAGGGTGGCCAGCAGGTCAAGGGAGATTCTCCTCCCTCTCTACTCTGCCCTGCTGAGACCACATCTGGAGTATTGCATCCAGTTCAGGGCTCCCCAGTTCCAGAGGGACAGGGATATACTGGAGAGATACCGAGGGAGGCTATGAGGATGCTGAAGGGACTGGAACATCAGTGTGATGAGTGAAGGCTGAGAGACCTAAGGCTTTAATATCTGAAGAATTGAAGATTGAGAGGGGATCTGATCAATGTTTATAAATACCTGAAGGATGGGCCAGGCTCCTTTTGGTGTTGTCCTGTGATAGGACAAGGGACAATGGACACAAACTGGAATCCAGGAAGTTCCACCTCAAGATGAGGAGAAACTTCTTTGGTGTAAGGGTGACAGAGCAAGCTGCCCAGAGAGGTTGTGGAGTCTCCTTCTCTGGAGACTTTCAAGACCTGTCTGGCTGTGTTTCTGTGTGACCTTCCCTAGGTGACCCTGCTTTTGCAGGGCAGTTGGACCCAATGATCTTTGAAGGTCCTTTCCAAGCCCTACCATTCTATGATCTATGATTTTACTGCTCACCTCCTCCCTTTCTGCTGTTTTACTTCAAGCTTGTGTCCATCAGGACTACAACAAAAACTAATGAGCTAAGACACTGCTGCTTCTGTGGTGCAACAGTGCCCAAAGAGAGGCAGTTCCAGTGTCACTGCTGGCAGCTGAGCTGTCAACAGTTCAGATATAGCTACTTAGTGAAAGGTGTTATCAGTGAGTGGTTATGCTAGGTGGTCTTCCAGCTAATGTAAACCTTGAAGACTCCAACACCTTGCAGTGGGGGCCTCAGAACTTAACACAGTCCTCAAGGATGTCCCTGCTGACTGTGGGAGGGTTGGACTGGATAACCTTTGGAGGTTCCTTCCAATCCAAACCATTCCATGATTCTATGAAACCAAACCAAACCCCCCAACAACAGCTCTTTTGAGAGTTACTTTTGTTCCATATCCACCCCCCTGTAAACTGCTGTAATTGGCTAAAAGAATGAGTAGAGGAGACAACCAGGAAGGAATATGCTGTGCTGAGTAGGCTCAGCCTAGGCACATCACTCCTGTTTCAAACCCTGAATTTTCTGATAGCAATCCACACCTACTCAAACACTTTTTCCACCTCGGTGTATGACTCAGATGGTTACTCCTGACAGGACTGAGGGACTGTGTGTGAAAGACAAAGCTGCTTTGCCACACAGCTGTCTCTGTTAAGATGCCCATAATAATTCCTCCTCCTTACCTCCCCCCCTCCCTCCCCATGAATACTGAAAAACAACCCCAAAAGTCTAAAACTTCATTTTCTCTTAAAGACAAATGTCTGTGTGCTGCTGTGGAAACAGACAAGGGATGTTTGAGAGCAGGAATATCAAACCAAGCCTGAGGCATCGGCTTGTTATCCCACAAAGCCCTACCAACAGAGACCACCTCAGGCCATCTCAAAACTTCAGAATCCAAGTATCATAGGTACACTTCAAAAGGAAGATGAAGATCTTTGAGATATTAAATGTTCCCTATCTTTAAGTGTCCAGCTGCCTCCAAAAAGTAAGTGCTAAATATTTGACAAATTGTGGTTACTTTATGGGGTTTGAGTTACACTCTGCCCCTTACCTTCTACCTTGCTAGTTATGAACACCTGCTGAATCCCAGAGTCACAACATGGATGGTGGTTGGAAGGGGCCTCTGGAGATCATCCAGTCCAACCCTGCTGCTAAAGCAAGGTCACCTAGATGAGGCTGCACAGGATTGCAGTGTCCAGGTGGGTTTTGAAAGTCTCCAGAGGAGGAGGCTCCACAACCCCTCTGGGCATCCTGCTCCATGCTCCAGCTCACAACAAAGAAGCTTTTCCTTAACTTCAAGTGAAACCTCCTGGGTTCCAGTTTGTGCCCACTGTCCTTTGTCTCACCACTGAGAAGAGCCTAGCTGCATCCTCTTGACTCCTGCCATCAATACTGATACCCTCTCAGGCTGCTCTTCTCCAGGCTAAACAGCTCCAGGTCTCTCGGCTTTTCACAGTCACAGGGTGGGTTGGAAGGGACCAAAGGGCATCTTGTCCAACCACCTGCAGGCAGTAGGGATACCTCCTACTAGGTCAGACTGCCCAGGGCTACATCAAGTCTGATCTTGAATGTCTCCAGGGATGGGGCCTCAACCACGTCTTCAGGTAGCCTGTTCCAGTGTTTCACCACCCTCATTGTAAAATACTTCTTCCATAAGTCTCAGAGATGATCCAGTCCCCTCAGCCTCTTTGTGGCCCTACAGTGGACTCTCTACAGTATTTCCCTGTATTTCTTGAGTTGAGGAGCCCAGAACTGGACACAATAACCCAGGTGTGGCCTCATAAAAGCAGAGTAGAGAAGGAGGAGAGCCTCTCTTGAGCTGCTGGCTATACCCCAGGATACTGTTGGCATTCTTGGCCATGAGAGAACATCGCTGGCTCAGCTTTGCTGTTTCACTTAAGGGAACAGTGACCTTGCCACTCAATCTTGTGGAATCTTACCAGTGCTTAGAGGAGGGCATCTGCTTACCATGAGGGTGCTGGAACACTGCAACAAGTGGCCCAGGGAGGGACTTGAGGCACCAGCCCTGCACATAGTCAAGGTGAGGCTGGACAAGGCTCTGAGCAACCTCCTCTAGTGGAGGATGTCCCTGCTGACTGCAGGGGGATTGGACTGGATGAGCTTTGGAGGTCCCTTCCAACCCAAATCTTTCTATGATTCTTGATAGACATCAGCAATAGTTTCCTAAGCTTCTTCAGATTACAGATCTCAGTTTGTCTTTACGCTTCATGGGAAAACATCATGACAAGAGCAGCAGCTCTGAGCTGGGACCAGACCATGTGGACCTTGGAAGGAATGGACAGCCAAGGAGGAAACTGACCCTTCTATCAGGTCCTACTGTAGGCTGGTCTTAGGGATTCGCCTTTCTCCTTTTAATTATAGACTTAACTAAGGAGCTACGTGTGGTTTTGAGGACTTGTTGATGAGATCAGATTAGATGGGGACATGTCTATTTCCCTGTGGTAGTGTAGTGAATAGAGAAGTAACAAGCCAGCCCAAGAAGCAATTTTCACCCAAACTTCCTTCTAATTACCATTCTCATTTAAAAACAATAAAAGGTGATTTCCCCTGACAAATGGAACAGTTTGTTGATATCCCTGTGAAGATCAACTTCATTTAAATTCACCACATAATTCTGAGTAACCCATTTACACACATGCACATAATTTACTTATTCATCAAGAGATTCAAGAGGCTCACACTTGGTCTTCTTCTCATGGCAGTTCAAAGTAGTGCTTTTATTTCCCAGAATGAGTAGCAGCCAGAAGTTCTCCCTTCCTCTCAGTACTTTTCCTCCTTTTGGAGAACAAGTCTGGTGAGGAGCAGCTGAGGAAACTGGAGTTGTTTAGTGTGGAGAAGAGGAGGCTGAAGAGAGACCTTACAGCTCACAGATTACATTGGGTTGGAAGGGACCCTCAAAGGTCATCTTGTCCAACCCTCCTGCATTCAGCAGGGACACTTCCAACTAGATCAGGCTGCCCAGGGCCACACTGAATCTCATCTTGAATCCTTCCAGACATTATAGGAGATTTGAGCCAGGTGGGAGTGGGCAAAAAGTGACAAAAGGAGAGGAAACAGCCTCAGGTTGCACCAGGGGAGGTATAGGTTGGATATCAGAAGAATCTTCTTGACTGAAAGGGCTCTCAAAGACTGGAACAGGCTGCCCAGGGAGGTGAATCCCCCCACCCATGGGGGCGTTTCAAAGAGGTAAAGATGTGGTACTGGGGGCCACATCTAGCACCACCCTTGGTGAAGCTAGAGAACAGTTGGACTGGATGATCTGAAAAGGCTTTTCCAACCAAAGCCATTCTTTGATTCTATGATTTTCAGTGGCATTGAAGTCAACAGGTGACCATCAGTCTCACTGTGTGTGTGTACAAACTGACTGCACACATAACTCACATCCTGGCCACCAGGCAGTTCAGGAACAGGAGCCTCCAGTGCTGCAGACCTTAAGCAAGACATCTGTGGTTGTCATATTCCAAGTCAGTTTCCTTTACACAAACACTCTGCCACAAAGAAGGCTGCAATTCCAGTCACCTTGGGGCCCACACCTCCAGCTCTTCATTCTAGCAGCACAGCCCAGATGGTTGTAACACTCATCCTATCTCACCAAGCCATGTTTGCTTATGGGTGGTCTTTGCCTCTCCATTCCCCTTTAACCAAAGCATTAAGAGTCATGAACAGGCCACAGGCTGCTCTCTTTTCAAAGTTAGCTCTGAATGCATCCTCTGGACAAGCAAATCAATGCTGCATTCATGCCAAGATGTAAATCCACTAATGCCACCAAAGAAAGAGAAATCCTGACCCCCCAGCTTTTGGGTCATCGTAGAATTGTTTCCATTGGAAGAGACCTCCAAGATAATTGAGTCCAACCAGCAACCCAACACTACCATGGCCATTAAACCATGTCCCCAGGTGCCATGTCCACCCATTTCTTGAACGTATCCAGGGATGGTGACTCCACCACCTCTCTGGGCAGCCTCTTCTAATGTCTGAGTATTCTTGCAGCAAAGGATTTTTTCCCTAATCTCCAACCTAACTCTCCCTGGCACAGTTTCAGGCCATTTAATCTCCTTCTATCACCTGATACTGGGGAAAAGAGACCAACCCCACCTCATTGCAACCAGTAATGTCACCTCTCAGACTAAACACCCCCAGTCCTTTCAGCTGCTCCTCACCAGACCCGTTCTCCAGACCCTTCACCAGCTTCCTTGTCCTTCTCTGGACCTTTTCCAGGACCTCAATGTCCTTCTTGGAGTGAGGTGCCTAAAACTAAACCCAGTGCTCAAGTGTGGCCTCCCCAGTGTAGGAGTCTAGGGGACAGTCACTTCCTCACACCTGCTTGCCACACCATTGCTGATCCAGGCCAGGATGCTCTCGGCCTTCTTGGCCAACTGAGCACACTGCTGGCTCATGTTCATGTGGCTGTCCACCAGCACCCTTTGGTCCTACCTTCTTCCCAAACACACCTACCATCATTTACAAAGCACACTGCAATACTCCTCTAAATAAAGAAGCTGGGCCTTCCTTGGAGTCTGTCCTAAGGAGCAATCAACACTGTAGCAGAAATTAGGACTTAAATAGGACATGTCATATTTCAAGAATCAAAAAGCTGCTGTCCCTAGAGCCTCAATATTATGTCTGGAAAGAATTCCAATATTTCACAAGATAATTAAATTCATTGCTTGTCTAGGTTTTAAGTGCTGGGCTGGGAAAAACACAAGTGTGAACATGGCTAATAAAGTGTGTGTAGTGATTATTGAACTTGGAGGGTTTCTGGCCCTAGCTAAATTTGCAGAACCTACAGGCAAATAAATGGGAAGGAAAGCAGGCTGGCTGAATGTTAAAAGGACATGAACAACGTCCTTGAAAACAGCAGGAGAGACATGTGCCTACCTCTGAAACCTGCACCACAGCAATCGGCACTACCCTGGCACAGAAGAGCCACCTGGCTGGAGAGCAGCCCTGTTGAAAGAGACCAGGAAGAGGTCTTGGTGGACAACAAGCTCAGCATGAGTGCACAGTGAGCTGCAGGGGCAAAGAAAGCCAACAGGATGCTGAGTTACATCAACAAGGGCATCACTGGCAGAGGAAAAGAAGTTATTGTCCTACTCTGCTCAGTCCTGGTCAGACCACACCTGGAGCACTGCCTGCAGTTTTGGTCTCTGATGTACAGAAGATATATAGGGAGGCTGGAAGTGTCCAGAGAAGTTCCAGAATGGCCTGGCAGCCCTGCCATGTGAGGAAAGGCTGAGAGAGATGGGTTTGTTCAGCCTGGAGAAGAGAAGGCAGAAGGGAGACCTTATCACCATGGACCAGGACATAATGGGTGGCTACCAGGAAGACAGAGACTCCCTTTTAACAAGGAGTCCCAAGGAGAAGACAAAGGGATAATAGGGACAAGTTACTGCTGGAGAGATTTCCATTGGACTCTAGAATAAGATGTTTCCTCATGAGAAGAGTCAGATATTGGAATCACCTCCCAAGGGAAGAAATGCATTTCCCTCCACTGCACAGTTTGAAGACTCAGCACAACAAGGTGTTGGGGCAGCTCATTTCAATTCTATTGTGACCTCCAAAGGTTGGAGCAGGTGTGATTCTGTGATTCCATCACATTCCCAAACCTTGAGTGTCTTCAGTGGTGAGAGCAGTAGAAGTTCATCAACTTTTACATGAGTCACTGGGGAGAAAAAACACCCTTCAGTGGAAGCATCAGCTGGCACTGTGTTTCTCACACACACATCCCAGAGGAAAAGCTCACCAGGACCAGAGAGTGAGAGTTCACAGATTCTGACTCATCTGCATAGAAGACTTGTCTTTAGTTTGCAATATATGTCAGTCACATTTGGCTACCAAATATGGTAGCATGCATGATTCTGTGATCTGCCCCCAGAAAGTATCCATTTTTCCCGTCAGACTTAAAAACTCCATAGAATCATTACAGTTGGAAAATCCCCCTATGATCATCGAGCCCAACCTTCAACTCAACACCACCATGGCCATTAAACCATCTCCCAAAGTGCCATGGCCCCATGTGCTTGAACACCTTCAGGGATGGTGACTCCACCACCTCCCCGGGCAGCCTGTTCCAATCCCTGACAATTCTTGAAGCAAAGAAATTTTTCTAATCTCCAACCTAACTCTCCCCTGGTTCAGCTTGAGGCCATTTCCTCTTCTCCTATCACTAGTTACTTAAGGGAAGAGAGCGTATCGGTAGAACTTGCAGCGTTGCCCCCCTTCAAAGCAAAGCAAAATACTCAGATCTTGGAATTCTTTGCACTGCGTGGAAGAAATCTGTGTTAGAAGGCAGACACACAAAGAACTGAGCCAGGCAGTGGGCAGGAACTGAATCAGCCTTCTCAAACATGATGTCTCAGTTTCTGATCTACCAGAAAGTTTTGAGAGACTCCATAACAAAGAAGTTTTAGAAGAAGAGCCCAGCCAAGCTCTGATGTCTCCAGTACAGACTGTGTGACAACATTCCTGCTAAGTGCCTAAGCTAAGAGCCAAGTCATCCCAGGGCCACCTAGCACAAACAAGGAAAGCAAGGGACACTCCTTCAGACTCCAGGAGGCTGGACCACCATGTGGAGGAGTCCATTATAAAGAGAATCAGGAGCCTTTCAGCCTCACATTAGGCAGTTACTTGAATCATTGAATTGTTATGGTTGGAAAAATCTTCCAAGATCATTGAGTCCAGTCACTAATTTAAGACCACCAAGGCCATTAAACCATGTCCTAACAAATCTTAGGGCACATTAATGGCTTGCCTGAGAACTTCCAGAATATTCAGTCAGAGCAAAGGTCTCTCTTAGAGCAGCAGCTGAGGCTGCCCCCAAGATTTGTTAGCATTTGAGCTACAGAAAACAGCTTAAGAACTTGCCACAATCCTGCTCAGAAACCTGGAAGTTGTCAATAATTCTAAAGAGTTTTGAAGTGATGTTGGATCCTGACTAAACCCAGAAGGACATGGAGATTTGGAGCCTAGAAATAGTAAGAAGTAGCAGTAAATTTACACTCGTTTCTCTCCTCACTTGGAAGGGTCTCAAAGGACATTAATTACACTCTCCAAAGATTCACAAGCTTGGAGAGCTTGCTGGCAAGGTGCATTTCCCCAGCACCTCACGGCTACAGATTAAAGTAAAGCATGAGGAGAAGAACAAACACAGGAGACTGAATCTCTGATGCTTTCAAGTCAGCAATGTGTGAGGGAACTTTCTTGTCTTGCCCAACACGCATATGCTGAAAATGCTTAGAAATGGTACCATGCAGCTGTCACTGCTTCACACACACAGAGAAATGACACATTTGCCATCATATCACACACAGTTACCATGGATATTTCCTTGCCTTTAGCATAATGGGAAGGAAAAAGGAAAGAAAAAAGAGGAAAACTGTCCATTCTCCAATGCACAGTAACCTCAAGCAAGCACTGACTCTGCAGTGACACCACCACACGCCATGGCTAACACAAAAATGAACTTCATCTTGCCAGGATTCACAGACTCTCAGATATCATCAGGTTGGAAGGGACCCTCAAAGGTCATCTTGTCCAACACCCCTGTGCTCAGCAAGGACACCTCCAACTAAAGCAGGCTGTCCAGGGATACATTGAGCCTGACCTTGGGTGTCTCCAGGGATGGAGCCACAAGCACATCTCTGGGCAACCTGTTCCAGTGTTTCTCCACTCTCATTGTGCAGAACTTCCTCCTGATGTCCAATCTAAATCTCCCCTGTTCCAGTTTCAAACCATTGCCCCTTATCACCACAGGCTCTTCTGAACAGTCCTTCCCAGCCTTCCTGTAGGTCCCCTTCAGATACTGAAATGCAGCTCTAAGGTCTCCCTGGAACCTTGTCTTCTCCAGGCTGAACAGCCTCAACTCTCTCAGCCTGTCCCCATAGCAGAAGTGCTCCAGCCCTCTGATCATCTTTGTGGCTCTCCCCTGGAGCCTCTTCAGCAGGTCCATGTCTCTCTTATGTCAGGGTCCCCATAGCTGGACACAGCACTGTAGGTGAGGTCTCATCAAAGTAGAGTTATCACAGATGAGTAATCCCTGCAGTGCTGAAGCCCAGGATTGCTTTGCTGTGTGCCACACAATTTGGCTATCAGTGCCCAAAGCCTCCTGTGAACCACTAACCTGGAGAGTGGAAGTTGGCTGGAGACCATAAACCTTTCTGATAACAGTAACTCAGAATCAGTCTTCTCTTTCAGGTACAAAGGAGGGCTATTGATATAAAGGAAAGGGGAGGATAGGGGCTTGGGATGACCATTGCTCCTAAAATGAACCACACATGTTACAGCTTTTTTAGCTCGCCCCCAGGAAGCATTCCAGGGAGAGGAAAACAGACATTAAATCCAAACAAATGATAGCCTGGAACCCAAGCATGTATTAGACCAGCTGTGAATTAGCAAATACTGGACATGACATGAAGCTCCAAAGGGACAACAGGGGAGCCGTGGAGCTTTCCATTTAGACCAGCAGATAAAAGGAGTTAACATTTTCTGTGTCAACCTGACAAATTCACAGCCTGCTTTGTATGACACTGGTTTCTGTTATTGTAGGAGTGATGCTCTGTGCTCTGGTCAAGCAAAGACACCTCCAGGCACTGCTACCCACTTGTAATCTGAGCCAGAAAACCTCAAGCTAGTGCACTGTTCAAAGGTTCCACTGGTTAAAAACCCAAGCAAGCAATCCAAAGAAAAAAAGGAAATCAACAACAAAGAAAATCCACCAAGCCTCAGCCAACATAAACCCAACCCAAACAACCTGACCAAACCTAATTTACATCATTTTTTCACCTAGTATAGAAGAGGTTTCTGGTGAACTGAAAACTCCTTTGCAAAATGAAGAAACTATTAATCAGAAAGAACAGACAATGTCCTCAGAGTGTGTCTTCTGCAGGGGTCAGGCAGGCTGGTGGAAGGGCAGCAGGGAATAAAATCAGCAATGTGAGCAAAGTGAGGCTCTAGCTGTGCTCGAGTGCCTGTTGTGACCTCTGTCTCACCTGGAGGTGTCATCTTCATCAGTGGCCCCAGATTTCTTCAGAATACAACTTCAGTGAGGATGGCTGAGGAGGCTTTGGTCCAGGGGGGAGCTCAGGAGGGTTTTGGCCAAGGAGATGATGAGAGGAGGGTTTGGGTCAAGCTGAAGCTCAGGACAGTTGTGGCTTCATTTTGGGCTGCTCCCTCCAAAGCTGCTGCCTGGGGTGGGCAGGGCAGGTGACTTTCTGCACCTTGTCTCTGCTGCCAGTTGGCAGGTGACCCATCCTTGGTATTCCAGGTGTTCAGAAAAGGCTTGCATGTGGTACTTGGAGCCATGGTTTAGTTGTCAAGTGGTGTTGGGTGACAGGTTGGACTCGACGATCTCTGAGGTCTTTTCCAACCTTATTACACAGTATTACAGTATAACTAAGGTTGGAAGAGACCTTGAGGATCATCGAGTCCAACCAGTCACCACAGACCTCATGACTAGACCATGGCACCAAGTGCCACATCCAATCCCCTCTTGAACACCTCCAGGGACGGTGACTTTTGTTGTCCTTCTCTGGACACACTCCAGCAAGTCAACATCCTTCCTAAACTGGGGGCCCAGAACTGGACACAGTACTCAAGGTGTGGCCTAACCAGTGCAGTGTACAGGGACACAATGACCTCCCTGTTCCTGCTGGCCATATTGTTCCTGATGCAGGCCAGGATGCCATTGGCCCTCTTGGCTGCCTGGGCACACTGCAGGCTCATGTTATTGATTCTATGATTCTATAAACTCAATCACAGGAAATTCCACCTCAACATGAGAAAAAGCTTCTTCATTCTGAGGGTGCTGGAGCCCTGAATCAGGCTGCTCAGAGAGGCTGTAGAGCCTCCTTCTCTTGAGAGATTCAAAAATCAGTCTGAATGTGTTCCTGTGTGACCTGCCCTAGGTGATCCTGCTTTGCAGGGGGATTGGACTCAATCCCTGGAGGTCCCTTCCAACACCTACTATTCTGTGATTCTGTGATTACTGTTCCCTCTTTTGTCTTGCAAGACATACAACCACAGTATCTCTCCTAGTTGATCACTATGAAGTGCTGTCATAAATTATTTAAAGAGCAATTGTGCAAATAAATGAGCAAGATACTACACATTTACTTGCTAATTTGTAAGAGCTGCTCTCTCACAGAAGGCTTCAAGGCCATTACTGTGAGTTAGTGTGGCCCTACAACGTGTTATATTGTTTTGCTTTACCATCTCCCTGATAAATACAATAAACCCCATGTCTGGTTTTTAATGTGTCATAGTTCCAAGCAAACCCTGGGAAGCTATCCAGCCAGATAAGAAACACAAGAGCATTTGAAAGCACACACACACAAAAAAGGACATTAAAAGGAGGTGGTTTAGATCATTCTAAGGGAAAAGGAATCGATTCACTGAACGTGTGCACAGCCACACAAAGCAGCCATGGAAGCGCACTGACAATTCTGATGGTCAGAGGCACTGAGAGTTAACGAAGGATTTTCCTAGTACAAAATATGACTCAAATATCAACCTGGCATCATAGAGCTGTTTGGGTTGGAAGGGACCTTTAAGATCACTTTAAGAATCCAAATTCAAACCAACACAACCATGGCCATTAAATCACGTCCCAAAGTGCCATGGCCACAGGTTTCTTGAACAATTCCAGGGGTGGCTACCCCACCACTTCTCTGGGCAGCCTGCTCCAATGCCTGATCACTCTTGCAGCAGAGAAATTTTTCCTAATCTCCAACCTAAAGCTCCCCTGACACAATTTCAGGCTATTTCCTCTTCTTCTATCACCTGACACCAGGGAGAAGAGACCAACCCCCACCTCACTCCAGCCTCCTTTTATCCACAAAATTGGACAAGCCTATCCCCACAAATCCTCCAGCTGCTGCAGAATTACCAGAAGCTCTTACAACCCAGTGAAGATGAAATGCCTGAGAGAACATCAGCGTGTTGCCTTGATGAAGACAGCAGTGCTGGTATGCCCCAACTGTTCCCTTATTTTTTGCTTAATAAGCACAACAACTTGTAAGAATAAAAAGTGATGTAAATCCAGTTTTCCTATACCTCAGGAGATTGCATCGCCATTAAACCACAGCATACCTGCAGGCATAAGAAGATGTGACAGAATGCTCTCATTCCTTATTCCTGAGCTTGTGCTATTTCACAGGGCATAACATGCACCTAACACTCAACTGAAACAAGCAGCACCTTTGTGTAAGTCAAGGGCCTGCATCTGGGTTGGGCTAACCCCAGGCACAAATCCAGGCTGGGTGCAGAGGAGGTTGAGAGCAGCTCTGAAGAAAGAGACTTGGGGGTGTTGGGTGCTGAGAAGCTCCCCATGAGCCAGCAGTGCCCTCATGCAGCCCAGGAGGCAGCTGTGTGCTGGGCTGCAGCAAGAGGAGTGTGGCCAGCCGGGCAAGAGAGGGGATTGTGCCCCTTTGCTCTGCTCTGCTGAGACCTCACCTCCAACACTCTATCCAGTTCTGGTATCCCCATCAGAAGAAGGACACAGAGCTGTTGGAGTGAGTCCAGAGGAAGACCACAAAGATGATCCAAAGGCTGGAGCACCTGTGCTGTGAGGACAGGCTGAGGGAGCTGGGGTTGTTCAGCCTGGAGAAGAAAATACTCTGGGGGGACCTTAGAGCTGCTTTCCAATACCTGAAGGGATCCTACAGGAAGGAAAATCTTTTGAAGAAGCTCTTCAGTATGAGGGTGGTGAAATTCTGGATTATGTTGTCCAGGGAATTTGTGAATACCCCCTGCCTGCAGGTGTTTAAGGCCAGACAGAATGAGGCATTGAGCATCCAGTTCTTGTTCTGGAGCAGCTAGACCATGTTTGAATAAGCAGCCACCTATTTCTGGCAGCAAATACCCCAGAGAATAAGCAATGCTGCCCTTGCTCTACACTCAGCTCACATCCGGCACTCTTTTGACAGGTAACTTCTAATCAAAGGGACGATCTGGACAGGGCAGTACAGTGTATGCTGCAGAATAACTTTGGGTTCCATTCATATGCTGCTGAATTGTCAGCAGGTATTTTAGGCTGTGTACTGTGCCACTTGCAGCCTTATTGATCATTAAATTTTAATAGAATGCTTGGAAACATTCACTGGCATTTCAAGAACACCACATGAGTGATTTAGAACTTAGCTGCCCCCCAGAGACATGTCCTTATTGTCTGGTATCCTCCTCCTCCTCTCCCCGGTTTAGTTTTTCTGTTTGGGGTGGGTTTTTTTCAGCTCAGATGGTTTCTGCATAATGAGTTGCTGGAAATGGGAGTTTACTCAGAAGCCAGCAGCCCTGCTGTCCTTCATGCTATTGCCTATTGCTGAAAGTCTGCCTTTACAGAAGGCAGAATGATAGGAGTTGGAAGGGACCTCTGGAGGTCGTTGAGTCCAACCTCCTTGAACAAGGTAGGTTCAGCTGGAGAAGATCTGGATGGCTCCCATCCCATCCTTTAGTCTTATCAACTACAGCACTCAGCTTAGTATCCTCTGTACACTTAATGAGGGTGCCTCAATCTCTGTCTATACCACAGATGAAGATATTGAACAGCACTGGTCCCAGTAAAGAGTCTTGAGGGCCACCACCTGTCACCCATGCCCATCTGGGCATTAAGCCATTGACTGCTACCCTTAGGGTGCTATCATCCCACAAGAAGAAATGGCCTGAAATTGTGCCAGGGGAGGATTAGGTTGGAGATGAGGAAAAATTTCTTTGGTGGAAGAGTGGTCAGGGATTGGAACAGGTTGCCCAGGGAGCTGGTGGAGACACCACCCCTGGTGGTGTCCAAGAAATGTGTGGACATGGCACTTGGGGAAATGTTTTAACAGCCAAGGTCACCTCAGGTTGAAGGTTGGACTTGATGATCTTAGAGGCAATGCATACAAACTGGAGCCCAAGAAGCTCCATCTCAACATGAGAAGGAACTTCTTTCCTATGAGGGTGCTGGAGCCCTGGAGCAGGCTGCCCAGAGAGGTTGTGGAGCTTCCTTCTCTGAAGATTTTCAGGACCTGTCTGGCTGTGTTCCTGTGTGATCTTCCCTAGGTGACCCTGCTTTGGCAAGGAGGTTGGACTGGATGATGTCTGGAGGTCCCTTCCAACTCCTACCACTGTAAGATTCTTCCTGAATGCAGAGCAAGTGTCCCCTGCTGGCAAGGCAGCCCTCTGGCTGCCAAACAATACTATCAGCCAGCTGGACGTAGTCTTCACCCTGCCCCACAAGTTTTGCTGTTGCCCAAAAGAGCATAAAAGGAGAGAGAGGTGCAATCCACGGCCTTACAGAAGTAGAGGACACAAAACTCTCAGACAGCTGGAAAGGTTGCTAGACAGATAACAAGGCATCCACAGAAGCTGCTAGCAGCACCTCTGCAGCCTCAGCACAGGCTGAAATATCAGCCACCATGAGTAGATCTGACACAGGGCCTGACCTTTAAGTATGTGTTTAGATGAGGAGCTCATCTTGGAGCTGCTAGGAGCACTTTGCCATCTTCCTTGCACAGAACTCCTTCAGAAGAATTAATTCTGTTGTCCTTTCACTTCCCCAAACCCACATGGTCATTAAGAAGCAGAACTGAAATGCCATTCCCAGAGATTCTCAGGTGGCTAAGCCTGCATAGCTAATGACTTCTTAATATCTTTTTATGCCTTCAGGAAACGTGATCTAAGAAATGCAGTATTTTGGTTTCCACTTCCATAAACCCATTTGTTTTTGTCTCATTTCAAACTCCCTCTGGAGCAGCTCTCCAATTTGCCTTATTTTCTGTTTGTTGAAATTTATACCCATCTTTTGTCCTGGTAACAGGCTTGAAAGCCAGGAAAGCATCATCTTTCTATTGCTGAGCAGTCATTTCTTTCTGCCTAACCTGGTCTCTCTGACCCAGAAGAAACTGTATCATCATTGAATTAATTTCCCTCACAAGAAAAAAAAATAATCTAAAATGAAATAAGCCACAGGGAACTGTGTGGAATGGGAATACCATCAGAGTGATGTGTTCATTCTGTGTAACTACTCCTGCTCTTTTATGGGGCAAGTAAATTATTCTCCTCATCCACTTCTTGTGGCTTGTTAAACATCAGAGGTGGTGTTACAGCTGCAGCTGGAAGAATCTGATTCTGGTACTATTTCAAAAGAGATCCAATCATAGAACCACAGGAAGTTTTGAGTTCAAAGGGACCTTAAATATCATCCAGTTCCACGTCCTGCTAGACCAGGTTGCCTCAAGGCCTCATCCAACCTGACCCTGAACACCTCCAGGGAGGGAACATCCACAACCTCCCTGGGCAACCTGTTCCAGTGTCTCACCATCCTCACTGGAAAGAATTTCTTCCTAATCTCCAGCCTCAGTCTCCCATCTTGCAGCTCAAAGCCATTGCCCCTTGCCCTGTCACTACAAGCCTTTGTAAAACATCCCTCTCCAGGTCTCCCGAGGAGGCCACAAGGATGATTCAAGGGCTGGAGGACCTCTGTTACAAGGACATACTGAGGGAGCTGGAGTCGTTCAGCCTATAGAAGAAAAGACTTTGAGAGGACCTTAGAGCTGCCTTCCAATACCTGAAGGGATCCTACAAAGAAGGCTGCAGAGAGACTTTTCCTTAGTGTGTCAGGAGATAGGACAAGGAGGAATGGTTTGAAGCTGAGGCAGAGCAGGGTTAGACTGGATCTTAGGAAGAAGTTCTTCAGTAGGAGGGTGGTGAGACTGTGGAACAGGTTGCCCAGGGAGGTTGTGGAACAGGTTGTCCCTGGGGGTGTTCAAGGCCAGGCTGAATGAGGCCTTGAGCAGCTGAGTCTTGTTGAGAAATGCCCCTGCCCATGACAGGGAGGTTGGAGTAGATGATCCCTGAGGTCCCTTCCAACCTAAACCATACAATGATCCTGTGGGTCCAAAGGAAGCCAAGCTTGTGCCAGCTGAAGGCAAACAGAGCATGCAGTTTGTTCCTTCCCCTCTGCAGACATACACTGACAACTTGTCTCTCAGACTCATCTGCATCCCAGTCAGAGGTGTTGGACCCCAAGCAGCAACTATCTGCTGATAGCTCAGGCTTTTAGTAATGGTGTGGAAGAGGTGGAATTACTGATAGCCCAGAGACAGCTCCCACAATGTCTCCTGCTCCTCAGTCTCATTCCTCTTTCAAAAAAATTACCTACCGGGCTGCAGCCAGAAAAACACCTCAGAATCCAGCTGAGTGCTACTTAGGCTCTCTATAAGCAGAGACTAAATAGATGACCCCTGTTTCAAAGCTCACCCTCACAAAGGAAATGCTGATAGCTCTCCTACTACCTGACTTCTCAATGGTCATTCCCACAGAGAGGAAATTATGGCTTTCCCCCTCTTCCTGCTGTGCTAACTGATCCTCTTGAGCTGAAAATGCTCTGCTAAATGCCCTTCAAGAACCAGCCAAAGGGGAGTAATTTGATTCCTCCTATTTGTGCTACCTGCACTTCTGCTGAGTTGAAGTACTGATGTGACTACAAGGGATTTCTGTGTCCCAGAGGAAAGTCCCTATGGCCCCTCACAGAATTGGTTGAGTTGGAAGGGACCTCCAAAAGTCTTCCCAGTCCAACACCCCTGCACTCCGCAGGGACATCCTCCACTACAGCAGGTTGTTCATATGCTGATCTTAAATATCTCCAAGGATGGGGCCTCGATTCCCTCCCTGGGCAATCTGTTGCAGTGTTCCAGTACCCTCATGGTGCAGAACTCATTCTTAACATAGATGCCTGTTAAGCTCCTACAAGAAAAGCATCACGTGGTAATTTGCAAGCTAAACTCTTCAAGGGTTGGAAGAACAGGTCTGGTGAGAAGCAGCTGAAGGAACTGGGGTTGTTCAATCTGGGGAAAAGAAGGCTAAAGGGAGACTTTTTCACTCTCTACAACACCCTGAAAAGAGGCTGCAGTGAGGTGGGGGTTGATCTCCCCAGTAATATGTGATAGGACAAGAGGAAAAGGCTTCAAGTTGCATCAGGACAGGGTTAGGTTAATTGTGAGAAGAAAATCCTTGGCTGACAGGGTTCACAAAGACGGGAACAGGCTGCCCAGGGAAGTGGTTGAATCCCTATCCCTGGAGGTGTTTCAAAGAGGCAGAGATGTGGTGCTTAGGGGCATGGTTTAGTACCAGCCTTGGTAGAGTTAAAGAAGGGTTAGACTTATCTTCAATGTCTGTTCTAACCAAAACAGCTCTATGATTCTGTGCCAGCTTACACAAGGAGCAAGTCTGGCTTGCTCCAGCCTTGGAAAAGCTCAGCTTGTATAACACTGCTTGCCAGCCATCCTACTCAAACAGCTTCAGATTCCACTGCAGGCTTCCTGGAGACCCAAAGCAGCATTTCCATGAATTTCCAGTCAACAAATATATTTTTTGGTTTTCACCTTCTGGTGACAAGTCAAAAAACCTTTCTCCCAGGGAGTTTAGCAAGCTGGTTAGCCCTGACTGAACCCAAATCTTTCTCTGACCTTAGCACACCTGCTGAAGGAGTGCAGTAACTGTTGCAGCAGCAGTTCTTTATTACACTCCCTTTGTAAACTGTCACAGACGACACAAATCTGGGCAATGTCAGATTCATATTCTGGAAATTTATGCTTCCTTTTGTAAAGTTGGAAGGCAGCAGCATCCTTGATCACTGTGGAAAATTATGTCAGTTGTAAGTAGAATATTAAATTGCTTGGTACTGAAAATATTTCACTGTAGGTGTGCTGAGGACAGTCATAGAATGGCTCAGGTTGGAAGTGATCTCAGAGATCAGCTACTCCAACTCCCTTCCATGGACAGGGACACCTCCCAGCTAGACTCAGCTGCTCAAGGCCTGATCCAACCTGCTCTTGAACATCTGCAGGCAGGAGGCATCCACAACCTCCCTGGGCAACCTGCTCCACAGTCTTGCCACCTTCATGCTGAAGAATTTCTTCCTAAGATCCAGTCTAACCCTGCTCTCCCTCAACTTCAAACCATTCCTCCTTGTCCTGATGAAAAGTTCCTCCACACTTTTCCTGTAGGATCCCTCCAGGTATTGGAAGGCAGCTCTAAGGTCACTCCTGCAGTATTCTTTTCTCCAGGGTGAACAACCCCAGCTTCCTCAGCCTGTCCTCATAGTAGAGGATGATCACTGCCCTTGGATCATCTTTGTGGCCTCCTCTGGGCTCACTCCAACAGCTCTTGATGCAGTGTTCAAAGTGGGGACCATCAGATCCATTTGCTGCAATAAATTGTCTGAACAAGTACCCACAGTGTGGCTGTGCCTCAGCTCTCCATTTGACTCCAGACCTCGGTTTTACGATGTGGTTGGGCATTAAGTACGCTCACCCTTAAACATGTTACAGAGCTGAGGATCGATACAAATGAGATCATTCTGTACTAAAATATCCCTCCCCCCAAACCCCCAACCTCTTCTATTCTGCTCTTGTGACTCAGTGTAATTCTGTAATCCTGCTTCAGTGATGAATATGCTGAGAGGTTGACATTCAAACCAAGTTGGAGCTATTCTGGTCTGTAGCAGAATGATCACATTCCCACCAACATCAACACGGCATCTTCTGGAAGAGGCTGAGGGGAGACCTCATTGCTCTCTACAACTCCCTGAAAGGAGGCTGCAGCGAGGTGGGGGCTGGTCTCTTCTCCCTAGTCTCACATGACAGAAGGAGAGGGAATAGCCTGAAATTGTCCCAGGGGAGGTTTAGGTTGGAGATTAGTAACATTTTCACTGCTGCAAGAGTTGTCAGGGATTGGAACCGGCTGCCAAGGGAGGTGGTAGAGTCATCATCCCTGGAGGTGCTCAAGAAATGTGTGAACATGGCACTTGGGGACATGGTTTAATGGCCATGGAGGTGTTGGGTTGAAGGTTGGACTCAATTATTCACAGATCATTGAATAGTTTAGTTAGGAAGGGACCTTGAAGATCATCTACTTCCAATCCCTCTGCCATAGGCAGGGACACCTTCCACTAGAGCAGGTTGCCCAAAGCCTCATCCAACCTGACCTTGAACTCCTCCAGGGAAGGGGCATCCACAACCTCCCTGGGCAACCTGTTCCAGTGTCTCACCACTCTCACTGTAAAAACATCTTCCTAATCTCCATCCTCGATCTGCTCTCCTCCAGTTCTAAACAATTCCTTTTCCAAATGAACCAGTTCTATGATCCTGTGATGTTATAGCTGTACCCTCAAATGCTGACAGTGCTCCTTAGCCCATCTCTGCCTTTCCCTGAGAGGAGGAGGGCAGGGTTGTAGCACTCCCCACAGAAATGCTGCTTTGCTGCAGTATGCCCTTTCCTCCTTTTTTCCCCTCTTTTCCTTTCCAAATCTTCCATCTGCCTCCTGCAGTGCTTGCTGCAGCATCCCTGTGTGTAAATAGCCTGCTCCTCTATAATTAGCTTCCTCCTCTGTGGCTTAATCAGTGCTATTGTAAACCAGACACTGCCATAATTTGATCAGCTCGGTGGCAGGGAACTGCACCATGACTAAAAAGTCCAGGGTGGTTGTAGCTGGAGAAGCATGTGCTGAGGGGAAGGGTGAGCCAGTGGTAAACTTCAGAGCACATGGCCACGTTTCAACCCTACAGTTCTTCCTAGTTCCAATTCCTCACAGCCAGCCCTCTCCCTAGGGTGAAGCTTTCTCTCCCTCTGTGATATCCAGTGACTCTTGGCTACCCTGTGCATTAGAACAGCAGAAGGAGAGGGGTTGCTATATCCACTCCACAAAAGCTCAGTGCCTCATTATTGAATGCTTTCCAACAAGGTCCATTTAGGATTCAGAGCTCTTCATGTAGGAAAGGACAAACCCCTGGGTTTCTCCTAGCTGTACCAGTGGAGGGGAAGGTATTCTGTGGCCAGCAGTACCAGAGAAGTGACTGCAGAGAGCCAGAAGGTCTCGCCTCAACCTTCTCTTCTCCAGACTAAACAACCTCAATTCCCTCAGCTGCTCCTCACCAGACCAGTTCTCCAGACCCTTCATCAGCTCTATTGTCCTTCTTTGGACCACTCCAACCCCTCTATGTCCTTCTTGATCTGAGGGCACCAAAACTGACCCCAGGATTCAAGGCCTTGCTTCCCCAGTGCTGAGTACAAGGGGAAGATCACTTCCCTACACCTGCTAGCCACATTATTCCTTATCCAGGCCAGGATACTGGTGGCCTTCTTGGCCACCTGGGCACATTCTGGCTCATTTTCAGATGGCTGTCAACCAGGACCCTCAGATCTCTCTCTGCTGGACACTCTGCCCCAAGCCTGGAATGTTCATGGGGTTGCTGTGATCCAGGACCCAGCACTTGGCCTTGTAGAATCAAAACTTTGAATCAAATCTTTCTGCCTTTGAGCAATCCATAACCAGTCCTCACTGAACCCCAGAGTTTCCTCTGCAGTTCTCTCTAGACTGCTTGGGTAAGCACTGGCTGTGTTAGGAGATGTAGACTGCTCACTGTGACCTGCTGATAACTTCAAACTGGACTTTGTATTAAGCATCTAAGAGTTTCTTAGAGAATTTGCATTTTCCCTCTCAGGTAAGCCTGGCTTTAGAAGATCAGGTGTGCCCTCAGGAGAAATTTGCTTATGCATCAACACAGTGCCACATTTCCTCTGTAGACTAGCTCTGGATCTGCAGGTGTATGCTTTCATGGAGGCAGCATGAGCAAGCCTGCTGCTCATGCTGCTAATTGCTTAACAGACTTTAGTGGCCAAACTCTCACTCCGTGCTCTCACTCAATGGCAGAGATCACCCTTTCCTGTATGGCACCTGGGTGTTAATCCCAGAGCATCTTCAAGGTCCCTTCCATCCTAAATCATCCTATGAATCTGATAGGAGCAAAGAAGAAAAAGCTGGGCATTTTGAGTCTACTCAGCAGTGGAGTACCAAGATACTTCTGGGAGCAGCAAAGTATGAGTGGGACGAGAGGAAATGACCATGCACTATGCTGTCAAAGCATGAACATACAAGAAGCCAAGTCAGAAGGGGAAGAGAGATTTGTGTTACATATCTAGAAAGTCAGTGATGAGATTCCATGGCTGCAGTCAGGGGAGAAACACACCTAGGCAGCTGATACAAGTGACACGGTGCTGTCCCAGTGCCAGGGTGACACATGGGCAGCATTCACAGATCACCTGGTAGAAGATGATGTCCAGAGAAGGGCTGGAAGAAGGCTGGATGACCAGGTACATGAAGGAAAGGCTGAGAGAGCTAGGTTTGTTCAGCTTGGAGAAGGGAAAGCTGAGGGAAGACCTTATTACCATGGACCAGGACATAAAAGGGGGCTATCAGGAGGATGGAGACATGCTTTTTACAAGGAGTTCTATGGAAAACACAAGGGGTGTATGTTTCCCTGTGAAAACAGTTAGACATTGGAATCATCTCCCAAGGAAAGAATATGATTCCCCTCCATGGGATAGTTTGAAGACTTCAGCTTGACAGGGTGCTGGGTCACCTCATTTCAACTCTACTGTGACCTTGAAAGCTTGGACCAGATTATCCTTGGGGTCCCTTCCAACCTGGCATTCTGTGACTCTGTGCAATTGAATGCTTCCTCTTCAGAGGTCAAATTCTGCCCCCATGGATCCACACAATGCAGCTCTGGCTTCCAGCCCTGTCAACAAGCTAAACTGAAAGCACATCATGCCCCTGAAGGGAACCATTTTGTCGAAGGATTTGTCCTTCCCTGCTGGCAGCAAAAGCAGCAGTGCAGGTTGGACTCAGCCTGTTAGAGCTGTTGTTGACTCTGTGGAATGGCACAAACAGGCTGCTGCCAGAGCTCAGGGACTGGTGCAGACTTTCACAGGCTGCTGTAAGGCCAGAAGAAACTGAGTGGTGATAAATATTCTGTTCATTTGTGTTTGTGGGTGTGTGTGTGGGGTGGGCTACATGCTCAAAAACCATGCAGAGACCTTATTAGTTACCTAGGAATGCTGCTGGAAGGATCACAGAACCACAGCATGCCAGGTTGGAAGGGACCCCAAGGATCTGCTTAGCCCTGAAAATGCTCTTCCAAGGGACCTCATTCTATGGCCCAAATGCACAACCCAAACCTGGCTGCCTGAGATACTGTCAAGCAGACAGGAGCAGCAGAGTGGTGGAGCTTCAGCCTCAGCAAGCAGAACTGCAGCATGATGTGCAGTCCCCTGTGGCTTACAAAAACAGATGAGATAAATCAGAAGGCTTTTCAAACCCCACAGCATCTCCAGGAACAGATACCTTGCCCAGCATGACAGTAATTGGTTTTTCTTTACTCAAGATTTTTGTCCTGAAAAAGCTCTCCTAATTTCTGTGCTTGTTTGGTGCATAGGTAAGACAGTCAATCACAGAGAGACCTCTAGAGATCATCCAGTCCAACCCAGCAGGATCACATAGAGCAGGTCACACAGGAACACATCCAGGTGGGTTTTGAGAGCCTCCAGAGAAGGAGACTCCACAACCTTTCTAAACAGCCTGCTCCAGGGCTCTGTCACCTTCACAGTGAAAACTCTCTTTCTTATGTCCCCGTGGAACCTCCTTCTACTACAGCTTGCACCCATTGCCCCTTGTCTTATCACTAAACATCACTGAGCAGAGCCTGGCCCTGCGCTCCTGACACTGCACCTCACATCTGGCAGGGCTGGGTTTCATCTGAAAAACCTTTTGGGACAATGCTTTATATTATTATGTTGCTACAAGTGTTAAGTACCAGAAACAACCACCTGCAATTCAGAGTTGCATGTCCTGTAGTCTGGTCAGAACACTGGGCTGAATAATGGGATTCCACTGACTCTAACTCCCTTATCCTGAATAGAATCATTCCAGGTGGTAAAAGACCATCCAGTCCAATCCTTCTTTAACTCTACCAGGGCTGGTACTAAACCATGGTCCTCAACACCCCATCTCTGAAACACCTCCAGGAATGGGGGAATTCCAGTCTTTCAGAACCCTTTCAGCCAAGAAATTGCTTCTAAGACCCAACCTAAACCTCCCCTGGGGCAACTTGAGGTTGTTTCCTCACCACTTATTACTCATTATTTGGGAGAAGATATCAACAACCTCCTTTCAGGGAGCTGTAGAGAGCAATGAGGTCTCCCCTCAGCCTCTTCTCCAGACTAAACAACCCCAGTTCCCTCAGCAGCTCCTCACTAGACCTGTTCTCCAGACCCAGCTGTTGTGCTTCTCTGGAACCACTCCAACCCCTCTGCATCCTTCTTAGACTGAGGACACCAAAACTGACCCCAGGATTCAAGGTGTGGCTTCCCCAGTGCTGAGTACAGGGGCACAATCACTTCCTTGGTCCTGCTGGCTACACTATTCCTGATCCAGGTCAAGATGCTGGTGGCCTTCTTGGCCACCTGGGCACACTACTGGCTCATGTTAAATGCTGTCAATCAACACCCACAATTCCTTTCTCTGCTGGGCAGTTTCCAGCCACTCTGCCCCAAGCCTGAAGCATTCATGGAATTGTTGTGATCCAGGTTTAGGACCCAGAACTTGGCCTTGGCGAACTTTATACAACCAACCTTGGGCCATCAGTCCAGCCTGTCCAGGTCCCTCTGCAGAATCTTCCTACCTTCCAGCAGATCAACACTGACACCCAATTTGGTGTCAGCTGCAAACTCACTCACATCAATGCCCATGTCCAGATCATTGATAAAGACATTAAAAAGAACTGTGCCCAGCCGTGAGCCCTGAGGAACACCACCGATGACCAATCAACAACTGGATTTAACTCCATTCCCACCACTCTTTGGGCCTGGCCATCACATCCCTTTGTAGTGCCAGAGCTTCTGCTGCTCAGCAGGGGATGTGTTTCCTTTAAGTGCATGCAGATAGCTCATTCTGGCAGGCAGCCATTGCTCCTCTCTGCCTAAATTCCAGAGTGCCATGGCTGCGGTGTGAGAAGAGCACAACAGACTCCTGTGCTGCTCGGCAGCTCTTGCACCACCTCAGGAATTCACCCTAGTCACTTAGGCAACACATTCCACATGGCTGTGGGATGTGAGGTCTTTCTGTATCACACTGCATTTTATCACCCACCACTGAAGGCTAATCCACCAGCAGCAAAACAAATCTTATGCAGTATTTCTCCCCCAGCCCCTGTATCTAGTGTTTGGATATCGAGTGTGGACAAATGGGAAGGACTTCTCTAAATGACTGAGAGCAGAAAGCTAATTAGATTCATCTCTTGGAGCAGCAAGAAATCATCTGCATGTGGTTGGGAGTTCAGCAAGGCTTACAGACTTTGTTGAACAGAGATTGATGGATAAGGCAGATCTGCAACAAATCTGTCTCTTGGATTGCTGATCCTTTGGCACCACAGAACTCAGGTCCCGCCCTCTATTGCTGGCTGCATACATAGTCTTAAAATGGTTTGGGTTGGAATGGACCTAAAGATCATCCAGTTCCAAATCCCTGCCACTAGACCAGGTTACTCAAAGCCTCATCCAGTCTGGCCTTCAACACCTACAGAGAAGGACCATTGACAATATGCCAGGGCAACCCCTTCCGGTGTCTCACCACCCTCAACCTAATGAATTTCTTCCTAATTTTCAGTTTTAATCTCCCCTCTTCCAGCTCAAAGCCACTGCCCCTCATCCTGTCACTACAAGCCCTACCCCAGCCCTCCTATGGCCCTCTTCAGGTACTGGAAGGCTTCTCTAAGGTCACCCTGGAGCTCCTCCAGGCTGAACAGCCTCAACTCTCTTAGCCTGCCCCCATAGGGGAGGTTCTCCAGTGCTCTGACCATCTTCCTGCCCTCCTCTGGATCTGCTCCAACAGCTCTACGTCCCTCTTGTGCTGGGGGCACCAGAACTGGACACAGTGCTGCAGGTAGGGTCTCAGCAGAGCAGAGGGGCAGAATCCCCTCCCTGTCCTGCTTCTCTCAGTGCTTTGGATGCAGCCCAGCACAGGGTTGCCTTCTGGGCTGCAAGTGACCATTGCTGGATCATGGTGAGTTTGTCACCAGCTGACACCCCCAAGTCCTCCTCCTCCAGACTGCTCTGGAGCCACTCCTTGCCCAGCCTGGGTTTGTGCTGTATTCTAGTACTAGATCTTTTAAAGTTCTTCGACATCCTTTCCAACAGACTCCCAACAGCTGTTCAAGACAGTCCTAAATAATGAAGAGTAGAGGACAAATCCTTGGCAGCAGCCCAATCAATGGTGAGTGCAGATGTGATTGAAGTTTGACCCTCTGTTAGATATGCCAAGCAGCAGCTTTTTAAAAGCCATTCTACAGCCAAGCCATTTAAAAGACATTTTCCTTTTTTTCAGTGCTGCCTGCTACAGAAAATGCAGCAAATCTCTTCCATTTTATTTTGTCCCTACAGGCTTGCAACAAATAAACCAAGATAAACCCTGTCCTATGATCATAGCAAAATGCAGTTTGAAGGGGACCTCAAGAGACCATTTACTGCTGATATGGCTCCCCTGTAACTAACTGCAGCAGCAAACACAGAGATGTGGTCTATTTGTCTGAGCAGACCTAGCTCAAACCTTGGTTTTACTGTGATCTACTGAAACAGACCTAGGTTGGCTACCAGGAGACTGCTGCTTTGGGACTCACTAGTGCTTTTGGTGCAGCTCTGTGCAATTCTGTCCTATTTTATTCCCTTTTGTGGCACAAGTGTAGAACCATAGCAATGGGCAGGGACCTCCAGAGATCATCTAGCCCAACCCCCCTGCTAAAGCGCAGTCAGGTGGCACAGCATTACATCCAGGTAGGCTTTGAAAGTCTCCAGAGAATGAGACTCCACATCCACTCTGGGCAGCCTGCTCCAGGGCTCCACCACCCTCATAACATAAAAGTTTTTCCTCATGTTTAAGTGACACCTCCTGGGTTGCCCCTAGCAATTGTCCTAGCACTGGGCACCACTAAAAGAGCCCAGCCCCATCCTCTTGTCCACCACCCTTTGGGTATTTGTAATAATTGATAAGATCTTCCCTCAGTTTGCTCTTGTCTAGGCTAAACAGCCCCAGGTCTCTCATCCTCTCCTCCTCAGAGAGATGGTGCAATCCCCTAAGCATCTTTATGGCCCTCTATTGGATGCTCCCTGTCCTTCTTGAACTGGGGATCCCAGAACATGCAATACTCCAGATGCGGCAGAGTAGAGGGGCAGGAGAACCTCCCTTGACCTGCTGGCCACACTTCTCTTAATGCACCTCAGGACAGCATTGGCATCCTTGGCCATGAGGGCACACAGCTGGCTCAAAGATGCTCTTTGTTGTAGGATGTGTGAAGGATGACCTGGCTCTGATTTCACTCAGGGTTTGTAGGTGCAACCATAATAAACTTAGCATGATAGTGAAGTAATAGCATTGGCATTGGAACCGAAAGCCAATGGCCTAAAGCTTCATCTCCTCTTAATCAATAATGTCATCTCCTGTGGAATTGCTCTAGCTCCAGCAGGAAAACACCAAGCTCCTCACAGCCCTTCTGCCTTTATTCATCCTCTCTTTTTGTAGGACTCAGAGCATTCATAGCAGGTGTCTGAGATGACTGAATTATTTAAAGACCCTGGTTCCTTTTTTTTCTCCCCTCCTTCCTTTCTAATTCTTCATTTCTTTTTGGCTTCATTGTAAAAGCTAAAAGGTATCAGTTTAAGTCTCTGCAACGAACCCCTCCAAGTGGGACTCATCTTGCTATTGCTTTTAACTGCAGCAGGTTAATGATTTTCTGAGTTATTTAGCATCCCCCCTGTTGATCTGATGTGGCAGTGAGCTCTCAAGCTAAAGCTCAGGCTGTCTTTGTTACCTCCCAGTGTGCCATCAGAATATTTTAAACTCTAAACCAGCTCCAAAGCCTATGAATTGCTAAGTGTCTTTTGATATCCTGGGCCAGAATCATAGGAGGGTTTGGGTTGGAAGGGACCTCCAAAGCTCAGCCAGTCCAACTCCCCTGCAGTCAGCAGGGATGACACTCACTAGATCAGGTTGCTTAGAGCTCTGTCCAGTCTCACCTTGAATATCTCCAGGGATGGGGCCTCAGCTCCCTCCCAGGCAACCTGTTGCAGTGTTCCAGCACCCTCATGGTGCACAACTTGTTCCTAACATCCAATTTAAATCTGCTTTTCTCTCACTTCAAACCATTGTCCCTCATCCTGTCACTGCAGGCCTTTGGAAACAGTCTATTTGCAGCCCTCTTGTAGCTCCCTTCAGGTACTGGAAGGCTGCTCTAAGTTATCCCCAAAGCTTTCTCTTCCCCAGGCTGAATAAACCCAGTTCTCTCAGCCTGTCTTCATAGCAGAGGTGCTCCAACCCTATGACCACTTTTGCAGCCCTTCTCAAGACCCACTCCATCAGGTCTATATCCTTCCTGTGTTGAGGGCTCCACAGCTAGACAGGATTGTTCCTATTGGAAAAAACCTTGAAGATCACCGAGTTCAACAACTACCTAACTAGTGCCATTATGCCAGTGCATTTCTCATCCTTAGTAGAGCATAAGTTACTTAATCCAGAGGAAAAAAAACCCTAGATGCTAGATTAAATGACAATCACTCTGCCTTCAGGTCTCAGCTAATTTCAAACATTTCCCGGTGAAACCAGTTTCACATAGAGATTTACAGGATGTGCTGCTGAGGGACAGGGTTTAGCAAGAGTGGTAGGACTGTGAGCTCTAGGTGAGTGGGCAGACTATATGACCTCAAAGGTCTCATCCAAACTCAACAGTTCAATGGTTCTGTAGCTTACAGGAATGAACCAGATCCCTCAAAGAAGATGAGACTAAAATATTGTGATGTAATTTAACAACAGTCCCAACTGTTATTGTGCATGAGGTTCAACAAGTCATAGTGCAAGTTCCTGCATCTGAGTCAGGCATAGATCAGGCTGGATGCCGAGTGGGTTGAGAGGAGCCCTGGAGAAAGAGACTTGGGGGTGCAGGGTGCTGAGAAGCTCACCATGAGCCGGCAGTGCCCTCATGCAGCCCAGAGGGCAGCTGTGTGTAGGGCTGCAGCAAGAGGAGTGTGGCCAGCAGGGCAAGAGAGGGGAGTCTGCCCCTTTGCTCTGCTGAGCCCCCACCCCCAATACTGCATCCAGTACTGGTGTCCCCAGCATAAAGACACAGAGCTGCTGGAGGAGCCTACTCCAGAGGATGCCACAAAGATGATCCAAGGGCTGGATCACTTCTGCTGTGAGGCCGGGCTGAGGGAGCTGGGCTTGTCCAGTCTGGAGAACATTCGGCAGGGGGACCTTAGAGCTGCCTTCCAATACCTGGAGGGATCCTTCAGGAAGGCTGCAGAGGAACTTTTCCTGAGGGTGTCTAGAGACAGGACAAGGGGGAATGGTTTGAAGTTGAGGGAGAGCAGGGTTAGACTGGATCTTAGGAAGAAGTTCTTCAGTGCAAGGGTGGTGAGACTGTAGAATAGGTTGCCCAAAAGGTTGTGGATATTTCCTCCCTGGGTGTGTTCAAGTCCAGGTTGGATAAGGCCTTGAGCAACTGACTCTAGTTGAGAGGTGTCCCTGCCCATCACTGGGGGGTTGGAGTAGATGATCTCTGAGATCCCTTCACCTGAGCCAATCTCTAATTCTATGGACCTAAAATGCTGTATATTTCTCCACCACTCAGTGTATTAGAAGCAGTAGTAATCCAGAGAGCTGGAAGAGAAAACAATAACCAACCACCCAGCTAAATACAATAATTCTGCTAGTAAATTCACCACAAAAAAAAAAACACCCCAACAATCCACCTCCTTTTTTCCCCCCAATGCACTTAGATGTTCAATTGGAAAAGGAGTTGTTTCCCTTGCCAATGAGGAAAGCTAGAGGCCCAAGTTGTCATGGTCTGTTAATACACTCTACATTTCTGCTCACCATCTGGCTGCTTTCAGTGCTTTTGCCACTCAGGGAGAATGTCATTTACAATCAATTTCAACAAATACCATATGCATTAGGTTGGGAAAACAAATGGTATTGCAACATTACACATTGGAGAAGAGTTTCAAGTTCACCAGATCCTTCAAGTAGTAGGGTTTGGAGTTTGAGGTTTGGGGTTTTTTTTTTTGTTTGTTTGTTTTTTAATCTCAGAATCATGGAATGGTTTGAATGGTAAGCAATGTTAAAAGCCATCTGGTTCCAACTTCCCATCACAGGTAGGGACACATCCTACTAGACCAGGTTGATTCAAGGCACCATCCATCTTGGCTTTCAATGATTCCATGCTTGGAGCCTCCACAAATTCTTTGGGCAACCTGTTCCAGTGCCTCGCAACCCTCATGAAGAATTTTCTCCTGCTGTCTCCTCTCAATCCAGGTTCCTCCAGTTTGAAGCCATCAGCCCTCATCCTGTCACTCCACACCTTTAACAAAAGTCCCTCTCCAGCTCACCTGCAGCCCCCTTTAAATACCAGAAGGCTGTCCTCAAAGCCTTCTCTTCTTCTGGTTGAACACCTCCCCTCCACCCCCCAGCCTGTCCTTACATGAGAAGTGATCCAGCCCTCTGACCACCTTTGTGGCCTAGTCTGAACCTACTTCAATAACATTTTTTAATGCTGTTTGCAGTCCAGCAAATTGGAGTCTGAGGGTCCAGTTGGCAATGGCTGCAGGCTCAGATAAACTGCATAGGCTGAGATACACAGAGACTGAGGAACTCTTCCTGGAGTCAGAGCTTGGGGACAGCTCACAAGGATCTACTCCAGAGCACAAACCATGGCCTGCCAGAGCCTATTTCCCTACTCTGAACTAGGGTAAGGACATAAAGGATGTATAACAACCAACACCAGGGCTTCTACCCCTAGATTCTCTTTTGATAGAACAAGAGGAAACAACCTGAAATTGTGCCAGGGGAGGTTTAGGCTGGATAGTAGAAACAATTTATTTCCTGAAAGACTGGTCAGGGATTGGAAAAGGCTGCCCAGGGAGGTGGTAGAGTCACCATCCCTGGAGGCATTCAAGAAACGTGTGGCCATAGCATTCTGGGACATGATTTAATGGCAGTAGTGATGTTGCGTTGAATGGGACTTGGTTTAATGGCCAAGGCAGTCTTAGGTTGAAGGCTGGACTCAATGATCTTGGAAGTCTCTTCCAACCAGAATGATTCTATGTTTCTATGATTCAGGAGCTGGATTTCACCTACTGAAGATTTAGAGTGAGAAACTCAAGAGTCTTTGCCATTTAACTCAAGGTTCCTTCCACAAGTGTTCAGATATCCAGGCATGAAGGAAGGTTCTTTACAGCTGCTCCATATTTTAAGTGACAGGAATTGAGGTTTGGGTAAGCACTGCTTCAGTGGATTTATTAAGCTATAGTCAAGTTTCAATTCTTTTTCTCTGATAAAAAGAACTCTGAAGAGAGGGGAAAAAAATCATCAGAATTTCATTAATCTTTTCATGTGTTTGAAAGTTCAGAGAGTAAATATTTTAACAGTGCTTCTAATTAGTTAACAGAGTAATCTAGTCTTGCAAGGAGAACATATGGAAGACTTCTACTGAAGTTGAATGTTAACAGATGGGACTTTACAAGCAGTCAGCATTTAGTCAAAGTGACAGAGGATTAGCTAAACTGGAGTTCTACCACAAGTTTGGACCAATTCTAACATTTCTTTGCTATTCAGCACATAATAACTGCCAGATTAGGACACAAACAGTCTCCTTCTCAAGGCAGCATGAGAAGCATTGATATGTGGAAGGTGTCCCTGCCCATGGTGGGGGTTGGAATGAGATAATCTTCAAGATCCCTTTCAACCCACGCCATTTCATGACTCTATGGTATTGTTAAATACCCAATACACTCATTCCATCCTAACATTTCATGTTATGGTGGTGAAGCACAAGAACAGTGAAGCTGTGGAGGTTCCAAGCTGAGAAGTGTTCAAAACCATGTTGGATAGTGCCTTGAGCAATGTGGTCTTGCAGGAGGTGTCCCTGGCCATGGCAGAGGGGTTGGAACTGGATAATGTTTAAGGTTTCTTCCAACCAAAAGAGTTTTGTGGTTCTGTAACGGACACGTGAAGAGAGAGTGAACTGCTATTCAAGTCACTAAAAGAGCTCCCAAGATGATCTTTGGACCCTCACCTCAACAACAATATGAATGACATGGAATAACTGCACAGAAAGAGGTTAGAAGTGCTTGGAAAAATAATCTGGCTATCCCCCTTTTGGATGATAAATGGAGGTGCTCTGTGGAAGTATGCTAACTTTACAAGTGTGATAGCTAATACTGGCAGCCTGACCTCAGGTGCGCTGAAGATGACCCAGCAGAGCACTCAGGTGGCCAAGAAGCAAAAAGCATCCCGGCCTGGATCCAAAACTGTGGCCAGCAAGACCAGGGAACTGCTTGTCTCCCTGTAAATAGCACAGGTGAAGTGTGTCCAACAGATAGAGAGAGGTGATTCTGCCCCTCTCCTCTGCTGAGACCTCACCTGCAGTGCTGTGTCCAGCTAAGAGGTCCCCAACAGGACCTGCTGGAGGGCTGCTAGGTGGTCTCATTGGGGCCATTTCTTCTCCAGGCTGAATAACCCCAGCTACCTCAGCCTATCTTCATAACAGAGGTGTTCTACCCCCTTGATCACTTTCATGGCCTTGCTCTAGACCCACTCCATTAGGTCCCAGTCCTTCTGTGTTGATGGCTTCCGAGCTGGACACAGCACTGCAGGTGAGATCTCACCAGAGCAGAGGAGCAGGATCACCTCTCTCCATCTGCTGGCCATGCTTGCTTCCAATGAAGCCCAGGTTGCTATTTGCCTTCTGGGCTGCAAATGACCATTGCTGGCTCATGTCCAGCTTCTCATCCACCAGCACCCCCAATTCCTTTTCTGAGAGCAGCCCTGCAATCTCATCACCCTCTAGCCTGGATTGAAATCCAGGGTTGCCCTGACCTAGGTACAGGACCTTGCACTTGGGCTTATTTAACCTCATGGGAACCATTCACACTTCCCATTCCAAGCAAATTAAAAGCAGTGAGGCCGGTATGTACCGGTTACCACAGTGTGTGGCTTCTGAGATTATCTTCTGCCTTTAGGTGCTGAAGTCTGAACTGAGTGCAGTTCCCGAAGTTCCTGCTTTATGATGCAGTTTTTCAACATAAAAAAAGCAATTCCCATAAATAAGTGTTCATACCAACTCCCAACAACAGAACTCCAGGGATCTGATAAACACAAATTTAAGAAGAATATGCCAAAAGAAATGTTGCTGTTGTTGTTCATGAGAATTGCTGCTACATGAAAATGGGATATCTTTAAAGGAGCTACACAGAGGATAAGGCTAAAGGGGTTCCTCTGAGATTTATTGTTCCCATTCTGAATCAGACTGCAGACCCATGTGAAAATAACAAATGCTAGATGCAGAACTGATAAAACACTTTCCCCATCACAAATCTTCAGAGCTGCACCAGAAGATACCAGTGGAAGATAACTGCACCAGCATTCAGAAGAGCAGCATTTGTTTCGATCTACAGAACATTGCCAGAGCAAAGGGAAAAGATTAAGTAAATGAAGTTACTTTAGGAGTTCAATCAACAGCTACTCAGAGGTGGAAGGAAACTTTCTTTATAGGAAACTTGCTTGCAGGATGCTTCTGAATCCCCCTGAAGCATCCAGTGTTGACTACCATTCATACATTCACAGAATGGTTTGGGTTGGAAAAGCCCTCAAAGATCATCCAGTTCAAACCCCCTGCTGTGGTCAGGGATACCTCCCACTAGCCCAGGCTGCTCAAGGCCTCATCCAGCCTGGCCTTCAACACCTCCAGGGAGGGGGCATCCACAACCTCTCTGGGAAACCTGTTCCAGTGTCTCACCACCCTCACTGTCAAGAATTTCTTCCTAATCTCCAGTCTCAATCTCCCCTCTTCCAGCTCAAAACTCTTGCCCCTCTTTCTCTCACTACAAGTCCTTGTCAAAAGCCCTTTCTTGGCTTCCTTGTAGGCCCCATTCAGATACTGGAAGGATGCTCTAAGGTCTCCTCGGAGCCTTCTCCTCTCCAGGCTAAACAGCTCCAACTCTTGCAGCCTATCCATTGCCTGTCCCTTCACAATGAATATATCAAGCTTCTGCCCTCAGTCCTCCTGTGTCATCCCTTCAAGAAAGGCTGCCTCCATTAACCTCACTTACTATCATGGAAGCACAGAACAGATTTGGTTGCAAAAGCCTTTTCTGATCACCCAGTCAACCATTCTCTAACATTACAAAGGCTGGGGCTAAACTTTCAACTGCACATCTCTGCCTCTTAGAGACACCTCCAGGGATGGGGATTTGACCACCTCCTGGGGAGCCTGTTCCAGCCTTTGAGAACCCTTTCAGTCAAGAAGTTGCTCCTAATACCCAATCTAAACCCCTCCTGGTGCAACCTGAGGCCACTTTTTCTCCTCCTAATGTTTCTACAAAGAAGAGATTGCCCCTGACCTCACACTAGCTTCTCAGGGAGTTGTAGAGAGCAAGGATGTCTCCCCTCAGCCTCTTTTTCTCCAGACTAAACTCAGCTACTTCTCATAGGTTGGTCAGACACTCAGCCTTCAACTTCTGTAGCCTTTAGAAACAAGAAACTTTACAGACACCCTGTTCAGTGTTCTGAGGAGTTTCAGTGAGCAAATGTAAACCCTCTAAGAGGAAATCCTTTCAAAAACTAAATATTTCTCTCCTAAAACAGTGCAAACATATCACTTGTTATGGTTTGCCACACCAGGGGAAAAAACAGGACATAAAGAAGATTTTTCTGCACTATTTAATGGCTAAACATCTAACTTGCTACAATCACCCTCTCCATCCTTTACAAGATCATCCTGGCTCAATCAAACCAACCAGATTGCAAATCTCATTTGAATTCTTTAAAGCAACTCTAATTTATCGTGTTCCCTCCTAAGGTCAAATGTAGTCTGCATTCTTCTTCAAAGATTCCAGCATGGTAAGTACTGTAGCTGCATAATAAAAGGAAACAATTCTAACGTGGTGGAAAATTTCCATCAAAAAAACCCAACAACGTAAAGGCAAAGGAGAAGAAAGGCCAAGAGGAAGAAGGAGGAGAAGAAAGGCCAAGAGGAAGAAGGAGGAGAAGAAAGGCCAAGAGGAAGAAGGAGGAGAAGGAAGGCCAAGAGGAAGAAGGAGGAGAAGGAAGGCCAAGAGGAAGAAGGAGGAGAAGGAAGGCCAAGAGGAAGAAGGAGGAGAAGAAAGGCCAAGAGGAAGAAGGAGGAGAAGGAAGGCCAAGAGGAAGAAGGAGGAGAAGGAAGGCCAAGAGGAAGAAGGAGGAGAAGGAAGGCCAAGAGGAAGAAGGAGGAGAAGGAAGGCCAAGAGGAAGAAGGAGGAGAAGGAAGGCCAAGAGGAAGAAGGAGGAGAAGGAAGGCCAAGAGGAAGAAGGAGGAGAAGGAAGGCCAAGAGGAAGAAGGAGGAGAAGGAAGGCCAAGAGGAAGAAGGAGGAGAAGGAAGGCCAAGAGGAAGAAGGAGGAGAAGGAAGGCCAAGAGGAAGAAGGAGGAGAAGGAAGGCCAAGAGGAAGAAGGAGGAGAAGGAAGGCCAAGAGGAAGAAGGAGGAGAAGGAAGGCCAAGAGGAAGAAGGAGGAGAAGGAAGGCCAAGAGGAAGAAGGAGGAGAAGGAAGGCCAAGAGGAAGAAGGAGGAGAAGGAAGGCCAGGAATAAAAAGAAAGGGGGGGAACCACAACAGAAGAAAAAAAAAAAAATCAGGAAAAAAGGAAAGAAAATGATCCAATAACTAACATGCCCCAACTGTGCCCTGCTGTAGTTGTAGTGAATTTCAGCCTTTCCACAGCACATTGCTATGCTGGCTGGTTTCCACAGGAGCCTTGCACACTTCCTGACTGCCACACATCTCTTTGTTTCTGTATATCTGTACACTTCTGCCTGTAATGCTCAGAGCAATCAATCCAACAGATGTCAAAGATCAGCAAGGCTGGGAATTATATCTTCACTGCAGTGCTTGGCTAAGATGTAGTTTCAAGTACAACAACAGCTGATGGACTTTGCAGGCCCTAGGAGAGCTCAGGCAGCTTGGAATCACAGAATCATTTAGGTTGGAAAAGACCTGTAAGGTCTGTACTGGGACCAGTGCTCTTTAACATCTCTGGCAGTGACATTGAAGTTTGGGATGACACCAAGCTGGGTGACCTGGCTGACACCCTGGGCTGGTAGTGACAGGATAAGGGTCAATGGCTTTGAGCTGGAAGAGGGCAGATTTAGACTGGAGATTAGGAAGAAATTCTTGACAGTGAAGGTAGTGAGACACTGGCACAGGTCACCCAGAGAGGTTGTGGATGTCCCCTCCCTGGAGGTGTTGAAGGCCACCTGTTGTGGCTTTGAACAACCTGGTCTAGTGGAAAGTGCTCTTGCCCATGGCAGGAGGGTTAGAACTAGATGATCTTTAAGACCTCTTCCAACCTAACCCATTCCATTAATCTATGAAACTCTGCAATGGACCCAAGTGTTCCTTGTCCTGTGCCGCACTACGGCAGCAAAGCTTTAGCAGCACTGACTTGGTGACCCGAGCTGTTAGTAGCTCTGCACAAGTGCTCATTCACAGCCATGGAATTCTCTGTGTGGATTTAATTGCAGTGCTATTTGGAACAGACTCACTTAGGCTTGTCTGAACATCACAGCCAAAATCTGAGATGTGATGCTTCTCCAGATCGCGTAAGTTTTATGTCTGCAGGGAATTCTGCGTCCCTTGTGAGCTTAGATCATCCTCAGGGAACAGAAATAGATCTACAGTCTGAGGTTTGTGCTCCCTAATTGCAGCCAAATGTATTCAGTGTGTATTCCATGACTTCTGCTGTATTTTCTGGGCTTTCCAGTTTGTCACTGCGCAGCATAGCAGCCACACTGGAAACTAATATTGCTATTTAGCAATTAAAACTTTCCCATCCCTGAAGGAGTTGAAAAGAGGCAGAGAAGTGGTTCTGAGAGACACGATTTAGCACCAGCCTTGGAAGAGTTAGGGAATGGTTGGACTCAAGGATTCATAGATTCACAGAATGGTTTCAGTTGGAATGGACCTTGAAGATCATCTAGTTCCAACCCCTCCATGGGCAGGGAGACCTCCCACTAGCCCAGGTTGCCCAAGGCATCATCCAACCTGGCCTTGAACACCTCCAGGGAGGAAGTATCACACAGCTTGGTGTCATCCACAGATTTTGAGGGCACTGTCCATATCACTGACAGAGATGCTACGCAGTACTGACCCCTGAGGGACACTAAGTCCTCATTTGAAGGTCTAACTATTGATTTAGAAGCTTCCATTTCTAAGGCTTTGGAAAATCTGAAGCTGATTTATTCTCTGAGGTGCTGGGTGACTACAGAACAGGCAAACGGAAAAGTCTGCGTCTAAAGCACAAGAACTTGACTTTTAGTGGTGCCCTATGGCAAGCTGGGTACGGAGGTTAATAGATGAAGCACAATTAATGAATCCCCTCACCAGTTTAATACCAGCTCTCAGGCTTTGAAGTTTAGCAGGCCTTTGTGGACATGCTTTTTCCACACATTCTATTAAAAGTTGTGAGAGCTTTGAAATTCTTGACCAGTGAAATGTGGTGCTCCAGGAGAAGAAATCCAGCTGCACTTCTCACTCTTAACAGCATGTAGGGAACATACTGAAAGCCCTTCAGGCACAGTACCCACACCAAGTCCCAGAACTCAACTGTCAGAATTCAGGCCAGCTCACACAGATGAGTTTCCCTGCTGGCAAACAAAATGCCAGGGAAAGGGGAATGGTTTCCTAGCCAACAGTGTTCACTGAGGCAATGTTTACCTGGAGTCTTTGCTGACTCACTAGAGCAGAGTCTACTCAGATCCCAATGCAGCCAGGCTATGTCCTCCAAGAATTTCGCCAGCTTATTCATTATGAAGGAACTCCTTGAGAGAGTCCAGCACAGAGCCACAAAGAGGCTGAAGGCAGTGAAACATCTTGCAGCTGAGCAAAGGCTGAGGGAGCTGGGGTTCTATAGCTTGAGGAAGAGGAGCCTGAGGGGTAACCTCATTCATATTTATAAAGATGTGAAGGGCAGCACCAGGAGGACAGAGCCAGGCTCTGCTCAGTGATAGGACAAGGGACAATTGGTGCAAGCTGGAGCAGAGGAGGTTCCATGGGAACAGAAGGAAAAATTTCTTCACTGTGAGGATGCTGCAGCCCTGCAGCAGGCTGCCCAGAGAGGTTGTGGAGTCTCCTTCTCTGGAGACATTCAATACCCACCAGGATGTGTTCCTGTGTGACCTGCCCTGGGTGCTTCCGCTCTAGCAGGCAGGTTGGACTGGATAATCTCCAGAGGTGCCTTCCAGCCCCTAACATTCTGTGATTCTATAATAAAGCCTTCAGATCATTTTGGAGATGACATTGTTGAGCAAGAGATTCTCAACATGATTCAGCCAGCCAAATGATGAAGCCCATCTTTTCACTGTAGCAGTGTGCAATTATTCCTCAACTGCAGACATGTGGCCACATTTTAACACTTCTGAGAGCAAAGAGACACCAAGAGAGAGTTAAGTCTGCCTAGTAACTAAGAGTTTTTTCACACCAGCCAAGAGAATTGTAGGCTGTTAGTCTGGTTTGATGGGTATAACGGCTTTTAACTACCGATTGTTTCTTTAAGCAGACAACAATAATCCTTCATCGTAAAGATGCAGGGAGCAAATAAGAGCACTGTGGGCTTTCTTGGGTGTTTGTTTGGCTGTGTCTTCTTTTCTTTTTTCCTCTCTTTTTTTTTTCTTCTGAGAAGAAAATTGCCCTGCAGATATAGATGGTCATGCAACCAGTCTGGGGTGACAGCTGGTATTTAAATGGAAAATTAATTCTTCTCAGCCTGTCAAAGCAGGGACCTTATCTTCCAAAGGAAGTGTGAGATTGCTGAACACTCTGCGTATCACGGAATCACTGAGAGGAAGAAGAAATAAGTGAGGCAAAACTAGAAGTCCTCTTTCCCCACAAAAGCTGCAAGTAGCTTCCAAACTCTGCTCCCATACATCCCAGGGTGCAGGGCAGCAAAGGAGGAGCATTCCTGTAACAATGACGGCAGCCTAACAAATCCTAGGGAGGCAGTGCCAAACTGTGCACTAAAGCCCACAGCTAGCTCCTGCTCATTCTCACCCTGCAGTATACTTCCAGAGTTTGCTTTTAAGCCCTGAGACATATTTGCAAAGATTCACAGATTGCATTGGGTTGGAACGGATCTCAAAGGTCGTCTTGTCCAACCTCCCTGCACTCAGTAGGGACACCTCTAACTAGAGCAGGCTGCCAAGGGACAAATCATTCTATGCAACTATGATCACCATTGGTCAGTTCCCCTCTCAGCCTTCTCTTCTCCAGACTAAACAGCTCCAGGTGTCTCAACATCGCATAAGAGAGATGCTCCAGTCCATTCATCATCCTCATGGCCCTCTGTTGGACACTGCCCAGCAGTTCCCTGTCCCTCCTGAAATGAGGTGCCCAGAACTGGATACAGTACTCCAGGTGCAGCCCCACAGGAGCAGAGTAGAGAGGCAGTACCTGCCCAATGAAAAACACAGTTTGCCTTGTCTTCATGCTACATGCTCTACCATAGGGGGAGTTTTCACCAGGAAAGGTGACTATGAGCATCCCTACACACGGAGGAGGCATGCAGAGGAACACACCTGATTGTAAACCCACCATAGACAGCACAAAGCTTTGAAGTTCTCCACAGCCTGCTGTAGACCATGCTGCACACCGCTGCCAAACTAATGATCTGGATGCAGATCATGGGCACTGACTGCAGATGTTAGGAGCACACCATTCCTAACAGATGCATAATCTGATTAAATCTGAGATGCAATGATATTGTCAAAACCTATTAATCACTCTTCAGAGCCAGCCTGATGCCGGCTTTACTGACAGCTGTAATGATTGCACTGTCTCTGCAGGTACTACTACTCAGCAGAGCTACTCATTGGGTTTCCAAGAAAGGATCACATGCTGGGCTGCGTCAAAAGCAGTATGGCCAGCAGATGGAGAGAGGTGATTCTGCCCCTCTGCTCTGCTGAAGCCTCTACTGCAGTGCTGTGTCCAGCTCTGGAGTCCTCAAGACAGGAAGGACATAGACCTGATAGACCAGGTCCGGAGGAGGGCCAGGGCCACAAAGGTGATCAAGAGGCTGGTGCACCTCTGCTGCAAGGATAGGGTGAGGGAGCCAGGGTTGTTCAGCCTGGAGAAGAGAAGGCTCCAGGAACACCTTAGATCAGCCTTCCAGTATCTGAAGGGGCTAAAAGAAGGCTGCAGAGGGACTGCTTCCAAAGGCCTGCAGTGACAGGACAAAGGGACAATGGTTTGAAATGAAAGAAAAGCAGATTTAGATCAGAGGTTAGGAACAATTTCTGCACCACGAAGGTGCTGGAACACTGCAACAGGTTGCCCAGGGAGGTAGCTGTTATCTCATCCCTGAAGAGATTCAAGGTGAGGCTGGACAAGGCTCTGAGCAAGCTGATCAAGTGGAGGATCTCCCTGCTGACTGCAGGGGGGTTGGACTGCACAAGCTTTGGAGGTCCCTTCCAACCCAAACCATTCTATGATTCTAGTCTGTGGTTTTATGACATTCAGGGTGAGGCTTGATGAGGCTCTGAGTAACCTGATCTAATTGGTGATCTGAGTTCAGGGAACTTGGACTAGATGACCTTTAGAATGCACTGGGTTGGAAGGGACCTCTATGATTCTATTAATATGCAGGTTGTACTGTGGGTTGCTGACCTGAGACATCTCTCAATGTCAAAACCAGTTTCCATGTCACTTTACAAAACACTCCTGTTTCCTGTTCCTCACTGATCACAATCTTAATGGTTGTCTTAGAATACTTGACAAGCTCTAGCCACAAGAGTTTGCTCTCCCTAAATGCTTAGCATAGTCTTCATTATTCAAACTATATATCAACTATCTGATGCTGGAACAAGATGTCCAGGGAGGTTGTGGATGACCCCTCTCTGGAGGTGTTCAAAGCCAGGCTGGATAAGGACTTGAGCAACCTGGTCCAGTGGAAGGTATCCCTGCCCATGGCAGGGCATTGGAAGTAGGACTACTCTTAATCATCTCTCAGTCTGGACTGATATCAAGGGTTGTCTTGACCTAGTTGCAGGATCTTACCCCTTGGCCTCACTGAACCTCATGAGATTTTCCAGGGATGAGGCCTATACCACATCCTTGGGCAACCTGCTCCAGTTTTCCACCACCCTCACAGTGAAAAAACAAAATAATCTTCCTAATGTCCAACCTAAATCTCCCCGGTCTAGTTTAAATCTATCCCCTCTTGTCCTAGCACTAAAAGCTCTTGCAAAAAGACCCTTCCTAGCTTTTTTGAAGGGCTGCAACACTTGGCTCTGATGTGACCCCAGAGCAAATTGGTCAGGGATTGGAACAGGCTGCCCAGGGAGGCAGAGGAGTCACCATCCCTGGATGTGTTAACAAGCAGATGTGGCACTTCAGGACACTGTCTACTGGTCATGGAGGTGTTAGCCAGATGACTTAATGATCTTAGGGGTCTTTCCCAGCCTTCATGATTCTATGAGGGGAGCAGGGTGGCTCAGCTTGGTAGTGCATCAGATCCTTAATGGGAAGGTCGTGAGTTCAAGCCTGCAGTGGGCAGTAGTGTCTTCCCTACTCTGGTCCAACCTGTCACCACAGACCACATGACTCGATGATCTTTGAGGTCTCTTCCAACCTTAGGAATACTGAATACTGAATGAGCTGGTTGAATCTCCATCCCTGGAGGTGTTTCAAAGAGGCAGAGCTGCAGTGCTGAAGGCCATGGTTTAGTAGCAGCCTTGGTGGAGTTAGAGAATGTTTGGACTCGGATGATCTGAAAGGGCTTTTCCAACAGACACAACAGTCAGATTCTACACCAAAATGTTGAGGCTGATATCTTCATTTCCAGTTTCTGATTTCAGTTTCTCCTTCCCCCTCAACCAGTACCAGCGGAATGCTGAAGCTGTCTCTGCCATGCAGCTTGCATACTTTCCTGACAGCAAAGCTTTTAAGGGCACCGCATCCTCCACAACACAGTGGCCACTCAGCCACCTGGCTGTCAGCTCTCTTCAGCTGTAAGGCACAGCCCCTGTGTTGCAAGGCACATGTAACAAGTGCAGGTGCATCCCGGCTCTGCTACAGCAACTTTCCTTTTTCTCCTTTAACAAGCTTGTTAATGTGTTACAGACATAAAAATGGTAAATGCAAATGTAAAGGAGGCATCTGCCTTTTGCTGGGTTGGTTCTTCTTTTCCCTTTTTCATTTATTTTCCTGGAGGGAAAATTATTCATTTCTTCACTCTGCATATCAGAGCAGGCTCATTGCTGACACAGTTTTTGTTTTGGGTTTGGTTTGTTTTTTTTTTTTGGGGGGGGGGGGGAAGGTTTTGTATTGGAGCACAGCTTGCAATCCTCAACACCCTCCACCCCTTCCCTGCAAACATCTAGAGCAGCTATTTTCTCCTTCAGATGACAATTTTCATTCCAAGCAAGGCTAGAAGAGGTCATTTAGCTAATTTATGTGGAGATGAGGGAGGGTTGGTGGCACAGGCTTGAGAAATCCAGGAGGTATGCAGCAAAATAAGACTGCAAAAATAGTTGATGAAGTGCCACCGCTGACAGCATTTGCAACTACAGATTAAGGTGTTCACATCCTAATTTAGCCTGGTGCTTGAGGCACACCATTAACCTCCTGACAGCTAGCAAAGTGCGTGCACTATGGATCACCTGAGCTTCCCCCCCACCAAATGTTGACTATTTAAGTGCTGCAGAAGTGTTAAAACTCTCTGACCACAGTCTCCTGTTCTAATTTTAACCTGGGAGTGATTAACTGGAGCTAGGGAGATGATGCTATGGAAAGGGACAGCATGTTGCTTCTGAAATACAGACAACTATTGTCACACATATCAACAGCCTGCCTTCTCCTCTCCAAGCTGTGCACTTCAGCAAATTCCAGAAATACAGAAATTCAGACTGGTATCTACTATGAGCAATTCCCCTGCTGATGCAATGTTATTCCAGGAACTGCACTCTGCCAATGCCAACACTTGGCACAGATTTGGTTCCAACCCTTGTCCTGCTTTGAAGCAGATTTTAACTATCACACAGAGGGGAAGATTAAGGTGGGAGGGATACTGGCTTTGGTGTTTTTTTTGGGTGACAGTTGTCTGTTGAATTTGGTATTTGAAAGATAGCTGCTATTGTAAAGCTTACTTGCAGTCACCTAAATCATAGAATTGCTTTGAGAGGAAAAGGCCTCACAGATCCCTAGAGGTATTCAAGGTCGTGTTGGACATGACCTTGAGCTACCTGGTCTAGTGGGAAGGTGTCCTTGCCCAATGGCAGGGGCATTTAGAACTAGATGATCTTGAAGGTGCCTTCCAATCTAAACCATTCAATGAATATATGAATTAAGCCCAACCATTCTCAAACTCTACAAAGGCTGGTGCTAAACTATGGCACTCAGCACCACATCTCTGAATATTTTCAGCACCTCAGCACTGCAGGTGAGGTCTCACCAGAGCAGAATCATCTCTCTCCATCTGGCCATGCTGCTTTTGATGCAGCCCAGGCCACCATTGGCCTTCTGGGCTGCAAGTGCCCACTGCTGGCTCATGTCCAGCTACTCATCCACCAGCACCCCCAAGTACTCCTCTGCAGGGCTGCTCTCAATCTCCTCATCCCCCAGCCTGGACTGATATCCAGGGTTGCTCTGACCTTGTACTGTGCCTTATTGAACCTCATGAGAGGTTTTATGTAGTTTCATACTGTGTTAATCTTCATCCCTACTTGAATGACAGGCCCAGGGACAATGAAGAAAGGAAACTCATGGTCACCCTTGCTCAGAAAGACTGTTTCTAGACTGGACTTTGGTCAAAGAAGATTAGACAGCAGTATTCTTGTCCTGAGATTCTAAGTGGAACATGGCCCAGAAAAGATGAAAGTCTCCTATGAAGTAAAACATTCTAGTGTAAATTTGGAGCACTTCCAAAGTAATTCAGTGCTAAGATGCTCTGCCTTGTTAACACCCTTGCCACAGGGCTGTTGCTAGCACCTCTTGCACTCAGATCCTCTGACTCACAGAAGCTCAGCTGACACTGACCTCAGCCTTTATTTTCAGCAAGGATTCATGAGTCAGTGTCCACACATGCCATGGGGGCTTCTGAAGGGATTACTCTGCACAGCCACCAATTCTGCCCTCTAATTTCAGCCAACATCTCACAGGGACACAAATATTGGAGGAATTCAGACAGCAAATCTGATGGCTTCATCAGCAAGAGTAGGGCAGTGATTGTCCCCTGTTACTCAGCACTGGGGAGGCCACACCTTGAGTGCTGCATTCAGTTTTGGGCCACTCTAAGAAAGGCATTGGTGGGATGGACCATGTCCAGACAAGTGCAGGGAAGCTGGCGAGGGGTCTGGAGAGCAAGTCTGATGAGGAGCAGTTGAGGGAGGAGGCTGAGGGGAGACCTCATTGCTCTCTACAACTACCTGAAAGGAGGTTGCAGTGAGGTGGAGGTTGGTCTCTTCTCCCTAGTGACAGAAAGAGAAGAAATGTCCTGAAATTGTGCCAGGGGAGGTTTAGGCTGGAGATTAGGAAAAAATTTCTTTCCTGCATGAGTGGTCAGGCATTGGAACAGGCTGCCCAGGGAGGTGGAGTCATGATGGTTTAATGGCCATGGTGGTGATGGGTTGAATGATAGAATACAAAGGGCTAGATAGAATAAACCAGGTTGGAAGAGACCTTCAAGATCATCACGTCCAACCTATCATCCAACACCACCTAATCAACTAAACCATATAACCAAGCACCCTGTCAAGTCTCCTCCTGAACACCTTCAGCAATGGCAATTCCACCACCTCCCAGGGCAGCCCATTCCAATGGGCAATCACTCTCTCTGTGTAAAACTTCCTCCTAACCTCCAGCCTAAACCTCCCCTGGCGCAGCCTGAGACTGTGTCCTCTTGTTCTGGTGCTGGCTGCCTGGGAGAAGAGACCAACCTCTGCCTGTCTACAACCCCCCTTCAGGTAGTTGTAGAGAGCAATAAGGTCAGCCCTGAGTCTCCTCTTCTCCAGGCTAAGCAGCCCCAGCTCCCTCAGCCTCTCCTCATAGGGCTTGTGTTCCAAGCCCCTCACCAACTTTGTTGCCCTTCTCTGGACTCGTCCAACTTCGTTGCCCTTCTCTGGAATGGTTGGACTCAACAATCTTAGAGGGCTTTTCGAACCCAAACAATTCTGTGATTCTCTGATCACTGTCCCAGAGCATGGTCAGGATGCTCAAGACTCACCAATTTCACACAGGTGCAGTAAAACAGTGAGGTTTTAGAGAGGTGAAAGATTCATAGAATCATTCAAGCTGGAAAACAACCTCAAGTCCAACCACTAACCCTACTCTACCAAGTCCATCACTAAACCATATCACTTAGCACCATGTCTAAATGACCTTTAAACACAAAGAGATGGTGACTCCACCACCTCCCTGGGCAGCCTGTTCCAATGCCTGACCACTCTTTCAGTGAAAACATTTTTCCTGATGTCCAGCCTAAACCTCCCCTGGTGCAGCTTGAGTCCATTCCCTCTTGTTCTATCACTAATGACTTGGGAAGAGACCAGCACCCACCTCTCTATTGTCATTTCAGGTAGTTATAGAGTGTGTTAAAGGTCTCCCCTCAGCCTCCACTTCCTATCAGCCTAAGCAGCAAGGAGTGTTCTATCCAATATTTCCCAGTGAGGAGCTTATTTCCATCAGTTATTCAGAGTGCAAACCACTGGCAGATATCCCTCAGCAGGTTTGCTGCCTTTTAGCTGCAGGAGAGATTCTCATCTCCTTGGTGATTCCAGACCAGCAAGCAGATGTAAAAAGATAACTTTCATTATTACAAGGAAATATTGGTGGGTTTTTCTCCTAGCAGTTGTTACCCCCATTTGGAAAACACTGCCTGCTATCCTGTAACCCCTCTGTACCTGTTAAATGACACTTTATTAGCTCCCCCCAGTGCATTCAGAGCCATATGTGAAAAGACTATGCTGTCTGGGTTTTCACACTGAAGATGGGAGCCAACTGACAAAACACCATGGAGCTGTTTCAGTTTAATCATCCCACATGGAGAGATGATGCAGCTCCTAGTCCTTCTGGAGCTTATTTCTCAAACTCAGTGATCATGCACATGGTAAAAATCTATTCTTTGAGGTTCAGGATTAAAGGCAATGGAAAGGGCCATGCAATTCACTGAGGAACAGCAGCTATTAGTGTTCCCTGAAAGGAAAGATCTCCTGCCAGTACCAAACACCCTGCACTTTATGTCAGCTAACAATACCCAAAACTTTCCTCAGCACCTCAGCTTGAAAAATCATCTCATTTCAGCCACTGCACAGAAGCAAAAGAGAGAACAGCTCAATAAAACTACAACTTAGAGAATCACAACTCAATTGTCACCGAACTGTCACAGAGCCACCACAGAATCACAGAATGATAGGTGTTGAAAGGGAACTCAGAATATCACCTGCGTTTGTTCAGCCTGGAGAAGAGAAGGCTTAGGGAAGACCTTTTTGCCAAGGACCAAGACATAAAGGGTGGCTGCCAGGAGGATGGAGACTCCTTTTATAAAGGAGTCCCATGGAAAAGACAAGAGGAAATTTGGACAAGAGTCCAACTGGACTCCAGAATAAAATACTTCCCCATAAGAACAGTTGGACATTGGTATCATCTCCCAGGGAAAGTGGGGGATTCATCTACACTGGGCACTTTGAAGACTCAGCTTGACAGGGTGCTGAGCCAGCTCATTTCAACTCTACTGTTACCTAGAAAGCTTGGACCAGATGACCCTTGGAGTACCTTCCAACCTGGCATTCTGTGCTTATGTGAAATTCTGGAATTTTCATCATCCTGACCTGGATGAGCAATAGTGTGGCCAAGCAGGACCAGAGACATCATTGTCCCTCTGTACTCAGTACTAGAGAAGCCACACCACAAATACTGTGTTCAGTTTTGGGCCTTACACTCCAAGATGGACATTGAGGTGCTGGAGCAGATCCAGGAAGGACAAAGTAGATGGTGAAGAGTCTGGAGAACAGGTTTTACAAGGAGCAAGGTGGCAATGTCACTATCCCTAGAGATGTTCAAGAAACGTGTAGATGTGGCACTTCAGGACACGGCTTAATGGCCACGGTGTTAGGACAATGGTTGGACTTGATCTTGGAGGTCTTTTCCAACCAAAACAATTCTATGAATTTTACAATCCAAACAAGCAGATGTTCCACATGAAGGTCATTTTCTGTTTAGAAGGGCCTGTGATGACAGGATGAGGGGCAATGGTTTGAAACAAGAGAAGAGCAGATTCAGATTGGATGTTAGGAACAAGTTCTATGCCATGAGGGTGCTGGAACACTGCAACAGGTTGCCTAGGGAGTTCAGGCCCCATCCCTGGAAATACTCAAGGTGAGGCTGGACAAGGCTCTGAGCTGCCTGATTTGGTGGAGGATGTCCCTGCTGACTGCAGAGAGGTTGGACTGGGTGACCTTTGGAGGTCCCTTCTGACCTAAACCATTCTATGATAATTCCAGTAGTGGACACATCCCCAGAGCTCACTGCTGTGAGCTACAAATGAAGCAATGAAACTGATCCAACAGCTGCACTAGACACAGACAACACAGGCACCTCTGTGGCATCTCCACAGCATGCCAAGCACAGCATATGTAAAAATTGGCTAATGGTCTAAGAACTAGAGAAATATTATCCTGTGTGTCTTTGAGTAAGTTCATAATATTTATTACTTTGGAAATTAGTAATTCATACAGCTGCTGCACTTTATTCTTACTGGGAAAAAAAAAGAAAAGAAAAAGGCATATAATTTAACCCTAGCATTAAAATACACTTGCTAAATATAGCAGGAGAGCACTGCTGAAGACAAATTGCTTTAAACATCAGGCTGACTACATAAAACATCAGAATCACCTTTCCAAGGCAAAAATACTTTAAGGGCATTTAAGTCTTTAAAACCAATTAGCCAGGGACTTGAAACATCTTCTGATCTTTGTAAGTGACAGAGGCAGTGGGATTGAGGCACTCTTGGCAAGTTTGAGATGGCACCAAGCTGTGTGGCTCAGCTGACACACCAGAGGGACTTGGACGGGCTGGAGAGCTGGGCTCAAGCCAGCCTCATGAACTTCAACAAGGCCAAGTGCAAGGTCCTGCACCTAGCTTAGGGCAATCCCAAGCACAAATCCTGTGGAGACAGGCAGAGAGAGCTGGGGCTGTTCAGCATGGAGAAGAGTACCTGAAAAAGAAGCCTACAAAGAAGCCAGGAAAGGGCTTTTAGCAAGGGCTTGTAGTGACAGGACAAGGGGCAATGGCTTTGAGCTGGAAGAGGGGAGATTTAGCCTGGAGATTAGGAAGAAATTCTTTCCTGTGAGGGTGGTGAGACACTGGAACAGGTTGCCCAGGGAGGTTGTGGATGTCCCCTTGCACGAGGTGTTCAAGGCCAGGCTGGATGAGGCCTTGAGCAACCTGGTCTAGTGGGAGGTGTCCCTGCCCATGGCAGGGGGTTGGAACTGGATGATCTTCAAGGTCCTTTCCAACCCAAGACATTCTATGAATCACAATTAAATGCAATTCTCTGGCTCAGCTGTATTTCCTCTAATTTATAGACTCACAGAACAAGCACTGGCCAAAGTTCCACTTTTTGGTATTCTGCTCACTTAGAGCATTGGCTAACACTCAGTGTCACCTGCAGGCATTTGCAGCCTTAAGAAGGGGCACAGTGAGCTAAAAGAGCTGTGACCTGCTCATGGAAGCAAACTGTGATTATCAAAGGGAGAGCCACAGGGCATTCATCATTAAAAACTGAATTAACAAGGCATTCTGCATTGACTCTGTAGAATTTTCTTTGAGGGAGGATTGAAGGGATGCTCTGGACTCAGGAGTGCAATAAATAATATTAAAATGCCATGGCAACCCTTCCAAAGCACATCTGAACCAACACACTGTCATGGAACAACACCAAGGCAGGCTTGGAGCACTTGCCAGCAAGGCAAGACATTGAGGGGCTGGAGCTTGTCCAGACAACATCAAGGAAGCTGGTGAAGAGTCTGGAGAACAGGTCTGGTGTGGAGCAGCTGAGGAAACTGGGGGTATTTAGCCTGGAGAAGAGGAGGCTGAGGTGAGACCTCATTGCTCTCTACAGCTCCCTAAAAGGAGGCTGCAGTGAGGCTATGTTGATCACTTCTACTTAATATCATCTGAAGGAGAGGGAATGGCCACCATCCCTGGAGGTGCTCAAGAAACATGAGGACATGGCACTTTGGGAGATGGTTCAGTGGCCATGGTGGTGTTGGGTTGATGGTTGGACTGGATGATCTTAGAGGGCTTTTTCAACTTAAACAATTCTATGATTCTAAGACTTTGATGTATTCTTCAAAATCTGGACTTGGGCAAACCTGTCCCAGCAAGCTAAGCACTGGTTTGAACAGCAGTTCAAGGACATCATCCATGGAAGCTACCATCAGGCACACTTGCCTTCTACCCTATCTCAAGGGGCTCTGTTGGCCAACAGGCAACTATTTTGCCAAGTCTCAGCAGGGAGAGGTGGAGGCATTAGGTTGGTTTTCCCTTACATGGCAACATTCTTACAACCATAGAATTGTTTGGGTTGGAACAGACCTCTAAGGTCATTGAGCCCAACCATCAAGCCGACAATATTAAACCACGTCCTGAAGTGCCACATCCACACGTTTCTCAAACACCTCCAGGGATAGTGACTCCACCACCTCCCTGGGCAGCCTGTTCCAATCCCTGACCACTCTTGCAAAGAAATTTTTCCTAATCTCCAACCTAAACCTTCCCTGGTGCTGCTCCATGCCATTCCCTGTTCTATCTGCAGCCCTATTCCACCAGCAGAGCTATTTTAGAGCCTGACAGCTTTTTCTGTGGATTCTTTGTATAATCCAGCCTTCCCCCAAAGTTAATACACTCCACAGAGACCTTTTTAACTAGAAGGTATTGTGCTTTTAATCTAAATTCTCTGTAGAGGGACACAGGCTATCAATATATTTGAGCAACTCCCCACTGCAGTCAGTCAGCAGGGAATTCTGTTCAGGAAAAACCCAAAAATCAATGGCACAAGCTATGGTTGTTGAGACCTTGGCTTGTATGTTGCATGTTACAGCTTTTAAATGAATCCTGGCATTGATCCTAAGGAGGGAAAAAAAGTATATAATGAAAAATTAAATGAAAAAGAGAAAGAAATGACAAAGCACTTGCTGCAACTCGGAGGCTGGTAAGGGCAGGGACAGTAACGTGCTGTGCTGCTAGAATATTCGATGGACAGCGTTGCTAATGTCATAAACCAGCTTTGCTGTGAGCCCAGCAGATATTGTGGGGTCTCTCTGCATATTTGGGTTTTTTTGTAAGAAGCCAAAAAAAAAAAAAGGGGTGGTGGTGTAGGAAGCTAGGACAGGGCAGGCAGTAGGGCTACAACTATGAGAAGAGAAGGGCTACAAAAGCTTGGCTGAAGTTCAACAGCTTGTCACAGTCTTTCAAGCACATCTTTGCCACTGAATGGAAAGGGGATAAAATTCTAGAATTGTTTGGGTTGGAAAGTACCTCCAAGATTGAGTACAATGGCCAAGCTAACACTACCATGGACACTTGAGGAGGAGACTTGACAGGGTGCTTGGTTACATGGGTTAGTTGATTGGGTGGTGTTGGGTGATAGGTTGAACGTGATGATCTTGAAGGTCTCTTCCAACCTGGTTTATTCTATTCTATTCAACCACATTGCCAAGTGTCATGTCCACACATCCTGAACACCTCCAGGGATGGTGACTCCACCACCTCCCTGGGCAGCCTGTTCCAATCCCTGACCACTCTTCCAGGAAGGAATTTTTTCCTTATCTCCAAACTAAAGCTCCCCTGGCATAATTTCAATCCATTTCCTCTCCTATCTCCTGATATTAGGGAAAAGAGACCAACACCACCTCACTCCAACCTCCTCCCAGGGAGCAATGGGGTCTTTGCTCAGCCTCCTCTTCCCCAGACTAAACACCCCCAATTCCCTCAGCTGCTCCTCACCAGCTATGTTCTTCAGGCCCTTCACCAGCTTTATTACCCTTCTCTGGACACATTCCAGCCCCTCAATGTCCCTCTTGGAGTGAGAGCCTCAAACTGACCCCACAACTCAAGGTGCCATTTAGCAGTCCTAAGTGCTTTGAGCAGTAAGACATCCTTACCTCCCAGGTCCACAAAACACAGCAGAGTGGAGAAGCTTTGCCAGCATGCTCCAGCCCCTAGTAAGTTCCAGAAAAGATTAATTTTTGCTAGCCAAAGAGCCACTCCCCTCCTTCCCAGCTTTAATGGAGTTGTGATTAATTGCACCAAGATGGATCTAGCCCAGTCCTTGCAGTGCAACACTATTGATTTACTCCTGCAGCACCATAGCCCACCAGATTGTGACATTGAAAGATGATCTCCTGTAATGACACCCTCTCCTAGCAATATCTCCCAGTTTCCTCTGGTGTTCATGCTGGGATTTAGACCCAGATTGGGTGCTGCTATGTTGCACACACTTTCATTGTGCTCCACTTCACAAGATGGTTCTTGCAATTAATTACAGTAATGAGATGAGGGCTAAAAAACAACCCACAGAATGCTGATTAGATAATTAATGATTGGTTGTTGTTTGCAGCATTCAATTTAATAGACAGCCCAGGTTGTCCTCTCTTCCCTTTCCTTTTCTGGGCTCTCGTGCCCAAGTTCTAATAGGAAATTGAATAAATGATTAGTGGGAAAGTAGATTACATGAATCATATTTAACCCCTCAGCACTTAGACAAGAATCCAGAGTAATATAATGTGAGGAACAGCAGAAATCAATTTCTTTGGTATTTTCATTCTAGCAATTACAGGCTGAAAATGGTTTTAAATCCGATATTCGTTGAAAATCGGCAAATAGGCTGGACCTGACACAAGGAGGCTCTATGCAGGAGCAAGTGATGGCAGAAAGCTGCCTGCAGCATGAAAAGGACTAGCCATAGAATCATAGGGCTGTGTAAGAAGTGACCTCCAAATGTCATCCAGTCCAAGCCCCCTGCAGTCAGCAGGGACATCCTCCACTAGATCAGGTTGCTCAGAGCCTTGTCCAGCATCACCTTGAATATCTCCAGGGATGGAGTCTCAGCTCCCTTCCTGGGCAACCCGTCGCAGTGTTCTAGAACCCTCATGGTGCAGAACTTGCTCCTAACATCCAACCCAAATCTGCTCTTCTCTCATTTCAAACCATTGCTCCTTGTCCTATCACCACAGGCCCTTCTACATAGTCCCTCCCCAGCCTTGCTGTAGGTCTCCTTCAGATACTGAAATGCAGCTCTAAGGTCACCCAGGAGCCTTCTCTTCTCCAGGCTGAACAACCCTGGCTCACTCAGCCTGTCCTTATAGCAGAGGTTCTCCAGACCTCTGATCATCTTTGTGGCTCTCCTCTGGACCCACTCCAGCATGCCCATGTCCTTCTTGTGCTGGTGGTCCCATAGATGGACACAGCACTGCAGGTGAGGTCTCACCAGAGCAGAGGGGCAGAATCACCTCTCTCAATCTCTGGCCATGCTGCTTTTGATGCAGCTCAGGCTGCCATTGGCCTTCTGGGCTGCAAGTGCTCACTGCTGGCTCATGTCCAGCTTCTTATCCACCAGCACCTTCAAGTCCTCTTCTGCAGGGCTGCTCTCAATCTCATCATCCCCCAGCCTGGATTGACATCCAGGGTTGCCTCAACCTAGGTGCAGGATCTTGCACTTTTCCCTATTGAACCTCATTCAAAGGGGCTACATCCTGCAAAGACAGACCACCATCCTGCAAAGGGACTGGCCGTGAGACAGCAGTGCTGAACCATGAAACCTATCATGGTCAAGTCTAGAGTCAAATGGCTGACCACAGGAGAGAAAACAACAAAACCAAAACAAACACCACCACCCCTTCCCAAAAAACAAACAAACCAACCACAAAAACCCTACACACCCAAAACACCACACATAAAAAAAACCCACCCAAAACATTTTCTTTCAGATCCTGGGATGGAAACAAGAGATCAGGTCACCCTTGCCCTGCATTCAGTAAGGACCTGTGAAACCCTTCAGACAAACCAAAGTCCCATAGATCTTAAGGACAAAATCACACCACAGGCCACAACATAGAATGATTTGGATTAGAAGGGACTTCAAAGATCATTCAGTTCCAAAACCCCTGCCATGGGCAGGGACACCTTCCAATAGATCAGGTTGCTCAAGGCCTCATCCAAGCTGACCTCAAACACCTCCAGAGAGGGGGCATCCATAACTTCTCTGGGCAACCTGTTCCAGTGTCTCACCACCCACACCTTCAGTAGCTCTCCAGTGAAACACAAAGAGCTTGCAAATCATTTCAGAAGACAAAGAAACCTAATAGGGAGGGGGGAAAAAATAATGGGCAAGACTTCTCCAGCCACCATCAAGAGGAAGCACCACCAACCAACTCTGCTGGCATTTGAGGGAACATACATATTGGGCACAGTTTTGTTTTCTCCACAGCATGCTCACATCTAATTAACATACATGAGTGCTAAGAACACCATTTTAATCCCCTGGCTAGAAACTGACTTTGTAAGAATCCTATTCAAATCAGGGGGTAGGTGGGCCACAATCTGTTCTGCTCATCTCATATGCTATAGATGCCTCCAATATGTTTAAGATGAGGAACAGGATTGCTGCTAAAGACAACACAAAGCTTTTTCAGAAGCTTCAGAAGTCTTGGAGGAAATTCAAACCCAAGCAATGCTGTTGGCCTGTGTGAGCACAACTAAATTTGCTTCAGGTGCTTGTTGTTAACCCATGTGCAGCATCTCACACCTGAATGCCTTAAGATTTTAAAGGGATTAGCATTCATCTTGAATGAGAAAAAGCATAGGAAGAATTTGATTTTATTAAGAACAAGCATGTCCTGCAGTTACATTTACACACCAGTCTGGCATCCCTCAGGCTGCTGGCAGCTTGCCTGCACCCTAACAACCAAATAAATATCCTGTATTCCTGCAAAGTAGGGTTTTTTTGCACACAAAGTTAAAATGCTTTATGCAGTCCTCAACTAAGAGCTAGACCCCTGCAGTTTAACTCACCTTGTATGACCAAAGTCTGAATGACCTGCATAGCAAGCCAGAATTCACTTAAAATAGTCTTATTTTGACCTTTCCAAGTCAAACCATCCATATCAGAGAGTCACAGAATGATAGGGGTCAGAAGAGACCTCCAGAGATCACCCAGGGATATATCCAGATGGATTTTGACAGTCTCCAGAGAAGGAGACTGCACAACCTCTCTGGGCAGCCTGCTCCAGGGCTGCAGCACCCACACAGTGAAAAAGCTTCTCCTGTTCTTGTGGAACCTCCTCTGCTCCAGCTTGCACCCATTGCCCCTTGTCCTATCATTGGGCATCACTGAGCAGAGCCTGGCTCCATCCCCTTGTCACTGCCCTTCACATCTTTATAAACATGAATGAGGTCACCCCTCAGGCTGCTCTGCTCCAGGCTAAAGAGCCCCAGCTCCCTCAGCCTCTTTTCAAAGGGAAATGTTCCACTGCCATCATCATCTTTGTGGCTCTGTGCTGGACTCTCTCAAGCAGTTCCCTGAGATCCTTCTTGACCTCAGGGGCCCAGAACTGGCCACAATATTCCAAATGTGGCCCCACCAGGGCAGAGTAGAGGGGAAGGAGAACCTCTCTCCACCCACTGACCACTAGCTACAGGCCCCTCCAATTTGGAAAACCAGGAGTATCTGAGTCAGCCACTGAACAATTAGAGCATCAATCCAATGCACTGCTCAAAACAATATTTACCTCAGGGAAACCTCCTAAGCCAAGGCAAATTTCTTCTTACTTCACTGAGAAATAAGTGACTAAGAAGTAACTTCACTAAGTAGACTGTGTTGGTTAGGAAAAAGTTGAGAAGAACATGGACATAGCACTTTGGGACACGTTTTAATGGCCATGGTGGTCTTAGGTTGAATGTTGGACTCGCTGATCTTAAAGGTCTCTTTCAACCTAAACAATTCTATGAACCTAAGTATATTGTACAGCTACTATTAGCTCTGTTCCTGCAATTTCTCCTCAACTTGGAGTAGGAAGACTGCCCATGAGCATTCTCACTATCTGAGATGAAAGTGACTGAATATTCTGCCTGAAGCAAGACCACAAAGTGATAGAGAAACCCCCCGCCCCAAAAAAAAAAAAAGTAGAAAATACCAGAAGACTCACAGGTGGAAATACTTGCAACCATTTATTTTATGAAGCACAAATGCAGGCTAGGTGAGGAGTGGCTCGAGAGCAGTCTCAAGGAGAAGGACTTGAGTGTGTCAGTTGGTGACAAACTCGCCATGAGCCAGCAATGGTCACTGGCAGCCCAGAAGGCAGCTGTGTGCTGGGCTGCATCCAAAGCAGTAAGAGCAGCAGGGCAGGGAGGAGATTCTGCCCCTCTGCTCTGCTGAGACCCCACCTGCAGCACTGCATCCACTTCTGGTGCCCCCAGTATAAGAGGAACATCATAGCATTAGAGAAGGTCCAGAGGAAAATCATCAGAGCACTGGAGAACCTCCCCTATAGGGACAGGCTGAGGGAGTTTGGGCTGTTCCTCCTGGAGAGGATGAGGCTCCAGGGAGACCTTAGAGCAGCCTTCCAGTACCTAAGGGTGGCTACAGGAGAGCTGGGCATGGACTTTTGACAAAGAGTGCCAGGATGAGGGGCAATGGCTTTTAGCTGGAAGAGGGCAGATTAAGACCGGAGATTTGGAAGAAATTCTTGACAGTGAGGGTTGGTGACACTGGAGCAGGTTACCCAGGGAGATAGTGGATGTCTCCTCCCTGGCAGTGTTGAAGGCCAGGTTGGCTGAGGCCTTGAGCAACCTAGTCTAGTGGGAGGTGTCCCTGCCCATGGCACAGGGTTGGAACTAGATGGTCTTTAAGGTCCCTTTCAACCTAAACCATTCCATAAATCCATGAACTCCGTACATCACAGACACCAGGAGAGCAACTTCTGTTTCTCTTGACCTGAAAGGGCAGACTCCAGTCCCACTCAAATACTCATCCCACTTCCACAAAGCAGTGCCAGTATCTGCCATAGACAGACACCAACCTCAATCATACCACTGCTAAACTACTTGGTGTCACCCTACCTGCCCCCACATGACTTTCTGCCCTTGATAGACAGTTAAATGTTGTATAAGTACACAAAGTAGAGCTGAACCATTACACTGCACCGAAAAGCAGGATTGCAGAAGGAGGAAGTTATTCCCCAACCACAAGCAAACAGCTCACTGTACATGAGCCAGCTCAATGATCTTAAAAGGCTTTTCCATCTGAAATGAGTCTACTCAGTGCTCTTTTTAACCTGTTGCTTTGGTCAACCTAGAAATTGACCAACAGGGGGAATGGAATGAAGCTAGAGGTGGGGAGATTCAGGCTGGATGTGAGGAGGAAGTTCTTCACCATGAGAGTGGTGAAGCCCTGGAATGGGTTGTCCAGAGAGGTGGTTGGGGCCCCATCCCTGGAGGTGTTTAAGCCCAGGCTGGATGAGGCTCTGGCCAGGCTGATCTAGTGTGGGGTGTCCCTGCCCATGGCAGGGGGGTTGGTACTAGATGATCCTTGTGGTCCCTTCCAACCCTGAATGAAACTATGAAACTATGTGTACACAACTATGTTACAGAGCAGGAAGCTGTTACCTGAAGTTAAACCCATTCCAGCACTTTCTGTTAGCACAATCAGATTACAAAAAAAAGAAAAGAAATCCTCATTTTGTGCCAGACTGTTGTCTACAGACTGCCCACCTAGACCCAGAGATGCTCTGATGCTTTCAAAACTTAGAGCAGCGCTAACGTTTTCCAAGTTGGTTATCATTAATCCTGTTGAGCCATTTAAACACTCCTGACATCAGGAGCTACCCTAAAGACATCTCAACCCTTCAAGAAAACAATTTAAATTATGTTTTTAAACACAACACTGCCTACAGTCAGAGCAATCTCCTTCCACAGTGCCACATCAAGCCTGGGCTTCGATTAATTATTTTTTTTTCCCTGTCTATTAATTCTCCTACACTAGAAAAAGATCAACCTTCATTAAAACCTCAATTAGTACCTTCTATAATAATCTCAGCTACGAAACTAGAATTATAAAGGGAGACATTAAAGGAACATTAGGCATTTCAGAGACTAAGCTTGAGAGCAAGTTTAATCAGTTATGACTTTTATTTTAAGCAAACACATTTTCAGCCCTCTGGAACAAGAGAAATCCTTCCCTTCATCAATGGCTACTAGGCTCTCAAGAATTTCTGCAAGCCTCAGAGCAAAAAAGTGAGTTAAAAAAAGGTAAGGAAAACAGGCAGGAATATTTGAGATATTTGATATTTGAGATATTTGACATTGAGATATTGTTATATTTGAGAGAGTTCTTCACTGAGCGAGTCATTTGTCACTGGAATGGGCTGCCCAGGGAGGTGGTGGAGTCACCATCCCTGGAGGTGTTCAAGAGGAGATTGGACGTGTTCAAGAGGAGATTGGACATGGCACTTAGTGCCGTGGTCTAGTCATGGGGTCTGTGTTGATAGGTTGGACTCGATGATCCTCGAGGTCTCTTCCAACCTTAGTTATACTGTGATACTATTATAAACCATGATTAAGAGTTGCCTCTTTCCCCCTAAAATCCAAGCTCAATATGAATCAACAACATCACATACCTTTGGTCTGTATCCATGAATCCACAACGCTAGGTGAACCGCAGTGCCTACTCCACAACAGCTTCAGCCTCCTCCATGATGAACCAGCAGAAGATTAATAAATAAAAAAGTACATCCAAAGTGCTGAAATCCTGTTGTTGGTGAGGGGAATAAGCCACAAGCCAAAGGCTTCAAACTAAAAGAGGATTTTCTTCAGCACGTTGGAAAAACTGATTAACATCCTCCAGAGGTGTTGAAAAGAGACAGAGATGCAGTGCTGAGGGTCATGGTTTAGCACTAGATTTTTATGAAATCAGGCAATGGTTAGACTTTGTGATTTCAAAGGCCTTTTCCGACCAACCCTCTATAACTCACTCCAACACTGAATACCAAAAGAGCAACAAACCACCCTCTACTCTCCAAAACTCTTATAAAGAACAAACAAGAAGCTCCTTTGTGCACCCAAGCAATATATAGTGCCTGAGACTTCCCAGCTGTGACCAAGCAGCAATTAGGAGTGATTGCTATATAAGCTCTGCATGTGGTATGGGTTGGGTTTTTTTCCTTCTTTCCCACCTGTGAGAAGAAGATGGAGAAATAAACTGTTGCTTGTTTGGGGAAAGTGAGGTGTTCTCAGCTCGAGGTTTGTGATAAATGATTTCTCTTTTGTTTTGTTGGGAGCAGTAAGCTGTAGGCCTGAGCTGTGAAGGGTGCCGTTGCTGGGTTTAGGCACTATTCTGCAGAGCTTTACAAGTGGTCTCTGGCTAGTGACAGTCATGTTACTAAGCCTTTTGGCTTCTTTTCCCTCAGTAACCCTTTTTCATGGATAGCTTAGGGGTTTTCAGCTCTGGTTCTCTGTTGCCACAGCATGCTTAAACCACCATGTGGACAATAAGATCTATCTTTTTTGGGAGCTGAAGAAATACTTTTTCTTCAGTAAGGAGTAGAGACTTCTCTATGGTTTTCTTTTTTACTTTATGCTTGAGAAGTAATGTAGCTTTGCTTGTTTGTTGGGTTGAGGGGATTTTTGTTTGGTTTGGTTTTTGTTGTTTTAGTTTGGGGGTTGGTTTGTTTGTTTTTCCTGAGCCACTCTATATCTAATTTTCTATGTGCTCTAATAGAGTTTCCAGGAGGATCTGCTCCATTATCTTGCTAGATGAGACTGGCCTGCAGTTTCCTGGGTCATCCACATTCATGGATGTCTCCAAACTGGTGACACATGGGTTTGATGGGTGGACCGCTAAATGGATAAGGAACTGGCTTGATGGCCGCACCCAAAGAGTGGCTGTCAATGGCTCCATGTCCCAGTGGAGGCCAGGGACAAGCGGAGTCCCTCAGGGATCAGTCCTGGGACCTGTCTTGTTCAACATCTTTGTGGGGGACATGGACAGTGGCATTGAGTGCACCCTCAGCAAGTTTGCTGATGACACCAAGCTCTGTGGTGCAGCAGACACACTGGAGGGAAGGGAGGCCATCCAGAGGGACCTGGACAGGCTGGAGAGGTGGGCACAAGCCAACCTCATGAAGTTCAATAAGAGCAAGTGCAGGGTCCTGCATCTGGGTCGAGGCAATCCCAGGCACAAATCCAGGCTGGGCAGTGACTGGCTGGAAAGCAGCCCTGAGGAGAGAGACTTGGGGGTGCTGGTGGACAAGAAGCTCAACAGGAGCTCTCAGTGTGCACTTGCAGCCCGCAAAGCCAATCAGATCCTGGGCTGCATCAGAAGTGTGGCCAGCCGGTCAAGGGAGGTGATTCTCCCCCTCTACTCAGCCCTGGTGAGACCCCACCTGGAGTACTGTGTCCAGTTCTGGAGCCCCTATTACAAGAGGGATGTGGAGGTGCTGGAACATGTCCAGAGAAGGCCATGAGGATGATCAGAGGGCTGGAGCACCTCTCCTATGAGGACAGACTGAAGGAGTTGGGGCTGTTCAGTCTGCAGAAGAGAAGGCTCCAAGGTGACCTAATTGTGGCCTTCCAGTATCTGAAGGGGACCTACAGGAAGGTTGGGGAAGGACTGCTCAGGATCTCAGGTAGTGATAGGACTAGGGGGAATGGAATGAAGCTGGAGGTGGGGAGATTCAGGCTGGATGTGAGGAGGAGGTTCTTCACCATGAGAGTGGTGAAGCCCTGGAATGGGTTGTCCAGGGAGGTGGTTGGGGCGCCGTCCCTGGAGGTGTTTAAGCCCAGGCTGGATGAGGCTCTGGCCAGGCTGATCTAGTGTGGGGTGTCCCTGCCCATGGCAGGGGGGTTGGAACTAGATGATCCTTGTGGTCCCTTCCAACCCTGAATGATACTATGATCCTGGTTTTCCTTCTGAAAGGTGGGACTTATAAGTTGGTCCTTATCTAGGATCCCTAGGGATCCTTGTGCCATTCACACCATCATTGGCAGATTCTAATCTCACAGGGAAAGGATAGGGCCCAGAAGGGAAAGAGTGGTCTTGGCCAAATGAAAGACTTCTGAACATACCTGTCCCACCACCAGCAGCATAGTTTGTGTGGGGGTTATACTAGAGACAGGACGGACTTGTTCTATCTATGCTGCAACTATAGGTGTTCATGTCAAATGGGAGTCATTGGCACCCACCCATTTCTGAAGAGTTATTTTTTCCTTAGCTATTTAGATTTCATAGAATCACAGTATGTTGGGGGTCAGAAGGGACCTCTGGAGATCGTCCAGTCTCACCTTCCTGCCAAAAGAGAGTCACCTATGGTAGGCCACATAGGGATTCATCCAGATGGGTCTTGAAAGTCTCCAGACAGAGACTCCACAAACTCTCTAGGCAGCCTACTCCAGGGCTTCAGCACCCTCACACCAAAGAAGTTTCTCCTCGTGTTGAGGTGCAACTTCCTGTGTTTCCAGTTTGCGTCCATTGCCCCTTGTCGTATGGCAGGACACCACCAAAGAAAGCCTGGCTCTTTCTTCTTGCTCCTCACCCCTCAGATATTTATAAACATCCATAAGATCTTTGCTCAAGACTAAGCAACCCCAGGTCTCTCAAACTTTCCTCATTACACAGATGTCCTGTCCCTTCAGCATTCTCTTATCCTCTGCTGGACTCTCCCCCTGTCCCTCTTGAACTGGGGAGCCCAGAACTGGACACATTACTCCAGCTGTGGCCTCACCAGGGCAGAGCAGAGGGGGGAGATGAAATTAATACCTTCTCTAAAGCTTCTAAAATACAAATATGGATGGTACCTGAAGGATTTGGAAAAGCAACATATGTGAACTATGTGAGACAGTGCAAAAAAATAATGATTTTTGGTGCCTGCAGCTGTGTCATGTGCAGCATCTGAAGAAATCTTCAGGGGTCTGGAAGTGCTTGTTCATGGTAGGGGAAACCAACCTCTTCATGGGTTTAACTTCAAGGAACTAAAGCCATGCCTATTTTTTTTTCCTTTGGGAGTTTCTCTTTCCTTGCTGGTAACATTTTCATTGTCCTTCTTACAGAATTATTTAAGACACCAATTTATAGGAGGTACTCTAACAGCAACAAAAAGATCACAGAAATGGGCTAACATCACCTTGGCCACATTCTTCTACCAGAGCTGTTGTGGCTAGCTGGTTTTACAGTCTCACTGTTTTGTACTGGTCCTAAAAGCTACAGACCTTTTTTTACTCCCCTCCCTCCTGCTGGTGCTGTATGTGGTGGTGTAAATCTTGTCTGTCAACATGCAAATAATTAAACTAAGCATTTAATTCCTGTAGCATGGTGTTGAGGTCAAACTTGTGTCTTTTTAATCAAGCTAAGAAATACCCAGTTGAGAATTTGCAGTGTATGGTATGTGATGAGCTCAGGCCCTTGAAAATGCCTTCTGGCTTCTGAGTGTGAAGTTTGAGACCTGTAGCAAATGACCACTGAGCTCAATCTTCTGCTTAGACCTGGGCATAGAACAGGCATGAGGAAGGAGTTATGATTTCCCTCTTAGATGCCCAGTAATAAAATTCTTCAAGTGATATTTGTTGAGCAAACCTGATGCATCCACTTGGATACAGAATCCTTTAGGTTGGAAATGTCCTTTAAGATCATTCAGTCCAATCATATTCTCTTTCCCGTACTGGTACTAAACCATGGCATCTTTGAAACACCTGCCAGGATGGGAAGGACTCCTTATGTAGCCTGTTTCAGCCTTTGAAAACCTTTTCAGTCAAGAAGTTGCTCCTGATCTCCCACCTAAACCTCCCCTGGTGCACCACGTAGCTTTTTCCTCTTGTACCACCACCTGATATAAAGGGGAAAAGACCAATCCCTGTTTCACTCCAACCTTCTTTCAGGGAGTTGTAGAGAGCAATGAGGTCTCCCCTCAGCCTCCTCTTCCCCAGATTAAACACCCCCAGTTCCCTCAGCTGCCCCTCACCAGACCTGTTCTCCAGACCCTTCACCAGCTTTGTTGTCCTTCTCTGGACCTACTTCAGCCCCCCAATGTCCTTCCTGGAATGAGGACCCCAAAACTGAACCCAGGACTGAAGGTGTGGCCTCCCCACTGTTGAGGACAGGGGGACAATGACTGCCCTGGTCCTGCTGGCCACCCCATTGCTGATCCAGGCCAGAATGCTGGTGGCCTTCTTGGCCACTTGGGCACACACTGGCTTACCTTGTGCTGTTGTCAAGTGTCACCCCAGGTCCTTGTATGAGGGCTCCAACAGTGGCCCCAGGACTCAAGGTGTGACCTGCCCATTGTTTAAAGATTCTTTTGGAATGTGGACATGTGAAGGACTGAGGCTGCTGGGCATCTTTGTGGACTCTCTTCTGCTTGAATGAGAATCGCCCTTGTGGTGGTCTCAAGCTGACATTGCCTTGCCAAAGGCTGTGTCCCAACCTGGCTTGTCAGTGCAGTGTGAGTTTCAGTTTGCTGGCAGCCCACCTTGCTCAGAGTGCTTGTAAACAGTGCTGCTGGTGCTTTTTATTGGCTGATTTTTACAAGCTGGCATCTGCTGTCAGCAGCTTCATGTAAACACTCCTGCCACAGCATCTGTTCTGCGGCATCCTCCCCTCACCCTAGCACTGTCATGGAGCTGGGGAGGGAGTGAGAAAGGTCTCTGCTGAGTGTAGAAAAATGGGAGCTGAATAAAGGGCTCAGGTCTTCTACTGGAGCTGAATTTCTGGAAATGGACTACGTGGGTCAGCTTGAGGGCACTGTTTTCTAAGTGACTTTGAAGCCTTTAGAGTCCAACCCTGCTTGGTGTGTGAGTAAAAGCAGACATTTAGAGATTCACAGAATGGTTTAGGTTGGAATGGTCCTCAAAGAACATCTAGTTCCAATCCCCCTGCAATGGGAGGAACATCTTCCATTAGACCACCCTAACCCCTAATCCTAACCATAACCTATCCTGAACCCTAACTGTTACCCCTAACCCAACCTACATCCTAACCTTAACCTGGCCTTCAGCACTTCCCTGGGCAACCTGTTCCAGTGTCTCACCACCCTCACTGGAAAGAATTACTTCCTAATCTGCATTCTCAATCTCCTTTCTTCCAGCTCAAAGCCATTGTCCCTCATCCTATCACTCCTCAGCTGTCCTGTAGCCCCCTTCAGGTACTGGAAGGCTGCTCTAAGGTCTCCCTGGAGCCATCTCTTCTCCAGGCACAGAAGCTCCAACTTTCTCAAGATGTCTCCACAGGGGAGGTTCTCTAGCCCTCTGATCATCTTAGTGGCCTCCTATTGACCCATTCTGCCCCAAGCCTGGAGCGTTCACAGGGTTCTTGTTACCCAAGAGCAGGACCCAGCCTTTGGCATTGTTGAATCTCATACAACTGGCCTCAGCCCATTGATCCAGCCTGTCCAGTTCCTTCTGTAGAGCCTTTCTATCCTCAAGCAGAGGGTTTATGTTTATTGTTCTCTGGCTAGTTCTTGGATGTGGATGACACATTGTCCAAAAGCCAAGCTAAGGGTGAGCTTTCAGTAAATCTTTATGTAAATGACTTCTGCTCTCTTTGCTTCTTTCATTATTCACTTCCCTCTCTAGCTTCACTGTCTAAAGGAGGCCTGCAATCTGTCCATTTGGAATGGTTTTATTAAAGTTTAAATGTTGATACCAGACTCTATTTCCAGCAGTAAATGTCTTTGGGTAACTATTGCACTCAGGGTAGAATGTTTATTATGTGCCCTATACCAGAGACCTATTCCAAGTTCCCATTATGAAGTCTTTTGCTGCAGGCTATAGCTGTAATCTGATTGCCACTCCTTTCTTGACGTGCTGTTTGTGTGCACCCATCTCCTGCACCTCCTGACTGAATGAAATAGCAATCACCTAACTCTTTTGTTTAGCTGGGGGCAGAACTAGAGCCAGAAAACAAAGGCAGGCAGAAGTGTAAGCCAGGAATGTGCATGTGGGGTGACAGAAACCACCAAAGGGTGAATCGAAGGGAGATCACTTGTGGTCTGCTCACTAGAGGTGTCCCCCAGGGTTCAGTACTGGGGGCCTGTCCTCTTTAATATCTGTATCAATGAGCTGAATGAGGGGGCTGAGGTACCCTTAGTAAGCCTGCTGCTAGCGAGAAGGGAAGCTTTACAGTGGGATCTGGACAGGTGAGACCGATGGGTCAAGGCTAATTGGATGAGTTCAAGGAGGACAAGTGTCAGGTCCTGCACCTGGGTCACAACAACCCCATGGTATGCTACAGACTTGGGGATGTGTGGTTGGAAAGCTCCCTCCTGGAGAGGGATCTGGGGGTACTGGCTGACAGTTGACTGAACATGAGTCAGCAGCGTGCCCAGATGGCCAAGAAGGCAAATGGCATTGTGGCTTGTATTAGAAACACTGTGACCAGAAGGAACAAGGAGGTGAGGTGCTGAGGGAGCTGAGGTTGCTCACTCTGGATAAGAGGAGGGTGAAGGGAGATCTCATTGCCCTCTGCAGCCACCTGAAGGGAGGTTAGAGTGAGAGGGAGTCAGCCACTTCTCCTTGATGTCAAGAGACAGGACTAGAGGAAATGGTTTCAAGCTGCACCAGGGGAGGTTCAGGCTGGATGTTAGGAAATATTACTTCACTGAAAGGGTTCTCAAATACTGGAATGGTCTACCCAGGGCAGTGCTGGAATCACCATCCATGGAGTTATTCAAGCAGCATGTGGACCTAGCGCTTAGGGATGTAGTTTAGTGTTGACCCTTCAGAGTTGGGTCAAAGACTGGACTGGATGATCTTGAAGGTCTCTTCCAACCAATATATTCAGTTTCTCTAAGATTAAGCAGATGTGCCACAGCCCATAACTTCTTCCAAGAGACAGAAAAGGGAATGAAGCTTAGAGAGCAAAGAGGAGAACTTTAAAAAGGAGAAATAATGGGTAACAAGGTGCCAGATCTCATTTATAGCCATGTCATGGTGCATGGTGTGTTTACACCACAGTGCTATCCAGTACACTGGTAATTGCAGATTGCATTGGGTTGGAAGTAATTCTTTCCTGTGAGGGTGGTGAGACACTGGAACAGGTTGCCCAGGGAGGTTGTGGATGCCCTAGAGGTTTTCAAGGCCAGGCTGGATGAGGCCTTGAGCAAGCTGGTCTGATGAGATGTGTCACTGCCCATGGCAGGGGCGTTGGAGCTGGGTGAACTTGAAGCTCCTTTCCAACCCAAACCATTCCATGATTATTTGTGTGTGAATTTGCCACATAGAGTCATAGAATCAATCCACTTGGAGAAGACCTTTAAGATTGAGTCCAGTGTGAGGCAGCCTGTCCCTGAAGCTGGCCCTGCTTGCACCTTGTCATCCTGTTGTTTTAACATTACCTCAAGCACATATCAAAAATAAATATGGTTATACTTGCTGAAGCACTTCTCCGAGCACACACTGGAGATTTGCAAGCCAACTCTTTCTGAGTTTGGAACACAAGACCTACCTAAAGGCACAACTTGAACACTGCAAAGGCAGGAGAGAAATAAATATGCTCCTGCATTTCAAAACCAGTTGCAATTAGCTGATGGAAAGGACTCAAAGACTATAGCTGTGATCCAGATGCCATCTCACAAGAATATAAATGAATGTGTTGGCAGCTGAAACTGCTAAGCATTTGCAAGTACTGGAGATATGAAGTGACTGACAATGATGGGATTTATTTAGGAGATCATTAGGGGCAGGTTGAAATCTAGGAGTCTGCATCAAACAGCTCTGCTTGGAGGAGTGAAGCGAGCTGAAATGGGCTCATGGTGGAACACAGCTCAGGCTAACAAAACCAGTCTGCCAGTAATCAAAGCAGCTCAGGTTAGCCATCTAGACTGCCCTGAGAAATCAAAGCTGGCTTTACTGACCTCATGAAGCACCTTTCAGAAAGGAACTGAGCTCTGGACAGTGCTGCATGGAGGATATTCCTGTACTTCACCATGAAACCATGCACTAATAGAAGGACTTTCATCATTATGTCCATAATTTTTGGCACCCTGAAAGAATATGCATTTAATGAGAGGTGGGCTCAAGCTAACCTCAGGAAGTTCAACAAGGCTAACTGTAAGGTCCTGCACCTGGGTCAGGGCAATCTCAAGCACAAATACAGGCTGGGTGAGGAGCAGCTGGAGAGCAGGCTGGAGGAGAACAACTTGGGGGTGTCAGCTGGTGACAAACTCACCATGAGCCAGCAATGGTCACTGGCAGCCCAGAAGGCAGCTGTGTGCTGGGCTGCACCCAATGCAGTGAGAGCAGCAGGACAGGGAGGGGATTCTGCCCCTCTGCTCTGCTGAGACCCCACCTGCAGCACTGCATCCACTTCTGGTGACCCCAGTATAAGAGGAACATAGAGCTACTGGAGAGGGTCCAGAGGAGGCTGCAAAGACAATCAGAGGGTTGGACAACCTCCCCTATGGGAAGAAATTTAACCTGGAGAAGGCTCCAGGGAGACCTTAGAGCAGCCTTCCAGTACCTGAAGGGGGCTACCTGAGAACTGGGGAGGTGCTGTTTGCAAGGACTTGCAGTGATAGGAGGAGGGGCAATGGCTTTGAGCTGGAAGAGGTGAGACTGGGACTGGAGATTAGGAAGAAATTCTTTCCAATGAGGGTGGTGAGACACTGGAACAGGTTGTCCAGGGAGACTGTGGATGCCCCCTCCCTGGAGGTGTTCAAGGCCAGGTTGGATGAGGCCTTGAGCAACCTCATTTAGAGGAAGGTGTTGCTGCCCATGGCAGGGATTGGAACGGGCTAATCTTTAAGGTTCCTTTCAACCCAAACCATTCTATGAAGTGTTGAATGTGAACCTTTGAAGTACAGTCATGCCTGTTGTTGCTAGGGCAGATCCTGATCTGAAATGACATGCTGGAAAAGGAAAAGTGAGGATGAAAAACAAATGGATACTCCAATAGCTTTGGAGCTTGATTCAGGTCTGCTGCATACCTGCTGTGTGACCTTGAGCAAGTTACCCGAGGGCTAGCTTTTCACAAAGCACTCTGGTACCCCTGTCGCTTGCCCGAGCTTCTGCAGAGTCTGCTAAAGCTTGTGAGTGAATGTCCTGAGGAGATAAGCTAGTTTGTCTTCATATCTGCTGATTCTAATTCTGATACAAGAATAAGATAATTTCATTAATATTTTAAGAACCTCATCCCTGATCTAGTGGAGCCATAATCAATTAAGTAATTTTTATCTGGATCTTTAACATCTCATTTGCTTCTGTCTATCTGTGCTGGTGAGGAAAACATTTCAGGTGTCAAAAGGACTCTAATATTTAACTCCTGCCTTGCTTGGGTAGAGGCCTCCAGAACCATAGGTAGTACAGGATGATTTTCATAGAATCATACAATTCTTTTGGTTGGAAAAGACCTCCAAGATCATCAAGTCCATCCACCAACATAAGACCATTAAACCAGGTCCTAAAGTGCCATGTCCACACATTTCTTGAACACCTCCAGGGATGGTGACTCCACCACCTCCCTGGGCAGCCTGCTCCAATCTCTGACCACTCTCATAGCAAAGAAATTCTTCCTAATCTCCAACCTAAGCTTCCCCTGGCACAGAGGTGGTTCCCTTCCTCACGAGGGTGGGTTGGGAAGATGATTGAAGAGTGTGAAACTCTGAGCTACTGCAGTCAGTGGATGCCTGTAAATAGCTTAGGGTGAGAGATGTAGAAGTGAGGCCATTATTAAATTTGTACAGGGCTAACAATGTAATCAAATTAGCCTTTGCACTTTCTCCTCTACTCCACTTTCTGCATTAGAGAAATCTCCATAAATCTCTCCAAAGCCATTTCATTTGTTCCTCTGAATGCTCTCCTCTTATGGGATGTGAAGAAATGTCTCAATACTTGCAGTTAGGTGGGCTGCGAGTACCAGCCAGCTCTACCTGCTGCTGCTCACCACTGTGTGCTTCCATTTTGGCCAGTTTTAGCCACCTTGGCATCTGAAGTGATCTACATTGAACCCTGTAAGGCAGGAACCATTCTCCTGATTGTAGATGGACAGTGGGGTTTTAACACCTGGGGTCTGGCTCCATAGGGTCACTACAGAGCAGTAAGAGAGAGGAGTAGTGACAGAACATTTACAAAGAGGATGGTATGCTGCCAGATCAGGGGTGTTTGGAAGAACTATAATCAAGACTGAGGGCTGGTGAGGGGCTTCAAAAGAGAATCATGGAATTGTTTCACTTGGAAAAGACCTTTAGGAGCATTGTGTCCAACCATTCTCTAACTCTACCAAGGCTGTTTCTAAACCACAACACTCAGCACCATATCTCTGCCTCTTTGTAACACCTCCAGGGATGGGAATTCAACAACCTCCCTGGGCAGCTTGTGTCACTCTTTGAGAACCCTTTCAGTCAAGACATTTCTTCTAAGATCCAACCTAAACCTCCACTGGTGCAATTTGAGGCCATTTCCTCTCCTCCTATCACCTGATACTAGGGAGAAGAGACCAACCCCCACCTGACTCCAACCTCCTTTCAGGGAGTTGTAGAGAGCAATAAGGTCTTTGCTCAGCCTCCTCTTCTCCAGACTAAACACCCCCAGTTCCCTCAGCTGCTCCTCCCCAGACCTGTTCACCAGCTCTGTTGCCCTTCTCTGGACCTCCTCCAGCCCCTCAAGGTCTTTCATGTCACGTTTGAAATGTCATGTTTGGTCTAAGCCTTTTCTGACTGAAACAAATATTCCCATGATTTTCCCATGGATTTTCACGGCTTTGAGTGTAATTTCAGGCTGCAAATGAAGTGAGCAGATTTTCCCAAGTGCACAGTTGCCAGTAGCTCCTGCATCTTGTGGGGGTGGCAAAAGGCAAATTGGTGCTGAGACCATACGAGCTCCAGGGTTGTGAACTTGCACAGACACTGCTCTTTTTGCTGCTTACTCCTCTTCTTTCATGCACATGCTGCTTTCTTGGTTAATTATCTTTCTCTGCACTGAAGTATGAAGAGCCAGGCTGCCATTTGCTTTCTGGGCTGCAAGTCCCCATTGCTGGCTCACATCCAGCTTCTCACTCACTGGCATCCCCAAGTCCTCTTCTGCAGGGCTGCTCTCAATCTCATCATTCCCCAGCCTGGATTGATATCAAGGGGTGCCCTGACCTAGGTGCTGAACCTTGCACTTTGCCTTATTGAACCTCATGAGATTCTTCTCAGCCGGCTCTCCAGCCTGTCCAGGTCCCTCTGGATGGCACCCATCTTATCAACCAAACCACTAAGCTTGGTATCATCTGCACAGTTGCTGAGCCACATCAAAATCAGTGTGGCCAGCAGGTCAAAAGGCAGGATTCTGTCCCTCTGCTCTGCTAAGACATCACCTTCAGTGTTGCATCCAGCTCTGAGGCCCCCAACACAAGATAGACATGGACCTGCTGGAGTGGGACACAAAGATGATCAGAAGACTAAAGCTCCTCTCCTGTGAAGAGAGGCTGGGAGAGTGGGAGCTGTTCAGTAGAGAAGGCTCCAGGGAGACCTTAGAGCTGCATTTCAATGTCTGAAGGGGGCCTACAGGAAGGCTGGGGAGGGACTATATAAAAGGGCCTGTGATGATAGGACAAGGGGCATTGGCTTGAAACTGGAACAGGGGAGATTTAGGTTGGACATCAGGAGAAGTCCTCTGCAATGAGGGTGGTGAAATCCTGGAGCAGGTTGCCCAGGGATGTAGTTGAAGCCCCATCCCTGGAGACATTCAAGTTAAGACCCAAATGTGTCTCTGCTCAGTCTGTTCTAGTTGGAGGTGTCCCTGCTGCCTGCAGGGGGATTGGACAAAACAACTTTTGCAGGTCCCTTCCAACCAAGTGCAGTCTGTGAATCTGTGTGGTTCCAGCAGTGGCTGAGGGGCACAACCACTAAGTTACCACAGCTGGCCAAGGGGTGGCCCCTTGCACTTGGTGCATTTGACTTTCCTGTCCCCTTGCTGGCCCTTGGTACAGGCTTTTTTTCTGCTGTATGCTGAGGCTCTGACTGTTGTTCTCTGCAGCCTTACTGAGGCTGCTGTGGTGTTTGCTGCACACAGCCATTTTGTGTTAAAATTAGAGTTGCCTTCATGGTACAAATCCAAATATATCTACTGCACAGAGCTGCTTAGCTGCCTCTCAGTGCTGTTGCTTTTAATATGCATTTAGTGGTGTTGAAATGAAAGAACTTTATTTTGGAGAGCAGTTCTGAGGAAACAGACCAGGGAGTCCTGGTAGGCAACAGGATGCCCATGAGCCAGCTATATGCCCTTTTGGCCAAGAAGGCCAAGGGCATCCTGGGTTGGATTAGAAGAGGTGTGGACCTTAGGCCAGAGAGGTTCTACTCAGGCTTGGTGGGGCTGCATCTGGAATATTGTGGCCAGTTCTGGGCCACTTGCTTCAAGAAGGACATCAGGGAACTGCTTCAGAAAGTGCAACACAGAGACAAGAAGATGCTGAGAGGGCTGGAACATCTCTTTTGTGAGGAAAGGCTGAGGGAGCTGGGGCTCTGTAGCTTGGAGCAGAGGAGCCTGAGAGGTGTCCTCATTCGTGTTTATAAAGATGTGAAGAGCAGTATTGGGAGTATGGAGCCAGGCTCTGCTCAGTGATGCCCAATGATAGGACAAGGGGCAAGAGGTGCAGCTGGAGCAGAGAAGGTTCCACAGGAACAGAAGAAAAAACTCTTTCACTGTGAGGGTGCTGCAGCACTGGAGCAGGCTGCCCAGAAAGGTTGTGGAGTCTCCTTCTTTGGAGATATTCCAAAACCACCTGAATGTGTTCCTGTGTGACCTGCCCTAGGTGACCCTGCTCTGGCAGTGGGGTTGGACTTGGATGATCTCTGGATGCCCCTTCCAACCCCTACCAGTCTGTGATTCTGGGATTTTCAAAGGAAAGTGGAAATGGTGACATGTCTAACTAAACGGTTTATTGCATTACAAGAGGGCATCTCTTCCATTAATGCGATGAAGAGAAGGAGGTAGTGGGGCTGTTTATACTTTGATCTCAGTATTGAAGTGGAGTCTTTGCTCAGATGGTGGCTCTGTTGAATATGGAGATGCAATAAGTATTATGCCCTTAGACTTCAGTAAAGGATAATGATAGAGAGAATAGATTTGGTTGGCAGTTTTTTGTTTCCTGAAATGCTCTGAAGGATGGACTCATTTATTGTTCAAGTGTATCCTGTGGATGATAGGATAAACAGCAGGCTAACAAAATGAATTGGCTGTGCAGAGTTAGGAGCCAGTCAGAACACAGGAATCTTATGATGGGAACTATGTAGACAGGAGAGAAATTATATTAAACTTGGTGTGGGTGGGGGGAAATGATCTTTTGCATATCTAAGTGAAATAACCTCAGCTGCACTGACTGAATAGGTGTCTGGTTTAAGAAATAGTTCAAGATGTGTAATATATGACAGCAAATTAGATATGAAGTAGGAAGCTACAGGGGGAAAGTTGTTACTTAGTTTCAGGCACTGCATACAGTTCTGGATAAGAGTAAGAGGGACAAAGAGCTGTTGGTGTTAGTCTATAGGAGGCCACAAAGATGATCCAAGGGCTGGAGCACCTCTGCCGTGAGGATAGACTGAGGGAGTTGGTGCTGATCAGCCTGGAGAAGAGAAGACTGAGGGCACTTTACAGCTACCTTCCAATACCTGAAAGGATCCTACAGGAATGCCACAGAGGAACTTTTCCTAAGGGTGTCTAGGGACAGGACAAGGGGGAATGGTTTGCAGCTGAGGGAGAGCAGGATTAGACTGGATCTTAGGAAGAAGTTCTTCAGTATGAGGGTGGTGAGACTCTGCAATAGGCTGCCCAGGGAGATTGTGGATGCCTCCTCCCTGGGGGTGTTCAAGGGCAGGTTAGATGACACCTTTTGCAACCAAATCACGTTGAAAGGTGTCCCTGCCCATGGTGGGGGAGTTGGAGTAGATGATCTCTGAGGTCCCTTGCAAACTGAGCCATTCTGTGATTCTATGATATGCAAAAGCAAACGTCATTGTTTGTTCTGGCTTTAGTACAATGACTTTTTTGGGCAAGCTGTTATGAGGGAGAGGTTGGGAGAACTGGAGTTTGGAGTATAGGAGTATTGCTAAAACTCTGTAGGAATGACTCAAGACAAAAAAAAAGAGTTTTATAGGATGAAATATAGACCTTAATTGAATGACGATTAAGAGGAAATAGTTTCTGCATGGGTGAAGAAACATAAACGTGAGGGGCAGAGCTGCAGGAAAGGAAAAGTGAAACTAACACCAAAACCAGCCTGCATATGGGGAGAAATAGCATGAGCCTGAGATGGTTTAGGCTCACAGATTGCACAGGGTTAGAAGGTCATCTTGTCCAACCCCACTGCAGGCGGCAGGGACACCTCCAACTAGAGCAGGTTGCGCAGGGCCACATCAAGTCTGACCTTGAATGTCTCTGGGGATGGGGCCTCAAGCACATTCCTGGGCAGCCTCTTCCACTGTCTCACCACCCTCACTGTCAAGAATTTCTTCCTTATCTCCAGTCTCAGTTTCCCCTCTTCCAGCTCGAAGTCATTGCCCCTTGTCTTGTCACTCCAAGCCCTTGTCAAAAGTCCCTCCCCAGCTTTCCTAGAGCCCCCTTCAGATACTGGAAGGTTGCTCTAAGGTCTCCCTGAAGCCTTCTCTTCTCCAGGCCGAACAGCCCAAACTCTCTCAGCCAGTTCCCAGAGGGGAGGCTCTCCAGCCCTCTGATCATCTTTGTGGCCTCCACTGGACCTGCTCCAGAAGGATCCTGAACAGTCTGTGCCCCACACTTTGTGATTTTTAGAGTGAATTTACTCAAAGCATTAAAAGATGCATCCTTTAGTGGGAGATAGGAAGGGATCCCATCAGACAAACCAGACTCTCTCTGATCACCCATCAAGGTTACCAGGAGTTCTGCAGGAGTTTGCTCAAATTCCTGTCCACTGCATGCACTGCTGAGATAAAAGGCAGCAGAGCCTTGCCTGCTGCAGATGGCTTTGGTTTTGGTGGCAAAACCAGGAGGGTGGTAGAAAACTGATCCCCCACCAAATAGGTTCCACTAGATAGTGGCTAAGGTCCCCCTCCTCCTGGGGAAGAGGCAATAATCCTTTTATAAAGGTGTATTTAGTTGTTTGGGTTTTTTTAATCAGTACTGACCTGATGTCCTGAGAGATGAGATTGGGACTCTTCCTGTGCCACAAGCAGTGGGGAGAACAAACCAAACTTCTTGAAATAAGAGGTGGTTTCCTGCAGGAAAAGAGGCAGCTAGCATGAAATTGAGAGCATGGTGGCTATTCTTAACTAGCTCATGAATCATGTGAAGCTCATCTCAGTATTTCCCAGAAAATTAAGATGTCACTAACATATCATCTGAAATGCCTCTAAATTATCAGCCTAGCAGTCCAAACAGCAGTTAATGACTGTCAAATAGCAGTTGAAAATCAGGAGCAAACAACAGTTTTGACATGAGACTGTGATAAGAGACTTGTCTAGCTTACAGCAATCTTGCCCCTCAGTCAGGGGAGACTCCCATCCAAGCTTAATACTTCACTTGTTCTTTGCCATCTGATCTGTTACTATGCCAGCAAGGTGCTGGTTCTGCTGATGTTCTCCTGCCCGGATTTCTGGGTGCCAAAGCTTACTGCTGCTTCTACAGATGGCAAATCTCTAGGAATGGGTGTACCACACAGTGCTACTCCCATCCTACAGGTGATGCGGGCCTGGCATCAGCCTCTGATTTATCCCACTTGAAAATCTGGCTATGCCAGCATGCTGCAGGAGTGGTCAAATGGCAAACCTTGGTGCCTTTTGAACTACAGACCAGCAGGACAGTTTAATTAGTGAAGATCTGACGCACTGCTGTAAGCAGAAGCATGCCAGGCTTTGCATTTGGCTGATGTACCTCATATTCATAGTTTCATAGTTTCATAGTTTCATTCAGGGTTGGAAGGGACCACAAGGATCATCTAGTTCCAACCCCCCTGCCATGGGCAGGGACACCCCACACTAGATCAGGCTGGCCAGAGCCTCATCCAGCCTGCTCTTGAACACCCCCAGGGATGGGGCCTCGACCACCTCCCTGGACAACCCATTCCAGGGTTTCACCACTCTCATGGTGAAGAATCTCCTCCTCACATCCAGCCTGAATCTCCCCACCTCCAGCTTCATTCCATTCCCCCTAGTCCTATCACTACCTGAGATCCTGAGAAGTCCTTCCCTGAGAAGTCCTTCATAGACTGGCTCAGGTTGGGAGGGACCTCAGAGATCATCTGCACCAACCCCGCTGCCATGGGCAGGGTCACCTTTCAACTCGACTTGGTTGCCTGGCTTGAAGTAACCCCAGCCTGGCCTGAAACAGCCCCAGGAAGGAAGCATCCACAACCTCCCTGGGCAACCTGTTCCACAGTCTCACCACCCTCGTATTGAAGAACTTCTTCCTAAGATCCAGTCTAACCCTGCTCTGCCTCAGCTGCAAACCATTCTCCCTTGTCCTGTTTCTAGACACCCTTATGAAAAGTCCCTCTGCAGCCTTCCTTAAGGATCCCCTCAGGTACTGGAAGGCAGTTGTAAAGTCCCCCCAGAGTCTTCTCCAGACTAAACATGCCCAGCCTTCTCAGCATATCCACCCAGCTGCACTTGTTCCTGTGCAACCTGATCGCAGTGACCCTGCTTTAGGAAGGGGTTTGGATTAGGTGATCTCCAAGATGTCCCTTCCAACCCTCACCATTCTGTGATTCTGTAAAGCAAAGCCCCTTCCTTGTCCTCCGGGTGGCAGTAAAAATGCAAAGCTCCTTTTGCAAGAAGATTTTCTGCCTTGAGCTAGCCAACATTTTTGAAAGTATTCCTCTACAGCTCAGGACTGGTCAGATTTTGGTAGTATCTGAGGTTGGGATGCGATGCAAAAGCGGAGGGAAATGTATTATCCAGCTGGCTACTTGAGTGCTGGTGGTGTAGAGAGATGTCTTGCTGACAATTCCCCAGTTGAAGACAACTTGGCTGTGGACATTTTGTAATTTTAATTGCAACTTGCTTGGAGCCTTGGTCCTAAGCCTTGTCCTTTGGAGAAATCCTTTCGTGGGTGCTCACCCTGAGGTTACAGCTTTTAGAATATGAATGGTCAGGGACAAAACATTTGGGTGAAATGGAGGACGCAGTCAGGTGAGATGGGTTTTGGTCAACATTAACTTGCTGCCTGTGCACCTGCCAAGCTGGGATTTTGTGTTTATTGCCTAATCTGGAGGTAGTTTCCTCAGGGGAGGCACTGACTGGGGGGTGTTTGTATTTATCTGTATAAATCTCTAGGAATTACTATATCATTGGGCTCTGAGTGGTAAAACCCCCAAAATCCTCAGTGACAATTTCTGTGAAGCTTGTTGTCAATGCTGGATTCAAATCCGTGCTCTGCTGGCCATCTGCGGGTAAAACACACCTGAAAATCATCGCTTCCATGAAGGAATTTCGGGCACTTCGGCTTTTTTGGCCAGGATGGAGTCTTGCCCTCAGTCTTCCCCAGCTTTGTATGCTGAGCTGGGGGTGACCCGTGGCGGCTGGGGGATGAAAGGTGGGCACTGGGGCTCCTAGTTCCCCGAGGGATACCTGGCAGGGCCAGCGCTGCTCCCCGCTCATCCCCGGGCGGGGGTTCTCATAGACCAGCCATTTCTGGTGCGCTCCCCTTCATGCCCCGAGGCGCGGCCAGCACCATTTCTCCACCTCCGCCCTCACGGGATGGCAGCGGCAACGATGCCGGCAGCGGGTCCGCCCCGTCGGGGGCGTCTCCGTGGCGGTGCGGGGCCGCCTCCCTTGTCCCCGCCCCTCGGCTCCCCAGTCGCGGCCGCGGCTGGACGGGAGCGGTTCCGAACGGCGTTGCCTGCCCGTCCGTCCCGTCCCGTCCTGAACCGAGCCGGGTGCGGGTGGGAGCCGCCGCCCCATGCGCTGAGGGGGCGGCGGGATGGGGCCGCGGGGCGCCGGCGGCTGGGCTGGCCGCGCTGGGGAGCCGGCTGCCGGCTGGACGTGCCTCTTGCCGCTGCTGCTGTGCGCTGCGCTCCGGAGCCTGCTGGCCAGCCCCGGCAGTGAGGGTGAGCGACGGGAACGGGGTGTCAGGGCTGGCGGGGTCGGGGGGGCTGCGCCGCTTCCAGCTCACCCGGCTCCGTTTGAGAACATTTTGGGTGGGGGTGCAGGGTGGGGGCGCTCAGCCAGCGGGGAAGGCAGCCGGCACCGGCCGCTAGGGCTCGGGGAGGAGGTCCCGGGGCAGGGAGCGATGCCGTAGGGTGCGGGCAGGCTCGGAGGAGGCTTACACAGATGCCTTGGCACGGGTGGGTTCTGTTTTTAGGGGGAGGAGGGTGCATGCGATGTTTCCCAGGTGGGTTTGCCCGGGTGGGTAGCTAGCGGCTCGCAGCGGGGCTCTGTAACCCGCAACGCAGCGGAGTCGGGCTGCTGGGGACGAGGGGTTTGGGGTTTTTTAAAACCTTTTTTCCTCCCCCGTGGACATCAGCGTGTCCAGGCTTCTTGTCTAGCAGGGTCCTTTCAGGCTTTCAAACCAAAGTGGGGGTTTGATTTTTGTTTTTTGTCCCCCCCAGCCTCTCTGTCCGTGGTGCTCGGGAACTGCTTGGGGGGCTCTTTTATTAAATAATCTCCTTAATTGTGGATCCTTGGGCAGTCTGTAATGTGACAGCAATGGGTGAAGTTCAGTATCCGAAGGGGATGCCAGCGGCTTGGGAAGCAGCAGGGCTGGCTTTCGTGATGCTCCCTTATTATTTGTGAAACTCCTTTAGAGGGGAAATGAGGAAGGATGGCAGGGCTGGGGGAAGCAAAATCGTCCCAGGATTTCAAAGATATGGCCTGAGGTGGAATTTATTTTGGAGACCGAAAATAATGTGAATCATAGTTTTCTTAAAAATTCGGGTCTGGAAAAAGGGGGGAAATGCTGCTCCTGTGTGTGTGAAAATAGCACAAGTGCACTGGCTTGAGGAGGTGATGGAAATGGCTTTGGCTGATGGTTAGGTAATGGTGAGCCCAATTCTTCTGCTCTCGTCGCAATTTCGAATGATTTCACCCGTGGGAGGGATGCTGGGGAGGTGGCGTGGCTGCTTCCGAAGGGCTTTCCCTCTTACCTACCCGTCTCTTGGGAGGCACGTTGTCCTGCACCCTCCCCGCTGCCCCGCTACGGGCTGGGAGATGCTCCGAGTCCTGTCTCCATCAGCCTTGCCAGTTCTCGGAACATCTCTGGGTAGCGCTGAGGGAGTCTAAAGGGACCGTTCCCTGAGCGAAAAGGTGACTGCGTGAGCAGGGGACTCATACACGCTGGGAAATAGGGACTGGGAAGGATTAAGGAAGCTGCCCAGCGAAGGGGTTTGGTGGCATCTTCACAGGGAGGTTGCAGAGGAGCATTACGGCGCTGACGAGCAGCGTGAGGGCTTGCCTCACGCTCTCTCCCACCCTATTCTTCTGACTGCTGCTCTCTAATTTCTGGCTCTTCGGCGAATTCCAAGCTAAAGGCTGCTGGTAGGAGAGCTCTGAGTGTAGACCTGAACTTCCTGGGTGCCCGCTGCCCTTCGCTGCTGGGAGATTTATTTGTAAACAAGCATTCTGTGACAAGTGCTGCTCGCAGCAGGTCTCCACTGCCCGTTACTATTGAGCAGCTCCGCTTCTGGGAACGGCTCAGCCCTGCAAAATGTGAGGCTGAGCGCAGCTGATGGTCCCCCTGCCTCGCTCTGTGCCACTGAGGCTCATCGCCAGTTTGGGCTCTGAAAGTTTAGCTGGATGAGGGAGATCCTCTCCCGAGGTTAGTTGTCCTGTTCAGCTGGTTGGGAACTTTACTTTTGCTCGGCTGGAGGTGGCCATCTTAGACCTGGGAATCACGATTTCAAAAGTTGGTGGTGGCGTTTGGGGTTGGTTTTTTGTTTGTTTTGTTTTTTATTCTCCCAAATCCTACACTGATGACTGAACTTAATCTGAGTCCAGATCGATCTGAGTTTCCAAGCGGAATGATTCCAGGATTCTGAGATTCCAGGATACCACTCACCATAGTTAAACTACTTAGCTGGTAGCCTCTGCTGTGTGGGCATCTCACACATACGTAGCAGCATAGGGAATGACAAACCCTTACCTTTACTTTTTTCTTTCTTCCTTTCTTTCTCTCTTTTTTTTTTTTTCCCTTTCCTTTAATCCCACATCACATTTTTCTGTCTCTTGCTGTACTCCAGGATGACTTCACAGGATAAGATCTATGCTGTGAACAATTCCCAGAGCATGATTTTCTGTTTTACCCTCTAGTGGAGGGACATGTAGGAGAAAAGGCTTTGAAAATCTAGGTTAAGATTGGAAGGAGAAGGGAGGTAAAAAAAAAAAGTAAATTCAATGTTTTGAGTTCCTTAGCATCAAAATAGCTTTTTTTGCAAGGTAGCTGAGATTCAGGAGCTCTTGTCACTAAGGGAATCATAGAATTGGGTGGAAAACACCTTTGAGATCATTGAGTCCAAGCAATATGGTGAATTATTGAGTGTCCAGCCCATTTATAACCCTGGTCACCCTCAGAGATATCTTCTGTTAAGGATTGAAGGATATACTTTGGGAAAATGGGCTCTCTTCCCCCCCCCCCCCCCCCCCCCCAGTTTTCCCATAATAGGGAAATAGAATGGCTTTTAATTTCAATCTCAGTTTATATATTAAAAGCACCTTTATATATAAAACTCATACCAAAATCACTTCTGTATTAAAGCATGTAGTGAAGAATGGAAGCTCAGTGCTGCCTCATGCATTTTTCCAGTATTCTTTGGCCACTATTTTTAACTCTTTAGCAGAGCTCATTGATGAGAACCAGGCATTTCCTCCTTCCCTTTGCTTTTACAAATTCAGGAATTAGTTGGGAAGAGATATTCTGATGAGCACACCCAAAAGTGTTACAGAATTCTGAAGTGCTGCTATTCCAGGAGTGCATTATTGCTTGCAAATTTAATTTCTTATGATACCAGGGTGTGAGAGGCGAACCAGCAGTATGTGATAGGGCTGCTTGCACCTCCTACCGTCTAAAGAGACATGTTTGAAATCTTTGTTACACTTACAAGGGTCTGGGAGGTGGCATCATCAAATGACTTAGGCTGGAAGGGATCTGGTCCAACCCCCCTGCCATGGGCAGGGACACCTCTCACCTAGACTCAGCTGTTCAAGGCCTCATCCAACCTGGCCTTGAACACCCTCAGGGAGGAGGCATCCGCAGCCTCTTCCAGGGTCTCACCACCTTCGTACTGAAGAACTTCTTCCTAAGATCCAGTCTCTCCCTCAGCTTCAAACCACCCCCCCTTGTCCTGTCTCTAGACACCCTCATGAGAAGTCACTCTGCAGCCTTCCTGTAGGATCCCATCAGGTACTGGAAGGCAGCTCTAAGGTGCCCCTAGATTCTTCTATTCTCCAGGCTGAATAAGCCCAGCTTCCTCAGCCTATCCTCATGGCAGAGATGCTCCAGTCCTTGGATCATCTTTGTGGCCCTTCTGTAGACTAACTCTAGCAGCTCTGTGTTCTTCTTCTGCTGAGGACACCAGAACTGTATGCAGTATTTGAAGTGCAGTCTCACAAGAGCAGAGATCATCTATTCCAACCCCCTGCCATGGGCAGGGGTGCCTAATTATACAAATAATTTCTGTAAAAACCAGAATGAAGTAATTGTTTAAAGACCTTCCTCCCTCCTCTCCTCCCCTCTGAACTCCATGATTTGTTACGCATCGCCTGTGGCTTTGGATTAGTTTGCAGATCTCATTTGGACATCACCCAGCTGACCTTAAAAAGTGTCATGTGGGCAAATTATTACAAGGATGGGGCATGTTCCATCTGATGGCTTCTAGCACAGGAACTCCTTGCATAATTGTCACTGCATGCAAAGTGGGTTGAATGTTAGGGCTTTTCAGCAGCAGTGTGTGTGCTGATGAGGCAGTGCAGGAGCAACCAGCTGTGTTGTTAAGCACATCAGAAGATAAAAAGAGAAAATGTTTGAAATGATGATGTTGACTTCAATAGACAAAGGTGAGAAAGACAAAATGAATGTCTGACTTTGGAATGTATTTATTTTTAGGTTAGAAGGATATTGGTGGGATGCTGGATGAGGTTGCCCAGGGAGGTTGTGTGGCCTTGAACACCCCCAGGGAGGTTGGAAGATGCTTTGAGCAACCTGGTCTAGTGGGAGGTGTCCCTGCCCATGACAGGGAGGTGGAAATAGATGGTCTTCAAGATCCCTTCCAACCTAAACCATTCTATGATTCTTTAGATACAAACTCCTCTGTTTGGTCCTCTCCTGCTTAATTACTTTTAGGATTTTTTGAAGCTTACTTTATTCACAGCTTGCATTGGATTGGAAGTGACCCTCAAAGATCATCTTGATCAACTCCTCTGCAGGCAGCAGGGGCATCTCCAACTAGAGCAGGCTGACCAGGGACACGTCAAGGCTGATCTTGAATGTCTTCAGGGGTGGGATCTCAATCACATCCCTGGGCAACATGTCCCAGTGTTTCACCACTCTCATTGTGCAGAACTTCTTCCTGATATCCAACCTAAATCTCCCCTGTTCCAGTTTCAAACCATTGCCCCTTGTCCTGTCACTACAAGCCCTTCTAATCAGCCTCTTCCTAGCCTTCCTGTAGGGCCCTTTCAGCTCTAGGGTCTTCCTGGAGCCTTCTCTTCTCCAGTCCGAACAGCCCCAACTTTCTCAGCCTGTCTTCATAGGAGAGGTGCTTCAGCACTCTGATCCTCTTGGTGGCCCTCCTCTGAACCCTCTCCAGCAGGTCTGTGTCTCTTGCACTGGAGGCTCCAGAGCTGAACACAGCACTGCAGGTGAGGCCTCAGCAGAGCAGAGGCAGAATCAGCTGTCTCCACCTCTGGCCATGCTGCTTTTGATGCAGCCCAGGCTACCATTTGCCTTCTGGGCTGCTGGTGTCCATTGCTGGCTCATGTCCAGCTTCTCACTCACCAGCACCCCCAAGTCCTTTTCTGCAGGGCTGCTCTCAATCTCATCATCCCCCAGTCTGGAATGACATTGAGGGTTGCCTTTTTTTTTTTTTCCCCCTTTAAAATCTTTCTCTTCATGTATCATTTTTAGTTTGAATGAACGAATGAGCACAGTTTCAACGTGTGGGTCTAGTGCAGGCAAGAATAAGGGAAGGTTGGTATTTGCAGATTATTCGTGGCAGAGCCTGGGATGAGCCTCCCTGTTCTCAGCTTGTGCCTTGTGTGTGTTGTTTTCATACTGATTGTATAATTGCTGTTCTGTGCCTGGCTGCAGAAAGGCATATTTAGGTATAACATCAAAATGTTTGGCTTTAATCAGCGAGTAAAGTCTTTTTCAAGGAGTATTTTGGGGTACTTAATAGAAGCAGGTGAAAATAGCCTTAATTTTTGTGTCAATTAATCTGGTGCTTTGAATAAAATCACTCATGAGCAGAAGGTTTTGTTTATTGGGTTGCTTTTCATGTGGTTGGCTGTGGATGCCATGGATGCACAGAGCTGCTGGGGTTTGTGTCGTTCTGGAGGATTTCTGCGGTGCTGTGTCCAGCTTTGGGGCCCCCAGCACAAGAGAGACATGGACCTGATGGAGTGTGACTCCAACACTGCTAGCATGGCCATACCTTGTGTGTGCAGAAGGGGTCAGTTTGATCATTCCTGCTTTGTGAAGAGGCTCTGAGGAGTTATCTGCTCTTCTTTCTGTGTGTTGGGATGGTTCCCTGTGTGCGCTCCGTGCCAGCAGAGTGTAGCCTCACAGCCCTGTGTTTATTTTACTCACAGGTGTAATCCCATTAGCTTCTAAATTTACTGTGGTCAAATTACAGGTATGAGGAAGGACAGCTCGTGTCTAATGGTCTTTTTGGGATCAGCCTGATGTGTGATAGATGGCTTTTCAGGAGGCTGTAAAATGACTCAGTCATGGCTTTCAAATGGAAACCAGCAGCTGAGTTTATGGGTGAGAGCTCCGCTGTCTAATGACGGGGGTTTATAAAAGGGCAATAAACAGTCACAGAATCACAGAATGTTAGGGGCTGGAAGAGGCCTCATAAGATCATCCAGTCCACCCCCCCTGCCAGAGCAGGGTCAGCCAGGGCAGGTCACACAGGAATGTATCCAGGTGGGTTTTGAATATCTCCAGAGAGGGAGACTCCACAGCCTCCCTGGGCAGTCTGTTCCAGCGTTCTGTCACCCTCACAGTGAAAAAAATTTTCCTCACGTTTGCATGGAACTTCTTATCCTCAGCTTCCACCCATTGCCCCTTGTCCTGTCACTGGGCATCACCAAGAAGAGCCTGACTCCATCTTCCTGACACTGCCCTTCACATCTTTATAACCATGAATGAGGTCACCCCTCAGGCTCCTCTGCTCCAAGCTAAAGTGCCCCAGCTCCCTCAGCCTTTCCTCTGCAGGGAGATGTTCCACTGCCTTCAGCATCTTTGCGGCTCTGTACTGGACTCTTTCAAGCAGTTCCCTGAGGTCCTTCTTGACCTAAGGGTCCCAGAACTGGCCACAGTATCCAGATGTGGCCTCACCAGAGTAGAGGGGGAGGAGAGCCTCTCTTGACCTACTCACCACACCCCTTCTAAGACCCCCCCAGAATGGCATTGGCCTTCTCGGCCCCAAGAACACATTGGCTCATGGTCACCTTCCTTCCACTAGGACCCTCAGGGAATAATCCCTGATAGAATTATGGATTCAGAGAATGGGTGGGGTTGCAAAAGACTTTAAAGAATGTCTGGTTCCAACCCCCTGCCAGGGGCAGGACACCTTCCATTAGACCAGCTTGCTCAATGCCCCATCCAACCTGGCCTTGAACACCTCCGGGGGGGCCATCCACAGCTTCCCTGGGCAACCTGTTCTAGTGTCTCACCACCCTCACTGTCAAGAATTTTTCCAATCTCATCTCAGTCTCCCTTCTTCCAGCACAAAACCGTTGCCACTCATCTTGTCACTGCAAGCCCTTGTCAAAAGTCCCTCCCCAGCTCTCCTGTAGCACCATTTCAGATACTGGAAGGCTGCTCTAAGGTCTCCCTGAAACCTTCTCTTCTCCAAGCTAAACAACCTCAACTTTCTCAGACTGTCTTCATAGGAGAAATGCTCCTGTCCCTTTGACCATTGTCGTGGCCTCCTCTGGACCTGCTCTCAATCTTCCATGTCCTCCTTGTGCTGGGAGCTCCAGAGCTGGACACAGTGCTGCAGTTGGGGTTGGATGAGACCTGCCCAATCTTTCAGCCTTTGAGCTGTGTTTGCAGCCATCTGTTCCTGTAAATTCCCAGGTCTTGAACAGTGATGAGATTTCAATATTACTCAGGGATGTCAGGGAAGTGAGGCTCTGCCTCCTGCCACAAAACCAAAACAAAACCCCCACCACAAACCAAAAAAAAACCCAAAACCAAACAAGCAAGGCTGCCCTCAGCTATATGTATAGACTCATAGAATCATAGAGTGGTTTGGGTTGAAAGGGACCTTGGAGATCATCCAGTTCCAAACCCCCTGCCATGGGCAGGGACACCTTTTGCTAAATCAGGTTGCTCAAGACCTCATCTAACCTGGCCTTGAACACCTCCAGGAGGGGACATCCACAGCTTCCTTGGGTTGTGGTTCTCTGAGGGGATAGACAAACACCTGGGAAGAAATTTAATCATTCAGTATCAGTAAAGTGCATTTCATGGTGGTGTATTTCTGGGTGGACTTGAATCATTTGAATTGTTTTGCATGAGCTAAATCAGTGAAACTAAATGGAGAGCAGCCCTGCAGATGGGGCTTGTGGTGATGGTGGGTGAGAAGCTGGACATGAGCCAGCAAGGGGCTCAGAAGGCCAATGGCAACCTGGGCTGCATCAAAAGCAATGTGGCCAGCAGATGGAGAGAGGTGATTCTGCCCCTCTGCTCTGTTGAGTCCTCACCTGCAGTGCTGTGTCCAGCTCTGGACCCCCCAACATGAGAAGGATATGGACCTGCTCCAGAGGAGGCCACGATGATGATCAGAGTTCTGGGACACCTCTGCTGTGGGAACAGGCTGAGAGAACTGGGGATGTTCGTCCTGGAAATGGAGAAGGCTCCAGGGAGAATTTAGAGCCTTATACCTGTGGTGATAGGACAAGGGGCAATGGTTTGAAAGTGGGCAAGATGACCTTTGAAGGGTCCCTTTCAACCCAATGCAACCTCTGAAGCTGTGAAATTAGCTGTACACTTCCCTTTAACTTTATTACCCAACCCCCCCGTGTCAGTTTAGTCGGTCCATCTTTGCTTTACTACCATATGTAGTTTCCCCCCAAAGTCTGGTGGCCATGTGCTGTTCCCTCTCACAACCTCTGCCCTCTTCCTTGAGCAGAACTAGAAGGCATAAAGTGTCTGAAAAGCCTGAAAAGCCAACAGATCATCTGAAAACATCTTTTTACTCCTGAATGCTATCCCAGCATTATGTCAGCTCCTTGTTTTTCTACTTGAGTGAGCTCAGTGGCAGCAGAGCAGTCATTATTGTCAACAGCAAGGCTTTAGTGGTGCTGGGCAGTGTGGGCTGGAGTCCACTGGTGGAGAGAGCTGACAGCCTTGACAGCTCTGGATGCGCCTGTGCCAAGCTGCTTTCCTTCTTTTGAGGCTGGTTATATGCACAGCAGAATCTGATCTCCATGGCTTTCTGGATAGCTTTTATGAATGGAGACCATGTTGCTTTTAGTTGGTAATGTGAAGAAAGATTGAGAGAGCTGGGACTGTTCAGCTTGGAGGGGAGGTGTCTGAAGGGGGATTGGCTTTGAGCTGGAAGAGGGGAGTTTTAGACTGGATATTAGGAAGAAGTTCTTGACAGTGAGAGTGGTGAGACACTGGAGCAGGTTGCCCAGGGAGGTTGTGGATGCTCCCTCCCCGGAGGTGTTTAATGCCAGACTGGATGAGGCCTTGAGCAACCTGGTCTAGTGGGGGTGTTCCTGCCCATGGAGAGGGGTTTGGAAGTGGATGATCTTTGAGGTCCCTTCCAACCCAAACCATTCTAGGATTCTGTAGTGCTCTGATTTAGGGAAGAAGGTGAGGTTTTGGCTCAACATTGCCAGCAGACGATGGGAAGCTGTTGGAATTTCAGGGCTTGACTTTGTGCCTGTGCTCAATAAAGTGCTTGCTTTAAGTACTGAATCATACAACCTTTTCTTTTTGAAAAGACCTTTAAGATCATTGATACCAAGGGGGGGTGTTGAAGAAACTGCCTGCCTCCTTCAAAGGCTTGCAGATGCCTTGGCAGTGATTGGAGGTCCTGGGGCTGCAGGTGGCACTGCCATTTTGTTTTTACAGGCAGCCTTGTTGTCAGGTTGCTGGTTGCAGGTGCTTTCTGTGGAAGTGTTTTTTTCATTCTAATGGCAGGTTGGTCCTTGCCCAGATGGCTTCCTCAAAAGATTTGTCCTATAGCCAGACTGGGGCTTTGTGGTGGTGTTGGTGCAGCATTGTTTGCAGTGCATCCCAGGAGTGAGGCTGGAAGTATTTTACCGACTTTTGGAGTGAGTCCAGAGGAGGCCACAAAGATGATCCAAGGACTGGAGCACCTCTGATATGAGGACAGGCTGAGGCAGCTGGGGTTGTTCTGCCTGGAGAAGAGAAGACTCTGGGAGGACCGTAGAGCTGCCTTCCAGTACCTGAATGGATCCTACAGGAAGGCTGCAGGGGACTTTTCATTAGGGTGTCTAGAAACAGGACAAGGGGCAATGGTTTGCAGCTGAGGGAGAGCAGGGTTAGCCTGCATCTTAGGAAGAAGTTCTTCAGTAGGAGGGTGGTGACACTGTGGAACAGGTTGCCCAGGGAGGTTGAAGTCCCTTGTAGAATTAACTCGGAAATTAGCAGGTAGACCTTACAAAGTATGGATTTGTGGTGCAGATTCTGATGCTTTGGCTCTTGCTCTGAAAGGGGAATCACGAAAATACTTGGAGCTGAGTGAAGCCAATGTAATAAAATTTCATTCTGCTGTTAATGTTAGTTTGTGAGTTCATGAAGTGGTGAGTGCCTTCTGCCTCCTGGGGGCTATCAATAACAGGTACTGCTTCAGCTGGCATTCTGCTGTAGCTGGTTTCCACTGATGGAAAACATAGAATGGGTTGGGTTGGAAGGTGCCTCAAAGATCATCCAGTTCCAACCCCCCTGCCATAGGCAGGGTCACCTCCCACTAAACCAGGTTGCTCAAGGCTTCATCCAACCTGGCCTTTAACACCTCCAGAAAGGGGACATCCACAACTTCCTTGGGAACCTGTTCCAGGATCTCAGCACCCTTACTGGAAAGCATTTCTTACTGATCTCCATTCTAAATCTGCCCTCTTCCAGCTCAAAGCCATTGACCCTTGTCTTGTCGCCACAAGCCCTTGTCAAATGTTCCCCCCCAACTCTTCTGTAACATCCTTCAGGTACTGGAAGTCTGCTCTAAGATCTCCCTGGAGCCTTCTGTTCTCCAGGTGGAACAGCCCCAATGCTCTCAGCCTGTCCTCACAGAAGGTTCTGCAGCCCTCTGATAATCTTTATAGCCTCCTCTGGATCCACTCCCCAACAGTTACATGTCCTTCTTGTACTGGGGGTACCACAACTGGACACAGAGCTCAAGGGGGGGGGTCTCAGCAGAGCTGAGTAGAGATGTTCCAGAGGTTCTTTGCTGTGTGTGTTTTGTCCCAAGTCAGCCTAGATATTGAATACAGAGCATCTGCTGTCTGGTGGCTTTGAATTCTTTCAAGACTTATTTTGTTTGGTTGTAGGCTTTCTTTAATTTTTGCCCTTTGTTCGTTTGCTCTGTTGTTGTTATTTTTCAATTTGTTTTTGCTTTCTTGGGCTGTTTTTGGCTGTCACATGTTGGTGTGCCTTGAACTGATCCTGTTTGAAGAAATACTTGGCCCAAAAGGGTGGGGGGGGAAGTTGAAAAATTAATGGCAACCATACTGCAGTAAAACCAGTGAAGATTTATGAGCAGGAAAACTTGGACTCATGAATAGAGAGTCCTCTGCAGTCAGTGTGTCCTGGTAGTGCTTCGAAGCCTGGGAGCGCAAGAGGAAGGCTGGGCAGGCTTGCAGCATAAGGAGAAAGCAGCTCCATTAATGATGATGTCTTTGACAGCTCTACCCCCTGCCTTGGGCAGAGGGAAGGAGGAGGAGAGCAGAGGCGTGAAGCTTGTTGGAAAGCCTGTGATGCTATTCAGGAGGCCTCCTGGTGAGGGTTCAGTGCACAGCGCTGCTGTCACCTCTCGTCATGCACCTTGACCCTCCACCCAGCAGAGTGTTTCAGCTCCTGCTTAATTGGCAGCGTGTGAGCATTCCCACGGGAGGTTTCTCACCGGCCTTGTGAAACAGAGTTGCTCTCATAAGCTCAGTGTGGTCTACCTTGATGTAGCTCTGACCTTTCCAAGGGTGATTACATTCTGGGGACCGCTGGGCAAAGGGGCAGGAGCTGCAGGAGGAGCCTTGAGGAGGATGTAGGAGCACTTGAGCCACACCTTTTGTCATGCAAGAGCAAAGGTTCCTGGTCACTCTGGAGCAAAGGGATGCAAGCAGAGTTTTAATTTCAGGTATCTATGGCCAGTTTGGGTGAGGCCTTGTGTGACCAAGTCTCTCTGAGAGGTGTCCTTGCCCATGGCAGGGTGGTTGGAGTAGATGATCTGAGGTCCCTGCCAGCCTGAGCCATTCTATGATTTGAGGATTTTGCTTTGGCTGTTTAAACAAAATGTTTTGCTTTGAATGTTTTGGTTTCAAAATGTGCTACTTTGCAAATATTTACAGGATCATTGAATTGTTTTGGTTGGAAAAGACCCTTCAAGGTTGTGGAGTCCAACCTTCAATCCAGCACCACCATGGCCACTAAACCATGTCCACGACTCCACAAACTCTCTGGTCAGCCTGCCCTGGGGCTCTGTCGCCCTCACAGTGAGAAAGTTTCTCCTTCTGTTCCTTTGGAACCTCTTCTGCTTCAGCTTGCACCCATTGCCCCTTGTCCTGTCCCTGGACATCACTGAGCAGAGCCTGGCTAAGTCTTCCTGACACTGCCCTTCACATCTGGCAGGGCTTCCAGTCCTCCAATCCTTCTCAATCTTCCCCCTGTGGACACACACCAAAGCCATTTCCAGTCTTCCTGTCAGGTTCCTCTTAATTCACCAACTGGAGGTCAGGGCAAAGGTTCAGGTCACTTCTGCTTTTGTTTGCTCACCTGCAGTAACCAAGCTGTCTGAGAAGCAGAGTGTCTGCGGACTCTCCAGGCTGTGATTCTGTAGCAAAAAACAGAGGAGAAAAAGGCTGTGGTGTGACTTCAGACTTTAATCATCATTTATCCTCCCCTGAAGGCATGGGAGTTAATGATGATATAGATCTGTGTGGGTTTGTGTTCCTCTTGACTGAGCATTAGAAATAATTAGGGCTTGCGGGGTGGCTGGGCTGAGGGTGGAGATGAGCAGCAAGCACTTTGGAACGTCTGCATGGGCCTCTTCCAAGCTTTGCTGGCAGAGGTACAGGGGATAAGTGTCTGCTTATGGGCTCTGAGGTTTCTTCTTTGGTCTTTGTGACCTACCTGGCCAGTGTTGAGGAGAAAGGAAGTAGGAATAAATGAGTTCTAGTATTTTGTTAGGCTTTTAAATTGATATGCTGAGCACAGGGACTTCTTCAGTGGAGGAAGATCTCCTGTGACCCAAGGGCTACTGAGTACCTCTTAGGGTTATGCCTGTAGAGTGTCTGCAACATTTGGGCTACTCCGAGAATCCCAGGCTAGCCAGGAGCTCACACTAGAGCTGCTGAAGTATGCCTTAACCTTACAGTTGGAGGCTTTCCTCAGTTATCTCCTTTGGTGATCTGGTGAGACCACTGGGGCTCCCAACAAGGGGGAGAGACGAGGACTTATTGTGGAGACAGGCTGAAAGAATGGGGGTTGCTCAGCCTGGAGAAAGGAAGGCTCCAGGGAGACCTTAGAGCTGCATTTCAGTACCTGAAGGGGAGTACAGGAAGCTGGGGAAGGACTTTAGACAAGGGCTTGTAGTGACAGCAGGGGAGATTTAGAATGGACATCAGGAAGAGGTTCTGCACAGTGAGGGTGGTGAAATACTGGAACAGGTTGCCCAGGGATGTGTTTGAGACCCTAGTGCAATCTGTGAGTGTTTGGGTTAGTTAGTTATTACTTGAGGCCAAGTTCATGCTGATGGCCATCACTGGTTTGATGGGGAAGAACTGAGTCTGCTGCTCTGGACAAGACCTCTGATCTTATTCTTACCTTGACCTCTTACTCTGCCTTGCTGGGGATCAAACCAAAGACAGTTTCTGATGGATTTGGTTTTTGGGTGGTGTTTTTTTGGTTTTATTTTTATTCAGGTGTAAAAAAGCTGCATCTCTTCCCAAGTAGCCATATGGTGAGTTAGGGAAGCATCTTGAAGAAACTTCTTGATTGAAAGGGTTCTCAAAGACAGGAACAGGCTGCCCAGGGATGTGGTTGAGGCCCCATCCCTGGAGGTGTTTCAGTGAGACAGAGATTAGGTGCTGAGGGCCATAGCTTAGCACCAGCCTTGGCAGTTAGAGAATGGTTGGACTGGATGATCTGGAAGGGCTTTTCCAACCCAAACTGCTCTACGATCTGTATGAGATTGTAGTAACCCTTCTGTGAGCTCCCTGCTGGAATGGTTTCACTGCTCCCTGCTGTTTGCCTACTGGTTCTTCCCCAGCCTGCCTAATGTACAGCTTTTTGATGAGAGCCATTTCAGCAAAAATAATCATCCTGCTAGCCTGGAAGGTGGTGGGAAGGGAGGTGGTGCTGAGCCTGTAGACTTTGTAGTGGGTCCATGTGCTGGTGGCCTTTCTGATGGGATGGGACAGCTGCCTGAGAGTGTCCTGAAAGTGTTGTAGCACCACCACGTCTAGTTGCTGGGACAGTGGAGAAGCCAACCCATTGGAGAAGGGATGATAGGGCTCTGGCCTGGTTTGAAGCTGGATTGGGGTGGTGTTGGGGCCTGGCAATGGTGCAAGGACAGATGTGCTGATGGTGAGGATGGAGGTAGGTCACTTCTGGATGGAGCAGAGGTAATTGGTGTTTGATGTTTGCACCAGATGTGTGAGGGTTCATAAGACAAAGCATTTCAGTCCCTGAAGGCACTTTGGAGTAACTGCTGAGTAAAGACACACCTCAGAGCAGATTGATGTAGAGCAGAGCTTCAGAAGATACTCAAGAAGCAACTAGCTCTGCTGGGAGCCTCTCTGCTCTCCAGAGCAGTCCAAGGCACAGAATGAGCTCTATGTCACTTGCTGCTTTTTTGTCTTCCTGGAGTGTGCATTGTGGGATGCTGTGGAGTGCCTGTCCACAGATATGTCCCATCCTCTCCTGGTTGATTTACTCTGTGCAGAATTTTCCTAAAGAAAGGGAGAAATGGAGTTATCCATGGGACAGCAATGGCAGAAGGCCAGTGGTATCCTGGGGTGCATTAAGAAGAGCTTGGCAGGTCAAGGGAATTTCTCTTCCATCTCTACTCTGCCCTACCATAGCTGGAGTATTGTGTCCAATTCTGGGCTCCTCAGTTCAAGAAAGACAGGGAACTACTGGAGAGTGTCCAATGGAGGCTACAAGGATGCTGAAGGGACTGGAACTTCTGTCTGATGAGGAAAAGCTAAGAGACCTGGGGCTGTTTAGGCTGGGGATGAGAAGGCTGAGAGGAGATCATCAGAGTGTTTATAAATATCTGAAGGGTGAAGGGACAAGAAGAGAGGGCCAGGCTCTTTTCAGTGGTGTCCTGTGACAGAACAAGGGGCAGTGAATGCATGCAGTGAACACAGGAAGTTCCGACTCAACATCAGGAGAAACTTCTTTATAGTGAGGGTGCTGGAACCCTGGAGAAGGCTACCCAGAGAGGTTGTGGAGTCTCCTTTGGACACCCTCAAGACCCATCTGGGTGTGTTCCAGTGTGACCTGCCCTGGGTGATCCTGCTCTGGCAGGGGTGTTGCGCTCAGTCTCCAGAGGTCCCTTCTAACTCCTGCCATTCTGTGATTCTTTTTGATCTGGAGATTTAGTACCCAGCTCTGCTGGCTGCCTCAGTAGTAAGAAGATTCCCAGTGCCTGGAGCTAGAGTTGGCTGAGTTGTGTCATCTCTTCAGAGGTAGAGCATTGTGCTGAAATTGAAGTTAATAACAGCAATTGAAAACTTGCTGTTGATAGGAGGATAATCCAATATTTAGCTGTGACAACTTCTTTGGTGGATCTGATCTTTGGATAAAAACACTTTTTTTTCCTGGTTTCTTCCTTAATTAGCATGTCAGGGAGAAGTTTGTGGCATCAAACACACCATCTAATTACATTCATTAGTAGCATCTCTGGGACAAGTTTTAATTAAGTTGTACCGTGTAGATCAATACTTGGTTTGCATCTCTTGCAATTTAGGAGAGCAATAGATGGTTCTGCACAGTTTAATAAGAGAATCATGGAGTCATAGAATGGCTCAGGTTGGAAGGAACTTCAGAGTTCATCTACTCCAATGTCCATGCCATGGGCAGGGGTATCTCTTGACTAGACTTGGTTGCTCAAGGTCTCATCCAGCCCCAGTGAGGAGGCATCCCAGCTCCCAGGGCAACCTGATCAAGACTCTCCCACACCCTTGTAATGAAGAGCTTCTTCCTGAGATCCAGTCTCACCCTGCTCTCCCTCAGCTTCAAACCATTCCCCCTTGTCCCGTTTCTAGACATCCTGATGAAAAGTCTGCTCCAGCCTTGGTACGAGTGCTTGGCTTCAGCTGGAACATTCTAAGGCACAGTGCAAGGTTCTACACCTAGCTTGGGGCAAGTCTTGATATCAGTCCAGGCTGAGGGATAAGAAGATTGAGAGCAGCTCTGCAGAGAAGGACTCTGGGGGTGCTGGCAGGTGAGAAGCTGGACATGAGCCAGCAATGATCACTTGCAGCTCAGAAGGCAAATGGCAGCCTGAGATGCAAAGCAGCATGGGCAGCATATGGAGAGAGGTGATTCTGCCCTGCTCTGCTGACACTTCATCTGAAGTGCTGTGTCCAGCTCTGGAGACCCCAACAGAACAGGGACATGGACCACCTGGAGCAGGTCCAGAGGAGGGCTACCAAGATGATCAGAGGACTGGAGGACCTCTCCTGTGGGGACAGGCTGAGGGAGCTGGGGTTTATCTTGGAGAAGAGAAGGCTCTGGCATTAGAGCAGCCTTCCAGTACTTGAAGGGGGCTACAGGAATGCTGCCAGGGGACTCTTTGCAAACTCCTGCAGTGATAGGATGAGAGGCAATGGTTTGAAATGAGAGAAGAGCAGCTTTAGACTGAACATTAGGAACAAGTTCTGCACCATGAGGGTGGTAGAATTCATGATAGTCAAGGAAACTCTGCCTGTTTCATTTTCGTGTTGAAGGCCTGATTGTGTTGAAAACAGCATGGCAGGGGTGGGAATGGAGCAAGCTGTGTCTCTCTGAGTTGTGGTGCTAAGGGACATGTTTTAGTGCTGCCCTGGCAGTGCTGGGTTAATGGTTGGACTTGATGATCTCAAAGGTCTCTTCCAACCTGACCAAACCTCTGTTTCTGCGTTTCCTTAACAGCTGTTGTGTTGTTTTTTTCTTCCTTTTTGCTCTTCCTTGCAGTGAATTTACTGGACTCACGCACGGTAATGGGGGATCTGGGCTGGGTTGCCTACCCAAAAAACGGGGTAAGTCTCTGCTCTTGTTTGCTTCCTCTCATAAATTATCCTGATTGTTTCCATTTGCAAAGCAGACAACTGGGCTTATAAACTCCCTGGAGTGATTTGTCAGCAGTGGAAGGGAAAACAAAATAAAACAAAACAAAACAAAAAAAAACCCCAAGCTATGACTGGAAAAATGCAGAAGTGTGGCTAGGGGATTGATTTATTTATGCAGCAGCGTCAGCCACAAAGATTAAAACCCCCATAATCATGAGTCAGCCCCCTGCACTACTCCCCTCACCAAAAGAATCCATGAGGATATTGTAGTTATTCATTATTTATTTATTTAATAATTATAAATCCCTGCTCTGTCCTGGAGCCTCTGGGGTAATTTTACAGCACAATTTTCTAGAAGCTTTCTTCTGAAAGGCAGGGCCTGGGACATTGATGTTGGCTTGGAAAGAGGAGGGATGTTGAGAAATGCTTCTGAGGCTTATGGTAAAAGTCTGGGAGCTGATAACTCAGCTCCTGGTCCAGTGTTTTAATCGGCTTGAGGAGCTTCTGCCTCCTACTACCATCACTTATGTTGAAAACTGAGATAACCTGGCCTCCTAATTTGATGCCTGAAGTAAGTTCGGGAGTATAAATGGATTAATGGAGAGGAGAAGGCTTCAGAGGAAGCCACAAAGATGATCCAAGGGCTGGAGCACCTCTGCAATGCTGACAGTCTGAGGGAGCTGGGGTTGTCCAGCCTCGAGACAAGACTCTAAGGAGACCTTAGAGCTGCCTACCAGTACCTGAAGGGAGCCTACAGTAAGGCTGGAGAGGGACTTTTCATCAGGGTGTCTAGAGACAGAAAAGGGGGAATGGTTTGAAGCTGAGGGAGAGCAGAGTTAGACTGGATCTTAGGAAGAAGTTCTTCAGTATTAGGGTGGTGAGACTCTGGAACAGGTTGCCCAGGGAGGTGTTTAAGCCCAGGTTGGACAGGGCCTTGAACAGCCTGGTCTATTGGAAAGTGTCCCTGCCTATGGCAGGGGGGCTGTACCTAGATGATCTTTAAGGTCCCTTCCAACCCAAACCAGTCTGCAAATTCATTCCATGACCATTGATATCATAATCACTGGGTCTGAGGAGTTGAGAAGACTTTGGAGTCTGCGTATGCAGACGAGTGAATGAAAAACTAAAGCTCCTCTAAGTAAGCCTCTGCTGTCTTTCAATTATTTAGAGAGACCTTTCTATATTTACAAGCTCAGTAATTTCCGAACAGCACCTGGAAGTGCACTCATGAATGCCAAATTAATTGTTACTGACTCAATAGCAACACTTCCCCCCTCCTCCCCCCCCCTTTAAATTAACTTCTAGAAATAAAAAGTCTATCAGGCAGAAAGCATTTGGAGTTCCAGAAATCCTCTTTGGTTTTCATGGGACATCATAAAATTTCAGGAGCTTGGTCCAGTTGTCTCCTTTTTGGTTTTTTTTCCCCCCTTTTTTTCTTTTTGTTGTTTTGGCTTAATGTATTTGCAGTATTTTACAAGTGCTGAAAAATATCTTTGCAGGCTCCCTTCTCTCAGCTCTGCTGCAGTCACATTCTGTTTGCTTAATTGTTGCTATTTTGCTTCTTTAAAAGGGCTGTATTTTATAAATATGATAAATAGCACTCACTTGAGGATTCAAATCTGCAAGAGGAGTGAGGTTTAATTGCAAGTGGAGAGGTGCAAGCTGGGTTGTGAGGCATTCTCTTCCAAATTTATTATCTCAATGGGTTTTGTGGGAGGCTTTTGGAAGGTCCGTGTATCTGGGCTTGGGTTTGGGGCCTTCACTTCGAGCAGGATGTTGAGGTGCTGGAGCAGGTCCTCTACCACATCCCTGGGCAACCTGTTCCAGTGTTTCACCTCTTTCATTGTGAAGAAATTTCTCCTGATCTCCAACCTAAATCTGCCCTGCCTCAGTTTCAGACCTTTTGTCCACTGCTCAACAGTGTGCACCAGCTCATCTTGTCAACAGTGGCTTTTGAGGGAAGGCAGAGATGCTCTTGAGCCAAGAGGTGTCTCTGCAGAGCTTTATCTAGCTAGGTACTGATTTGGTGGTGTCCTTGCTGTCCTCAATTTCCCCCATGGAAACAGAAGGTAAAGAAAGCAGCCCTTTTGCTTCATAGGCAAGTATTGAATGACCAATGGAAAGGAAATGATGTGACTGAAATAACCTGTGGGCAAGCAGGGATTGAAAGGGTGTCTCCTGGTGTGAAGAGCCAGCTGTTGTTCAGGAGGAGATTCTTTCTTCTTTCTCCTGCTTTGCTCTGAAGGATTAATGAATTGTGGTAGCTTGCCTTCCTGGCTGCCCCAGGAGGCCTTCCCTGGCTGTGCAGGCTGAGCAGCTTGCAGCAGTTGTACAGTCAGCTCTTCAACCTGCACTTAGCTCTGTTAGAGCATGAGCCAAGCCCTGGAGGTCCACATGGCCATGGAGTTCAGAGGAATGTCTGTCTCCCTGCCAGTGGAGCACGGTCAGCATGGAAATGGCCCTTTTGCAGCCTGTTGATGTAACAAGTGATTGGAGGAGAAGAAATGCTCTCAAGTTGCACCAGGGCTTGGATCTTTCAGGAGCAACTTCTGCACTGCAAGGGTTCTCAAAGCCTGGAAGAGGCTGCCCAGGGAGCTGGTTGAATCTGCGTCCCTGGAAGTGTTTCAAAGAGGCAGAGATGTGGTGCTGAGGGACGTGGTTTAGCACCAGCCTTGGCAGAGTTAGAGAATGGTTGGACTGGGTGACTCATAGAATCACAGTGCTATAACAGCACTGACTGACTTGTTTCAGGCTCTCCCTCCTCTCAGGGTTTATTTTAAAACTCCTTTCTTTATACCTTAGAAATGCTCTTTCTCCATCCAAATTGAAGCACCACACACCTGCTTTGCTTTTGTGTGATGGGTCCTCTCCCATCTTCTCCTCATCAAATATACTCATAGAGTGGTTTGGGTTGGAAGAGACCTTGAAGATCATCCAGTTCCAACCTCCTGCCGTGGGCAGGGACACCTCCCACTAGACCAGGTTGCTCAAGTCCAACCTGGCCTTGAGCTAGAAGAGGGGAGACTGAGACTGGAGATTAGGAAGAAATTCTTTCCAGGGAGGGTGGTGAGACACTGGAACAGGTTGCCTGGGGAGGTTGTGGATGCCCCCTCCCTGGAGGTGTTCAAGGCCAGGCTGGATGAGACCTTGAGCAACCTGGGCTAGTGGGAGGTATCCCTGCCCATGGCAGTGGGCTTGGAACTGAATGATCTTTAATCCCCCTTCTGACCCAAACCATTCTATCAATCTATGAATAGCAGGAGGGAAGTCAGTTGCCCCTGCTTTTGCTGGTTACTCAGGCCAACTATTGAAAGCTGGGGGGTAAATTCACCTGGATTGATCCTGCGAGTTGCTTCTCTTTTATGTAGGACAGCAGAGGGTTTGATGTTTGTAATTTTTTATCATTTTATTTTTTGTGAGCAGTGTTTCTGTTTCTCTTTCTTTTGAGAGCAGGTACCCTAGGGTGCCTCTTTTGAAGTTAAAAATAACAGTGGGTTAGATTACTCAGTACGGCTGTGAATAGATTTATGTTGCTCTCTGTCCATCTTAATTCAGATAGAGATTTTTATCCAGGAATCCTGCAATTGAAGGCAGGCTTATTGTTTTTTTTTTTCCTTTTGCCCTCAGGGACAGAAATAAAATAAAAATAAAATAAAGGGAGAGGGATAGCTGGTAGTGAAAGGAGAAGGAAGATTCTTGGCACCAGTGAGTTGTGTCATGCAGCTATGATTATAATTGGCATTTTTAGGGCAGTGCTTTTGGCAGCCTGTGTGGATTTTGCTTGCCTTTTTCTTTCTTTCTTTTTTTTTTTTTAATTTTTTGTGGGCTTGGTTTTGTTTTGGGCTTGGTGGTGTTGGTGTGTTTTGCTGCTGCCTGGCTGTGACCGGTGGAGAAGAGGAATCGGGGGCGTGTGTTGTTGTGGTTTAATCTTAGCACTCCGCAGCTGCTTTTTCACTTACTCCGAGTGGGATGGGAGGATCGGAAGGGGAAGGAAGCTCCTGGGTTGAGATCAAGACAGGTTGGTAGATAAAAGGCAAAGCTGCCTGTGCCAAGAAAGCCTTGACAAGACAAGGAGCATTGGACACAAACTGGGACACAGGAGGTTCCAGCTCACCATGAGGACAAACGTCTTTACTTGTCCTCTCGGCTAGGTTCCTGTAGGTTGTCCACTGATATTAATCAAGACTTTCCCTGGGAGCAACATCTGGCCAGAGATGGCCCTTCTAAAAGGAGATCTAATATGCCTGCAGTACCCTAAGGAGCTGTTAAATAAATTTTTAGATTCATTGAATGGTTTGGGTTGAAAGGGATCTCAAAGATCATCCAGTTCCAACCTCCTGCCGTGGGCAGGGACACCTTCCATTAGACCAGGTTGCTCAAGGCTTCAGCCAACCTGGCTTCAGAGAGGGAGGATCCATAGCCTCCCTGGGCAACCTATTCCAGTGTCTCACTGGAAAGAATTTCTTCCTAATCTCCAGTCTGAGTCTCCCCTCTTCCAGCTCAAAACCATTGCCCCTCATCCTGTCACTACAAGCCCTAGTCAAAAGTCCCTCCCCAGCTCTACCCTAGCCCCCTTTCAGGTACTGCAAGGCTGCTCTAACATCTCCGTGGTGCCCTTTTTTCTCCAGGCTGAACAGCCCCACCTTTCCCAGCCTGTCCCAATTACTCCATACTGGTAAGGTTAAGAATAGAGTAAATTTTTCTCTCAGCTAGAACAGTATCACTGCAATAATATCTTCCTGTCCTGGGGTGGAAAATCCAGCACAGAAAAAATAAACGAGAGCAGTCCTCCATATCTCATGTTGCAAATACAGCTGTCAGCATTAGGTTCCTCCTCACAGGCTCTTTGGGCAAGCAATTATCTCCTGTCATGCTTAAAAGTCTTTTTTTTTTCTTTTGTGTGTGTGTGTGTCTCTAGTGTCTAAGACTTACGTTTGGGGATAAAAGAGCTTTGAAGAGCTTTCTCTCCTAAACCCATTGTTTTCCCTCTTCCTTTGCTGCTAGTTGCAGCACTATTGGTAGTAAGGGTGTGCTGAAAAGAGGGAAGTGTGGAGCTGTCCTGGAGAGCCTGCAGTTCTGCAGAGTGCAATGTGGCCATTGCAGGAGCAGTGTGCAGCGGCCTGGGCTTTATAAAACATGCATTAGCCTTTTTTAGCTGATGTGGATGAAATTTTGTACTGTATGACTTGCTGCTTCCTCTGCTAGATCTCTCTAGGAGAGGAACACCATCACCTCCCTAGGTAGCCTGTTCCAATGTTTGAGAACTTTTCAGTGAAGAAATTCTTCCTAATAACCAACCTGAACATCCCTTGGAGCAACTTGAGGCCATTGCCAGTTGTTATGTGGTCAAACAGAGGGATGCCCACCTCACTCCAACCTCCTTTCAGGGAGTTGCAGAGATCTTTTCTCAGCCTCTTCCATGTCCTTCGTATGCTGGGGGCACCAGAACTGGATGCAGTACTCCAGGGGGGGTCTCAGGAAAGCACATGATGGCAAATGAAGAAGTGTTGATCTACTGGAGGTTAGGGAGGCTCTGCAGAGGGATCTAGGCAGACTGGATGGATGAGCTAAGGGCAATTGGATGAGCTCCAATAAGGGCAGATGCTGGGCTCTGCACTTTGGCCACAGTAACCCCTATAGGCACTGCAGACTTTGGGCAGAGTGCTCAGCAGAGAGACCTGAGCATGTTCATTGATAGCCACCTGATTTGAACTACTGTATGGCCAAGAAGGCCACCAGCATCTGGGCCTGGATCAGCAATAGTGTTGCCAGCAGGACCAGAGAAGGGATTGTCCTCATGTACGCAGCCCTGGGGAGGCCACACCCCAAGTGCTGAGTTTAGTGGCCTTCCAGTACCTGAAGGGGACTGCAAGAGGGCTGCAGAGGGACTGTTTCCAAAGGTCTGCAGTGACAGGATGAGGGGCAATGCTTTGAAATGAGAGAAGATTTAGATTGGCTCTTAGGAGCAAGTTTTACACCATGAGGGTGGTGGAGCACTGCAACAGGTTGCCCAGGGCGGGAGCTGAGGCCCCATGCCTGGAGATACTCAAGGTCATGCCAGACAAGACTCTGAGCAACCTGATCTAGTGGAGGATGTCCCTGCTGACTGCAGGGAAGTTGTACTGGATGACATTTGGAGGGGTTTTCCAACCCAAACCATTCTGTGATTCTATGAAAAAAAAAAGAATCTAAAACCTCCCAGAACTGAAGCCTGCTCCAGGCCATGGGGAGCTGTGAGCACGTAGGAGACAGAGCAGTTGCTTCTCCCATCTATAGAGGGGAAATCACTGTTCCTCCTCCCTGCTTCAAGGTGGTTGACTAAAAACACACCAAGCATGTAGCAGTGATTTAGAGTTAGGAGTGAATTACATGTTCATTTGTTCCTCACCTACCCCTCCATGGGCTTAGGGATCATAATAAGGGAGATCTGGATCGTGGACTCACCTTGGATCATGGATGATTTGACAGGTAGCTATAGTGGAGGCAGGATCAGGCCTTAGGGTTGGTGGGAAATGAGCCCCCCTGCCTCCACATGAGTGGGGGCTGTGCATCAGCGTGGTGATGGAGGAGGAGGACAAGAAATTGCCTGCTGAGCTGGGCAGCTCTGGGGCAGCTCCCAGGAGACTGGTGGTGATGGCAAGGAGCAGAGATTGCTGATGACTTTGTACAAACTGCATCTGTCAGAGCGGGCTGAAAACACCCCCAACACAGCCCTTGATTGCCTCCATTTGCTGCTTCCAAGAAGAAAGGCATTATTACATACCTGCTCCATGCCAAAAGCTCTGAAAAGCATTTGAGTTGTGCATTCCTGCTCGTGTCCCTTTGTGTTCATTACTGCACAAGTGCCAGGCCACTGCTCTGATTCTATTAAATTCTTGAGTGAGCAAAAGGAGCAGGGGAAAAAAAAATCCAAAGGATTCTATTTTAGGCTGGTGAGTTGAAGTGGTTAGAGAAGTTATCCCTTCCTAAAGCTTGGTCTCAATTTAAGACTGCCCATCATAGTGATTTTAGTGTGTGTGTGATCTACCTGTGTATTGAGACACAGAAAATAATACCCTGTGGTTCTGGTCCTGGGCCAAAATAGGATGAACCAGGAGCCAAGAAACAGCTGTGCTGCTTTCTTGGAATAACGATGCTCCTTGGAATGCTGTCTTGAAGGGTAATTGTAGAATCATGGAAGGGTTTGGTTTGGAAGGGATCCTAAAGGTCACCCAGTTCCAACCCCCCTGCCATGGGCAGGGACACCTCCCCCTCGACCAGCTTGCTCAAGGCCTCATCCAACCTGGCCTTTAACACCTCCAGGGAGGAGGCATCCACAGCCTCCCTGGGCAACCTGTTCCAGTGTCTCACCACCCTCCCTGGAAAGAATTTCTTCCTAATCTCCAGTCTCAATCTCCCCACTTCTAGCTCAAAGCCATTGCTCCTCATCCTGTCACTACAAGCCCTTGTCAAAAGTCCCTCTTCAGCCTTCTTGTAGGCCCCCTTCAGGTACTGGAATCATCACAGGATCACAGAATGGCTCAGGTTGGAAGAGACCTCAGTGATCACCTACTCCAACTCCTCTGCAGTAGGCAGGGATGCCTGTCAAGTAGACTTGATTTCCTCGCCAGCTCTCCTGTAGCCCCCTTCAGGTACTGGAAGGATGCTCCAAGGTCTTCCTGGAGCCTTCTCTTCTGCAGGCTGAACTGCACCAACTCTCTCAGCCTGTCCCCAGAGCAGAGGTTCTCCAGCCCTCTGATCCACCTTTGTGGCCTCCTCTGGACCCTTTCCAGCAGCTACATGTCCCCCATGCTGAGGGCTCCAGAACTGCAGGTAGTGTCTCAGCAGAGCAGAGGGGCAGAATCTTCTCCCTGTCCTGCTGCTCTCAGTGCTTGGGAAGCAGCCCAGCACATGGCTACCCTTCTGGGCTGCAAGTTGCAGCTCTAAAGCCAGGGAAGGGCTGAATCTTTAAGCTGTGTAACTCTCATTTGTTTTCATAAAAAATATTTTGGGGCTTGCCTTCAAATCTCTTCCTATAACAGAAATGATTATTCCTGCAATATTGACAGCTCATAATGCTGAGCAGAAGATGGAGTTGGCAACAGAAGAGAGCATGGAGTGTTTCTTAATCTGATTTGAGATGCTGCTGTACACTGTTAATCCATTTACAGCTCTACTGGAACTGTGAGGAAGAGCTGCAGGCTTGGTGTTATTCTTGTTCATGTCTGCTCTGCTGAGATCCCACCTCCAATACTGCATCCAGTTCTGGTGTCCCCAGCAGAGGAAGGACACAGAGCTGTTGGAGTGAGTCCAGAGGAGGCCACAAAGATGATCCAAGGGCTGGAGCACCTCTGCTGTGAGGGCAGGCTGAGGGAGTGGGGTTGTTCAGCCTGAAGAAGAAAAGACTCCAGGGGGACCATAGAGCTGCATGTCAGTATCTGAAGGAGACCTACAGGAAGGCTGCAGAAGGACTTTTCATCAGGGTGTCTTGAGACAGGACAAGAGAGGGATAGTTTGAAGCTGAGGGAGAGCAGGACGAGACTGGATCTTAGGAAGAAGTTCTTCAGTAGGAGGGTGGTGAGACTCTGGAATAGGTTGCCCAGGAAGGTTGTGGATGCCCCCTTCCTGTAGGTGTTTAAAGCCTGGATGGATGAGGCTTTGGCATGATATCCCTAACACCAAGCTGTAGCCAGCAAATACCAAGTGGGGTGGGAAAACTCTCTGGCTCTGAAAAAAGGGGCTTAGAATGTTTTTTAGGAAAACCAGGGCCTTCTGCCTGTGCTGGCACCCTTTTTCATTGGAAAGGCAGTTTTCTTCTTTGGGTCTTGGATGGCTTCATGGTCCATATTCAGCCTCAAAAAAATTCTGCTCTGGTTGTTGTCTGCTCAGCATTGTCTCCAGAGGAGGCTCCACAACCTGTCTGAGCAGGCTGATCCAGGGTTCCATCACCCTCACAATAAAGAAGTTTCTCCTCATATAAAAGCAAAACCTCCTGGGTTCCATTTTTTGCCCCTTGTCTTATCCCTGCACAGCAATGAAAAGGTTCTGTAAAGGTTCACAGATTGCACTGGGTTGAAAGGGACCTTCCAAAGTCATCTTGTCCAAGCCTCCTGCAGTTAGCAGGGCCACCTCCAACTAGAGCAGGCTGCCCAGGGACACATCCACTCTGATCTTGAATGTCTCCAGGGATGGGGCCTCAACCACATCTCTGGGCAACCTCTTCCAGTATTTCACCATCTCATTGTGCAAAACTTCCTCCTGAAGACCAAGCTGAATCTGCCCTGCTCCATCTTGAAACCATTGCCCTTTGTCCTGTCACCACAGGCTCTTCTGAACAATCCCTCCCCAGCCTTCCTATAGGTCTCCTTCAGACACTGAAATGCAGCTCTAAGGTCTCCCCGAAACCTTCTCTTCTCCAGCCTGAACAGCCCCAGCCCTCACATCCTGTCCCCAAAGCAGAGCTACTCCAGCCCTCTGATCATCTTTGGGGCTTGCTCTGGACCTGCTCCATCAGATCCACGTCCCTCTGGTGTTGGGAGCCCCATAGCCAGACACAGCGTTGCAGATGAGGTCTTGCACTTGAGAGCTTTGCTTTGGTCTCAACCTTCCCAAGTGCTTGTTGGGCAGCTGTTAGACCTCGTTGCAAGCCTTGATTTGAAGCCATGCTCTGAGTGCTTTGCTGATTGCAATGCAAATGTGCAGTAAGCCCCTAAGTTGGAGCCAGTGTTGTGATTACAAGTCACGACAGCACCACCAGATTGTTCAGTTTGTCACCAAATCCTCCCAGGTGACACAATTCAAGTCATAATCACGAGTATAATCCTGTGAGATGAAGTCATTTCATTGTACCACCTCCTTCTGCTTTCCTCTTGGCTTTGTTTTGATGCCAGATTGAGGAGCTGAGTGTTCCTCTGTACTCACCTTCAAAATGCTTTTTCTCTCTGTGCTAATTCTGGAGTTTAGTTTACATCCCTAAAAATACAGATGGGTGGCTGTGCAGTGGGTAAGGAATTGATTGGATGATGGCATCCAAAGGGTGTCCAGATGGAGATGGGAGGCAAGTGGTGTCCCTCAAGAAGCTGTATTGGGACTAATGCTGTTTAATATCTGCAGAAGTGGGCTGAGGAGAATCCAGTAAGGTTAAACAAGGCACAGTGCAAGGTCTGCACCTAGATCAGGGCAACCCTTGACATCAATCTAGGCTGGGGGATGATGAGATTGAGAGCAGCCCTGCAGAGAAGGACTTGGGGGTGCTGGTGAGTAAGAAGCTGGACATGAGCCAGCAGTGAACACTAGCAGCCCAGAAGGCAAATGGCAGCCTGGGCTGCATCGAAAGCAGCATGGCAGCAGATGGAGAGAGGTGATTCTGCCCTGCTCTGCTCTGGTGAGACCTCACCTGCAGTGCTGTGCCCAGCTGTGGAGCCCTCAACACAAGAGGGACACGAACCTACTTTAGAGGGACCAGAGGAGGCCACTAAGATAATCAGAGGGCTGGAGAACCTCTGCTATAGGATAGGCTGGGAGAGTTGGTTCTCTTCAGCCTGGAGAAGGGAAGGCTCTAGGGAGACCTTAGAGCAGCCTTGCAATACCAGAAGGGGGCTACACCTTTTGACAGGATGAGTGATGGCTTCAAACTTAGATATTAGGAGGAAATTCTTCCCCATGAGGAAATTCTTCCCCATGCACTGGAGCAGGTTGTCCAGAGAAGTTGTGGAGGCTGAAATGATGGAGGTGTTCCAAGGAAGGTTGGATGGGACCTTGAGCAATGTGGCTTAGTAGGAGGTGTCCCTGCCCCTTGGAACACAATCTTTAAAATCTCTTCCAACTGAAACCATTCAATGATTTCCCAATGAAAACAGTCAGACATTGGGATCATCTCTGAAAGGAAGCACTGGATTCCCCCATGCTGGACAGTTTGAAGACGCAGCGTGGAAGGGTGTTGGTCCAGCTCATTTAACTCTACTGCGACCTAGATAGGTCAGACCTGATGATCCTTGGGGTCCCTCCCAAGCTGGTTGTCTCTGCTTCTGTGATAAAAGCAGTGAAGTTTTAGGAAAGGATTGCTACTTCTATCTAAGATGCACACATATATATAAAGCTATGAATATGTTGTGGTCGTTGAGAGGTAGTATCAGGTGATGGGGTAGGAGGCTTTGGGCAGATCACTGCAAAAGGAGTGACTGTAGTTGCTCTGCTGCAGAATTACACCAGGCAGAGCGCAGCTGCTGGCCAGGAACAAGTGGAATAGTTCAAAGTGGAAATGGGTTTTTGACCAAATTAAACCTTTTTTTTTTGCAGTTTCAGGTATCTGACCCCTTCCCTGTGTGGAATTTGCATTTTCCTGATGGTGACTGTTGTGATAATTCATTTTGCTGCTTCTCCCTAGTGTCAAGTGGTAGGAGGAGCAGAAAGGAAGTGCCAGGGGAGGTGTAGGTTGGGTATTAAGAAAAAAACTTCTTGACTGAAAGTGAATCCCCATCCCTGGAGGTGTTCCAAAGAGGCAGAGATGTGGTGCTGAGGGCCATGGGTTAGCACCAGCCTTGGCAGTTAGAGAGTGGTTGAACTCAATCTAAAAGGGATTTTCCAACTGAAATGATTCCATGATTAATTCACTCTTCTCCAAATTCATAGGTTCAGAGAATGGCTTGAGTTGGATAATTGTTTTTAAAACACACCTTTCCCCTGCTGGATGGTTCCTGCCTACTCAGTCACTCTTCTGCAGAAACTATTCTCCCTCTTTGATCATCCAGGGCATTGGAACAGGCTGCCCAGGGATGCGGTAGAGTCACTGTCCCTGGAGATGTCAAGAATTACGTGGACGTGTCACCTGGGGGACACTGTTTAGTGGACATGGTGGTGTTGGGTTGATGGCTGGATGATCTTAGAGGGCTTTTCCAGCCCAAGCAGTGCTATGGCACTGTATCTCCCTGTGCAAGGGCAGCTCAGTAAGCCAGGGAGCGTCTTGTGCCTGTCAGCCAGAGCCTGATGGCTCCGCGAGTCTCAGCAACTCAGATAAATCCCAGGCTGAGGCAATCAAAGACTGCAAGGGGATGTGGTTGTTGTCCTACTGTATTAGTTTTAATGCTGATTGAATTTGTGTGCTGGTGAGGCAGGCTGCAAACTCAGCTTCCCAAGGCCTGTGCAACCAGTTTCAAAATGCTTCAGAGCCTAGTGGTGGGTGGAGGGGTGGTCTCCATGTGGACAGGCGGTTCAGATGGAGAGGAGTCACCCTATCAGTACACTACAGGTTAGGGGCTGACCTGTTGGGGAGCAGCTCCAAAGAGAAGGCCTTTGGAGTCCTGGTTGCTAGTTAAGTTCTCCATGGGACAGCAATGTGCCCTGGTGGCCAAGAAGGCAAACAGTGCCCTGGGGTGCATTAAGAAGACTGGCCAGCAGGTCAAGGGATGTTCTCCTCCCCATCTCTTCTGCCCTGGAGAGACCATATCTAGATTGTTGTGTCCAGTTCTAGGCTCCCCAGTTCAAGAGGGACAGGGATATACTGGAGACAGTCCAATGGAGGCTATGAAAATGCTGAAGGGACTGGAACATCTGTGTGATGAGGAAAGGCTGAGAGACCTAGGGCTGTTTAGGTTGGAGAAGAGAAGGCTGAGAGGGGACTTTATCAATGTCTAGGAACATCTGAAGGGTGGGTGTCAGGAGGATGGAGCCAGGCTCTACTCAGTGATATCCAGTAACAGGATGAAGGGCAATAGAGGTAATTCCAGTCACAGGAATTTCCACCTCAACATGAGAAGTAACTTCTATGGTGTAAGGGTGCTGGAGCCCTAGAGCAGGCTGCCCAGAGAGGTTGTGGAGTCTCCTTTCTGAAGACTTTCAAGACCCACCTGGATGCATTCCTGTGTGACCTGCTCTAGGTGACCCTGCTTTGACAGGGGCATTGGACTGGATGATCTCTGGAGGTCACTTCCAACCCCTACCACTCTGTTTGGAGTCACTGTAACTAAGCCTAGCAGAGCCTGTTTCTCAGAGCACTGAACTGGCAAATGTCTTCAGCCCCCAGGGGGGTTGGCTATGATGCTGCCTGGATAATGCATGTAAAAGGCTTTTGCTGTGAAGGTGTTGGAGAGGAAGCAGGGAATGTTATGCAGACCTCACTTGGTGTTTGTAAAGCTTGCCCAGGTAAACCTCTTGGACTCCTCTCTTCCCTGCCCCTCCTGAGCACAGTGCTACCCCTGAGTGCTTGCTGGGTTAGCTCCTCCAGTCCTAACCTGGGATGGTTTTCCCCAGAGGTTGACCTCACTGAAGCTGGATATGCACAAGTCTCTGTGCTTCAGGATGAAGCAGGGAAGGTTTAGGTTGGATATGAAAAGCAACTCCTTGACTGAAAACATTCTCAAAGACTGGAACAGGCTGCTCTGGTAGGTGGTTGAGTCCCCATCCTTACAGGTGATTCAAAGAGGCAGAGATGTGGTGCTGAAGGCCATGGCTTAGCACCAGCCTTGGTAGAGTTAGAGAATGATTGGACTCCATGATCTTACAGGGCTTTTCCAACTGAAATAATGATCTGTAACCTGTAAGTGTTGCAGAGGGTCTTTGGCACTAGCCACAATCTATGCTGAGCTTTTTTGTATGTGAGGGGCCTTTCACAGATTAATTCCTTGGTCCATCTGTCCCTGCTGGAAGACCACAGAGTGTCCCTTTTAACCACAGATGAAGCAAGCAGCTGAGACTCCAAATGGATCCCAATGCCATTGGTGTCCTGTGCTTTCTTGAACTGGGAATGACTCTAAATCATCAGTGTCTTGATTATTGCCTTGAAAACTCAGACTGTCCCCTGCCTTTTTTCCTGACTTTCTTTTGTCTGTTCAAAAATAAAGCAGCAAAGGGGTAAGGAATTGGCTGGATGGCTGCACTCAGAGAGCTGTGGTCAATGAAACAATGTCCAAATGGAGACCGGTGACAAGTGGAGTCCCTTGAGTCAGTACTGGGACCAGTGATGTTTAACATCTTTGTCAGCAGCATGGACAGTGAGGTCTTTTCAGCAAGTCTGAGAAGACACCAAGCTGTGTGGTGTGGTTGACACACTAGAGGGAAGGGATATATCCAGAGGGACTTGGACAGGCTGGAGAGGTGGGCTCAAGCCAGCCTCATGAAATTCAACAAGGCCAAGTGCAAGGTCCTGCACCTGGGTTGGGGCAATCCCAAGCACAATTCCAGGCTGGGTGAGGGGTGGCTCAAGAGCAGCCTGGAGGAGAAGGGCATGGAACTGTTCAAGTGGGTCCAAAGGGGACCACAATGATGTTCAGAGGGCTGGAGAACCTCCCCTATGGGGAAAGGCTGGGAGAATTTGGGCTATTCAGCCTGGAGAGGAAAGGGGTCCAGAGAGACCTTAGAGCAACCTTTGAGTACCTAAAGGGGCTACAGGAGAGCTGGGGAGGGACTTTTGACAAGGGCAATGGCTTTGAGCTGGAAGAGGGCAGATTGAGACTGGAGATTAGAAAGAAATTCTTGAGAGTGAGGGTGGTGAAACAGTGGAACAGGTTGCCCAAGGAGGTTGTGGATATCTCCCTCCCTGGAAGTGTTGAAGGCCAGGTTAGCTGAAGCCTTGAGCAACCTGGTCTAGTGGGAGGTGTCCCTGCCCATGGCAGGGGGTTGGAGCTGGATGATCTTTGAGGTCCCTTCCAACCCAAACCCTTCTATGTTTCTATGAAAACCGTTTTGTTTATTCCCCCCCCCCCCCCCCCCCCATTCTGTGACCAAAGCTGTTACTTAGCAAACTTCTTTTCTTCTCTTGTCTGCACAGATTTAAATGTGAGAAGTGGCCTCATTTTCTCCCACACTGCAGTTAAATACAGAAGTAATCACAATGATATTAAGAAAGAAAGAAAGTTGGGCAACTCCCTGCTGTTCAAATATGTTAATTGCAAACCATTGACATTCCAGACGTGCTATTTCTTACTGAGTTACAATTTCCTTGCTGCTGGAGTAAAACAATCAGTTGAAAATAAGCATAATATTATGGGATTTGCTGGTTATTCAAGAAATAAGAGCAGATTTGTGACTGTGAATGGAAGGTACCGGTGGTGTAGCTTGATAAGAGTGAGGGCCCCTGGGTCTGTTAATGTTGTGGAGTTCTCTCTTGTGGTCCCTACAGTGCAGAATCTTGATCCAGGGTCCTTGCAGTCCTGTAACTCTGAATCACAGAATGATAGGGGTTGGAAGGGACCTCTGGAGATCATTGAGTCCAGCTTCCCTGCCAAGGCAGGGTTACCTAAAGAAGCTCACACAGGAGCACATCCAGGCAGGTTTTGAATGTTTCCAGAGATGAAAACACCACCACTTCTCTGGGTAGCCTGTGCCAGTGCTCCATCACCCTGAAATTAAAAAGTTCCTCTGCATGTTTAGATGGAACTTCTGATGTTGCAGTTTGTGCCCATTAACCTCCTGCAACCTACTGGCCATACTCCTTTTAATACACCTCAGGATGCCACTGGCCTTCTTGCTCACAGAGACAAATTGCTGTCTTATGGTAAGCCTGTACCATCCTCCTGACACCCAGCCTTTATGTATTGATCAGCATTGATGAGATCCCCCTCTCGGGCTGCTCTTGTCTAGACTAAAAAGCCACAATTCTCTCAAGTCAGTAGACTTGACCTACAGTGCATCTGGAGAAAGATCTCTTCTTTGATTTAGCCTTGCTTGTGTGATGAGACCTTTTATAGATTGTGTCTTGAGCAATATGGTCTAGTGGGAGGTGTCTCTGCCCATGGCAGGGGGCTGGACCTAGATGATCTTTAAGGTCCCTTCCAAGCTCAAACCATTCTGTGATTCAGTCCTGGCTCAGCAGCAGCTTCAGTGCAAATAAAAGCTTCATGCCTGCAAAGCCATGTACTTTGCAGCATCTCAGAATCCTGCATCTCTGAGCAGAGGAGACTTCACTGAAGTTACCTGTGTGCTTTGGTGACCTTGACTCCAGCTACTTCAGTCCACAGAAAGATGACCATTCCCCTTGTGTGTGTGTGACTGGTAGAGTTCTTCAGGTCTGGTCCTCCGGCATCTACACCTGAGGCAAGGGAAAGCTGTGGACATGCAACACCAGATGTTTGTGCTCTTCCCCTCACTGGCTTACTCCATTCCTTGTGTGGCCCATTTCTTCTACTGCTTCCTGTTTGAGGTGTCCTTGTGCACAGTAAGTTATGGATGAGAGCAGCCATTATTGCACAGCTTTATGTATGGTGTACTGTGTGGGCAGCTCCTCAATGTCAGAGGGCCATTTCTTCAGCTGTCTCCCTACCAGTGGCTGTGTGTTTCAGTAAGAAGGAAGATGTCAGTTAAGCCTAGAAGTGCTGGTTCCCATGCTCATGAGCTCTTTCTCTGATAATTGCACTGGTTTAAAGTGCATTCTTTCATCCTTTTCCTTTTAGACTTCAACTTTGTGCAGCATGCATCCAGTTTCACTGAAAGAGCCTGAAGCGGAGGAGAGAAAGATGGAAAGGAAATTGATTTCATGGTGTAACTGCTAAAGAATGAAGAGACTGGGACTGTAATTTCATGTTTGTGTGAAGTGGTCAGTGAGTCCAGTTTGTACAGTGAGTGCAGGCATAGCTAATTAATGACAGAATCATAGAATGGATTGGGTTGGAAGAAACCTCCGAAAGTCATCCAGTTCAACCCACCTGCAGTCAGCAGGGACAGCCTCCACTACAGCAGATTGCTCAGAGCCTTGTCCAGCCTGACCTTGAATGTCATCTCTAGTTTCTGTACATTTCCTCCTGGGAATTCCTAGACTTAAAACTTTTTTCTAACCAGAAATGCAGGCACCAGAAAAGGATAATCTTGCTGAGCAGTAAAAGGTTCTTGCTGCAATTCACAGAATGGTTTGAGTTGTAAGGGACCTTAAAGACCATCCTGTTCCAAATCCTCTGCCATGGGCAGGGATGCCTCTCAACTAGACTTGTTTGGCCAAGGTCTCATCCAGTCTGGCCTCCAAACCATATCCTGGGCTGCAGCAAGAGGAGTGAGGCCAGCAGGGCAAGAGAGGGGATTCTGCTCCTTTACTCTGACCCAGCCTCCAATACTGCATCCTGTTCTGGTGTCCCCAGCATAAGAAGGACACAGAGTCGTTGGAGTGAGTCCAGAGGAGGCCAGAAAGATGATCCAAGGGCTAGAGCACCTCTGCTGTGAGGATAGGTTGAGGGAGATGGGGTTGTTCAGCCTGGAGAGAAGACTGCTGGCCATGTTGCTTTTGGTGCAGCCCAGGATGTGATTCATCTTCTGTTCTCTTTAAAACTATTTAATTTCAATTCCTGGACCTTTTATTGGTTAGACGAAGAGCAATCTAACAACATGTAGGTGTCACAGCACTACTATCCAGTTAGCACATAGTTTAGCTACCTGTGTATCTCTCCCTGCCTCCTAAGGTTAGGTAAATAGGTTTTTCAGTTTCTTCTGATTGCTTAGGCAGCTCTCCTAGACTTGGTATCCTCACAGCTGGTTGCTGAAGCAGCAGTTATGTTTGCACTGCAGACAGCTCAGTATTTAGCAGACTATTGTATTTCCTTTCCTTCCCCTGGCTTGTTGATGTTCAATTGGTTTTTCAGTGATTGTCAGATGCTGGAGGAGGGCTGGGGTAGCAGGAGGTTGCAGGTGAGGAAAAAAAAAGCTGATGAAGTATGGAATGTCTCCAGCAATGCATCTTTTCTGAGTGGGTTAGTATAGAGAACATCCATCACTAACAAATGAGCACATGGACTTGTGCAAGGCATTTGACACTGTCCCACATGCTGTCCTTGTCTGTGAGGTGGAGAGACATGGACTTGATGGATGGAACACTCAGTGGATAAGAAACTGGCTGAGTGGTTGCACTCAAAGAGTTGTGGTCAGTGTCTCAATGTCCAGGTGGAGACCAATGACAAGTAGAGTTCCTCAGGGAGCTCTTGGTCCAGTGCTCTTTAACATCTTTGTCAGCAGCATGGGCACTTTCAGCGGGTTTACTGATGACACCAAGCTGTGTGGTGCTCTGAACTCACTTGAGAGCAGGGATCCATCCAGAAAGATCTTGGCAGGCTTGAGAAGCAAGCCAGTGCTAACTTTAGGAAGTTTAGCAAGTCACAGTGCAAGGTCCTGCATCTGCCAGCTCCAGGCACAAATCCAGGCTTGGTGCAGAGTGAGTTGAGAGCAGCCCTGAAGAAAGAGACTTGGGTGTGCTGGGTACTAAGAAGCTCCCCATGAGCTAGCAGTGCCCTCATGCATCCCAGAAGGGCATCCCAGAAGGAAGTTGTGTGCTGGGCTGCAGCAAGAGGAGTGTGGCCAGCAGGGCAAGAGAGGGGATTCTGCCCCTTTGCTCTGCTCTGCTGAGGCCCCACCTCCATTATTGAATACTGCATCCTGTTCTGGTGTCCCCAGCGTAAGAAGAGCACAGAGCTGTTGGAGGGAGTTCTTAGGGGGGCCACAAAGATGATCCGATGGCTGGAACACCTCTGCTATGAGGATAAGCTGAGGGAGATGGGGTTGTTTCTTTTAATATGTAAACCTGCCCTGGTGCAAGTTGAAGCCTTTTTCTCTTAATCCTGTCACTTGTTTCTAGGGAGAAGAGACCAACCCCCATCTCACTTCAATCTCCTTTCAGGGAGTTGTAGAGAAGAATGAGGTCTTCCCTCAGCCTCTTTAGCCTCTTCTTTTTCAGGATAAACACCCCTAGGTCCCTCAGCTGCTCCTCATCAGCTCTGTTCTCCAGACCCTTCACCAGTTTTGTTGTCCTTCTCTGGATCTTCTTCAGCCCCTCAATGTTCTTCTCCTAGTAAGGGCCCAAAATTGAATGTAGGACTCAAAGTGCAGCCTCCCCAGTGCTGAATGCAGGTTCTGTGACAGTCTTTGTCACACAGAGTACTGAGAGCAACCCAGGGCTCTGGGCAATCTGGTCTAGTGGAGGATGTCTCTACTCAGTGCAGGAGGGTTGGACTGGATGACCTTTTGAGGTCCCTTCCAACCCAGATCATTCTATGATCCTATGAAAAAAAGTGGCAGTCAGATATGAAAAATGTCCTGCTCCCTTCTGAGGTGATGGAAGGAAAGCAAGCTCAGGCTCAGTCTGGTGGTGCTGGGAACAACATTCCACCTGCCTGACAAATGGGGGAAGTGGATTTTGTATAGAGTTCAGCTCCCACAGCCTGCTTTGTTTTTGGTGACAGCTGTAAGGTGCTCAGCATGCAGCAATCAGCAAATCTGAGTTTTCACTTTTCTTCCTGCTAACTTCACATATTCAAGAGGTGGCAAATGGAGCTGTTAAGAGGAGGTGCAATAAATTGCATGGTGCATGTGCCTGCTGTGCACGCCAGTTCCCATAAGAGAGGCTGCACAGGCAGAGTAGCCTTCTCATTCTGATTTTTTTTTTTTCCCCCTTCTGGCTGACTGTATTGGAAATGCAAAAAAAAAAAGAAGAGAAATGTGCCTGGTGTGGGGGCTGCTGCTACTGCTTCTGGCACGGCCAAAGGCTGACTTCAGATGGCCCCCGTTGCTGTGCTGTGTCATTAATGCAGCTCACAGCGGCTGGGCTGAGAGAGGACTTCAGTGTTTATTAGGGGAATATAATCATTTAAGCCTGAATAAGCTTCAAAGCTCTAATGTGGCTGTTTGGCCAACAGAAATGAGATGTAAATTTGTGCTGAATAGCTGCTGATTACAGAAAGATGATTAATGGGAAGATTTAAAATTGATTTATGTGTGCAGTTGTCAGGGCCTTCAGCCATCAATGGAATATTAGGGCTGTGAAAAGCTTTGGGGAGATTAGAGACCAGGGGAGCAGAGGCAAAATAATGCAGCTGCTCATGGGTCTGATATGCTGAATGGGGCCATCTATTATCAAGGCAAATTTGGGGTATGCCTGGAGAGGTTGGCCTCTGCCAGCACAGCACACGGACAGTTATGTGGCTCTGCCTGAAATAGCAGGCACCTGAGAAGTTCAGTCTGGTTTCTTTTCATTAAATGCACCTTAGTCCTGCTTTATGTGCTTTAAATGCACCTCAGTCTGTTTTCTTTTCATTAAATGTACCTTTTGATGAAGTTTCCTTTTCCTTTCTCTTTTACTGAAAACCCTTAAAAAAAGTATTTCCTCACTTTCAGCAAATCAGGTGTTCAAGAAACGTGTGGACATGGCACTTCAGGACCTGGTTTAATGGCCATGGTGCTGTTGGGCTGATGGCTGGACTGTGGGTCATCTTAGAGTGCTTTTCCACCCCAAATAATTCTCTGAGTATAGGCAGCTGAGGACAATAATAAATGATTTATTTGAATTAAAAATAAATGGAGCGGTTTGTGTTACTCTCGTTGTAGCAAGTCATGAAATTCTTTTGGTTCATAGATTCATAGAATGGTTTAGGTTGGAAAGAATCACGAAGATCATCCAATTCCAACTCCCCTGCCGTGGGCAGGAATGCCTTCCCCTAGACCAGGTCATGCTTGACAAGTCTCTGAGCAGCCTGATGTAGTGGAAGGTGTCCCTGATGAGTGCAGGGGGGTTGGACTGTGTGATGTTTGGGGGTCCCTTCTACCCCAAACCATTCTATAATTCTACGTCCAGCACGGACAGTATCCCAGAAGCTTTGAAGAAGCCAAGAATTTCCTTATAGGCTGCCCAGGGAGGTGGTTGAGGTCCCTTCCCTGGAGATATTCAAGGTGAGGCTCAACGAGGCCCTGAGCAGCCTGGTCCAGTTGGGGATGTCCCTGCTGACTGCAGGGAGGTCAGACTAGGCAACCTTGGGAGGTCCCTTCTGGCCTGGACTATTCTGTGATTCCAAAATCCTTGCCATGCTGTGAGTCATAGTATCATAGTATCAGTCTGGGTTGGAAGGGACCACAAGGATCATCTAGTTCCAACCCCCCTGCCATGGGCAGGGACACCCCACACTAGATCAGGCTGGCCAGAGCCTCATCCAGCCTGGTCTTAAACACCTCCAGGGATGGGGCCTCAACCACCTCCCTGGACAACCCATTCCAGGGCTTCACCACTCTCATGGTGAAGAACCTCCTCCTCACATCTAGCCTGAATCTCTCCACCTCCAGCTTTATTCCATTTCCCCTAGTTCTATCACTACCTGAGATCCTGAGCAGTCCCTCCCCAGCCTTCCTGTAGGCCCCCTTCAGATACTGGAAGGCCACAATTAGGTCACCTGGGAGCCTTCTCTTCTGCAGACTGAACAGCCCCAACTCCTTCAGTCTGTCCTCATAGGAGAGGTGCTCCAGCCCTCTGATCATCCTTGTGGCCCTTCTCTGGACACGTTCCAGCACCTCCACATCCCTCTTGTAATAGAGTCTGTCTGCATATCCAGTTCTGCTGCACTCTCAGCGTTCAAGCCATGTGATGCCAGTGCCGTTTGTTCTGGCACTTGTGAGATTGTTCTGCACGGAGTGCTACATGATTCAGGGAAAAGTGATTTAATAGTCTTGTGTTCCTTCATTGCCTTTTTCATGCTCATCTGCCTTCTCTTCCCCTCAATTGCTGGATGGTGATTAGAAATGGATGCTGATGTGAAAAAGATGCTGTCTAGCATCTCTGTCAGCAACAGGGGCAGTGGGATTGAGGCACTCTTAGCCAGTCTGAGATGACAGCAAGCTGTGTGGTGTGGTTGATGTGCTGGAGGTGGGCTCAAGCCAACCTCATGAAGTTCAACAAGGTCCTGCATCTGGGTCAGGGCACTCCCAAGCACAAATACAGGCTGGGTGAGGAGTGGCTCAAGAACAGTCTCAAGGAGAAGGACTTGAGTGTGTCAGTTGGTGACAAACTCCCCATGAGCCAGCAATGGTCACTGGCAGCCAAGAAGGCAGCTCTGTGCTGGGCTGCATCCAAAGCAGTGAGAGCAGCAGGACAGGGAGGGGATTCTGCCTCTCTGCTCTCCTGAGACCCCACCTGCAGCACTGTGTCCAGTTCTGGTGCCCCCAGCACAAGAAGGACATGGAGCTCCTGGAGCAGGTCCAGAGAAGGCTCCAAAGATGATCAGAGGGCTGGAGAACCTCTGTTATGGGGACAGGCTGAGAGTGTTTGAGTGGTTCAACCTGGAAAAGAGAAGGCTCCAGGGAGACCTTAGAGAAGCCTTCCAGTACCTAAAGAAGACTACAGGAGAGCTGGGGAGGAGCTTTGGCAAGGGCTTGTAGGAACAGGATGAGGGGCAATGGTTTTGAGCTGGAAGAGGGGAGATTGAGACTGGAGATTAGGAAGAAATTCTTGAGAGTGAGGGTGGTGAGACACTGGAACAGGTTGCCCAGGGAGGTTGTGGATATCCCCTTCCTGGAAATGTTGAAGGCCAGGCTGGATGAGGCCTTGAGCAACCTGGTCTAGTGGGAGGTGTCACTGCCATGGCAGTGGGGTTGGAAGTGGATGACTGTTGAGGTCTCTTCCAACTCAAACCATTCTCCGAGTCTGTGAATTCAGATGGACAGAGAGTTTCAAACACTTACACACACAAAAAAGCCACAGGATTGTGGGGACAGGAGGGGTTTGCAAATACCCCACGGCTATGCTCTGTGCAGTGGTCAGAGCAGTCTCTGATTAGAGATGCTGGAGGGGGGGGGTCTGCTGCTCCTTTTCAATTTGTTTGTCTTCACCTCCAGCTGGGTTCTCCTGCCATCTGCATTCTGCTGCTGACACCTTTCATTGATCATGCAAATGATCAAAGTCTGAGCAAAACTTCCGTCCCATCCTCATTTTTCTTCCCTTTGCACCTTGGTGTGTAGCGCTGCGCGGTCCGAGGTGACTTTGTCCTGTTGTCTCTTCATTTTTCAACAGCTTGGATCATGCAGCTCTTTGAACAGGCAATAAATTCAGCCATGTACATTTCATATATATTTCATCAGAAGCATGCACTGAAAACTATTTCTTCAACTTTTAATTGCTCTTCTCTCTCAAAATCATAGATTCATACAATCCTTTTGGTCGGAGAAGTCCTTTAAGATCATCCAGTGCAACCATTCTCTAACTCTACCAAGGATGGTGCTAAACCATGGCCCACAGCACCACATCTCTGCCTCTTGGAAGTGCCTCCAGGGGTGAAGATTCATCCACCTCCCTGAACAACCTGTTCCAGGCTTTGAGAACCCTTTCAATCAAGAAGTTTTTTCTGAAATCCAACCTAAACCTTCTCTGGCACAAAACTTACCATGCTCCAGTTTCAATCCATTGCCTCTCATCCTATCACCACAGGCCCTCTAATCAGTCCCTCCCCAGCTTTCCTGTAGGTTTCCTTTTGATATTGAAATGCAGCTCTAAGGTCTCTCTTCTCCATGCTCAACTGTCCAATTTTTTTTCAGTCTGCAGAGTAGCAGAGGTTCTCCAGCCCTCTGATTATCTTTGTGGGCTCTTCTGGACCTACTCCATCAGGTCCATGTCTCTCTTGTGCTGGGGGCCCCTGAGCTGGATGTAGCACTGTAGGTGAGATCTTGTCAGAGCAGAGGGGCAGAATTGCCTTTCTCATCTGCTGGCCATGCTGCTGTTGATGCAGCCCAGGATGCCATTGGTCTTCTGGGCTTCAAGTGCCCATTGCTGGCTCATATCCAACTCCTTGTCTCCCAAACTACCCAACTTAGTAGAGCTGGAGAATGGCTGGACTTTATGATCTAAAAGATCTTTTCCAACAGAAACAATTCTGTGATTCAAAACTTTTTTTATTGAAGTCTGAACCACCCCTAGGCAAAGGAAAGATTGTCCTTTAGTCACACAGCTCTGGAGCTGAACATCTGAGCCATGCTGTACATGGCAGGAGGTGTTGATAAAACTTGGCAGGCTTTGAAGGAGCTGAATTTTGGGACTGGCCTGTCTGTAAGTGGTGGATGGAAGAGGCGAGATGGTGATACAGCCTATTTTACAGCAGGCACAGCCCTGCAAAACCCTCTGCAGTGCAGAGGCAAAAAAAGGAATGCTTAGTGCTCTGCCTGGCTTTCACTGGAGATGTAGCCTTAGGTGACCTCGCTGAAGTCACTGAGACAGTGCAGAGGAGAGCCTGCTTATTATTTGCATTAGTTCTGTGATAGGAGAGCAGGTGGAAAGCCAGCAGGCAGCTAAAAAAAGAAAGCAACCAAGATTTTGGGCTTTGTGATGGGAGCAGAGCAGCAAAGGGAATGGGAGAAGCAGGCTGCCAGATGAAGCTGAGGAGCGGTAGGGAGTGTGTGTATGGGAGGGGGCTGGAGGCCACTGATTGGCAGCCAGGTCTTAACACCAGCTGCATAGAAGGAAATCAAAGAGACTGCCCAAATGTTCCTGGGATGGAAGACAGGAGAAATCAGAGAGCTGGATCCTGGGCTGGGCTGTCCTTCTGGAAGGGCAGCAGGGCTCCTCCTCTGACTTGGATTGGGGATTGCATAACACCCTGGTGAGCTCTCTGCTGCACTTTGTGCTCCTGCTGGGTTTAGCAGCAGGTTTTGGGGGTAAGAATACCCTCTGCTGGCTGTGGGCCAGGCTTTCAACACTGCGATCAGCTTTGGGTCCCTCACTATATGAAGGACCTAGAGGGGCTGCAGCATGTCCAGAGAAGGTTCAACAAAGATGGGGAAGGGTCTTGAGAACAGGTCCTCTGAGGAGTCACCAAGGAAACTGGGATTATTTAGACTGGAGAGGAGGAGGCTGAGGGGAGACCTCATTGCTTTCTACAACTCCCTAAAAGGAGGTTGGAGCCAGCTGGGGGTTGTGCAAAGGTGGACTTGTCTGTGCTGGATTAGACTTTGATCTTAAAGGTCTTTTCCAACATAAACCATTCTACGGAGGGTATCTCAGATGCTTTCACTCATTCAAAGCCTGGGATCTGTGCCCAAAAGGGGGGAAAAAAAAGAAAAAAGGTGAAAATGCATAAATGCATTCTCAATGTTGCTTTTTTGTGCCAGCAGATACCAGAATTAATTTGCACATGATGCTGAGCTCCATGTGGTGGGGTGGAAAATTAAATAGGAAAGGATGGAGGCTTCTTGTACCCAGGCAGTCTGTGAAATGAGTGGTGGGAACAGCAGCAGGTTGCATGACAAAGAGATGTTGCTCTCTACAACTCCCTGAAGGGAGGTTACAGTGTGGTGGGGGTTGGTCTCTTCTCCCTAGGATCAAGGGATAGAAGGAGACCTCAAGTTGCATCAGGGGAGGTTTAGGTTGTTGGATCTTAGAGGCAACTTCTTGACTGAAAGGGTTCTCAAAGCCTGGCACAGGCTGTCCAGGGAGGTGGTTGAATCCCCATCCCTAGAGGTGTTTCCAAGAGGCAGAGGTGTGGTGCTCAGGGCCACAGGTTAGCAGCAGCCTTGGCAGAGCTAGAGAATGGTTGGACTGGATGATCTTGAAGGGCTTTGCCAACCAAAACGAGTCTATGATTCTGTGGTCCAAGGAGAGAGGGAGTCCAGCTGGGAAGGTTCCAGGTAAATCTTAAGCTCCCTTTTGCTCTTTAAGACTCCTAGGGTTTTGCCAACAGCATAATTTTGCCCTCAGCAGTGCCATGTTGTGTGGGATGAGCAATTATGTGGTTCTGTGACATGGTACTTGGGGACATGGTTTAATGGCCATGGTGGTGTTGGGTTGATGCTTGGACTTGATGATCTTAGGGGCTTTTCCAACCAAAACAATCCTATGATTCTATGAAAGAGGCTTGAAATTTCCACACCTTCTTTAGCAGTCACTAAAGAGTTGAACTGAGTTACTGAAAACCAGTAACAGACATTCTCCTTGCTAAAAAAAAAAGATGAATGCTTCCTGCAAACCAAATAAACAAAAGCTTTGAAATGCTCATCCCTGCTGTCAGTATTTGCTTTTGTGGAGCAGCAGCTTTTTCTCTGTGTGTGTGTGCTGTGCTGTGGTAGCAAATTGCAGTCCTGGAATCCTGGGGATTAGAAAGAAGGCTGAGTATCAAGACAGCTGGTGAATGTGGTTTAAAATTGTCCATTTAACCCAAGGCCACTCCACTGAGTGCTTTTCGAGCTCTTGGAGTTGTAGTTAGATGTGTGAGATCTTGGGCCTCTCTCTAGGCAGCCAGCCTGCATGAATTGCATGCTTCCTATTGATGGAGCTGAGTGCAACCTTTAGCTTCTGTTAACTCACCAGCAGCAGCTTGCTGGAAATCCCTGATTCAGAAATAGGTCTCCTATAAATAATTTAACACCAGGCCATTGGAATGCATTTGTGTTTCCCTTCTTAGGGCTCTAAAAGACAGAGGGAGAGCATTTAGCACAAATCAACACCTGCATTTTTGTTTTAATCCTGCAGATGGGGTTGATTTATACCTAAGAAATGGGGTGCTGCAGAGGGGCATTCTGACATTGCACAGATTTTGCATGTACTTGGTTTTTCTCATGCACATATTTTCAGCTGGATGCTGCCTCTTTAAGCTGGTGAGTTTTCTTTTCCAGTAACCATCAGGTGCTGCCTTCCATCCTGTAATCTGTATTCCTTTTTTGGTCAAAATGACCCTGCTTTAGCTAGGAGGTTGGACTCTGTGTTCTCCAGAGGTCCTTTCCAGCCCCTACCATTTTGTGACATCCTTGTCTGATGTCTCTGGTGGGACCAGGCAGAAGGTGTGTTGGCTAATACTCCTATCCCCTGCTTGGGGAGGGATGTAAAAGCAGAAGGGGGCAGCTGCCTGAAGTCTCTGGGGAGAGGCAGCTCTGTCTGAAGAGAATGGGGAAAAGGACCTGGGAGTGCTGATGGACAACAGACTGACCGTGAGCCAGCAAGGTGCCCTTGTGTCCAAGAAGGCCAATGGCATCCTGGGGTGCATCAATGTGGCCAGGGGGTCAAGGGAGATTCTCCTTCCTTGCTACTCTGGCTTGGTGAGGCCACAGCTGGAGTGTTGTGTCCTATTCTGGGCTCCAGTTCTGGACTTACTGGAGAAGCAAAGGGCTGCAAAGATGATGAGGGGTCTGGAACATTCCTGTCTTGAGGAAAGACTGAAAGAATTGAGGTGGTTTACTCTGGAGAAGAGCAGCCTGAGGGGGGATCTCATCAATGCTGATCAGTAATTAGAAGGGTGGGTGTCAGGAGGGTGGGACCAGGCTTTGTTCAGTAATGCCCAGTGACAGGACAGGGGGTAACAGGCACAAACTTGAACATCAGAAGTTCCGTCTAAAGATGAGGAGGAACTTCTTTAATTTAAGGGTACTGGAGCCCTGGAGCAGTCTGCCCAGAGAAGTGGTGAAGTCTCCATCTACAGAGACATTCAAAACCTGACTGGATGTGTTCCTGTGTGACCTTCTTTAGGTGAATCTGACTTGGCAGGGGGATTGGACTTGATAATCTCCAGAAGTCTTTTCCAACCACTACCATGCTGGCCTGCATTAAGAACAGTGTGGCCAGCAGGAGCAGGGAGGTCATTCTGCCCCTGTACACTGCACTGGTTAGGCCACACCTCAAGTACTGTGTCCAGTTCTGGGACCCTCAGTTTAGGAAGGATGTTGACTTGCTGGAACGAGTCCAGAGAAGGGCAACGAAGTTAGTGAGGGGCTTGGAACACAAGCCCTATGAGGAGAGACAGAGGGAGCTGGGGCTGCTTAGCCTGGAGAGGAGGAGACTCAGGGGTGACCTCATTACTCTCTACAACTACCTGAAGGGAGGTTGTAAACAGGCAGAGGTTGGTCTCTTCTCCCAGGCAGCCAGCACCAGAACAAGAGGACACAGTCTCAGGCTGCGCCAGGGGAAGTTCAGGCTGGAGGTCAGGAGGAAGTTTTACACAGAGAGAGTGATTGCCCATTGGAATGGGCTGCCCGGGGAGGTGGTGGAGTCGCCGTCACTGGAGGTGTTCAGGAGGAGACTTGACAGGGTGCTTGGTTACATGGGTTAGTTGATTAGGTGGTGTTGGGTGATAGGATGGATGCGATGATCTTGAAGGTCTCTTCCAACCTGGTCTGGTCTGGTCTGGTCTGGTCTGGTCTATTCTATTCTGTTCTATTCTATCCTATTCTTTATTTTCCCCTTTCTGTGTCAGTCTTTCTGAAGCTCAAGGCCCTCTTAGATGGGAAAGCTGAGATTTTGTGGGAGCTGTGACTTTAACACGTTTCCCTTTTCCCACAGTGGGAAGAGATCGGTGAGGTGGATGAGAACTACGCTCCCATACACACCTACCAAGTGTGCAAGGTGATGGAACAGAATCAGAACAACTGGCTTCTGACCAGCTGGATCTCTAATGAAGGGGCATCCCGCATCTTCATCGAGCTCAAATTCACCCTAAGGGACTGTAACAGCCTTCCAGGAGGACTTGGGACGTGCAAGGAGACTTTCAACATGTATTACTTTGAATCAGACGACGAGGATGGGAGGAAGATCAGAGAAAACCAGTACATCAAGATCGACACCATTGCTGCCGACGAGAGCTTCACCGAGCTGGACCTTGGTGACAGAGTTATGAAGTTGAACACGGAGGTGAGAGACGTTGGGCCCCTGAGCAAGAAGGGCTTTTACCTGGCTTTCCAGGACGTGGGGGCCTGCATCGCCCTGGTCTCCGTGCGTGTGTACTACAAGAAGTGCCCCTCGGTGGTCCGCAACCTGGCTCGCTTCCCCGACACCATCACGGGAGCTGACTCCTCGCAGCTGCTGGAGGTGGCCGGGGTCTGCGTCGACCACTCGGTGACTGAGGAGGCCCCCAAGATGCACTGCAGTGCTGAGGGGGAGTGGCTGGTGCCCATCGGGAAGTGCCTGTGCAAGGCGGGCTACGAGGAGAAGAACAACACCTGCCACGGTAAGGGCCTGCAGGGGCTGCCCCGGGGGCTGCCCGGCGCTGTGTGCCGCCTTGGCTTTCTGCGCTCCCGTGGCATCAGTGCCTGCTCGAGTGGGCAGTGATGGGCTGGCTCCTCACTTCCACTGAGGTCCTTTGGCTGTGCCAGGATGAAGACAGAGGCCCTGGCTGGATGTGGCAGGACTTGATGCCTCTGTAGAGGTCTTTCTGGTGCGTTCAGGGCTGTGGAGAAGGAGAATGTGGCATGTCCCTGTTCCCTGCGGAGCACTGTGCTGTTGAGTTCAGGAGGCAGTTGCAATCTTAGGGGCTATTGAAATCCTTACGTTATTTTGCCTCAATATTGGGGTTCCTTAGGAATTTGAGAAGCTCTGTTACTTCAGCTTGATTTTCTCGTATGCCATTCCCTGTGCTATGAAATGTTTGAAATCTGTTTCCCTGTGCAAGATGTGTTTTGGGTTTGTTTTGAAAGGAGTCTGTTTTTCTCCCTTTCTCACTCTGTGGGGGGAATGAGGATTTGCTGTGGTGTGAGGTGATTGATTTTCCTCTCTGGTAAATAATTGAATTCAAAGCTGCTCAGCTGTTCAGAGTTAAGCCTAAATCCCTGCTGATAAAAATGCTTCCATGTATGCTGAGGTTTTCACACAAGTAGCTGGCCAAGGTTCCTGAGTTGCTACTTAGCACAGGTCTCCTGAACCATCAGGGACTTTGAGCAGGAGAGCTGTGGTATGTAAAGCCCAGAACTGGGAAAGGAAGACTTTCAAAGAAGCACAAGATCCTTTAAGGGTGGATGATCAGGGTAATAACAACCCCATGAACACTGCAAGCTTGGGGCAGAGTGACTGAAAATTGCCCAGTAGAGAAGGACTTGGGAGTGTTGATTAACAGCTGGCTGAAGATGAGCCACAGTGTTCCCAGGTGGCCAAGAAGGCCACCAGCATCCTGACCTTGATCAGCAATGGTGTAGCCAGCAGGACCAGGGAGGGAATTGTCCCCCTGTACTCAGCACTGGTGAGGCCACACCTTCAGTCCTGGGTTCAGTTTTGGGCCCCACACTCCAAGAAGGACATTGAGGTGCTGGAGCTGGTCCAGAGAAGGGCAACAAAGCTGGTGAAAGGTCTGGAGAGCAGGTCTGGTGTGGAGCAGCTGAGGGAATGAGGGGTGTATAGTCTGGGGAAGAGGAGGCTGAGGGTAGACCTCATTGTTCTCTACAGCTCCCTGAAAGGAGGTTAGAGTCAGGTGGGGGTTGGTCTCTTCTCCTTAGTATGAAGTGATAGGAGGAGAGGAAATGATCTCAGCTTGCACCAGGAGAGGTTTAGGTTGGATATGAGAAGCAACTTCTTGACTGAAAGGGTTCTCAAAGACTGGAACAGGATGCCCAAAAGGTGGTTGAATCCCCATCCCTGGAGGTGTTTCAAAGGGGCAGAGATGTGGTGCTGAGGGCCATGGTTTAGCACCAGACTTGCTAGAGTTAAGGAATGGTTGGACACAGTCTTCAAGGTCTGTTCCAACCAAAGGGATTCTGTGATCCTATCTCATTTTATCACTTAATTTATTACATGCTTGCTTATCAATGTTACCCTTCTGTCATGAAAGGTTCATCTTAAAATGTGTTTGGACATTTAAAATAAAAATGAAAAGGAAGGGAAAACTGAAGGGAAATATTTGAATGAAGCAGTACACTCAGGGTTGGTTTTTCTGTTCATCTGGCTGTAGACCCTCCTGAGTGGTGTTTGCAGTGTTAGTGCAGAGCAGAGCACAGTGTATCTCCAGGGCAAACTGTCACCTTGATCCTTTAGTCCTTATTCACACACTGTGCCCCTGAGGATAACACACTTCAAGGGTTGACTTAGAGAGAAACACAGGAGATGGTTATTTTTGGAGGAGCAGCTTGTGGGGTGTGCTTCCTGATCAGGAGTCTCCTTCACCTGAAGGTGTAGCAAAAAGCCACCTTTGCTTTGCTTTTCCTGTGCCAATAAAGACACTGCTCCCATTTTGGGGCAGGAAGAGTTGGATACTAGGAACGTATTCTGCACCATGAGGGTGCTGGAACACTGCAACGGGTTGCCCAGGGAGGGAATTGAAGCCACATCCTTGGAGATATTCAAGGTCAGGCTGCACAAGACTCTGATCAGCCTGATCTAGTGGAGGATGTACTGCTGAGTGCAGGGGAGTTGGACTGGATGACTTTTAGAGGTCCCTTCTTACTAGGATTCTGTGAATCTGCAATTTGGTGTTTGATACTGCACAGGGGGAGCTAACACTAGCCAAAGTTGAGGAAATCTAGGCTGTCACGGATGAGTGTGGGTCAGATAGATCATAGAATCAAAGATGGCTCAGGTTGGAAGGCACCATAGAGATCATCTACTCCAACCACTCTGCTATGGCAGGGACACCTCTCAACTAGACTTGGTTGCCCAAGGCTTCATCCAGCCTGGCCTCCAACCAAGCCTCAGCCTCGCTAGAGCTAGAGAATGGTTGGCCTGGATGATCTGAAAGAGCTTTTCCATTCCAAACAATTCTGTGTATACAAAAAGAAGTACCAGAAGGTGGCCTTTTCACAGTAGCTTTATTAATTTGCAGCAGCAGCCTGCTGATGAGCCCTGCTCTATAAGGCAAGCAAATCCAACTGAAGCTACAGAGACCCAGCCTAAGGCAGTGCAGGGCCACAGAGAGTGGCAGAGAAGAACTTGTTTGGTCAAAATTCTTAACTGGTAATGACAGAAACTTTAGTGGTGCTACATCAAGTTTCATAGCATTTTATCTCTGGCCCTCATCTCTAGCTGATTTCTGCCTGACAAAGAGGAGACCCACCATGACAAGGGTACTTGAAACCAGGCATTTTCCTCAAGGAGCCATTGAGACAGCACCAGCTGAACCAAAGCAAATAACCATCAGCTCTTTAGTGGCACCAAGTCACAGCTCCAGAAGGTAGTGTAAAAATTCACAGAGCAGCTCCTCCTGTTTCTCTTATTACCTGGCACAGCAACTGATTGTTGGAAATAATGAACCTTAACACTGCTCCTTCAGTACCACATCCCCAAAGAGCCATGATTTACCTCTTCAGATGTCCCAGGGCATATGTGGGAGATAGGCCATGCTGCTAAAAGAGACTCATAGGATGGTTTGTGTTGGAAACGACCTCAAAGATCATCCAGTTCCAACCCCACTGCCATGGGCAGGGATACCTCTCACTAGACCAGGTTGCTCAAGGCCTCATCCAGCCTGGCCTTCAACATCACCAGGAAGGAGGCATCCACAACCTCCTTGGGCAACCTGTTCCAGTGTCTCACCACCCTCACTGGAAAGAAGTTATTTCTAATCTCCAGTCTCAATCTTCCCTTTTCCAGCTGAAAGCCATTTGCCCTTGTCTTATCACTTCAAGCCCTTGTCAAAAGTTCCTCCCCAGCTCTCATGTAGCCCCTTTCAGGTACTGTAAGGCTGTTCTTATCTTCTCCAGGCTGAACAGTCCCAACTCTCTCAGCCTGTCCACACTGGGGAGGTTCTCCAGTCCTCTGATCATCTCCTCCTCTGGACCCTCTCCAACAGCTCCGTGTCCTTCTTATGCTGGGGGCATCAGAACTGTAGTGCTGCAGGTGGGGTCTCAGCAGTGCAGAGGGGCAGAATCCCCTCCCTGTTCTGCTGTTCTCCTTGCTTTGGATGCAGCCCAGCACACAGCTGCCTTCTGCCAGTGACCATTGCTGGCTCATCATCTGACACCCCCAAGTCCTTCTCCTCCAGGCTTTTCTTGAGCCACTCCTCACCCAGCCTGGATTTGTGCTTGGGATTTCCCCAACCCAGGTGCAAGATCTTGTAAAAATCTATGTAGTTTGGGTTCTTAACAGCACTTCCTTGCTGTCTGTACAGCCAACACATTGTACAGGGAGATCAGACCATGTCATATTTACAACTTCACTGTCCCCAGCGAGAGGAATTGCTCAGCTGTGTCTGTCAGTGCCTTCTTCAAACAGGAACCCTGCTGACAAGATGATGAATTCAGAACATCAGTGCCAATTAATGATTTGTAGGCAAAAGGGATTTCAATGGTGCACATATTTGTGAGGGTAACTGGGATTTACCTCATCTCTAATAAGAGAGTGTAGCCTGCTTCTGTCCAGATGCGACACTGGAGCTTGGAAAATGTCATCTTTGAGGGAGAAATTTGAATAAACAAAGTCAGGCCTGAGTGTTCCCCAAAGCACAGTCACTAATAAGCTGCTTCTGCCTAAGCAGAAGCAAACAGGGAGACTGCTGGTGAGCTGCACCCAAGTGATTTACAAAGCAAAGGTCAGAAGTTATTTAGGTGTTTGTCAGAGCTACAACCACAGAGTGCTGAGACCATCATTATGTCAGCCAGGAGCAGGGAGAGCCCTTCCCAAACACCAGTCAGGCAGTCCAGGAGAGAAAAACACAGAGCATCTACCAGCACATAGAGTTCTTCATGTTATTTACTCTGCTTAAAGAATCATGGAATTGTTTGGGTTGGAACATAAGATCATCGAGTCCAGCCATCAACCCAACACCACCATGGCCATTACATCATGTCCCCAAGGGCCATGTCCACACATCCACTTTTATTCTGGATGGAATGAAAACTGATTGACACAGGTCAGCTGACATAGAGCAGAAGTTCAGATGCCAAAGCAGTTCTTGGGGTGATTTTGTTCTGGCTGAGTGGTGTGGTTGATAAGACTGAAGGATGGGATGGGGCCATCCAGGGGGACTTGGGCCGGTGGTGGAGAGCTGGGCTGAGGAGAATCTCATGAGGTTCAATACAGCAAAATGCAAGGTCCTGCACCTAGGTTGGAGTGACTTTTGGTATCAGTCCAGGCTGGGGGATGATGAGATTGAGAGCTGCCCTGCGGAGAGGGGCATGGAGGTGCTGGTGAGTGAGAAGCTGCGCATGAGCCAGCAATGGGCACTTGCAGCCCAGAAGGCCAACAGCAGCCTGGGCTGCATCCAAAGCAGTGTAGCCAGAGATGGAGAGGGGTGATTCTGCCTCTGCTCTGGTGAGACTTCACCTGCAGTGCTGTGTCCAGCTCTGCAGCCTTCAATATAAGAGGGTCATGGACCTGCTGTAGAGGGTCCAGAGGAGACCACCAAGATGATCAGAGGACTGAAGCACCTCTGCTGTGGAGACAGACTGAAAGAATTGGGGCAGAATAGAATAGAATAGAATAGAATAGAATAGAATAGAATAGAATAGAATAGAATAGAATAGACCAGGTTGGAAGAGACCTTCAAGATCATTGCGTCCAACCTATCATCCAACACCACCTAATCAACTAAACCATGCAACCAAGCACCCTGTCAAGTCTCCTCCTGAACACCTCCAGTGATGGCGATTCCACCACCTCCTTAGGCAGTCCATTCCAATGGGCAATCACTCTCTCTGTGCAAAACTTCCTCCTGACCTCCAGCCTGAACCTCCCCTGGCACAGCCTGAGACTGTGTCCTCTTGTTCTGGTGCTGGCTGCCTGGGAGAAGAGACCAACCTCTGCCTGTCCACAACCCTTCTTAAGGTAGTTGTAGAGAGTGATAAGGTCACCCCTGAGCCTCTTCTTCTCCAGGCTAAGCAGCCCCAGCTCCCTCAGCCTCTCCTCACAGGGCTTGTGTTCCAAACCCCTCACCAACTTCATTGCCCTTCTCTGGACACGCTCCAGCAAGTCAACCTCCTTCCTAAACTGAGGGGACCAGAACTGGACACAGTACTCGAGGTGTGGCCTAACCAGTGCAGTGTACAGGGGCATCCTCAAGAAGAGAAGGCTCCTGGGTGACCTTAGAGCAGCTTTCCAGTACCTGAAGAGAGCTACAGGAGAGCTGGGAAGGGACTGTTTAAAAGGGATGTGGCTGAGGCCCTGTGCTTGGAGACATTAAAAATCAAACATAATGTGGCCTTGGACAACCTGCTTGAGTTGGAGGTGTCCCTGCTGAGTGCAGGGGGTTGGACTACATGACCTTAGAGGGTCCCTTCTAAGCCAGTGCAATCTGTGAGTCTGATGGGGGTGAAGCAGAGGTTCGCATCTTCCTCTCAGAGTGGTGCAATCAGTGCAGATGCTGAAGGCTCTTTCTCAGAGCTGTGATTGTCCTCTTGTTGATCAGCTCTTGCAGGGCTATTTGGAGAGAATTGTTAGGGTTGATTTTTGGTTTTCTCAGCTGTGTGGGAGCAGGCAGGCAGAGGTAGCACTCTCCTCAGCTGGTGAGTAGGAGAAGGCACCATCTGGGCAGGGCTGGGAGGCAAGTGAGGGCTGGCAGAGAAGCTGATGGCAGATCCAGGGCTGCTGACCATGGTGCTTCTGTGTCTGCATAGCAGATGTCCCAGGGGCATGACTTGCGAGTGAGACACAGGGCTGGTACCACAAATAAACCCTGCATCCTGACCAAATCACTCTGAGGATGCAGCTCAGCATCTGCCTTCCCTGGTCCTTTATTTTTAGGAAACAGAACTGTGCTACTGCAAATGGAATACTTCTTTGGAGCTTGGATTTTGCTCCAAAGCATACAGTGTTTCTGGGCTTTGCATCTGATGTTGGCGCAGATGTGGGGCAACTTTTCTTCAGTCTCCTCCACAACTTGCTTGCCTGTCTCTTCCCCTCAGGTGCTGCCCAGAGAGCTTGTGGAGTCTCCTCTGGAGAGATTCCAAAACTGCCTGGACATTGTGATCATAGAATGGTTTGGGTTGGAAGGAACCTCCAAAGGCTGTCTAGGCTAACCCCCTCTGCAGTCAGCAGGGATGTCCTCTGCTAGATCAGGTTGTTCAGAGCCTTTCCCAGCCTCATCTTGAATACCTTCAGGCATGAAGCCTCAGCTCCCTCTCTGCGCAACCTGTTGCAGTGTTCCAGCATCTTCCTGGTGCAGAATTTGTTCCTAATATCCAATCTAAATCTACTCTTCTCTCATTTCAAACCATTGCCCCCCCATCCTATCACTTCAGGCCTTTGGGAGCAGTCCCTCTGCTTCCTTCTTGTAGCTCCCTTCAGATACTAGAAGGCTGCTTTATGGCCTTCTTGGCCCTTCTCCTGTCCCCACAGCAGAGGTGCTCCAGCCCTCTGATCATCACTGGAGGTGTTCAGGAGGAGACTTGACAGGATGCTTGGTGCCATGGTTTAGTTGATTAGGTGGTGTTGGATGATAAGTTGGACGCAATGATCTTGAAGGTCTCTTCCAACCTGGTCTGGTTTCTATTCTATTCTATTCTATTCTATTCTATTCTATTCTATTCTATTCTATTCTATTCTATTCTATTCTATTCTATTCTATTCTATTCTATTCTATTCTATTCTATTCTATTCTATTCTAATGCTGTCCTCTGGACCCACTCCATCAACTCCAAGCCCTTCCTGTGTTGAGGGCTCCAGAGCTGCATGCAGTAATCCAGGTGAGGTCTGGGCAACCTGCTGTGGGTGACCCTGCTTTGGCAGGGAGCTTCATAGTTTCATAGTTTCATTCAGGGTTGGAAGGGACCGCAAGTATCATCTAGTTCCAACCCCAACTTGGAGCAGATGAGGTCATTTCCAACCCCCACTGTTCTGTGCTCCTGGGAAGTCTCTCTCTAAACTCCTTGTTATGGATGCTAGTTGCTGCTAAATCCTGTTTGTCTTCTGGGAGACTTCCCAGCTAGGACTCAGGTGAATAAGGCGAGCCTGCTGTTACCTTTGTGGTGGAGTGGAAAACAAGAAAAAGCCAGGGATATAAATAAATTAATAAACAACAACAAAAAAATCTCTTTTTAATTGTTCTACTGGGAGGTGATTACATGGCAAGCAAAACATTGATGGAAATATTCAGTACATGGAAAATACTGAATTTGGAACTAGAGTTGCCCCCTCCAGGGAGATCTGTGCCCATCGTTCATACTTCTCATGCATTTTGCTGATTAAAACCAAATTGGCTGGGAGTGGAGCATGGAAGGTGTTTAGATAATTATCAGCTGGAGTGCCTGGTTGATTTTAATTAGACACAAAAGCAGCCAGTGTCAGAGGTAGCTTTTGGCTGCAGGTTGTATGGTGTCTGTCCAGAGGTATGGAAAAGCACCTGGATGCTGCATCTCAGCAACAGGCACTGCAGGGGACTGCAGGGGAAATGGGGATGTTCTCTAGAGAGCTGTGAGCATGGCTGGGGCCAAAGAGTGCTGGAGAGTGGAGTTAAATCCTGTTGGTGACTGGTCACTGGTGGCATTCCTCAGGGCACAGTGCTGGGGACAGTTCTCTTTAATGTCTTTATCAATGATCTGGGTGAGGTGATTGAGTCACCCTCACTATGTCTGCAGATGCCAATAAGATGGGTGTCAGTGTTGAGCTGCTGGAGGGTAGGAAGGCTCTGCAGAGGGACCTGGCTGGGCTGGATGGATGGGTCAAGGTGAACAGTCTGAGATTCCACAAGGCCAAGTGCTGGGTCCTGAACCTAGGTCACAACCACCCCATGAATACTTCAGGCTTGGGGCAGAGTGGCTGGAAACTGCCCAGCAGAAAAAGAGCTGGGGTGTTGATTGGCAGCCAGCAGCATCCAGGCCTGGATCAGCAATGGTGTGGCCACACTTGGAGCCATGGATTTAGTTTTGGGCCACTCACTCCAAGAAAGGCTCTGAGGTGATGGAGCAGGTCCAGAAAAGGGCAATGCAGCGGATGAAGGGTCTGGAGAACAGGGCTGGTGAGGAGCAGATGAGGGAGCTGGAGAAGTGGAGGGTTGAGGGGAGACCTCGTTGCTCTCTACAGTTTCCTGAAAGAAGGCTGCGGTGAGGCAGGGGTTGGTCTCTTCTCCCTAGGAACAAATGACAGGAAGAGATTTGGCAGTTAGACAATGGTTGGAGTGGATGATCTTAGAATTCCTTTCAAAACAAAACCCTGCTTCTCTTGTCTGATCTGGACCTGTTGAGGTGTTCTGTTCTGCACCTGCAATCATTAGCAGGAGCAGGAAAGCATTTTCTACAGATCAAAGCTGTGTTGCAGCAGAATTGATTCAGTATTGCTTTTATCTTGGCTGTGTGTTTGCCTTCCTGATCAGAGGCACGGCATCTGTGGGTGTGCAGTGTATCATGCTTGGCTAATGAGTTGGAACCTTCTGCACTACCTTCTACATTTGTAACCCTAATGGCCTGAAATTGCATCAGGGGAGGATTGGGTTGGAGTTGAGGAAAAAATTTCTTTGCTGCAAAAGTGGTCAGGGATTGGAACAGGGAGGTGGTGGAGTCCCCATCCCTGGAGGTGTACAAGAAATGTATGAGCATGGCACTTTGGGACATGGTTTAATCTGCGTGGTGGTGTTGAGATGAAGGCTGGACTCAAAGCCTTGTCGAGTCTGACCTTGAATATGTCCAGGGATGGGGCCTCAGCTCCCTCCCTGGGCAACCTGTTGCAATGTTCCAGCACCCTTGTGGTGCAGAACCTCTTCCTAACATCCAATCTAAACCCCTCTTCTCTCATTTCAAACCACTTCCCCTCATCTTATCACTGCAGGCCTTTGAAAACAGTCCCTCTGCAGCTGTCTTGTAGGTTCTCTTCAGGTACTGGAAGGCTGCTCCAAGGTCTTCTTGGAGCTTTCTCTTCTCCAAGCTCAACAACCCCAGCTCCCTCAGCCTGTCTCATAGCAGAGGTGCTGCAGCCCCTGATCATCATTGTGGCACTCCTCTGCATGCCATTGGCCTTCTGTGCTGCTGCCTTGCTCAGACCCAACATGCTTATGAATTGTGGGAGTTCCAAATATTTAAGGACTCTGGAGCAATATTAAGGCTAAAGTACAGGACTGCTGTGAATTTAGTTGCCTTGATTTAAGATGTGGCTGTCCCCAGCTGTCCACTCTGTCCTGTTGTTGGCTCTGCAGAACTGGATAGTTTGGCCATGAGCTCACATGACCAATGGAGGGCTTGTCCAGATGTTCTTCTAACCTGGGAACTAATAAGCCATGGGTTCTGTGCCTGGATGGGGATTTGTAGCAGAAGGGCAGCTACAACCTCTCTGACTGCCCAGACTCTGCCAAAGCTTGTTTGTCAGAACCCTCATTCCACCTAATTTATGTTAGATGGTATAATTTGTGTGAAGATGATGAGTCATCATCCCTGGAGGTGTTCAGGAAACATGTGGCCATGGCACTTTGGGACATGGTTTATTGGCCATGGTGGTGTTAGGTTGATGGTTGGACTCTATCCTAGAGGTTTCTTCTAAATGAAATGATTCTATGATGATTAGAGGGTTGATGCACCTCTGCTGCAAAGGCAGGCTGAGACAGTTGGGGTTCTTCAGCCTGCATGTGGAGCCACCACAATCTTTATTGATCACCAGAACCATGGTTACCATCCACCAAGTGAAATGGTTGCCTCCTTCGTGGTCAGCTGTGCTTCAATCACAGGATCAGAGGATGTTAGGGGTTGGAAGGGACCTCTGGAGATCTTTGAGTCCAACCCTGGAGCAGGACCATAGAATCTAGCATAGGTCACACAGGAATGCATCCAGATGGCTCTTGAAAGTCTCCAGAGGAGGAGATTCCACAACCTCTCTGGGCAGCCTGTTCCAGTGCTCTGTGACCCTTACAGTAAAGAAGTTCTTCCTCATGTTGAGGTGGAACTTCCTGTGCTGTAGTTTTTAATTCCCCAAACAATGCCGTTTGAGGTCTTACCTGGGGTTAGCCAGTCTGTCATTCCATCACAGTGGTGACCAGGGGTCACAGCATAGCCTTCAAAAGCTGCCTAGAAAGGAAGCTTTTTAATTACTGCAGAGCCAAAGGGAAAGCTGCTCCTGACCAGCTCATTTGGTATTCTGTAGAAGCAGCCTGTGGGCTGCAGCTTCCCAGCTCCCAGCTGCTTTGCAGAGCGACTGCAAGGCAGGCAGTGACAGACGCAGGGCTGTGGACTTCATCAGTGCTGGGGCTCTATGTTGGCTAGAGGAGCAACAGCGATGATGGGATTTGGGAGAGGAGCCAGCCTTTTATTCATGTAAATCCAAGGCAATCGGGCATGTTAATTACTGGAAGAAATCCACAGCAGGGAAGAAAGAATTTGGGAGGATAGGGAGGTGCCATGGTTAATTGCCAAGGTCCATGGATGCCCCATGACCTGGTGGGATTTCCTTCATTGCTATGGTTGACTTGCAACAGATTGAGTATTATCTATCCAGGAGGAAACCTCCTGAGCCAAGTGTCTGTGGAGGTAATTTGAGGTAAAATTGACTGAAGGCTCTGAGTGTTATGGGACAGCCACTCACAGGATCCTCCAGGACCAAAGCATATGATGCTCAGGGCTTTTACATGCATATTGGTGTGGCTAGCAGGTTGAGGGAGGTTCTCCTCTGCCTGTACTCTACCATGGTGAGGTCACATCTGGACTATTGTGTCCAGTTCTGGGCTCCCCAGTTCAAAAGAGACAGGGAACTACTGGAGAGAGTTAAATGGGGGGCTACAAAGATTGTGAGGAGCAAGTTTAGGCTCGAGGTGAGTAGAAAGTTCTTCACTGAGAGAGTCATTCACCATTGGAATGGGCTGCCCAGGGAGGTGGTGGAGTCACCATCCCTGGAGGTGTTCAAGAGGAGATTGGATGTGGTACTTAGTGCCATGGTCTAGTCATGAGGTCTCTGGTGACAGGTTGGACTCAATCTTTGAGGTCTCTTCCAACCTTGGTGATACTGTGATCTCTCTTGGGAGGACAGGCTGAGAATCCTGAGGCTGTTCAGCTGGAGAAGAGCATCCTGAGAGGGGATCTGGTCAATGCTGATCAGTGTCTAAAGGAATGGCGATAGAATGGGGCTGGGATCTGTTCAGTGGTATCTATTGATAGGACAATGGGCATAAACTGGAACCCAGAAGGTTTCACTTAAACATGAGGAGAAATTTCTTTGCTGCAAGGGTGCTGGAACCCTGGAACAGCCTGCCCAGATTGGTTATGGAGTCTCCTTCTCTGTAGTCCTTCAAAATCCCTAGATCTGGTTGCCCAGGATCACAATGTCTAGGTGGGTTTTGAAGGACTTCAGAGGAGGAGACTGGATGATCTCTGGATGTCCCTTCCAACCTCCACCATGCTGTGGTGCTGTGTGATGACAAGGACAACTGTACAGATAATTGGATTTCACTTCCTGTCCCACTTGGGTTGGGGACTGCTTTTGTTGCCTGAACAATTGATGGTCTCTCAGTGGCAGAGCAGGTGAATGGCAGGAGATTCATCCTCAAAGTGAAAAGCATGGAAATGACTACAAACCTAGAAGCATGGAATTGTTTGGGTTGGAAAAGCCCTCCAAGACCAACCTTTCAGCCCAACACCACTATGGCCATTACACCATGTCCAAAAGTGCCACATCCACAAATTTCTTAAACCCCTGCAGTGATGGTGACTCCGCTGCTTCCCTGGGCGGCCTCTGCAGAAGGTGGCAGATGCTTGCCTTGCAAAAGGATCTCTCTCTTCCCTACTGTATTGGGTTGAACTGAGCTGGAGTTAATTCTCCTCACAGCATCTTTCTAGTGCTGTGGTTTTTGCAGCAGTAGTTGATAACACAGCAGTGCTTTGGCTACTGCTGAATCCAGTATCCAGGCTGTGTCCTTTCATCATTTCCCTGCCCCAAGAGTACACTGAGGGGTGGGCAAAATCTTGGGAGGGGGCACAGCTGAGCCAGCTGACTCAGACTGGCCAAAGAGGTATTCCAAAGAGGTACAAGAATGGAGTGAAAGAAGGAAGTTTGGGGGGATTCGTCCATGGTGTTTATCCTCCCAAGGAACCACCAAGCTTAGAGAGCCCTGCCTCCCGAGACCAACCATCATCCTGCTGATGGGAAGCAGAGACTAACATCTCTCTCTCTCTGCTTTTTGCTTCCACGTGGTCTATTGCTGTTTGCTTATTAGTGTTATTAAATTGCTCCTATCTTATTCCTGGCTTCTGTTATATTTTCTTTCCCTTCTTCCCCTGTTCACTAAAGAGAGGGAGTGATAGAGTGGCTTTGGTGGGCATCTAGCCTCCAGGCCAGAGCCAAACTACCACACCTACCCAAGTTTTCAGTCAGGCTCAGCTAAAAGCTTTTCTCCCCTTCCTGTGCACGAGGCTGGCCCCCATTATTTATTTATTTGTGAAGCCTTTGTGGGTTTCTGTTTGCTTTGGGTTGCTTTATTTATTTATTTTTAGCAGGGCTTTTACATGATTTTTTCTCTGCTCTCACAGTTCAAGCATGATTTAATCTGTCAAAACTCGTTTGCTTAGCTGCCCTTGATTGTCTTGCATACTTCCACTAAAAGAGGGCACTCAACCTTCCAGGCATGCTGCTGCCCAGATGAATCAAGTGTCACAGCAGCCAGGACCTGCTCTGCTGTGGTGACAGCCACAGCATCCTCCGACAGAGCCCACAGCAGGGAGCGTAGACTGGGTAATGCCTGCGGTCATGGCTGGGGTCACAGCACTATGGGCCCACACAGGCAGATGCAGGCAACTGTAGGCTCCACAGATTTAATCCATCACTCATGTGCAAAGCTAGTTTGGTCCAGACCTGAGAGTCTAGAATCACAGAATTGTTTGGGTTGGAAGAGACCTCTAAGTCCATCAAGTCCAGCTATCAACCTAACACCACCATGGCCACTGAACCATGTTCCCAAGTGCCATGCCCATGTTTCTTGAACACCTCCAGGGATGGTGACTCTACCACCTCTCTGGGAAGCCTGCTCCAGTGCCTGACCACTCTTGCAGCAGAGAATTTTTCCTAATCTCCCACATAATCTTCCTCTGCACAACTTCAGGCCATTTACTCTCTTTCTGTCACTAGGGAAAAGAGACCAACCACCACCTCACTGCAGCCTCCTTTCAGGGAGTTGTAGAGAACAATGAGGTCTCCCCTCAGCCTCCTCTTCTCCAAACTAAAAACCCCCAGTTCCCTCAGCTGCTCCTCACCAGCCCTGTTCTCCAGACCCTTCAGCTTTGTTGCCCTTCTCTGGAGCTTCTCCAGTCCCTCAATGACCTTCTTGGAGTGAGGGGTTGAACAGGATGATCTTTAAAGGCTTTTCCAACCCTGTGGATTCTGTGGTTTCATGCTTCTACAGTGTGCTCCTTGTGCAAGGAGAAGGAAAGAAGTTTTCAGTCACTCCTCACTCTTACTACAGTTCAAAATGACTTGTCAGTTCTTGGATCCTGCTTGGAGGACTTGGTGCATGTTAAGAAGCCTTTCCCAAGGTGCTGCTGCAGTGCCGTGTGCTCAGCACTTGGCATCCTCATCAGCTCTGGATCTCATCTTCTCGATGCGCCACTAACTCAATACTCAGCAGTCAGGTCAAACATCTCCTGGGCCTGTTTTTGCTGCTGTGCTACGTGGGGGTTTCACTCTGTGGCGTGTGGGATGGTTGCCAGCTGGAAATGTGGTGCCTGGGGACAAGCGCAATGATTGTGTGAGTCTGTTATTGAGTGAGCATGGCTGATGACATTGACAGCAGCCCTGTCACCCTGATGGGGAAGGCCGCCAGTCACGCACTGCCTCGGAGATGGTGTCTGCAAAGTGCAGGGGTAAATGGAAGGAGCAGTGCCTTCTGCCACACCACAGAATCACAGTGGTAGGGTTGGAAGGGACCTCTGGACATCGTTTAGTCCAACCCTCCTGACAAGCCAGATTCACCTAAAGAAGACCACACACCCAGGTGGGTTTTGAATGTCTCCAGAGAGGAGACTCCACCACCTCTGCACAGCCTGCTCCAGTGCTCCATCACCCTTAAATTAAAGAAGTTCCTCTTCATGTTCACTGGGCACCACTGAACAAAGCCTGGTTCCATCCTCCTGACACCACCATTTAAGTATTGATCTGAAAACTTAATCCTTGCTCTGGTCAGACATCACCTGCAGTGCTGTGTCCAGCTCTGGGGCCTCCAACACAAGAGAGACATGGACCTGCTGGAGTGGATCTGGAGGAGGAACACAGAGATGACCAGAGGGCTGGGGACAGGCTGGGAGAGTTGATGCTGTTCTGCCTGGAGAAGAGGAGACTCCAGGGATACCTTAGAGCAGCCTTCCAGTATCTGAAGAGGGCTACAGGAGAGCTGGGGTGGGACTTTTGACAAGGGCTTGGAGTGACAGGATGAGGGGCAATGGCTTTGAAAGTGGAACAGGGGAGATTCAGGTTGGACATCAGGAGGAAGTTCTGCACAATGAGAGTGCTGAAATACTGGAACAGGCTGCCCAGGGATGTGGTTAAGGCCCTATCCCTGGAGCCATTCAAGATCAGACTTACTGTGTCCCTGGGCAGGCTGCTCTAGTGGAGGCGTCCCTGCTGCCTGTGGGGGGGGAGTTGGACCAGATGACCTTTGAGGGTCTCTTCCAACTCAATGTGACCTCTGACTGTGAATTCTGTGACTGTAACCTTTGAATGTTTTTCTTTCCTGAAGGTTTTTATTAAGATGCTTGTGCATGATGCCTTCTTTTGTGTCTTTGGCCATGCCTGTGTGGCTAAGTTTGTGTACACAACTAAGGGCACAGTGCATCTAATGTGGTATCTGTGCTTACTCTAATACTAGCTGTATCCTTGAGCTAGCAGGAAAATGACTTGTACATGAAAAGCAAAAGCAGCCCAAACTGCAGTCAGGGTTTTCAGGTGAAAGCACAGAAAGTTTTGCTTAGAAGCTTCAGCGCTGATTTTCAGCAAGTTTGTTGTGATTTGCCACTCTGATGGGGGAGGAACCTAGGGGGTTTTGAGAGAACTGGGGCTTTTTAGTCTGGAGTAGAAGAGCCAGAGGGGGGATCTCGCCAATGCTGATCAATACTTAAGGGGTGGGTGTCAGGAGGATGGGGACAGGCTTTTTGCAGTGGTGCCCAGTGACAGGACAAGGGGTAACAGGCACAAGCTGGAACATCAGAAGTTCTGTCTGAACATGAGGAGGAACTTCTTTAATTTAAGGGTGATGGAGCCCTGGAGTGGGCTTCCCAGAGCGGTGGTGAAGTCTGCATCTCTGTAGACATTCCAAACCCACCTGGATGTGTTCCTGTGTAACCTGCCCTAGGTGATCCTGCTCTGGAAGGGGGGTTGGAGTTAATGATCTCCAGAGGTCCCCTTCCAACCCCTAACATTCTGTGATTCTGTGACAGTCGTGCTGCAGTTACGTCTGTAGGACATCTAGAGCCTGTAGAGACCTTGTGGGCTTTAGTTGGAGGCAGGTTGTCACTGCCTGTGCGGTGCTGGCAGATGGATGAGGAGATGTGGATGGCCAAGCAGGAGCACTTCTGGCTGCAGAGTCTCTGTCCATGTTGGTGCATCGTGTGTGTGGATGCAAAACCAACCTGGGCTGTGACCAGAGAGAAACAAAAACACTGTGTGCAGTAAAGGCTTCTGTTTTGTAGAAATTCCATTTTTCAGGTGTTCCAATGATTGATTTCCCAGATGCCATTGGGAAAAGTGTGGGGCCACATTCAAATTAGCCTCATTGTTCCATAATATCTTGGTGGAGTAGAAGGTTAATTAGTACCATAGGCAATATGCATTATTCATCACAACAATCCTGCTTTTCTTCTGTGGGGCTGTTGTGTGCTGCTGCAAATGTTTTCCCTTGCAAGAACAAATCCTTGCTGTAGTATTTTTCATCCTGCCACATCATGGTTGTGATACATAAATTATGTGGGCCCTCTGATGCTGCTGAAGTGTCGAAAGGACTCCAGTTCTGACATTTAACTTCTGTCTTGCTTGGGCAGGGGCTTCCAGGACCATAGGTGGTTCGAATGATTTTCCTAGAACCATAAAATTGTGTTGGTTGGAAGAAACTTCCAAGATCATTGAGTCCAACCATCAACCCAACAGTACTATGGCCATTAGACCATGTGCCGAAATGCCACGTGCACACATTTCTTGAACACCTCCCTGGGCAGCCTGTTCTAGTCTTTGAGTACCTTTTCAGCCAAGAGGTTTCCTCTAATGTCCAACCTAAACCTCCCCTGGTGCAACTTAGGGCCACTTCCTCTATTCTTATTACTTGTAGTTAGGGAGAAGAGACCACCCTGCTCCTGGCTCCTGCCTCCTTGCAGTGGATTGAAGAGTTACCGAAGTTATCAGCAACAGCCCACTCAGCCTTGAAGTCCTGACCTTATGTTGCTGTTATAACCCTGTGGCTGCTTACAGCATCCCAGCACAGATCTCAGGCATCTCTATTCCCACCCTCAAGGTTGATGCTGAAGAAAGCTCTTTCTAGCAAGGCTCCTTCAAGCATAAGGATAAGATTTGAGGTGCCCATGACTACCTTCTAGTCCCAGGGTTCCTACTGCTCGCTCTGGAGTCTCCTGAAAACTGAAGCTGCAAGCAGAGGAGATTCTGACTGACCAGTTTGCACCAGGTCCAGTGAGTGGTGGCTTTACCTTGTAGATCCTGTTTGTGGTGCAGAGACTTTGGCCTTTTTCAGTTCAAGACACCAGCACTCCTATGTTGTCAGCGGGTAATGAGTCCACTAGAGAATATTGATTCCTCTGACCCTTCCCTTTCTCTAAAGCCAAGGCACTTTCACCTCTGAGATGCTGCTGCCTTCCTTGTTCAGCATGCAGAAGGTTGAATCACTCCCATACCCTGAGATTACAGTGCTGCAGGTGCCTACAGCTTCCAGAGCAGCACCTGAAAAGCAGGGAGAGCTGCAGTGATTGCTCTCTGCTGCAATGCCTACCTGAAAACATGAGTCTGAAAGAGCTCTGCCAGGTCTCTGGGCTGCATCAAAAGCAGTGTGACCAGCAGATCCAGAGAGCTCATTTTCCCTCTCTGCTCTGGTGAGAACTCATCTGCAGTACTTTGTGCAGCTTTGGGGCCCCAAATACAAGAACGACATGGACCTGATGAAGCAGGTCCAGAGGAGGACCACAAAAGATGATTATAGGGCTGGAGCACCTCTGCTATGGAGACAGGCTGAGAGAGTTGGGGCTGTTCAACCCGGAGCAGAGAAGGCTCTGGGGAGCCCTGACAGCTGCATTTCAGTATCTGAAGGGGACCTACAGGACTATCAGGTAGTGATAGGACTAGGGGGAATGGAATGAAGCTGGAGGTGGGGAGATTCAGGCTGGATGTGAGGAGGAGGTTCTTCACCATGAGAGTGGTGAAACCCTGGAATGGGTTGTCCAGGGAGGTGGTTGAGGCTCCGTCCCTGGAAGTGTTTAAGACCAGGCTGGATGAGGCTCTGGCCAGGCTGATCTAGTGTGGGGTGTCCCTGCCCATGGTAGGGGGGTTGGAACTAGATGATTCTTGTGGTCCTTTCCAACCCTGACTGATACTATGATACTATGATGGTTGGGGAGGGACTGTTTAGAAGGGCCTGTGGTGATAGGATGAGCGGCAGTGGTTTGAAACTGAAGCGGGGGAGATTTAGGTTGGACATCAGGAGAAGTTCTTCACAATGAGTGTGGTGCAATACTGGAACAGGTTGCCTAGGGATGTGGTGTGAGGTCCCATCCCTGAAGGTGTTCCAGAGATGTGGAGGTGTGATACTGAGGGGCGTGCTTTAGCCCCAGCCTTGGCAGAATTAGTGAATGGTTGAGCTTGATGATTGTGGCCTGAAATTGGGCCAGGGGAGGAGATTAGAACAAATTTCTTTGCTGCAAATGTGGTCAGGGATTGGAACAGGCTGGAGTCACCAT